>NC_135348.1:35384776-36004205 GCF_023851605.1 Tamandua tetradactyla | reverse complement strand
TTGTGTACAAATGTCTTTAAGCTCCTGTTTTCCATGATGATATAAACCAACTTTTGAAGATTATTCAAAGTTAATTTAATTTCAAACACTAGACTTAGTCTACCTTGAGCATATGTCTGTCATTTTTCATGGTTTATAATTTGCATATATACTTCAGGAAAAATGATTTAATACTTGCTAAATGTGTTAATGCTCATTTAAAGATTTAAAGTTTTATTGTACTTGTCTGGATTTTCAAACAAAATTTTATTTCACAGTACATTAATTTCCATTATGTAATTTTGCACTTTGTCATTAACACACTTTCATTATTTAAATAACAAAACTAAACATGGTATTAGCTGTTTAGCTCCATGCTCCAGTAATTCCACCAAATGGAAGAAAATTAAATGACTATTGTAGACTATTGTTTTAATTATATTTATTGATTCTGGTGTGTTTAAACTTGCATTATTTTCAACAATAGTATATTTATGTCTATAAATTGATTAATAGATTGTAATCTTCATCATAAAATAGTGGAATCTACAGCTGGCTAAGTAGTGTATTTTCTTACAAATTACTTAAATTACAGATGCCAAGCAAATTGCATTCTCCATTTAACAGGAGAAGTGGCTTGCCAAGAAGTCTTTTTATCATTAGCTATTCTCAACACTGGTACAGCTGTTGGAAATACAGCTACTTGTTTCAAACAAGTCACATTACGAAATGTGATCTCCAAATAACCAGAATGTCTACAAAAATACTTTGAACTTGAAATGGTATTCGTCTTATTATGTATTATGATATTTATTCAGTAGCAAGATTTGAAGAAGTTAATTTAACATTTATATTTACCTGTTTGTGTAATGTTCACTAGAATTTTGAATAATAATAACATCCTACATTGAATAAGAATTAAAACATATTATGAAATCATAGGATTTTGATCTGTGAGTTATGTAAATAATAATATCATTTGATAATGGGCATTGAAAACTTCATTTAAACCACTATGACTCTTCAGTCTCTCTATGTACCAGTTTATGTTATTGGAAAATTTAGATATTATTAAAAAAAGTTTATTATCTTTATGGTTTCATGTTTTATTAAAATGATATATATGCATTTATGTTTTTGTTTTATGATCTAGAAACTTGTTTCTCTCTCACAGCAATGAGAAATGATTGGAAGGTAGGTGACTTTTTTTACTAGACATATATACAATCTTACTCTAATGATGGGAGAAAGTATTAATGCTATTAATTTATATACTAGTTAGAGTGAAATGTGTTTTATAATCTTAATGTAATTTTAATTTTTTTATAATAGACTTCAAAAAGTATTATTGGCATGTGAGCTTTCTCAGGCAGAAAAGAATTGTTATCAGTTGTTTATATACAATATGAAATATTGAAAATGGAGAAAGTCTTACTAAATGATAAATAGTAAGAAAAAATGATTTGTACTATCCAAAATATTTATAACTAATGTTCAAAAGGTGATATGTGAGTCAGCAATAAGTAGTAATTTGCAAGGTATAAAGGGAACTATAACTAGTCAGACCTTATTAATTCTTTTCATATTAAAGGCAGCTAGTATGGCTTTGATCATCTTTCAGTTGGGAGTTCACATGATTGGAAGAGAATGTTCATACATATACATTATATAAATGACTTGATATCAGCAAAGCAGAATTGTCTCAATATAAAATTCTGAGGATATTTAAATGATAATTCTTAACTCAGAAAAAGGCATACATGATGACACTTGGTTTATTCATGAATTATCAGACAATTTTGTATCAATCTTTGAACACAAAAGAAATTAAAGCTCAATTTTTGTTTTACTTAGTAAAAAATATAATCGATTAACAATATAGTAATATGTTAAATAATGCCTATTTCCATAACTTACATATCGAAAAACATAGATTTTTCTAAAATAGCTCTTTTTTTGAAATTATCTTTTGTTCTTTTAAGACCCTGAGACTTCCTTCACAAATTTCTAGTTCCTGTTCATGATTTGTTCTGTTCTCACATTTTTCCTTGGGATAGGTTTTTAAATGACTTTTTTTTTTCTGATTAATCCTTTCAATGTTTTTAAAGTTTCCCCATAGTCTCCAGAACAACAATAAATTCACTACAATTATTGAATACTCACCAAGAAGAAGTTGTATCCAAAAGTATTTAATTTAGATTTTAATTTAGATAAGATATTGATAATGTTCTTAGGCTCTAGGTTGTATGATCATCATTTTGAGAGGAAGGAAATTCTTCATCAATTTTCAAGGAGATAAACATCACATATTCAGAATGCTTTCCAAAATTTATGCTTTTTTTTTCTAATAGTACCAGAGCAGATAAGAAAAAAAATCATCTTAAAGAAATACGAGACCAGAACAAATGTAATTTTTGTGTATAATTTGGAAGATAAATTTGCAAATATCAGAATAGATATATAGGACTAAATAAAGGGCAAATATCAGATAACTGAATTAAATCGATTTGAATATGTAAAGAAAACGAGGTCCTTTAAAAACTTCATCCAAGAAATTAGAGGATGAGATTTCTGGTTTTGTTTTTTTACACCTACTAAATATCTTCCTTCTCCTACTCTAATTTGGGATGGGTATGAAAAGTCATTTTAAAAATTTTATACATTTTTAAACAAAGGTTCACATCAGCTGCCATTTAAAATATTCATGTACTTCCCTTCTATCTTTATTTAAGTATTCTTTATATTTTCACATTCATTTTGCTATTATGTCTCTCAGATTATAAACACATTAAAATATAATTTTATAAGCATACAAATATATTAAATACAGGAAGATCAAAAATGGCTTGCACCTTTTAAATGAATGCCCTCAGGGAGAAAAATATATTTAAAAAATTCAGTGCTCATTTTAGTATTACATAGAAGATTATATAAGTATATATTTGGTTACATCTGAATTTTAGCACAATCATATCTAGATATTAGATCAAATGATTATGAATTTAAAGGATATTCTAAGCCTAACTGATTTCATAGATGCTGTAAAAACCCTTGGATAGAGAAGAAAAATTATGAATTAAACTATTGAATATTAATTTAGAGGATAATTAAACTAATTTATGAACTGTCATTATAAATACCCATTCTTAAATTTCCATATCATTAAATTCAAAATAGTTTTGGGGCCACCACAAAATATTAATTGCAGTTTCCATGCCATGACACATTATGGAAGTGTTCAAGAGATGTGTCTAGAACAGCATTGCCTTTGTGTTCACAGGGAGAAATCTATAACAACATACAATATCCCTTCAACTATATGCAGTGTTCATAATAAAGGAGAAAATTGTGAGAAGAATACATTTAAATAAATGGTATAAAAAACATTCATAGAACACAATATTTTGAATACTTGATTGGAATCATTGTGGAATATTTCACTAAGTCTAACTGGTATCCCTGTTTTTCACTCATGATTTACTTCCCCACTGCATTTCCTACTAATATTCCATTTTCAGATTCCTTAAAATTGGAAAAGAGACACCTAATTTAAAAATGGCTTAAATTACAAATGAGTGCATATATTTTTACTAGTATGAAAAGAAACTCAAGGGTACAAGAAAAGTCAAATGTGTTTGATCCATTGACTCCAATAGTCATGAAGGATCCACTTTATTTCCCTCACCCCATTGTGTTTCCCACAGTGTCAGTGTCCTTCAAAGGTTGGTGCCTATCATGCTCATAGAGTGGCTGTTGGTAGGAATACTTGCTTCTCTCTCAGAATGTCAAGAAGAATTTCCTTAGATGCCTTACACATAAATCTTCCTGTCTTACTGCAAGAACTGTATTACCTACCCATTTATATGGCTTGATTATGAAAAAGAAGAATAAGATGACTCAATTAATCAGACAACCCTGAAGTGGAGGTTTATGGATTGTAAAGGGGAGGGAGATCCATGAACAAATGGTGGATTTGTTTAGGAAGGTATGTTATATAATCCAGATGATATAATTTTGTTGTTCTAACATTCTCAAGATCTCTGTGTTGCCTAACACATTCCATGCTCTTAATGTGGCATATCAGCTTTCTATTACAGCTATCTAGGATATTACCACAAATTGGATGGCTTGAAGGAGTACACAAATTTATTATCTACAGTTGTGCAAGTCACAAGTCCAGTAAAGATCTTCAAGAATGTATTCCTTTGTGTGGACTCTCAGGGAAAATACATTTCCTCACATATCCAGAATATTGGCAGAATTTATTTCCTTGAGATTGTAGGACTGAGATCCCAATTCATTGCTGGCTGTCAATTTAGGGCTGTTGAACACTTTTACAGGCCAAGACATGACTCACCATCTCCTCCCTCGGTCTTCAAAGCAAGCAATGGAAGCCAAAGTCCATCCTTCTCATGCTTTGAATCTCTCCTGCCTGTTCCGTAATTCAATCTCTCTCACCGAGTCAAGAATTTTAAGGACTTGCATTTTAGGGCTCATGTGATTAGATTGGGCTCAACCAAATAGTCCAGGATAATCTCATCTCAAAGACTATAGCATTAACTGCATCTGCAAAGTTCCTTTTACCATATAAAAGGACATTTTCATAGATTCCAGAGATTAGGGCACGGACATATTTAAGAGAAACATTATTCTGATGACCACATATGACATCCAGAATGTGCTACAATAATTTAACTTTTAGTATAATATGCCAGTTTGAGGCTATTATGTATCCCCAGAAAAGCTTCATTCAATGTGGTTGGGTGGGATTTTTTGATTGTTTCCATGGAGATGTGACCCACCCAATTGTGCGTGGTAACCTTTAAGTAGATGGTTTCCATGGAGATGTGTCTCCACCCATTCAAAGTGGGGTTATTTACTGGACCCCTTTAAGAGGGAACCATTTTAGAAAGAGTCAAGAGGGCCAAGGGAACCAACAAAGCCAGAGAACCTTTAGAGCAGAAGGAAAACACCCCCTGGGAAGCCTTAAGAAATGAGGAGAGAAAGCTAGCAGACATTGCCAAGTATCCTCCCAACTGAGAGAGAAACCCCAAATTCCATCAGTCCTTTCTTTGAGTTAAGATAACCTTCTCTGGATGCCTTAATTTGGACATTTTCATGGCCATAGAATTGTAAACTTGTAACTTAATAACTTCCCTTTTATAAGCCATTTTGTTTTTTAATATATTGCTTTCAGGCAGCTTTTGCAAACTAAAACACATAACTTCTGGGCTTTTGTTTTCTGCCTGTGTACACTGTGTTTCACTCTCACATAAGAATTTTAGCAATTGAAGATTCTATTCAATGATTTTAGGGCCCCACACTACACCTTTAATTGACTCAAGAATTCTGATTGTGTCATTCACCTTTAAATCAAGACCGAGTAGATGGTTGCAATACAACTTAAGTTTAAATATGTGTGTTCTACTCATGACTTAAGTTCAAAGATTCTGCAAATTATTAAAAATCCAACAGACAAATTTTAGTAAATAAACAATAATTATAATAATAATATGCAAAATAAGAAGATTTAAATATTAGGGGCAAAAAATATATAAGTAAAAATGTTTTTATTCAAAATAAATTTAGGAAAAGGGATCAGAATACTGGTAGAACTTTATTCACACATTTATAAACTCTTTCATAATTTAATATGAAAAAGTCAGCCAGGATTATATATATTTAACTTACCCTTTCTGCCAAAATTTTTAGTATTGTGCTATTATTCACAGGCATATTATTAAAAATTATGTTAATTCAAAAATAGAAACAAAAGCCTGAGGGAAGAAATGTTTCCACCTTTGAAATTATGTATAGAGAATTACTGCTCCTTAATTTTTCTTTCTGCTGGCCCAGAAATAGACTAAAACTAGTTGATGATATTCAAAGAGAAGTAAATGATGTTCAATCAAATGGAAATAATAGGAGTTTTTATTCCTTATATTTATAAGACTTTGACTTCTGCCCAAGGCACTTCTTTCCTCACAGACAAAAAGTCTTAACAGATGTTTGAAAGATAGTTTTCTCTCTTTTGATTAAGAATGAGGGATGTGAGTGCAATGCTTTATTTTGTACATAGATTTAACTGCAGGAAGCTTTGTGATGTTGCTTTTGAAAGTATATTTAACTTTTATTTTTCAGATTTGGAAACGATATCATTCTGATAGTTCTCATTTAATAGGGCATCATCTGCTGTTTCATAACATTGCAATCATGATTTCTGAATACCAATGTATGTTTCTACTCAGACTTTCCTGCAGGTTGGTTAAATACTATATTCATATAGTTGGGTTTTATGCATAAATATTCTGCTGATTCATCTTTACTTAAAGAATAAATTAGTTAAATCTAAACTTATTAGCTCTTTGCAATCACTAAACCATATCTCTAGATTAATCTTCCATATCTCCTTTTTGTATTTCTACACACTAACCAAAAATATATATTTTTAACTCTCTAAGATCATTCTGGAAATTTTCAAAATTTTGTGACATTCTCCATAATATCAACTTTCCCTTGGTTATGTTTTCTATAGTTTCCTAGATGAAAAAAATAATCACAGTATTGTTTGCTATCCTGCTTAGTTGTAATTTCATGCCAATCAAGGCAGTACTGCATAGTAGAAAAATCATGAGCTTTGTATGCAATCTGAATTTGACTGAAAAGCAAATTCTGCCACTCTCTGACTACATGACATTGGCTATATTATATAACATCCTCTAGAATCATTTACTTTCATCCATAAAAATAAGAATGATAACACTTATTACAATGAGTTGCTATAAATTTTACTCAAAATAATATGCAGTAGGGCCAATATTTGATTTTATAGTAGAGAAATGGTGTCCTTTATCTTGCTCTTGATAGGTGTGTGTTCTAGTTTGCTAGCTGCCAGAGTGCAATATACCAAACAAAAAGGCTTTTAAAAGGGAGGATTTATTAAGTTGCAAGTTTACAGTTATAAGGCTGTAAAAATGTCCCAATTAAAGCAAATCTATAGAAATGTCCAAATTAAGGTGCTAACAAGAAGTTACCTTCACTCAAGAAAGGATAATGAAGTTCAAGAATTCTCTCTCAACTGGAAAAGCACATGGCAAATTTGTGATATCTGCTAGCTTTCTTTCCAGGTTTCTTGTTTCATAAAGCTTCTCTGAGGATGCATTTCTTCTTCATCTCCAAAAGTCTCTGGTTGGGCTCTGTGGTTCTCATGCTCTAAAGCTTTCTCCAAAATGTTTCCTCTTTTAAAGGATTCCAATAAACTAATCAAGACCCACTTGGAATGAGTTAAGATGCATCTCCCTCTAATCAAAGTTTAATTCCCACAATTGAGTGTGTCACATTTCCCTAGAGATACTCTGATCAAGTTTCCAACCTACAGTGCTAAATAGGGATTAAAAGAAACAGCTGCCTCCACACAATGCATGAAGAGTAAAACATGGCTTTTCTAGGGCATATAATTTTTTCAAACTGGCACAGAGTGTTTTGAGAGTTTAAAAAGGTAATATTTTGGAGATTCTGGAATAGAAGATATTCATAAAGGTTAATTGCCTTTCATCCTCAACATCATATGTAGGCAAATTCATTTTTTCCCCACTGCTGACAGTTTAGTGTAGGGCTAGAGTACTTATGAAGTTGAAATATAAAATATAACTTCATTGAATTTTCCTAACTATACTACTGTGATGGCTCTCAGTACTGTATGTACCCCAGAAAAACATGTTCTTAAAGTTAATACTATTGTGATGGCTCAGTACTGTATGTGCCCCAGAAAAGCATGTTCTTAAAGTTAATCCATTCTGGTTGGTGTGAACACATTGTAAGTAGGAACTTTTAATGAGGTTACTTCAGTCTAAGGTGTGGCCATCTCAATCAGGATGAGTCTTAAAACTATGACTGGAGTCCTTTATAAAAGAATGAAAATGAGACAATGCAAGAGAAAGCCACAAGAAGCAAGAAGCTAAAATGGGACTCAGAGGGGAAGGAAGTGACCAGGAAGGAAGACACAAGGCACCATGTGTATTTGCCATGTGACAGAGGAACCAAGGTTTACCAATGGACAGTCTCAGAGCATCACAACCTTCATAGAGAAAGCATTCCCTTGATGATGTCTCTTTTTTTGTTGTTGTTCCCTTTTGTTTTCTTTATTTCTTTTTGTGTGTGTGTGTAATGATGTCCTGAGTCAACCATTTTATGGTGAGAGGCCAACAAAAGTAAAATGAATTTTGGTATAAGGAGATTAGGGTGCTGCTATTTAAAATATCAAAAATGTGGAAATGACCTTGGAATTGGGTAATGGTTAGAGGCTGGAAAAATTCTGAGGTGTTAGATAGAAAAGGCCTAGATTTCTTTGAAGAGATTGTCAGTAGAAATATGGATGCTAAAGTAACTTCCTGTGAAGCCTTAGAAGGAAATTAATTTTTTTTTTATTGGAGACTGGAGGAAAGGTGATCCTTTTGACACGTGGCAGAGACCTCGGCAAAATTGAGTTCTGATGTTGGATGGTTTGAGAGTGATATTTAACTGAACAGATTTCCAAGGTAAGTGCGGAAAGTGCAGCCTATTTCTCCTTGCAGCTTAAGTGGGAGGAAAGGGATAAACTGAGAAATAAACTGCTAAGCACAAAGAAAAGGAAATTACAGGTTTGGAAAATTCTTAGCTTCTGGAAAGTTAATCTTCAAGTGGGATTTAACTGGACATGGAACTAGATATTAATTTCAGTACAAGTCAGGATTGGAGGTGCAGTTATCTATGAAGGATCTGTGCACAGTCCTGTTGTCTGATGGTTTGATAGTTGTGAATGGCATGCAAAACTGACATGTTTTCTGTGAGATCTGTAGGAACAGGACCACTGCTATCATGAACCAAAAGGGATAACAAAGGGACAGAATAGAGGAAAAATAACTTCAAGGGAAGAGCCGTGGAAGTGAAGACTGGACCAAAGTCATCTTCTAAGGCCAACAGAGCAGGTCCAGCTATGTGTGTGGAAAGGGTGAGTCTGGCCAGAAGCTTGGAAAAGATGGATCCTATGCTCTATTGATCAGGAAGATCACTGCCACTCCAGCGCCCCTGGAAGAGTGGCCCCTATGGCCCAGCATTCATGGAGAACATGGCTACCATCCAGATGCTTGGAGAATGTGGAGACTCCACCCCAGTGAAGTGCATGGCCCCTGGCTAAGTGCTTGGAAGGGGTGGGAATGTCATTTCATCAGAACTGGAGGGCAAAACTGTGTTCTATAGATGATTCTCACACCTTGAAATCTGAAGGAGTATGCCCTGCTGAGTTTTAGAATTGTTTTGAACCCATGAACCCTGTTTGCCTCCCAATTTCTCCCTTTGTGAATGGAAATGTTTATCCCATGTCCATTCTTCCATTGTATATTGGAAGCAAATAATTTGTTCTCTAGGTTTCAAAGGAACAGAAGCAGAGGTGAACTGTGTCTCGGGTCAGAATATACCCATAAACGATTTTGAGGAGACTTCGTACTTAACATTGTTACTGAAATGACTTAAGACTTTTGGAATGTTATGATGGAATGGATGCATTTTGCGTATGGAAGGAATGTATATCTTTGGGGTCCAGATGGCAAAGTGTGATGGTTTGGAAATGTATGAACCCCAGAAAAATATGCCCTTAAAGTTTATCCCTTCCTGTCAAGTGTGAATCCCTTGTAAGTAGGACCTTTTGATAAGGCTTTTCTAGTTAATTTTTAGCTCAACTCAATCATGGTGGGTTTTATCATAATTAGTGGAGTCCTTTATAAGAGAATAAAATTCAGAAAGTGATAGAAAGCCACAGGAACTAAGAAGTTGCAGTAGAACCCAGAAGTGAAGGAAGAGAACAGGAGATGTCACCATGTACCTTGCCATGTGACAGTGACATCAAGGATTACTGGAAGCCAGCTCCAGAACACAATAGTCTTTAGGGAGAAAGCATTGCCTTGAAGATGCCTTCCTTGATTTGGACTTTGTTTTAACCTCAAAACTGTATGCTTATAAAATCCCATTGTTTCAGTCCTCTGATTTCATGATATTTGCTTGAGCAACCAAAGAAATTAAAACAACTACTATGGTGCACAATCAGCATTCCTCTACCCATACTTAATATGCCAGCAAACACAGCACAACACCAACCTTGCTGCACTGTTTTGATCAGTTTCCCTTCTGCATAGTATTTAAACTATGGAGTAAATTATTTATTTTTTTTTTTTTTTTTATTTTTTTTTTACGTGGGCAGGCACCAGGAATCCAACCCAGGTCCTTGGGCATGGCAGGCAAGCATTCTTACCTGCTGAGCCACTGCGGCCCGCCCTGGAGTAAATTTTAATTTAAGTCTTCAACTTAAGTCAATTCTATACAAAATTGTAGGGAAAAGGAAAGAGGAAACTAAATTCTAAGAGGTGAGGATAATTACAGAGATGATAATTTTGATGATGATTTTGATGATGACATTCTATTAAAGGTAAACTGCTGTCCCTTGCCATGGAAAAGAGATAGTGAGAGACTATAGAAAGAGACAGAGGGTGAGAGCCCATAAGAAAGAGAGTACAGCTCAGCATACCTCATCTGAAAACTCGCAGCTCTGCCCAGGTCTTTGGAATGCAGAAAGGAGTCACCGCGGGAAAGTTGTTGGAACCCAGAGAGCTGGAGAGAAGGCCAGCAGAGATCACCCTGTGGCTTCCTGTGAGCATCTGTCCTTGAAGAAGTATATTATTAACATTGTGGTTGAAACTTCAACTCCATCAGAGCTTTTGAAAGATGGAGAAGAAAGGCAAAAAAATTTTTAAAAAGCCAAGGAGATAAAGCCCGGATGAACTCCAGGGCCAAGGAATATGAGAGTTTAATGGAATCAAAAAATTTTGTCTCTGACTCACCTTATAAAGCAAATCTTCAGCACTTAGCCGAGGATCTTCTAAAACAACCACAGACACAAGACAGTGGCTCATGGGCAAACAATAAGGTTTCTGCTTTGGATCAAACTCTAGGCGAGATTACTAGAATATTGGAAAAAGAGAATGTAGCAGATCAGATTGCATTTCAAGTTGCTGGTGGATTAACAGCCCTTGAACACATCCTTCAAGTAGTAGTCACAGCAACAAATGTGAACACGGTTTCACAAATTCCTCCTAAGTCTCTCTGCAATGCAATCAATGTGTACAACCTCACCTGCAGTAACTGCTCAGAAAACTGCACCAATGTTCTGTTTAGTAACAAGATTACCTTCTTAATGGACCTCCTCATACACCAGTTGACGGCTTATGTTCCAGATGAAAATAATGCTATTTTGGGAAGAAATACAAATAAGCAAGTATTTGAAGGCTTGATAACTGGACTTCTCAAAGTCAGTGCTGTGATTTTTGGCTCCCTGATTGCAAATCGACCAGATGGAACCAGCTGGCCAGCTACACCAAAAATATCATCACAGGAAACGAAAAGCAGACCCTTACAAGGTGGTGATACTTTTAGCACTCTAGTTCAGGACCTCATCAGCTATATGGTGAACGTAGGTCTGATCGACAAGCTTTGTAGCTGCTTTCTCTCAGTACAAGGCCCAGTGGATGAGAATTCCAAGATGGCCACAGTTTTGCAGCATGCTGCAGGACTTTTACATGAAATGTGCATGCTGTGCTTTGCTGTCACTGGAAGGTCGTACAGGATATTTGACAATAATCGCCAGGATCCCACAGGACTTACAGCTGCTCTTCAGGCCACAGACCTGGCTGGAGTTCTGCATATGCTCTACTGTGTCCTCTTCCACGGCACCATCTCAGACCCCAACACTGCCAGTCCCAAGGAGAGTTCCACCCAGAACACCGTTCAAGTGGCCATTCAGAGTTTACATTTCTTCAACAGCTTTGCAGCTCTTGATCTACCTTCTTTTCAGTCTATCGTAGGGGCAGAGGGCCTGTCCCTTGCGTTCCGGCACATTGCTAGCTCCCTGCTGAGCTACTGCAGCCACATCTCCTGTGAAACCCTCCTTCGTGAGGTCATCATCTGCGTGGGCTACTTTACAGTCAACCACCCAGATAACCAGGTAATCGTACAGTCGGGCCGCCACCCCACGATGCTGCAGAAGCTCTGCCAGCTGCCCTTCCAGTATTTCAGTGACCCACGGCTGATCAAAGTTCTGTTCCCTTCACTTATCACGGCTTGTTACAACAACCTTCAGAACAAAATCATTCTGGAGCAAGAGATGAGCTGTGTTTTACTGGCCACATTCATTCAGGATTTTGCACAGACTCCAGGTCAGGCAGATAGCCAGTCTTGTTCGCCCAAAGGAAAATGCTTTGGTTCCCAAGACTATCTTGAGTTGGCAAACAGATTTCCTCAGCAGGCCTGGGAAGAAGCTTGACAATTTTTCTTGAAAAAAGAAAAATAATAGATGTTTTGTTTGGTTCTACATTTGCATACCCTCGTTAATATTTTAAACTGTTGAAACAAACATTCTAACTATTCCTTAAAAAAAACTCATTTTCTCATGTTTATATTCTCCCCTACACTGTAGATATGGTATATACTTTGCACTATTTATAATGGCTGTAGATACTTTAATGCTCTACTTGCTCATTTTGCAAGTTGAGTTTATTTCATTTATGAACAATATTTTGGGGTTTGATAACTTCCTTCCATCTTATGATAATATATACCTTGCATTTGTAACATGGATGAAGTTAGACAAAATTAGCAAGTCTGTTTGTTTTGTTCTTGTAATAAAAATAACTTATTCTGTTTGAAATGTGGCTTTTTTTTTTTTCAAAATTGGTGTTTTCACATTATTGCTGATTTTTCCTGTTAAGGCAACTCAAATTTGAAAGGAAAATGTTAACTCTAACACCTGAGGTATTTTTTAATTAAAGATTTCATTAAAGTTCAAAAAAAAAAAAAGAAAAGAAAGAAGAGAGGAAGAAAATTGAGCAAGTATTAAAATATGGGAAGTTACTTGAGCTTTCATCTCATGAAGTTGACCATAAATTTGTTAATTGCAATTTGTAGTTTAATTTATCCATCCCCCTCTGCTCATTCAAATTCCTTCAAAAATCTCAGATATTAAGGTGTTGTTTTTTATTTTGTGGGATAATCCAAAGCTTTATTCCAAATAGTCTGAACTGTCATAGTCCTTTCTATTGCATTGCAATGAATTTACCATTATCTATCACATGCCAGATGATCTCCTGCTTTCCATACGTACTTCTTACCTCCCAACTTTGGGCAACATTAATTCACTTAATATTGATACTAGTACTAATAAAAAACATGTATGTATCAGTGATTATGCATCATGCATTTTTCAAAGTGTTATGCATAGGTAATTATTAATATCATGTTTCCATTTTATAAATGAGAAAATTGAGACAGAAATTTTAAATAATTTTACCCATAGTTATTTAGCTGGAATTTGAGCCCCAGAGTTCATTCATTTAACCACTTCTTTTTTTGTCTTATTTTATCACCTGAGGGTCAGTTACGCAAGGCAATATTTTAACTCCATTTTTTTTTTTCTGATTGCATCACTGGCATGAGAAGTCCAAAATGGACAGGTCACTGTCTAAACTTCAGTCTATTGATGAAATTGTTAACCACCTTTTATAAATATTCTTCACACGGCTAGTAAAAGCTCTTAATAAGTACATCATAAAGTCATACGAACTTTTTTTTTTTGGTAGAAAGTCACATGCATATACAGGTCCTGGCTATGGAAGAAACAACATATTATAAATGTGCAAAATATACAGCAACTTTTGAGTCCACATCTCAATATCCCAAGTAGTAGCTACAGCCAACACCAAAACTAGGTCTTCTACAGGCCATTTTTGTATTCTACTGGGCCAGCTGCTTAGATGCTGAGATTTGTTCAAAGTAACTGAAGCCTGCAACTAAAATTCAGGACCTCACATTTTCATTTCTTTTTTGTACGTGTTTTGTTTTGATTAGTTTGCCTTACAATATGTTATTTGTTTAAAGGAAATATTAAATGGAATACCTTTAATGCTCATATAGCATTTAGCAAGAACATGTTTTTAGCAGAAGTATGTTTACTACTGAAATCAATGTCTGGAGTCAGTTTCATTCTATTAAAGGTAAACTGCAGTCCCTTGCCATAATGAACACTGTAAGGCAAAATCGACCATTCTTCTGGTGTCTTATTTCTCTGTGGTATGACACTATATTGGGGTATCAGTATTGGCCTTTGCTTCTGGCAGATTGGTCATTCTTCTGAATCAGTTCTTCTGTGCTTTCTACTGAGAAGACGTCCATGATTTTAAGCTCAAAATTAGCTTTCATCATTGACATACTATGGCCATTTTGATCTAGAGAAACTGAACAAGCACTTTGAGGGGTAACTGATTTCACTAAATTAGTCCTATTGTTTATTTCATCAGGAGATGCTCAATGGTATTGGGTAGCTTGATGAGCATGACATGGGGCACAAATTGTCTCAGTTTTTTTAATCCACCCTGAGAACCCATTTTATACATTTATCCCATGTCCAGTGCTATTCCTTGACAAACTGGTAACTAGGTAAAGTTGTTCAGCAGGCCCATACCCTTTCCTATTTTTGTCAGACATGACTAACATCCTACTAAACAGACTCACGGTGTGTCTAGTAGAAGGATAACATAGTTCCAGTTCTATTCCTCTCTAAAACCATAACAATAGTGAGAATATATTTATGTTACACCAGCATTCTATAATGCCCAAAACAAAGTATATCAATAGTGGACTCCTGGGTCCCCAAAGACCACTATGTAAGCACTTTAAAAGCTATAGCTGTGACGAGAGTCATGTAATATATGACAATGTCCAAACGTAAGTGTTCTGTATGTGCAAAGAAATGATGAAGAGGTTTCCAACATGTCGTAGGTAGAATAAGAATGGAAAACATATATTTCACTGATACCAGTAAAAAGAATACCTGTATTATCATCTAGTTCCATGATGACCTATTTTTTTTCCACAATCACACAGTCACACTGTAAAAGCTATATCATTATATAATCATCTTCAAGAAAAATGGCTACTGGAACACAGCTCTACAGTTTCAAATATTTCCCTCTAATCACTCTAATACACCATAAACTAAAAAGAGAATATCAATATAATGTGTAAGAATAACCTCCAGGATAACCTCTTGACTGTGTTTTAAATCTCTCAGCCACTGTCACTTTTTTTTTTTCTCATTTCTCTCTTCCCCATTTTGGTCAAGGTTTTCTCAATCCCTTGATGCTGGGTCCCAGCTCATCCTGGGATATATGTCCCATGTCGCCAGGGACGTTTACACTGCTGGGATTCATGTCCCACATGGGGCGTGGGGTGCAATGAGTTCATTTGATGTGTCAGCACAGAGAGAGATAGGCCACATTTGAGCAAAAAAAGAGGTTCTCTGGGGGTGACTCTTAGGCCTAATTTTAAGTAGGCCTAGCTGTCCTTTGCAGGGGTAAGTTTCATAGGGGCAAACCATAAGATTGAGGGCTTGGTCTATTGATTTGATTGTCCTCACTACTTGTGAGAATATTAGGAATTCTTCAAATAGGGAAGTTGAATTTTTCCCTATTTTTCACCATTCCCCAAAGGGGACTTTGTAAATACTTCTTTATTCACTTTTCAAATCACTCTGGGATTTATCAGGGCATCACACTAACTTGGACAAACCAACACAATCTCATGCCCTATTCAAGGTTCCATGTACTTATGGGGTTCAGTTAAACTAACCATACAAGTTAAATTAGGAAATACACTAGTTAAAATATAAATTTTGCACCAAATAAACATTTTTCCCTTTAGTCTCATAAATAAGTTGAAGTTTTCAAATTAGAATGACCATCTATTTTTAACACCCTGCAATAATGCAATTGTAAATAGAATTTTTTCTTGATTTCCTCCTGAGATTTTTCATTACTCCTTTATTTTTGCATAGTCAGTGGTTATGTCTCCTCTTTCATTTCTGATTTTATTTATTTACATATCTCTTTTTCTTTTTGTCCACCTTGCTAAGGGGCCATCAATTTTATAGATTATCTCAAAGAACCAACTTTTGGTGATTTTCTCAATTGTTTTCATGTTCTCAATTTCATTTATTTCTACTCTAATTATTGTTATTTCTTTCTTTTTGCTTGCTTTGGGGATAGTTTGCTGTTCTTTCTCTAGTTCTTCCAAATGAACAGTTAATTCCTCAATTTCTGCTCTTTCTTCTTTTTTGATGTAGCCATTTAAGGCAATAATTTTCCCTCTTAGCACTGCCTTTGCTACATATCAGATTTCAAATGTCCAATCATCCAGCTCACATATCCTTTCCTCTGCCTCTTCAAATCTATCATTGTAGGTTTCCATTGATTTTTTCATCTCTTCTACTGGGCGTTTCATTTCTATAAGTTCTGTGATTTGTTTTTCTAGACTTTCAATTTCTTCAATTTGTTTACCCATTGCCTTCTTTATATTCTTCCTCAACTTGTTGATTTGATTTTTCATAAGACTTTTCATGTCTGCTCAAACATCCCGAATCAGTTGTTTCAACTTCTGTATTTCATCTGAATTGCTGGTTTTTTCCTTTGACTAGGCCATATCTTCAGTTTTCCTAGTATGACCCTAGTATGACCCGTTTTACTGGCATCTAGGCATTTGATTTCCTTAATTAGTTTATTCTGGGGATTGTTTTCACTCTTTTACCAAGGATTTCTTCCTGGATGGCTTTATTCTCTACCTGTTCTTTGACATTCAGTTTGGCTTCTTCTAGACTTCTAGAAGAAGTTTTATTTAACTGATCACAGTTTTTCAGTTCTTTTTTTTCTGTTTCTTGCTCTGTCTATACAGTCTTTTTTTTTCTAAGAGGGTCCACTCAGATATTATAAACCCCAGTCTGACTTTCCCAGACTTTACTGCCCCCCAGGAGGAAAGTGCCAACTACACCAGTTTTCCCTGAGGGTGAGACCCAGCAGGTTAACAGATTTCTCTATGAAGCCACTAGTCTCTGTGCTTTTCCTATCCTGCCCAGTACGTGGTGCTTATCTGCCTGTGGCTTCCCACCAGCATAAAGTGTGTGGTGCCTTCAACTTCAGCAGCCTGTCCCTGCTGGGGGTGTGGTTGAGACAGAGGAGAGGTTGTAGGCTGGCTTTAATTGCTTCAGTTTTCCAGTCCCTGTGTTCTGAATTCCTTGAGGGAAGGCTTCCACTTGAGCTGGACCCCACCCCTCTCCTGGGCAAGGCAAAGACTATAAGGAACTAACTCCTTTCATCGGAAATGTCACTCTGTCTCTCAGACAAACTTAATTCCGCCCTTGCCTGGGGCAGTTGGAGCCTGGGAAGCCTTGCAGTTCATCTAATGAGCTGTTAAGTAGTAGAAAGAAAGCAAAATAAAAATCCTTTTCAGAGCAGGACCCCTATTCCTCAGGTTTGTTAATCAAGAGATAAATTGGTATGCTGCTCTATGTATTTCCAGGCTCTGTGTGTCCCATCCCCTTTTGTAGGGCCCAGCCTTGTTCAAGTATTTTGTGCTGTCTGACCTAAAAAGCCTCTGGGTTGTTGTTGTTTTCCATCAGCCCTGCCCTCTCTCTGCTGGGGCAAAAACTCCTAGTACCTGTAGCTCTTATTCCGGTTTTATCTGAGTTGGGGTTCTATTTTCAGTAGTCAGAATTTGTTACTTAATTCCACAATCAGAGCTTTGTTGAGCTAAGGCCCCACTCCTAGTAAAGTATTTTTCCTTTCTCCTTGGGAAATCAAGCTCCCATGCCCAAAGGGGAGGGGTGCTGACCTCCATGGCTTGGGGGACTAAGAGTTCTATGTGGGCTCTCAGCTGGTCCAACTTGTCCAAACTGGTATACGCTGTGTGTTCAATCACTGATGTGGCCTCACTGATGTGGTTCCTGGCTATTTACCTGGCTATTTACTATTTTGCTCTGGAAGACAAAATAGATTCCACATCTCACTAAGCCACCATCTTGGATTTCTCACTCCGTGATGACCTTTTTGCAGAAGCTGAAATTTAGTAACAGAACCTTGACTTACCTCAAGTCATGCTGCTATTTAGTTGTTGGTTTTAGACAAGAATTCTGCTACCTCAACTCTCAAGCCAGTGATCATTTTCTTTCATTGTATTTCAGAAAACTTCTTTTCTGAAAGAAGTTTTAATAAAAAGACATCAAACAAAGTGACAGCCAGAAGATAAATCATTTAATGGAGTTTGTAGTTCAGATGTTTCCTTAGCAAAATAGCAAGTAACATTAAGTAACTCAAAGTGTGCATTGTCTTGCTTGTTGTATTACCATATCTTGAAATTAGAGTGCTTTTATGCTTTGCAATATATATATATATATATATATATATATATATATATATAATTAGCAGAAAATAATTACAAGAAAGATGATCTGGTACAAATGGGATAGCAATTTTCACTTTACCTCAAAGTGGAGAAAAAGCCCTAGAAGATAATGAAATATTGAAAATTAATCACTGATGTTGGAGAAAAATTGCATATTTGTAAACAGTATAAATTGTCACATATATTTGTGTTTGTAATTGGAACTTATCTTAAATTTTTTGTCGGAAAGTGAGAAGAGTATTGGAATCTTTATAAAATTCCAATTCAAATTATATGTTTTTTTTTTTTTAACCTTGTTTCAGTTTAGGGACTATTCGTTTAGTAGAATGTGTAACGTATAAATGAACTTTCCCTTAAGGTCTATGTAGGAAGTTTCAGAGTTTTCTGGTTGGGTTTAACTTTCACATACTTTTCAGCAATTTTTTTTTCACATAATATGAATGCCCCAGTTAATCTGGTTTTCGATCTGTATCTGCATCTTGGTTGTATTTCTTAGCTAGGTAGGGTCTGTGATCATTACATTGAGTCTATAGGGCTATGGGGATGGAGGGTTAAATTTTAATTAAATTTAAATTTAAATAATATTAAAATATGTTTCACATATATACCCTTAATTAGAATTATTTATGTCAGTATTAATTTTCCCATTCATTGCACATAGTTAAGAGTTGGCTGTTTCAATTTATTATTACATGCCAAAATCATATTTTCAAATATGATTTCATATGGAAAGGGTAATGCTGCTTCAAAACATCTATAATTGAGAGTAGGCATGAAACTGAAATCATCTTCTGGTATAGCAACACTGTAAATATTTTATGAAAACACTGGAAGGAAGATAGGAACAATCTCTCAGTGTTCTGGGCAAGATTATTTTTCTCATATAATAACACTACAATAAGTCTAATTGAATATTGTCAAAGTATTGCCATTTTTGTTAAAATTAGCGTCAAGTTCATTAACATATTTTTAAAAATATTTTATTATTTTCTCAAAGAAGATCTTCCTTAAAATGTATATGAAGTCTTTATTTGTAAGGTAACAATTTATTAAGAATATTCAAATGAAATTTTTGAATGGAAAATAATTATATTCTTTTAAACCACATGGGAATCTGAATTATAAAATATTTTTATCTCAATGATAACTTTTCCCTCCCAACGCTCTCATGTGCCATCTCCATGTGAATGCATTTTGTTATGGTATAATGAACATTAATAAATTACACATTACAGCAAAGTAACATAATTTTTCCTTGTAAAACTTGCAATAGAAATGTCCAATATGTACTCAAGAATAAAATTGTTCACCTCTAAAATACTGTTCAAAGAACATTATCCACAAAAGCCTCATTGCAATTTGATCTGTCCAAGATGCAATTTAGCAAAGATCTTCAGAAAGCAAAGTGACTCAAAAGGTACTATAATTAGAAATCCCCAATGAATAAAACCTTGTCTTAGTCTCTTAATAGAAAAGGGCAGAAGATGTACATTAAACATAATACCAACATAAAAATTATTCAACTTGATGAAGGAGAATATAAAGTCTTGTGATAGTCAAAAGGACATTGTCCTGGTACATTAAATTTAGTGAGAATAGAATCTTTAGCAGTTAAATCACTTTTCAGAAATTGTTGAATGTCAAGAGTCTCTAGGCTCTCAAATTGCCTAGCTCATTCAAGGATGAGTGAGACAAATTCAAAATTAAACATATGCTCCCTTGTTTTGTTAGATATTTGAAATTTATTTTAAACAATAGAAACAAATTGCTGGCTTAGTTATGTTCATGATCAGTCATACAAGTGTGTTCAATTATGTGTCTGTGGTGATGATTCTGTAGTAAATATTAAACGTGGGACAAAGAGAAGATACGTGGCTATATATTTTTTGAAACCTTATCATAAAAATGGCAAATTCACAAAATGAATGTATATAATACTTACATTCTGTTTATCTTTAAGATTTGTGTTAAGGTTTGAACTTCATAATACAAAATTTGTAGAAAAGAAAATATAATTTATTGTTTTCTCTAAATATTAAAGTATAACAGTGTGGATTGCCTTTGCACTTTTTTTACTTTTCTTTTCTTGCTTTATTAGTTTTTTTTTTTTTACTCTCCTGCATCACATAATAATTTAGACTTAATTCTTCCATTTAGTTAAGACACAGATATGTTCCAGGACAATGGATTGGCATCCTCCAGTTAGTCACTTCTGGTTTCATAGTCCTTCTCTCTCGGTCACTTCACCCTCCAGGTAAAATTTTGTTTATGTGCCTAAGAAGACAGCTCCACTGGTACTGTCCAGGGTAGCTCTCACTGGTACTGTCCATAGCTGGTCTACAGAAAACAGGCTCTTGTTCACTCAGCTCCCACTGGTACTCTCCGTAGCTGGTCTACAGAAAACAAACTCTTTGTTCACTCTGCAAAGTTCCCTTTTTGAGAGGTAAAGTTTGCTATGGGTACAGCCCTCCATCTCTTCTGATTCAGCTTCAGACTCCTTCATTATTCCGTATGCTCCCATCTCCAGGTAGTCCTGATGAAATCCTCTTTCTCCTGCTTCAGGTATGGAAGAAGCAAAGCTCTTGTCTTCTCCCGGAGATGGTGGAAAGTACGTCCTAACTGTATCAAAAGGAACATTCTCACTCTCCCCAAGTTTTTTGACCCGAGTTTTTTAAAAAAACAGTGTCTGGTGTTCACTAACTCTAGCAGAGTCTCTTTTCACAATTTTTTAGCACATCCCTCCTAGACACCCTAACTCTCACAATAAGATATTAGGCTATCCTTAGCCCTTACTAAATACCCTTTATTTAATTGTTCTTAGCCTTTGAAACTTTGGAAAGATTCTTTGCAATTTAAACTGACGGTACATCTGCAATATCCTGTTACAAACTTGTAAAAACGTGTTTCTCATAAATTATGATGATGATATGGTTAATAAAATAAATCACTAAATGATTACAATGTATAACACACAAAAAACTATATTTATTATATGTGTTCATAAAACAGTTCTTTTCCATTTTATTTTCCTAACACTAAATAATTTTAATTTTAAATTCTGTTTATGTTTTTGACATGTTGTCAGGGCTGAGATATTTAATCATTTAACCACCCTATGTTAGTGATAAATTCTTATACAATTGTCTGTGTGATGTCAATCTAAGGAAGGTCTTTTTTAGGTATACCTTTCAAAATGACATCTTTAATTAAAGGTAAAATAAGATGGATTTATTGATTTTTAAATTATTTTTTTTCCTACAATAATCTTACTTTGGGAGAAAGTAGTTGCTAAAATGCCTGTAAAAACAATTCTAATTAATAAATGCTGTTATTATTATTATTATTTTGAGCAGAATGACTACCAAATATTAACCAACTTGGATTGGTTATTATGTGGATTCATCATTTTTATACTGTGGTAATTTATGCTAAATGACAAGAACATTATATAGTGATAAGACTATTATGAAATTGCTCACTTTCAAAATACTGATTTGTAAAACTATGTGCTACAAAAAGCTTTGGGGGAACCTACAGAGTAATCAAAAAATATTTTATGCACAGATTCTTTTTTTTTTAAATGCTTAGTTTAAAATCCAAACTCAAATTAGTATAGTTCTATATTTCAGTTCATTTCTTAAAGATAACCATTAAAATTGAGAAAACAAAATATTTGAGAGATTAAGGAAGTATGGGAGTGAATTTCCTTACAGCTTGTTAGAGTTCAAACAATTTAAATAATCAAATTAAATAATCAAACAATTTTTTCATAAAACTTTTATATTCTGTAACATTTTTGGCTCTGATATTCAGATAACTATTCATATACACATATATCAGTTATTTATAAACACACATTTATTTTTATGCAATTGAAAATCCTTATCAATATCTAAAGAAAAGTAAAACATCTTTCTTGGAGTATTTTATGAATGAATGGAATTAGCATTTCCGATTTCAAGGTTTATTCATTCACTTCACACCCTGCTGCTTCTTTACAATCCTTTGTGAAGCATGGTGCAGGTAACCAGTTTACAGGTGAAGCAGGAGCTCAAGGGAGGTACTAACCTAGTGAATACTATACAAAAGGATTTGTGTTTACAGATAGACCTGATTTCCACAATTGGTGACAACTGACAAGCATACATTAACAGTCTACTATTGAGTCACTAAAGCATAGCTCTAATGTACATTTAACATTCAAGTTTAATACAGTGACTGAACTATAGTTATCTATTATATTAAACACATTACCCTATCTTATTTTCTTCCATCATAGAAGTTCAATCAAAAATAAGGATACAAACTAGAATAGTACTATAGACTTCATGAGTGTTTTTACTCAGCACGTTCTTGGTGAAGTTAAGGATTCTCTTAGAGTTATCTGGTTGATCACAAGCTAGTTTTAACATTCAATATTAAATATTAAATACTTCAATGCATCTGGAAGTTTTCTTCAATTTATTCTTTCCCTGAAATCTTTTGGTTTCAGAAAAATTTTCCAGTGGCATTTGTTGAATCATGCATCACCTTCAACTTCATTAAGAGTCTGGTAATATTTACAAGATAACAATCTGGTAATGTTTACGATGACAGTATAGTTAAATTAATATCTATTATTTGATCTCAGTTTTTCTACAATTTCATTAGTTTTTAAATTTTTCTCCATTATAATATATTCCACATTAATCACTGTTTTCCACCCTCAAACAAAATTCCATACTGAAACTGTTTGCTTTATTTTCTCTTCATAGGACCCTATGGATGGTACAAGTTTTTTTCCAGTTATTGCTGGTAAGTGTATTTAGGACAAAACTGCATATTTGCTGACTCCAGGCAATTTCTTTTCATCCAGATCATTAACTAATTATGTTGCACTTTTCCATTAGTTATAAAATTTGAACAGCCAAATCATATATTTAACAAATATCCATCAATTCTATTTTGCATTTAGAATATTGGAGCTATACAACAAAAGCAACAACAAAAGAAACATATAAATTGGAAGTTGAATTTTAATATCTAGTTTGAATTATCAGTGTGTATGTTATAGTAATTAAATTGGTAACAAGAAGTATGTTAATTAATCCTTGGAATAAATGCACACACACACATACATAAACATATATGCACAATGCGTATGGTTAATTCATTAGAGACTTATCTTTATTCTATTGGTAGGTTTTCATGTTAAAATATACTTACCTTCTCTCTGTTGTTATTCAAAATCAATGATGTTTCCTTAAATTTACTAAAGATAAAAGTTTTAAATGTTTCTTCTTACAGTTAAAGCTTTAACTGTACAGTTTTCTTTCTTGTTATCACTATTCTCTTCTAATGTGAAAATAAATATTATCATTGATATAAAAAAGTTCTATACTTATTTTGAGGTATAAAAAAGATGTAGTTAAGTTCCCTGAATCTTTATGTTTAATTATAGGAAAAGTAATCACTTTTTTTTTCTTTTCCTTTATTAATTAACGGAAAAAAAGAAATTAACCCAACATTTAGAAATCATACTATTCTACATATGCAATCAGTAATTCTTAACATCATCACATAGATGCATGATCATCATTTCTTAGTACATTTGCATCGGTTTAGAAGAACCAGCAACATAACAGAAAAAGATATAGAATGTTAATATAGAGAAAAAAAATAAAAGTAATAATAATAGTAAAAAAAATATATAGCTCAGATGCAGCTTCATTCAGTGTTTTAACATGATTACTTTACAATTAGGTATTATTGCGCTGTCCATTTTTGAGTTTTTGTATCTAGTCCTGCTGCACAGTCTGTATCCCTTCAGCTCCAATTACCCATTATCTTACCCAGTTTCTAACTCCTGCTGGACTCTGTTACCAATGATATATTCCAAGTTTATTCTCGAATGTCGGTTCACATCAGTGGGACCATACAGTATTTGTCCTTTAGTTTTTGGTTAGACTCACTCAGCATAATGTTCTCTAGGTCTATCCATGTTATTACATGCTTCATAAGTTTATCCTGTCTTAAAGCTGTATAATATTCCATCATATGTATATACCACAGTTTGTTTAGCCACTCTTCTGTTGATGGACATTTTGGCTGTTTCCATCTCTTTGCAATTGTAAATAATGCTGCTATAAACATTGGTGTGCAAATGTCCGTTTGTGTCTTTGCCTTTAAGTCCTTTGAGTATATTCCCAGAAATGGTATTGCTGGGTCGTATGGCAATTCTATATTCAGCTTTTTGAGGAACCACCAAACTGCCTTCCACAGTGGTTGCACCATTTGACATTCCCACCAACAGTGGATAAGTGTGCCTCTTTCTCCGCCTCCTCTCCAGCACTTGTCATTTTCTGATTTGTGGATAATGGCCATTCTGGTGGGTGTGCGATGATATCTCATTGTGGTTTTGATTTGCATTTCTCTAATGGCCAGGGACATTGAGCATCTCTTCATGTGCCTTTTGGCCATTTGTATTTCCTCTTCTGGTAGGTGTCTGTTCAAGTCTTTTTCCCATTTTGCAATTGGGTTGGCTGTCTTTTTGTTGTTGAGTTGAATAATCACTTTATAAATTCTGGATACTAGACCTTTATCTGATATGTCATTTCCAAATATTGTCTCCCATTGTGTAGGCTGTCTTTCTACTTTCTTGATGAAATTCTTTGATGCAAAAAAGTGTTTAATTTTGAGGAGCTCCCATTTATTTATTTCCTTCTTCAGTGCTCTTGCTTTAGGTTTAAGGTCCATAAAACCGTCTCCAATTTTAAGTTTCATAAGATATCTCCCTACATTTTCCTCTAACTGTTTTATGGTCTTAGACCTAATGTTTAGATCTTTGATCCATTTTGAGTTAACTTTTGTATAGGGTGTGAGATATGGGTCTTCTTTCATTCTTTTGCATATGGATATCCAGTTCTCTAGGCACCATTTATTGAAAAGACTGTTCTGTCCCAGGTGAGTTGGCTTGACTGCCTTATCAAAGATCAAATGTCCATAGATGAGAGGGTCTATATCTGAGCACTCTATTCGATTCCATTGGTCGATATATCTATCTTTATGCAAATACCATGCTGTTTTGACCACTGTGGCTTCATAATATGCCTTAAAGTCAGGCAGCGCGAGACCTCCAGCTTCGTTTTTTTTCCTCAAGATGTTTTTAGCAATTTGGGGCATCCTGCCCTTCCAGATAAATTTGCTTATTGGTTTTTCTATTTCTGAAAAATAAGTTGTTGGGATTTTGATTGGTATTGCATTGAATCTGTAAATCAATTTAGGTAGGATTGACATCTTAACTATATTTAGTCTTCCAATCCATCAACACGATATGCCTTTCCAACTATTTAGGTCTTCTGTGATTTCTTTTAGCAGTTTTTTGTAGTTTTCTTTATATAGGTTTTTTGTCTCTTTAGTTAAATTTATTCTTAGGTATTTTATTCTTTTAGTTGCACTTGTAAATGGGATTCATTTCTTGATTTCCCCCTCAGCTTGTTCATTACTAGTGTATAGAAATGCTACAGATTTTTGAATGTTGATCTTGTAACCTGCTAATTTGCTGTGCTCATTTATTAGCTCTAGTAGTTTTGTTGTGGATTTTTCCGGGTTTTCGACGTATAGTATCATATCGTCTGCAAACAGTGATAGTTTTACTTCTTCCTTTTCAATTTTCTTTTTCTTGTCTAATTGCTCTGGCTAGAACCTCCAACACAATGTTGAATAATAGTGGTGATAGTGGACATCCTTGTCTTGTTCCTGATCTTAGGGGGAAAGTTTTCAATTTTTCCCCATTGAGGATGATATTAGCTGTGGGTTTTTCATATATTCCCTCTATCATTTTAAGGAAGTTCCCTTGTATTCCTATCTTTTGAAGTGTTTTCAACAGGAAAGGGTGTTGAATCTTGTCAAATGCCTTCTCTGCATCAATTGAGATGATCATGTGATTTTTCTGCTTTGATTTGTTGATATGGTGTATTACATTAATTGATTTTCTTATGTTGAACCATCCTTGCATACCTGGGATGAATCCTACTTGGTCATGATGTATAATTCTTTTAATGTGTTGTTGGATATGATTTGCTAGAATTTTATTGAGGATTTTTGCATCTGTATTCATTAGAGAGATTGGTCTGTAGTTTTCTTTTTTTGTAATATCTTTGCCTTGTTTTGGTATGAGGGTGATGTTGGCTTCATAGAATGAATTAGGCAGTTTTCCCTCTACTTCGATTTTTTTGAAGAGTTTGAGGAGAGTTGATACTAATTCTTTTTGGAATGTTTGATAGAATTCACATGTGAAGCCGTCTCGTCTTGGACTTTTCTTTTTAGGAAGCTTTTGAATAACTAATTCAATTTCTTTACTTGTGATAGGTTTGTTGAGGTCATCTATTTCTTCTTGAATCAAAGTTGGTTGTTCATGTCTTTACAGGAACCCGTCCATTTCATCTAAATTGTTGTATTTATTAGCGTAAAGTTGTTCATAGTATCCTGTTATTACCTCCTTTATTTCTGTGAGGTCAGTAGTTATGTCTCCTCTTCCATTTCTGATCTTATTTATTTGCATTCTCTCTCTTCTTCTTTTTGTCAATCTTGCTAAGGGCCCATCAATCTTATTGATTTTCTCATAGAAGCAACTTCTGGTCTTATCGATTTTCTCTATTGTTTTCATGTTTTCAATTTCATTTATTTCTGCTCTAATCTTTGTTATTTCTTTCCTTTTGCTTGCTTTGGGATTAGTTTGCTGTTCTTTCTCCAGTTCTTCCAAGTGGACAATTAATTCCTGCATTTTTACCTTTTCTTCTTTTCTGATATAGGCATTTAGGGCAATAAATTTCCCTCTTAGCACTGCCTTTGCTGCATCCCATAAGTTTTGATATGTTGTGTTTTCATTGTCATTCGCCTCGAGGTATTTACTAATTTCTCTTGCAATTTCTTCTTTGACCCAGCTGTTGTTTAAGAGTGTGTTGTTGAGCCTCCACATATTTGTGAATTTTCTTGCACTCCGCCTATTATTGATTTCCAACTTCATTCCTTTATGATCCAAGAAAGTGTTGTGTATGATTTCAATCTTTTTAAATTTGTTAAGACTTGCTTTGTGACCCAGCATATGGTCTATCTTTGAGAATGATCCATGAGCACTTGAGAAAAAGCTGTATCCTGCTGTTGTGGGATGTAATGTCCTATAAATGTCTGTTAAGTCTAGCTCCTTTATAGTAATATTCAGATTCTCTATTTCTTTATTGATCCTCTGTCTAGATGTTCTGTCCATTGATGAGAGTGGGGAATTGAAGTCTCCAACTATTATGGTATTTGTGTCTATTTCCCTTTTCAGTGTTTGCAGTGTTTTCCTCACATATTTTGGGGCATTCTGGTTCGGTGCGTAAGTATTTATGATTGTTATGTCTTCTTGTTTAATTGTTCCTTTTATTAGTATATAGTGTCCTTCTTTGTCTCTTTTAACTGTTTTACATTTGAAGTCTAACTTGTTGGATATTAGTATAGCCACTCCTGCTCTTTTCTGGTTGTTATTTGCATGAAATATCTTTTCCCAACCTTTCACTTTCATCCTATGTTTATCTTTGGGTCTCAGATATGTTTCCTGTAGACAGCATATAGAAGGATCCTGTTTTTTAATCCATTCTGCCAATCTATGTCTTTTGATTGGGGAATTCGGTCCATTAACATTTAGTGTTATTACTGTTTGAATAATATTTTCCTCTACCATTTTGCTTTTTGTATTATATATATCATATCTGACTTTCCTTCTTTCTACACTCTTCTCCATACCTCTCTTCTGTCTTTTCATATCTGACTCTAGTGCTCCCTTTAGTATTTCTTGCAGAGCTGGTCTCTTGGTCACAAATTCTCTCAGTGACTTTTTGTCTGAGAATGTTTTAATTTCTCCCTCATTTTTGAGGGACAATTTTGCTGGATATAGGAGTCTTGGTTGGCAGTTTTTCTCTTTTAGCAATTTAAATATATCATCCCACTGTCTTCTAGCTTCCATGGTTTCTGCTGAGAAATCTACATATACTCTTATTGGGTTTCCCTTGTATGTAATGGATTGCTTCTCTCTCGCTACTTTCAAGATCCTCTCTTTCTCTTTGACCTCTGACATTCTAACTAGTAAGTGTCTTGGAGAATGCCTATTTGGGTCTAATCTCTTTGGGGTGTGCTGAACTTCTTGGATCTGTAATTTTAGGTCTTTCATAAGAGTTGGGAAATTTTCAGTGATAATTTCTTCCATTAGTTTTTTTCTTCCTTTTCCCTTCTCTTCTCCTTCTGGGACACCCACAACATATATATTTGTGCGGTGCATATTGTCCTTGAGTTCCCTGATACGCTGTTCAAATTTTTCCATTCTTTTCCTGATAGTTTCTGTTTCTTTTTGGAATTCAGATGTTCCATGCTCCAAATCACTAATTCTATCTTCTGTCTATTTAAATCTATCACTGTAGGTATCCATTTTTTTTTCCATCTTTTCTACTTTATCCTTCACTTCCATAATTTATGTGATTTGTTTTTTCAGTTTTTCTATTTCTTCTTTTTGTTCAGCCCATGTCTTCTTCATGTCCTCCCTCAATTCATCGATTTCATTTTTGAAGAGGTTTCCATTTCTGTTCGTATATTCAGCATTAGTTGTCTCAACTCCTGTATCTCATTTGAACTATTGGTTTGTTCCTTTGACTGGGCCATATTTTCAATTTTCTGAGCGTGATCCGTTATCTTCTGCTGGCGTCTGGGCATTTAGTCAGATTTCCCTGGGTGTTGGCCCCAACAGGTTGAAAGATTTTTCTGTGAAATCTCTGGGTTCTGTTTTTCTTATCCTTCCCAGTAGGTGGCACTCGTGGCACACGTTTGTCTGCGGGCCTCACCAGTAAAAGGTGCTGTGGATCCTTTAACTTTGGAAAACTCTGGCTATGGGGGAGGTTTGCCAGCAGAAGTGGCTTGAAAGAGTGCCAGCCGGCCCGGGGGTCCGAACGCGGGGAGGGTCGCCGGCCGCCAGAGCCCGGGAGAGCGCCCGTCTGAATTTCCTAGTCGGCCCGGGGTGCCAAGTGTGGCAGGAGTGCGCCAGCCGCCACAGCCCGGGAGAATGCACCATTCCCAGCCGGACCGGGGAATCACGTGTTTGGAAGGGACATCCCCGGTTACCGTTCTCCACGGCCTGGGGATTTCCAATCCAATTCTCTCAGTTGGTCCGGGGGGCCGCCTGCCCAATTCTGCCAGCTGGCCCGGGAAGGAGAAGGGGAGGGACTCCGGCCGCTTGCCAGCCTGCCCAGGGAAGCCCACGCCCCTCGATGATCTCACCGGAGAGGGTTCTCCCAGTCAGTCGGCCATTCCAGGATGGGGTACGCTGTCTTTTTTATCTCTGTCGTGGCTCTGGGAGCTGTTCTGTATCATTTCTACTCCCCTAGTAGCTGTTCTGGAGGAGGAAAGGTGAGTGTGGCAAGGCTGTCGAGGATGGTGGCGGAGGAGCCAGTAAAGGTGGAAGAGGGCACGGTGGTGGTTGGAGAGCCGCTGGAGCAGGAGGAGAAAGGGAAGGATAAGATGGCGGATGGAGTGCCGCCGGAGCAGAAGGGGAAAGAGAAGGGCAAGATGGCGGCGGGAGCGCCACCGGCAGAGAAAGAAGAAGAGAAGGGCTAGATGGTGGCAGGAGCGCCGCCGGAGCAGAAGGGGAAAGAGCAGAAAAGTAATCACTTTTATTGCATAATTTATGCCAAATAGTTATTGTAATCCTTGTAGATGAAAGAAAATTCACTATGATTGTTGCAGAATTTTTTAAATAAAGAAGGAAAAATATATATTCTGCCAATATTTTGCTGACTGCTGATTTTAATTTAGTGGAACTATTAAGACCTTTTTTATAATAGATGATTTTTGGAAACCAGTGAAGTTTTGACAAGATATATGCATATTTATTTTCATTTTTCTTAGAAATATCTTAATCATGAAGTTGTAGAATTGGGGAAGATTTAATAGTTATAACCTGGAGAGGTAAATTTTGAAAATCTCTGATATATAAATATCAGATATAAATATCTGTTATATATATATATATATATAATAAAAAATAAATTAAATATATAAAATATCTATGTTCTCTCCCTCCCTTCCTTCCCCTCTTCCCTTTCTTTCCTTTTCCCCCTTCCCACAAATTAAGCAAGCCAGATAGTCTCCCTTGATAGAACACGTAATGATTTTTTATGCTGACCATGGAATTAGGCATCTTCATTTCCTTTTTCTCTAAATAGCTAAGAGGAAGAAACTTGTTGTCAATATTTTTCTACAGTACTTTTTTTTGATATAGGCAGGCACCGGGAATTGAACCCTGGTCTCCAGCATCGCAGGTGAAAACTCTGCCACTGGGCCACCTTCACATCACCCTTTTCTGCACTATTTTACTGAGCAAAAAATGGGTAAAACATGGTTGATGTATTTTATTTTATAAGACTCTGAAAAGTATTTCAGTGGATAGAAATGTATACATAAATAATTATACTGGTACTGTGCATGTACCAGTTCAAAATAATGTATTTACAATTTCTGGCATAATTATTTCAGCCTTTTAAAGCATGACATAAAAAGCCAAGGTCCTGGATTGAGATCTCAGCTAGCAAAGAAGTTTCATTTTAGTTTATTAGCCATAAATTACACTCCAGATCCCACTGAGTTCACAATGTAAAGACAAAGGGCACTTATTTTGTTACCCAAATTCAAGGAGTATGTGTTTTGTATAACTGATACTAAATGTTTTCAACAACTGATTAAAATATTCAGAAGAATAATATGTAATAGTGTCCTGAATTAGTTATGTCTTTTTTAAAACATAGATATTGATTCTTGTACTATAGAATAATCATTAATCATTAGCATTTTCTCACCTGAAGAAATGGGGTACGGCCCCAGACTGTAATCAAATGCAGTCAAATATAGAATTTGTCTTTCTTTGCATGAAACGTGATGACATTTCCTAAAATACTAAAAGGGCATGCTGTTTGTGCAACCTTTTAAGCTAGGCATTGTGTTGAGCTTCTGAATCATCTTCAGAACATTTTTTTCTTAATTAAAAAAAATAGAAATATAATACATATAAGCCTCCTAAATTAAAGAGTACTACAGAAATATAGAAGCTCATATAGCCTATTATAAAATATTTGCCTTAGATAGGCCTTCAATTCAAAAGATTTTTTGTGCTTTATGTTTTAAATCATCCAGTACAAGTGAATTGAGGTTATAACCCTGAAATGTGTCTTGAAAATACTTAAATATTATCATCATGAAATTAATTTCTTAGGCTGAAAGATGGGTAAAATATTTTTGGGTTAAATCAAATTCTTGAACTTTCAGATTGCTTTCCTTAAGGTCAGACTGTTATTGTACAATTATGCAACTTTATAATTGGTTTTACAACAATTACTGATATTATGATACTTCAGAGAAGCTTTTATTCAAGAATAAATTATGAATCTATTTATTCCTACATAATGCTTAAATTAATATAAAAGTATTTTCTGAACTTGAATGTATTTCTTTACAATGACCATAATTTAAAATATTTGGAAACCTCTGGACTTTGAGCTTGTTTTTCAGTTTTCTTTGAAATGTCAGATCTAAATAAATTAGTTTAGCTGCTTTGTAAAAGTAAATATTTTTTCTGTCACTTTTCTCCAATTTTATTTTATAATGTGAACACTTATGTATGTATAAAATGTTCAAGAATTGTTGAATTTTGAGTTTGACTTGAATAATAACAATATCAGAACCATATCAACAAGTTAAATCTTGCACAAATGTATATTTTATATACTAAAATAATTCTTACAAGAAGATAATCTAATATTTCACTTCACAAAATTGTCCTTTAACGCAATGATTGAAAAACTACTACTGGATTCATTGACTTTAAGCATATATTTTCCACATCTTACCATATTTTAAAAAGGTGTCAGATTTCAATTAGCCATGTATTTTAATTTTATTTTTCTTTGCAGTGTGCATTTATCTAACATTCAATGTACTATGACACCAGCCAATGTAATATTAGTTGACATTTTAAGGGTGAAGAAGAGAGATCTATCTTTATCTTTCGATCTAGAAGGAGATACAGATTATTTTAACACTAATTATAATAAAAGTGAATAAGTATTTTGATTTAGAAATGCATGCTATGTGACACCTTATCAGGGGCACTTAACTGCAAGGAGTAAATGCTCACATTTTATGGACATTTATTTATATGCTGAAAAATCTTATATAGCTATTGAATCATTAACATAATACCAATTTTAAATAACATTATATACATTTGTCTTTGCTTGATAATTTCCAAGATAATTTATTCAGAATTCAGTTATACCATATTGTGAAAATTTACATCTTAATTTATTCTGAAGCCACATCTTTTAAAATTTTTGTTTAGTTATGAAGAATAGATAAGTTCATTACATTCTTTCTCCTGAAAGCAATATTATAAGCCTTAATTCTAATTTGGAAAAGGAAAGAAAATAGTCCTAAGACACAAAACTCATAGATAGTGGAACTGAATTCATCATCAATGAAATATTTTCCACAGAGGTTCAGTGACTACCTGTGAAATTTTTAAAAAAGATAATGTCCTCCACCTTACAGGGGGTTGGATGGACTCCCATCTTGGCCACTTTCAATTGTGAGTAAATGTCAACTTTGAGTAAATTGTCAGTCCTACTAGATTCTCATCATTCTTCTAGTCTGTTTCCTATTCAGTGTTCGTAAGGATTTTTACAAGACAGTTGGCTAACTAACTAACTGCTTTTTGAGATTATGGATAAGTGTCAAATGACCTGAACAAATTTTTACATGTGGAAATAAACCTATGAAAACAAGCCACCTCCTTCTTCCGTGATGGCCCTTCTGATGTCACTGTACCTTCTGATAAGCCAAAGCCTGTCTTGCCATTTTGAGCCCCTTTCACCAACTATACTTAGGAAGATGGTTTTTGCAACATACTCCATCATCATGGTAGTTACCTGGCTTTGTTAAGATATTAAATATTGGACCATATTCCCAAGAAGGCTCATTTTGGTTCAGCTTTCTAAGATTGACCACCTGTAATTTCACATAAGACATAAAGCGAAGAAAGGAAAATAGTCTCATTTTTTGAAAAATAAAAAGCAACAGAATAATACCAGCAAAATGAGAAAGTGAATGATAAAGCAGGGAGAAGCAGAGATAATTAACAATAAACAGTCCATAGGCAAAGAGTAGTTGAATACTGAAAAGTGGAAAAGAAATCTATTGAAAACTGTAAAGCTGAACTTTTGTTAATACATGAGTAATAATACAATTACATAATCAGCAACTTCCTGAAAGTATGCCCATCAACACTTCTCTAAACAAAGTCCAGCTTTCCCTCCCTTGCTTGGCAGAAATACAGGGGAAAATAAAAGTTTAAATAGAAGAAAAAGAAATGCAAGTTTACATTTCTTTTCATTAATCTTCTTTGGCTCTTTAAAAAATTATTCATTTTGTGGCACTATCCCAAGCATTTTCATTAAAATCTACACATTATCAGTACTAAAGTAACATCCAATAGTAATCATTAACAGTTTATAAAACTGTACATTACAAGAAAAAAGTGTGGTTGATTTTTTTTTCAAGGAATGTAGAACAAAAAGTGTGTCAACAATAATTTAAGATTTAGACCATGAGTTTTGCCTGAAAATACAGTAAGAATATATTTCTACCATTTTCATGGTGTCTAGTAGTAGTTTGGAAGTTACCTAAATGTGATACACAAGAACTCGGATGGCTTTTAAAAGGGGGAATTGTACAGTTCTAAGCCTATGAAAATATCCAAATGAAGGCATCCAGGGAAAAATAGTACAAATCAAGAAAAGCTAATGCATCTGGAGCACCTCTGTCAGCTGGGAAAGTATGCTGGTCCCTTGTTTTTGGGCTCTATTGCTTTGAGCCTCTGTTCCTATGGGGGTTCCTCACATTGATTCTCCAGAGCTGGCTTTAATCTCTTGGCTTCCCTTGGTCTCTCCAGGTTCTGGCTTGCTTAGCATCTCACGGTGACATCTGCTGGGCTCCAAGCATCTCCAAACATCTGTGTCTTTGTTCTCTAAGTGTTGGCATCTGTATCAGCTCTGCTTTGAAGTTTCTGTCAGTTCTGTCATTTCTGCTGGCTCTGTTGTTTCTGGTTCTCTCTCCAAAATGTTCCCCCTTTTAGAGTATTCCAGTAAACGTATCAAGATCCACCTGGAATGGGGTAGAGTCACATATCCATCTAATCGAAAGTCATACCCACAATTGGGTATGTCACACCTCTGTGGAGATAATCTAATCAAAAGATTCCAACCCAAAGTATTGAATCAGGATGAAAAGAAACAGCTGTCCCCACAAGAATTAATCAGGATTACAGCATGGCTTTTCTGGGGTCCAAAATATTTTCAAATCAGCACAGAAGTTATGCTAATAACTTTATTTGGAATATATAGTTAATATAGAAGATAAGATGAGTTGTCATGAAAGGAGATATTATATTACATACATAGACCCTAACTTCAAATAACTTATGATGCATATAGAAAAAAAATAAGTGGACAAACAGAATTACTCACATATAAGTATTTTGTTAAGAAAGTGAATACAGCATTGTTTGTCATAGAAAGTCAGCATCCTTCAAAGAAAAATCCATTAAAAATTTAGCTCAATGCTACAGTCTTACTCTATAAAATAGCTGAGAACTGATGCATCAACATTTACTCTCATCATGTGATGTTTTTTGATGTATTAGTTAAATTCTAATTTGCTAAATGAATAAAAGTTAATTGTATGAATCTTTTATAGTTTCACCCAAATTAAGAGATAATGATTTCTATAAAAGTTTATGAAAATATCAGGAATAATGCATAGGATTACATTATTGTTTCATTCCTTCTGAAAAGTCAGTTTGCCTGCTGCTTAATGGAGTTATCTGCTGTAATGTGTTATGATGCCAGTGTACAGTTTCTTAAATTGTGGAAGCCACACAAGAAAATATTAAAATTATGTGAACCACACAATTTCCAAACTACTGGATAAAACATAAAATATATTTTTCACTCCAGAATATAGTATTCTCAGAGCATTGACTCAAAAATGCATATGGAGAGGGTGCAAGGTTAGTTCAGTGGTAAAATTCTTGCCTGCCATGTGGGGGACCTCAGTTAGATTTCCAGTCCATGCATTTCTCCAAAAAACAAACAAACAAGCAAAACAAACAAAGAAAACAAATGAAAATTCAACAAAATGGTGCTGCAATAATGGAAAAATAATGAAATGTGACCCTGCCATAGAACATACAAAAAAATGCATATGGAATGTATGCTGCATTTCAACCATTGGGTATAGAGTAAGTTTTTTAAATATTTATTTTTGAGCCAGTTCCATTAACATTCTCCTTTAAAATAAGTAATTTTCAATGCATTCACCCAATATCTAAATAACAACTGTTACATACCCTCCTATGTTAAGTATTAAATAAACAATATACAAAATATAAATATATTATAATATTAACTCCTTCATGGAGCCATTTGTTGAGAAAAATAAGTGTAAACAGATGATTAGAAAAATTTAAAAATTTCAAACACTTATAAATAGTACGTACGGAAACCCCTAAACAGATTCTTATGAAATATAGAGAGGTACATTGAAAAAGATAAGAATAATGATTTTAGGAATCATGCTCTTCCCATTTTTAAGTGAAAACTTGAATGTGTATCAGATAATTCTATTGCCAGAGAAAGAGTGTCACATCCTATTGGTTCTGTTTCTCTGGCAGATAATATCAGCATAATGTTATATCATATCAATTAATCATATATTTATGGAAAATGTACAATATATTAGACATTATAGTAGGTATATGTACTATTTACTGGTTTATCAACCTCCGACTACAAATACTGGACAGGCAGTAAGTGGAGGCAAGCCCCAACTGCAGGTGCTGATGTGCTGTCCCTCTAATGTCTTCCAGAATACTTGTATTCAATAGCTTCATATTTTAAAATGTGGTTTGCATGTTTAAACACAGCCCTTAAATCATGGGTTTTCTTTTTTGCTTGCTCTCTTGCATTCCTTTCTTTAATTCTTTCTTTCATTTTTCTTTCTGTCAGGAAAAAAAAAAACAGATTTTCTAAATTTGTTTCATTGATTGGTCTGAAGAAAAATGAGTTTTCTGGTTTTAGGGCAAAGCCGTAAACTCATTTGTTAAATTAGGCGTTAGCCTAACAGATATAGGAAGATAAGCAAGATTAAGGCTATGGATCTTTTCTTCTTGTCAGATAATGTGTTAAATTAAATCAAAGGCATTATAAACAAGGGTAACTACAGGGAAAAGCATTCCTTTAGGGCTCAATCCGTAAATCTTCTAAAATGTAAATTTCAGACGGACAATCAAATCTTCTTTTAGAAAGCTAATAGGAACAAATAAGAGGAATAATTTTCAGGGATTTAAAATATCTTATTTTCTATTTTTAAGAAAATGATAAAATAATGACATGTTAGAATTCTGGTCTACAGATACATTTAGAGATGACTTGTTATTTGTGGCAAAAAGCCAAAATCTTTTATGACAAAGAAAACAATATGTCTTATTAAGTCAAATCAAAACAATATATTAGAATGTAGCTATAAGCAAAGCCCAGCTTTTACAGAGCTTAATGAAATTTAGAAAGTTAGAAAAAGAATTAAATTGCTTGAATCAGATGAATAGCAAATTTATAATATATTGCCTTTGTTTTTTTGTTTGTTTGTTTGTTTCTTTTTAAATGTGGTATAAGCATTAAATACATACCAAAATGTCTTACTTAGGTAATAGACAGAAAGAGCAAAAAGAATAAGGAAAAATTAACAATCCCTGAAACAATTTGTTGCTTTTATTTATAGGAAATTTGATCTCTTTAAAGCTAGTACTAAATCAGATCATATAACAGTTTTATCCAGATTTAAGGAAAAAGTTCAAAATTTCAATTTAAAATCATAAGTAACAAATCAAAATAGACTAAGATTATACAGAATTAATGAATATAAGACTTTTTATGACTATTCAATTTGAAAATTGATATGAAATAATTGATTATTTAGAATACTGAAATTACTCAGTTGGATTATTTGAAGGAGATTGCATTATGGTTGAATGGAAACTTTATTAAGATTTTCTTGAACTATTTTCTGTTTATAATCCTTTGGAATAGAAATAAATAGTTACTGTGGAGGAGGGGGAGAGGGATTCAGACATCATTGGTATTTCACCTTTACTTAAAGGCAAAATCATAACATAAGAACTCAGTGGTGGTGATATTAAATCATAGACAATTTTATATTGTACAAAAACGTATTCACACATAGAACAGGACTTTGAAATCAAACATATTTAATGGAATTTTATACCAGCATTCTTTTTTACATGGGCAGGCACCGGGAATCAAATCCCGGCCCTCTGGCTTGGCAGGCAAGCGTTCTTACCGCTGAGCCACCGTGGCCCTCTACCAGCATTCTTTAAGCTTCATGTAGTGGAAGGACGTAGTTTGGGGTGTGAGGTGTTAAAAGGAAAATTGTAAAGTTATATTTAAATAAATCCTATTGTAAAAACAGTAATTACAGTTTTGTTAGTTGTGCATTTTATTTCTGGATAAATCTGGAATTGAAGTTAAGATTTCTTTTAATTACAAGGAAATTATCTTCTCTATTTCTATGGTAAGATTGAAAACTTTCCAGTAACATCTCAACTTGAAAGAATGTTGTTACGCTGATGAGATGCATAGCTATATGCAAAATTTTATAACATTTTTTACTATTTAAAAATGTATAGTTAAATCTTAAGGAAAATAGTTTGCAATTTTCCTACAAAATTACAATACAATATTTCACAATCCTATAGAATGCTCATTATTAAATAAACAAACATCTAAAAGCATTGGAGAGGATGTAGAGAAATAAGAACACTTATTCACTGCTGATTGGAAAGTAAAATGGTACAGCCAACATGGAGGACAGTTTGGTGGTTCCTCTCTGTGCTTGTTTGAAAGTAAGTGTTCTGTACCCCAGAAAAGCCATGTCCTTTAATTATGATTCATAATTTTATACATTCTGTTTAGTCTGTGTCTTTTGATTAGGGAGTTAAAAACCATTAACATTCAATCTTATTAACGTGAAGACAGTATTTTCTTCAACCATATCCTTTGGCTTTTATTTGTCATACATATTTTTTTCTCTTTTTCTCCTTCTAATTACCATTACTAATATCCTTCAATTCAGTACCCTCCTTCAGGTCTCTCTCTTGCATTTTCTTTTCAGCCAACACAGCTCTGTTTAGTAGTTCTTATAAGGATGGTCTCTTGTTAACAAACTCCCTAAGATTTTGTTTATCTGTGAATATTTTAATCTCCCCTTCATTTTTTTTTTTTTTTTTCCGCATGGGCAGGCTCCAGGAACAGAACCTGGGTCTCCAGCTCGGCAGGCAAGAATTCTTCCCACTGAACTACCATTGCACCACCCTCTCCCCTTCATTTTGTTTTCTTTGAACATGGGCAGGCACTGGATTATGGAATCTGGGTCTCCGGTATGGCAAGTGAGAATTCTGCTACTGAGCCACTGTCGCACCACCCCCCTTCATTTTTGAAAGACAGTTTTGCTGAATAGAATTCTTGGCTGGCAATTTTCCTCTTTTAGTGTCTTAAATATATCATACCGCTACCTTCTTGCTTCCAAGGTGTCTGATGAGAAATCAGCGTTTAATCTTATTTGGCTTCCCTTGTATATGGTGAATTGCTTTTCTCTTGCTGTTTTCAGAATTTTCTCCTTCTCTTTGGCATTTGACAGTCTGATTAATTATATGTGTTGGCATGGGTCTATTTGGATTTATTCTGCTTGGAGTATGCTAGGATTTTTGGATTTGCATATTTCTATCTTTTATAAAGTTCGGGAAATTTTTAGACATTGTTTCCTCAACTGTCCTTCTTGGCCCTTTTCCCTTCTCTCCTCCTTCTGCCACATCCACGATGTGTACGTTTGTGTGCTTTGTGTTGTCAATCATTTCCCTGAGACCCTGTTCGAATTTTTCCATTTTTTCTCCATTTGCTCGTTTCTCTGTTCAAATTCACTTGTTCTGTCTTCTGGCTTGCTGATCATTTCTTCTGCCTCATCAAATCTGCTGTTGCATGCCTCTAAGATATTTTATTGTTCCATCTACATGTCATTTATTTCCATAATGTCTGTTTTTTATTTTATATATGCTTTCAAATTATTCATGCTCTCCTAGTGTCTTCTTAATATCCTTGATCTCTATATGCATACTTTCCTTCATTTCTTTGAATTTATTTGGGAGATTTGTTTGAAAATCTTTGATTAGCTGTTTCAAATTCTGTGTGTCCTGTGACTTTTGAATTTTTTCCTCTGGGATATCTTTTCCTGTGTTTTAGAATGCCTTGCGATTTTTTGCTGATATCTGGTCATCTGATTTTCTTGATGGTCTATTCTAAAGGTTGGTTTCTCTCTTGCCTAGTTGTTGTCTGGGTTTTGATTAAGGCACTGTTTTAACAGTTGGGTCATCAATACTGCCCATCCAAAACAGGGTCGGGTACATTTACAGGGGATATAGACCAGCTCAAATAAGCTTGAGATAGTATCTGGAGCAGCTCCAAAAGGGCTGCTTTTTGCCCTTGCATTTTTCAAACTGCTCCCAGGTGACACTCTTCAGACCTCAACATGGTCTGAGTGGGACTGAAACTGGGGTTCCTGTGCTCCTGAATTTGCTAGCTAATATCTGGGTCATTGTTGGACTGGGTCTCCTCTGTACTTGGTGTGGAGAGTACACACAGCTGCCCCAGTCCACAGCCATCACCTTGGTAAGGATCAGGACTCCTGCTGCTGCTTCCTCAAGAATAGGGGAGGGGCATCAGGAGTCATGGCTAGGTTTACAGTCTTTGTCCATTGTGCCAGCTTGCTAGCTGCCGGAGTGCAACATACCAGAAATGGAGTGGTTTTTTAAAAGGGAAATTTAATAAGTTGCTAGTCTGCAGTTCTAAGGAAAATGTCCCAATTACAACAAGTCTATAGAAATGTCCAATCAAAGGTATCCAGGGAAAGATACCTTGGTTCAAGCTCAAGTGAGAAGGCACATGGCAAACACAGTCACAGTTTCTGTGTCAGCTGGAAGGGCAAATGGTGAGCAAGGCATCATGTGCTAGCTTTCTCTCCTGGTTTCCTGTTTCATGAAACTCCCCCAGGAGGCATTTTCCTTCTTCATCTCCAAAGGTCACTGGCTTGTGGGCTCTCTGCTTCTCATGGCTATGTTGTTCTTCTCTGCTCTCTCCAAATCTCTCTCATTCTCCAAAATGTTTCCTCTTTTATAGGACTCTAGAAACTTATCAAGGCCCATGCAAATGGATGCAGACATGTCATCACCTAATCCAGTTTAACAACCACTCTCGATTAAATCACATCGCCAGAGAGATGTTCTGATGACAGTTTCAAACACATTAGGGATTATTCTGCCTTTATGAAATAGGATTAGGATTAAAACATGGTTTTTCTAAGGGAGATACATCCTTTCAAACCAGCACATTCCACCTTCTGGACCCTAAAAAAGACATGTTTTCCTCATATGCAAAATACATTCATTCCATAACAATATCAGAGAAACTTAAACCATTTCAGTAACAATATACATGAAAAAGTTAGAAACATACAAACTCCTATCAAAGTTAGTATAGGTGTGGTCTGCATAAGGCAAAATTTTCCTCTGGCTTTGGATCTTTGAAAACTCATTATAAATTATTTGCTGCCAACATACAAAGGAGAAACAGTCATAGGATACATATACATGTTTCCATAGGGAGGAAGGAAGACAGGGGTCACTGGACCTATGCAGTTTTGAAAACCCACAGGGCAAAGTCCACTAGATTTCAAAGTCTGAGAATCATTTATCTTTGGGGCTTCTGAAAGCATCAGTCCCACCCTTTCCAAGGGCCTACGCAGAGGCTTGCCTCTTTCCTAATACAATCTTGGGGGGCTTTGGGGAGACCACCTTTTTCTCGGCCCCACCCTCTCCAAGCATTGGGGTTGTACCTGGGCTTTCTGCCATCTCCGGGGCACACACTCAACCTCTCCATGTGGTGGCAGCCAGGCTCACCCCAAACCCCAAGGAACATGCTTCACACTCTCCAAGGCCTGAGGTGCCATGACTCTTTCCCTTCAATGAGGTGGAAGGCCCATCCTCTGCCTTTGGGGCAAACCTACCCTCTCCGTGGACTTGGGTGGGTCCGCTCACCTGGCCCGAGGCTTCTTGACTTCAGACCTCAGCCTCCATGGTTTAGCCTCTGAAGTTATTTTCCTCTGATGTGTCCCTTCTCTGAACCCTCCAGTCCAGACTGGCAGCAGCTCTGTTTATACAGGTCCCACAACACTCTCGTTGGCTTTCTATGCAGCAGCTTTGGATCATGCCCATCAGATATAAGGAGTTTGTACAAATCTTTCCTGAATAACTCCATCTCCAATCCTGGCTTTCTTTGAAACAGCTGACGGGTTCCACATTTGGCCAAATCTTCATGTGGGGCACTATTCTCTGGGGTTTCCCCTCCTAGAAGTGCAGAATTTTCCAGAATATCAATTTCTAGTTTCTTTGCACATAGGAGTTCAGTTCTCAGCTTATCTCTTTCCTGTTGCATTTCACTATAAGCTGTGAGGGGAAACCAGCCTGCACCTTTGACATTCAATTTGGAGATCTTTTCTGCTGAATATGCAAGTTCATGGCTTTTAAAATCAGCCTTCCAGCCGAAGCCACTAGTCAATTTTGCCAGATTATCTGCCAGTTTAAAACAAGGCTCGTCTTCCTTCCAGTCTATAATAACACATACCTCATTTCTGTCTAAGGCCTTTTCAGAAGTGTCTTTAAAGTCCACATTTCTGCCAAGAGTCTCTTCAAAGCAGTCTAGAACTTCTCTATCAAGAATCTCACAACTCTTCCAGAATCTTCCCCTTATCCATTTAAAAAGTTGTTCCTAACATGTTTAGTATTTGCAAAATGCAGCAACAGCACCCCACTCTCCAGTACAAAATCTGTTCTTGTTTGCTAACTGCCAGAATGCAACACACCAGAGATGGATTGGCTTTTAATAAAAGGGGATTTATTTCATTAGTTCTTCAAATGAAATGCAGCTAACTTTCAACTGAAGTTATTTCTTATGCAGGAAGGCACAGGATGGTCTCTGCTGGCTTTCTCTCCAGGCCTCTGGGTTCCAACAACTTTCCCAGAGGTGATTTCTTTCTGCATCTCCAAAGGCCTGGGCTAAGCTGTGAATACTGAGAGGAGGTATGCTGAGCTGCTTTGGCTGTGCTGCGTTGAGCTCTCTCATTTAAACACCAGCCAATTAAAGCAAACATCATTCATTACAGCAAGCACGCTTCTTAGCCGACTGTAGATGTAAGCAGGAAAGATGAGCTTCACATGCCATTGGCTCATGTCCACAGCAACAGAACTAGCTGCCTTCACCTGGCCAAGTTGACAACTGAATCTAACTACCACATCCGTGTTTTCTCAGACTCTTTGTCCTTCATTGAACTTGTCCTTGAAATGTCCTCCTCTTTCTCCCAAGGCCCAAAACAGTTGACTCAGATGGTTTCTTTCTGACTTCTTGCTGCTTTTGAGAAAGAAGAAGATTTTTTGTCATTCCTCCCATAATCCCCCATTTTAAGAACTCTTTTTTTGGTGCTCTTTAAATATTCTACTCTCCCCAGTGTCTTATGTCCTGCCATGAGTACTATGGATTTTGGAATCTGTGTCAGGCTAGAGATAGGAATCTGTGTCACTGTTGTAAGAGATGTTATAGTCTGTGCCACTGGTGGGAGGGATCCAGGTTGCTGCCTCTGGGTACTTCCCATGCTGTGTGGAACCGAGTGAAGGGGAGGTAAGAGGATTGGCTGATCTAGGCTGAAATTTCCTACCTGATATTTTTCTCTTTCATTGATTTAGCATTTGTGGGATCCTGTTCCAGAATTTATCTTTCTGAACAATGGGAGCTGTCATTTTTATCTATGAATCTCTGAGAAGTTTTCAGTAGCTGTCTTAGGTCACTGTGTTGATGATGTCACCCTATAAACATTTTTTGAATTCACAAATGCATATATTCTAGAACTTGATTAGAAGAGGCTGACACTATTTCTTCAAGATTCTTATTTTCTTACCAGAAAAAAAAAAAAAAACTATCAAAACACCACCTTTGTATTTTTATTCATTTGTTAGATATATTAATAAAGAAACATGTTTCATTCATGCCTTATGAAAATTTATTTTCCTTAAATAAATGCATTAGACTAGCAAACTAGTACTGAATTAGACCTCTGTTTCATAATAATGAAGTGATAAAAATCACATTCTCTTGGTGATTTCTGTCATAACCACATTAAAAGCTTCAAAAATTACAATTGCATTGTTTTTTATTTTCTATATTAGGGCAGCTCTCTCTTCTAGACTCAGTTTTCTAATTTCTTATCCACTTATTTCCTCAGGCAGCTAAATTATTCTTATATTTGAGAACTGTTGCATTAGAGTATTAGAGGTTAAATAGCAATAGTTTCCTAACACATGATAAAGACAACAATGTCTAGAATTCTAGGTAGTTTGAGTTCCACATAATGAACAAGTAAAATATACAATAGGAAAATCATTGATTTTTGTTCTAACTTAATTTCTAACATGAAAATTTTGGTTCTGGCAATATATTCATCATGAAATAATACAATAAAATGATCAATTAAAGAAAACTCTTTTGTGGCTTCAGGAGAACATAGGGAGTACATTTTTTAAATTTAATTAAGAAAAGTAGTATCTTGATGGTGGTGTCTTTCACCCATTATCTCAATTCATAGAGAGAATGAGTGTGTGTCAAAACAATGCCCCAGTAAAGGATGCCAGTATTAAATCCAGATGCCATGACAGGAGCATAATCTCTGACTAAATACATAACTCAGAAATACATATGGAGCTTGAGTGAGATAGAAAAACCTAACAAAATAAATATAAAAAGATGAGAAAAAACTCTCTTACAAAATTAATGAGGTGGTAGGCTAGAAACATAGCAGCTTTTTATGAAATTTCCACATAGATTTTTATCTTCTAATGTTAAAATTATTTGCTATGAAGGGAAAGTTTCCCTAAGCAATGCTAATCTTTTTTTCCTAGAAAACTCTAGAGCCATCTGGAACTATATATTAATTGCTCAAAAGTATTTATTTAAATGAAGCATTTTTCCCAAATATAGTTAAGCATGAAATGTATATATGAAGATAACTGAGATCAATGTTCGTTTCATAAGCACTTCCTGGAACACCAAATCCAGTATAAATATGGTATTCACATACTTACATATTTATACCCATATATTTAGTTTACATTGTCTACGATATTAAAACATCATGTCAAAAGAACTACTAAAACTATTTAACAAATGCAGAATTAGTAATATCTCTAGTTGAAGAGAAATAATATTATTGTACTTTCAATCTATGTTATACAGACAAACTCCAACGTATAGTCCATTTAATTCATTTTCATTTATATTTTATAGAGTCCATGTTGTTTCCTTATATTTATCGATGAATAAATAAAATCCTTTCTTGGCCAGATACTTATACATAATTATTCATGGGTTTTATTGCATCCTCCAATTATTACTCTGTGATAACTGCATTTTCAGCAGAAATGTTAGATGATGCAAATATTACCAGCTTTGTGATTCAGCATACAGATTGATTTTGGGAGGTGACTGGATGGAACTTGCTCTCTGCTTGAGTACTTTGCTGTGGGTGCTGAGTCTACTATTCGGCAGACTGCATTCGCAAGGTCAATTTTCTATTCAGTCAGGTTCATAGTGCCACTATGTCCAACTTCAATCCCAGTGTGTTACTTTGCAGAGATAAGCAACACCATGTCAAGATTTCTCCGTGTCGTTAGAAATTCCTGCCGAGTCAGACTCCTGCTCTTTCCAGAAATGTTAGGGGCAATTAAGGTCTGTGAGATTTTCACTCATCCACTGCCTTTGTCTATCTAAAGGGTCTGTATTTGGACACAGACATCCAAACGACAGGGTGCCTTCTGAAATCTATGGCTCCATTGTGTTAAAAGCTCTTCTAAAGGAATTAATCCCTGCCTTTCCCATATTCTAGTCTTTCCTACAATTCTTGACCCCTTAACTAGGGAACTGCACGGTTTTACTAGTATTTCTCTATTATTTCTTAATATAATGACAATTTCCTTATCAATAAATATATCTTCAGTTTATCTAATAGGAATTCTTTATAATGAGGGACACTACATCCAGTTTTCTCCTGGTAGATAAGCTTCACCTTTTTTAAAAATATCCTTTTGATCAATTTTATTTTTGTGTATATGTGCGTGTAAATTCCCATGTTTCTGAGATGAACATTGTTAAACACTTGTGCATATGCTCTCTTTTTCAAATCATATAACTGGATTTTGACTTCTCTATTTGAATGAAGACAACTATTAAAAACACAATGGATGTAGAAACATGGAAAAATGCCTCTGACATAAATTAAAATCTGAAATAGGTTATAAATTATATATACACTATATTTACAGATAAAACCAACATGCAGATGCAAAAAAGACTGGAGGACTATGTTATCAACATTATTAGAGTTATAAAATTATTTATATAATTTATTTCCTAAAGATTCTTTTTTTTTTTTACATGGGCAGGCACCTGGAATCAAATACGGGTCCTCTGGCATGGCAAGTGAGCATTCTTGCCTGCTGAGCCACCATGGCCCGCCCTCCTAAAGATTCTTGATATTATTTTTAATGTTTCTATAAAAACTAGAAGCTGTGAGCAAGTGAATTATCTTATTGTTGTTATCTAATAATATTAATACTTCTAATTCACTAATCAATATACTAACCATTTTACTGAAATTTTGATAATGGAACATAAAATCCACTCAGTAAAGTAGACATTATCTTGTATCAAATGAGGTCACTAAGATACAAGCAATTTTATGCAGCTCATAATTGACAGAACCATATTCAAATTCAAAACTCTAGGATTTCACGTTTCTGTACTTTTCTGTGAAACAGCAGCACCACTCCACTCAAAACTCAAGTTTCTACCTTCATTCAAGATATATAAGCAAATACATGTGAATAAAATTGGCTTTAAGAATAGTTAATGAATTCACCTCATCTATTACAAATTATTTCACTACACAATTGTACAACCATATTTAGCTTATTAATGACATTAATCCTTGGTGAAAGGTAAAATTAGAATTGTGAATTAGAAATATTTGATTTATTAATCCTCCACAAATCAAAATATGCTCTCAGGAGGCAAAGTATCTAACAGATGCAGTTCTGATATATAGATTGACGTAAAGGATTATTTTATTCTTGTCCTTTCTAAAGTTGATGATAATGAAATTGATGTAATGAAAACAGGTAACTGCTAAACCATGCACCTGCTTGTACTTCTAGCATCTCAACGGTAAAGCATTATTTTCCTAAAAAGTAATGAGAACACTTCAAAACTGTGTGGAAGTGACTAGAAATGTGTGAAATAAATTTATTAAATGTGAATATTAAGAATAAAATAATTGTATATGTCTAAGCAGAGTTAGGAACTCCAACTGAACATGCAATCATATAAATTTATTTTCATCTATTGAGCATTAAACTCAAATCTAAGTGACTCTATAACAGAACCATATGTATTTGCTTTTGAATTACTATCTGATCAATTTGGTATTTTTCAATGCTAATGAGTTTGCACCAACATTTACTCTATCCGGCCTTAAACAAAACAGAAGACTCAGGAGGATGAAACCCAAATTTTGCAAATGTTAAAGGAATAAACCATCTGCAAGATATTTTATGTAAGCATTATAAAATATATCCCAAAAAGGCATAGTTTGAACCTAGGAAAAGGTTTATTATTCACAATGAAATGAATAACATACAGTACATTTGGGAGAGTAAAATGTATTTCATTCTAATTCTTCATATATGCCTTAAATTTTCATATGAAATAGAAATACAGCTTTCATAGGTCAGATGCTATTTTGGATCAGCACATAATGTTTCTATTTATAATATGATATATTTACTTCACAGATCAAAAAGGTTAATTGTCTTATAAAATTTAGCAAAAGATTGCAAATGAGTTGGAAAGTCAGGTCTTATAAATGTCAGAGCAAAGTCATGTTTATTAAATCATATCATCTTTCTAAATAGAAGCAGTTTTATATAGGTACATAAAAGATAATCATCTCCTAAAACTGCTGTGTACTTGAGATTTATTGACTGTAAATACGCTATTTATATATAGATACATAAATTCAAAGTAAAAATATTCATGTTTTATTAAAATGTGGATCAGTCTCTAAAGCTCTCAAACTAGAAGAAAAAAATGTCATTTTCATTAGTGAGAAACAAAACCTTTGTTTGTCTATGTAGCCACAAGTGATCTCAGGATAGGAATACCTCTATTATTTACATTTAATATGTGATTTTAATGTTTCTATCTAGTTAGAAAATATAGTTTACAGGCCTACCATTTATTGATCACATTCTATAGTACTAGAAATCGTTTTTATTAACCATTTTATAAAATATAAAATATAAAATGGTGATTTAAGATATTTGTTAATAACATAAACAAGTTGGGGTTTAACTACATGTGTTTGAATCCAAAAGTCTACTCTTAACTACTATCTGATAAATAAAGCAATGAATAATATTGTTTGCATAAATGGTGAAACCAGTTTCAGCAGACCTATTTTATAGCTGATAAAATGAGTGACAGTCAGTGGATAAATTATAAAGATTTTGGTAGGCCTAGCAGCTTATCTTCTTCAAAATAGAGTAGAATATGGGTTCTAGTCTGGATCTCTGATCTACTGTCTCCTCTATTCACCAACATATCTACCCAAGCAGAAAGTTGGCTGATCTGACTAAGGCTTATATTTACATGCATCTAACCTAGATAGAAGTTAAGAAACAGGTTTTATATTATAATATTCTTAAAGAAAAAGATAGCTGGAAGATGCATAGCTTCTGTCTCATTTTCCATGCACAGGTATACAGAAAACAGAACCACACTGAGGTACACGCAGTGGGTTTTTCTCCAAACAGCAGAGCCCTACTCAACCCCTACTCCCACCACAATACCTTCTTAAGCAAAAGCACTGCAATTTCCAAATATGTGTAGAATTGGGTGCTGGATTATGTCAATATGAAGACCAATAATGCAAAAATTTGTTTTGGAAAAGGGATGATGGTTGAGGTTGGATTTAGGCCCCTGCAAAAATGGAGCAAGCTATTCTCACCCTATCCCACAAGGAATTGAGCACAGGTCAGCTTTTCCTGTTTCTAGCCAGGCCTTTGTCAAGCTAAACTTCTGTCCTCATCATGGGCCATCAGTGCTTGTCTTTCTTCACATAATTTCAAAATCACCTACAGATTTCTAATGAGAAGGTGAAGAGCATTTTGTCACTGTTATGGAAGAGAGGAGTTTCCACAGTGCCAAACTTTGAGATCAGGGACTTGTTTTCAGCTCCATTGCCTTCTGAGCTACTCACTGAGCTATCAGGCCAGAGTTCTAATGCTAGGTAACATGTACCCATGATGGGTATCATAAATTTTGTTTCTGCCCTCACAGCTCCCCTTGAAAGCTTTTGTACCAATTTTGGAAATACAGAAACCTCCCTAACAATTCTGTGCCTATTGGTACAGATATCTCTGCAAGCTTATTTGAGGCCTTTTTTTTCCTTAAATAGAGAACCAATAATTTTACCCATACTAGGATTTTACCACATCAAAGAGCTCAACATTGAGGGCTGGCCACAATGGCTCAGCAGGCAGAGTTCTCACTTGCCATGCGGGAGACCAGGGTTTGATTGCTGGTACCTGTCCATGCAAAAAAAAAAAAAATACAAAGAGCTCAACATGGGAATTATAGACAAAGCTCCTCTTCCTGGGACATACCTTTATTTCTCCATTCCTTACTTCATAAAATTTTTTTTCCATTTAGGGGTGAAAGAATGGATACTGAAGTCATAAGATGTTTGTGATATTTAGAATATTTTTGCATATGGTTCAAATCCTTTTTTTTTTTTGCCAAAAGGCTTAGGTTTGAAATACAAAAGCTGAAATTCACATAGGTTCCCTGAGACAACAAGTCTTGAGCAATTCTATGTTTAAAAGGAGACTGGGGAAAGAATGGTGAAAATACTAGATGAATTGCAATTAAAAATACATATTAAGTACCATTTTTGTCAGTGAAGCACTGCTTCCTACTTTTTCTACTCACTGCAAGGTGAAAACAGACACTTTAATAAAGAAGATACTTTAAATTGTTTGATTATGCTTAAGAGAAAGAGATTATCTACCAAAAAATAGAGGATTCTGGCATCAAAATTAATACAATTTCATATATTATTCATCTCATATTTGAAAAAGTAAACATTTGGACATGAAAACAAACTATTAAGGAATCAATACTCAAATAGCAGTCAGGTTTCTAAGATGAAGACATTCTAAAAGATAATACCTTCCCCAATCCAAATAAATTGCACCGTATATTATACACATAATAGAAACTCTCATTCATTTTGATGTTTCATTCAGGTTATAAATATGTCTGTAAACATATTGTAATAAATAAATAAATTATTAGGTAACTGAGGTTTGCAGCTCCAGGCCAAAATCCTGCAGACTCTCCTTCATGGTGGATCACAGGTAAGGACAAAGTTTTTACCTGGTGGGCCTTGGGGAAAGCGTCCCTCCTCACACCAGACTTGGGGCATAGTATGGAGGGAGTTTCAGTCAAGGGTTAAGCCATTGTCTCCTTTCAGTAGAGTCAGCTGGCAGACTCTGCTCTTAGGTATAGCTGCCCTCCTAGATCAAATACCTCCATTCAGAGACCTCTCCATGTCTTAAAATTTCACAGTAAATATTCCTTGGTTTAGGCCTACTTTTATTTGCTATATTGGTCCCTTCTCAGATCCTTTTTATCTGGAACTTATTTCCTTCAGTCTAGGGCACCTCTCATGAATTTTTTTTGTTTTTTTTTGAGATTTCTTCTTTCTGTTTTATTTGATTTCTCTTTGCATTTACTCTATCATTTCACCCAATTGGCAACTTGTATTTGTTCTCTTACATTCTTATCTTTCTCTTTACTTTTCAATTATATATTTTTGTCCTTTCCATACTCATTCGGGAAGATCGTCTCAATATTATTTTCCAAACTTGTCATTGAGTATTTATTTATAATTTATATATCATATAGAATTATATATATATATATATATATATATATATATAAGATTTCCAAGGATTCATTGCTTCCTTGATGTTTTAATTTTTCTTGTGCAAGAGGCAAACATAATAATTATTATAAAAATTTTAGTAACCATTTCAAAACAATTTCTAAGCAGAATGCTGCCTTTTCAACTGGAAAAATATTTAAAAGCCAATCAGGACAATATGATTAGCATCAACATTAGTTCAAAGTCCCTACATTTTAGCAACATAACCTATGTGCCCATGTAATATAAAAGTGGTAGTTTAAATGAAAGTCAACAAATAAATTTTGTAAAATGAAAGTTCATGCTGTTGGGAAAACCACAATATTTAAAATCTTTGAACTTTGGATGAAAAAACTAACATATATTTATGTTATCAACAGATTTATTGTATATCCCTCCTCAGGAGACTTTTAATTTTATAATTTTGCCCCCAAACTATAGCTAGATCTATTTCTTTTTGGTAACATATCAAAGATGCATGAAGCTGAAAAATGTTAAAATGTTAAAGAATTTATTTTCATAATGCAAGAGACAATTGGACAGAAGAAAACTACAATAACTTCATCATTTGGACTATTAAGACTATCAGCTGCTTTTCCTTCATAATTCCCATATCCGCAAACATTTACTCATACACCGTTGTGCACACTCTTTCAAACACAGGTGGGCCATAGTGTGCTTCTCAGTTTTGCAATCAAATGTGAAGCCATATGACTAACCATACTATGTTCACAACCGACAAACACCTTAAGGGAACCAGCAATGAGGTTTGCCTTGCAGAATGAATTTACTCTTCTAGATCATTAGTTTATAAATCCATAAATGTGTGTATATATATATATATATATACACACACACACAAGGATATAATCATATAGCTTCCTATTTCTTAGCTGTCTAAAACAATGTTCTAGCTATGTTTTATTTTGTTTAAATTTCTAAATTTTGTACTATTTTAAAGCAGATTCTACATCTTAAATGGTGAGAAAAGAAGCTTATGTTTGTCCAAAAGCAGTTTACCTTTGTTTTGCCTTTAAGGTGTGCAACTTCTAAGTGTGGACACTAGATCCAAAATATCTGCAGATAGACACAATTCTTGAGTGCAAAAAAAAAAGATGAGAATGGGTAGTCTATAAAATAAAGGGAAGCAGAATAAAATAAAGCCACTTTTTTAATGCAATTCAAAATTCAAACTTTTAACAGGTTAAGTTTCATCTTTTTAGAATTTCAGTGCAGTAATTTAAACTATTAAATATATGAGTCTGGTGGCTTTAAGTTATGTACCACAGAAAAACATGTCCTTAGCTTTAATCTCTCGCTGTGAGTTCAAACCCAATGTCAGTAGCACCTTTTGGTGAGGTTGTATCAGTTAAGGTGTGACCCAACTCATAGGCTTTATTCTGGATTACCGGAGTACTTTATAAGCAGCATGAAAGTCAGCCAGAGAGAAGCCACAGGAGTAGGCAGAAGACAAAGTCAATGGAACCTGGAAGACAAAGGAGAAGATGCCATCATGTTCATTGCCACATGACAGAAAAGCCAAGGAACAAGAATCCTACAGCCAGTCCCACAACGGCACGGTCTTCAGAGAGAAAGCTTTGCCTTGCTGACATCTCAACTCTCAAATTCCCATTGTTTTGGCCATCCCATTGAATGGTATTTCTTTTAGCAATTGGGAAATTAAAACAGTGATCTTAAGTTTAAACACATCTTCTGGTCTAAGCAGAGGTCTAGTGTCATGGCCCTGCTTACTGATAGCCAAATTCATCTATTAAGTTTTCGGTGTGAACCAGTTGGACATGCAGATACTCATAACTGTACTTTTCTTCATGAAACTGGGACTAGATTTACTCTTCTCATATTCTTGTAAGATTTTGTATGGAACATCCTTATACATTTTTGAGACTAGAGAGAAGTGCGTCTATTATGTATCTAGTGTAAAAAATACTCTAGCTGCAGTCATGCAAGATCCTTTACTTTATACTCAGCAATGAAGCAATCCTTGTAATGCTGGTACTGCTAATGAGAAATAATAGCAATGTATTTTATCACATAATCTAAAAATTCAATTGCTAGTGAAGGCTCTGTGGAGACAGTGCAATCTTCTTTAACTTTGTTCATTGTAGTCCAGACTGGAGTTATTTTGCTTGGCAATTTTCTCTTCTGTTTTCAGGTTTTCCTAATTTTCCCTGATAGTCCTAATATCAAGCTTGTTCATTTGGTCACTTTGTGTTTTTTCTTCTTTTTGGTCTTTTGTGAGGCACTGAATGCTTTTTTATCATAGACTTGAACGTAGTAAAACTGAAAGGAAAGGTTGGGTAGTTTCTATAGACGTCCTCAAAATATATTTATCATTCTGGTCCTCATAGTCACTATCATTTTGACTAAAACTGGCAAGATGTAGGTCTGCAGATATTCCCCTTAGGCCCTTTATCGAGTGTGGGGAAATTAGAGTTAGAATTCACAGTATAAGAGAGGCATATCAAACGCAAAAAATGTGAGCATGGATTTTGACACATAAGCTGATTAAATTACATTTTGGAAAGAAAAACTAGTTTTTAATAGAAGGTATACTGTCAAAATAACCATTCACTCTTTTTTTTTTTCTTTTCAAAGAGACAAAGAATTTTAGCAGAACAGGCAGCCTAACAGCCCAAATTTGTCTCCCCATCACTCTTTAGTATTGAATTTGGGCCCTTTCCTTCTGACAAGAGCCCCAAACTTCCTTTGACAAAAGCAAAGAAAAAAAGTTGTTTCAGTTTGTTAGTGCTGTCAGAAATATAATATACCAGAAATGGGTTTTAACTTTTGTAAAGGGAATTTATTAAGTTACAAGTTTACAGTTCTAAGACCATAAAATTGTTCAAACTAAGGTGTGCAGAGAAACACATCTTGTCTAAGGAATTGATAGGGGTTTCTCTGTCAGCTGGGAAGGCACATGGCAGCATCTGTTAGGTTTCTCTCCTGGCTTCTCATTTCCACAGGCTTTCTGGAAGCATTTTCCTGGAGGCATTTTCCTTCTGTATCTCCAAAGGTCTCTTACCTATGTCAGTTCTGAGGCTTTTTCTCAAACGGTTCCCTCTTAAAAGACTCTAGTAAGTAATCCAACCTTGAATGGGTGGGATACATCTCCATGGAAACTACCTAATCAAAAGGCACCAGTCACGATTGGGTGGGTAACATCTCCATGGAAACAACTTAATCAAAAACATCCCATGTAACAATATTGAATAAGGATTAAAGAACATGGCTTTTCTGGGGTACACAACAGTTTCAAACTGGCACAGAGCTATTTGACCATCAATGAGGGCACATTATCTAATGTTTTTTACAGATGCAGCTAAGATAGAAAATGAAAAAAAGGAAGATCTTTCAGGGGATGAAGTTAAGTATCACAATGAAGAAATGAGTGGAGAAATACTTCCAGGTGGTGAAATCAGGATTTAATCAAGGAACATTTTCTACCCTTATGATGAATGAGTTCTTATTTAAATTCTGGACAGCAGGATCTCAATATTTCTATGAATCAAGGAATGCCACATGCTTTCCATTCTTCCCCTTCCTTAATAGATTTGTTATTTGTATATTGTTATCATCCTATCTGGTTCACCTTGTTTATTGAAACTAAGGGGCAAGGCAAATAACTTTTCATTTTAATTCATTGGATGGTGGATTAAGATAGGATTTCCAAACCTGCTGAAGAGACTACTGTGATCTACCTATATGGCCTGTGCTTTTAGACCAAAGCAGTGCCTAAATAGTTCTCTGGAGGCAGGGGTTGAGGACATGGGGTTGTAATGTGCTGTGCAAGGGGATGGAACCAAAAATTTCATGACCACAAGTCTCTGTCAGTCTTATAAACTCTCATAAACATATATTCTTGCAAATATTACCTTCTCCTAGCTATAGAAGTAATGTATAACTGCACCAAGTTAAGCTCAGATTGTTCATGGAAATCATGTGTTACTTCCTGCCAGAACCCTTAAATTCAAGTAGATGGTTCCTCATAAGTCTCTTTCTCCCTGTGTCTTTGTGGAAGCTTTTGATAAGATACAGCCTTCTCAGTTCGCATCCATGAAGACCCAGAATGAGCAAAGGCACATGTATGAACACGCAGCCTAAATATTAAATAATCTTTGTTTCTTGAAGCTTTTGAGATTTTTCAAGTCTTTTGTGGTGGCAACATAATCTAGCTAATCTATACTGCTACTTTCTCCCCCTCCTCCCTCTGAGAACCTTGATAAAATAATAAATAGAAGCTGATTTACTTTAGTTAAATACTTCTCAGAGAAAGTTTCTTTAACTCTGATACAAGGGTATATCAAATTATTATACACCAAAAATGGTGATCTTTCAATGACTGCTCTATTCTTGAGTAATTGACAAAATTCTGGTTAATGAGTTTTGAGGGATGTCAAGTAGGGACTTCTGAGAAAAGTTTTCTCTTAATAAGGAGACACATAATGTCTGGGTTTGTGTTGAAGTGTTCTAATAATTCTGTTTGATGAAATAGGATGCACAAAACTGCTGCAGGGATTGAGAAAGCATTCTTGACCAAAAGGGAGAAAAATAAATGAAACAAAATAAAGTGTCAGTGGCTATGAGGTTTCAAATAGAGTTGAGAGGTCACTCTGGAGGTTACTCTTATGCGAGCTTTAGCCTGCGATTGCAAATTGCAACAGTACACCAGGCCCCAAACAATAGTGTTCCTGAAAACTCTTAAAATTACCCTGGGCTCTATCTAAAACTGTATAAACATTTTCTTAGTAAGTTTATTTTTTCAGAAAATTAAACCCTCCAGATTGTTTCTATGCCAGAAAAGCCCTGAAACTCAGAGGTGCCAGTCTCTCCAAGGATATCAAAGAGTTTCATTCCTCTTCCTCCCAAGATCAATACCCCTTTCCAGCATGAAGAAGTTAGAATGGTCATTGCCCAGATATCTCCAAAGATTGAGATAATGACCAAATGAGAGGGAAGAGGTGTCACTGAAAAATTAGGATCTAACAAATGACATGAGTACTGACTTATTATATAGATGTTTCTTTCTAGTTTTTAGTGTATTAGAATAACTAGAAGGAAATACTTGAAATTGTTGAACTGTAATCCAGTAGCCATGGTCTTTGATAAGGATTGTATAACTATGTAGTTTTTATCATGAGACCCTGTGATTGCAAAATTCTTGTGACTGACACTCCCGCCTAGTGTATGGGTATATGAGCAATCAGATAAAGAAATAATAATAATAATAGGGGTTAAGAGGTATGGGATAGTTTGGGCTTTCTTTTTTATTTGTATTTCTATTTTTGGAGTAGTGAAAATGTTCTAAAATTGAGCATGAAACTGAATGCACAATGACACTGTAAGTCATTGATTGTATAACTTGGATGGATTTTTTTGCTGCAGGCATGTACAAGCATGCAAGGATCTAGTAAAAATATCAAGCCAGTACTGATGCTATGGTAGAGGATACGATGGACTGATATTTTTCCTAATGGGAATCTTATAATGTCGTTGAGCCATTGCTTGTATGAATCAACTCAAGAACTATTACTCCATGGGCCTTTTTGTTATGCAGGTTAACAGGCTTGTGCTGATTAAATGAGGCAAATTGTTTTAATTTATTTTTACTAACACAAATAGATGAAGTAAACTGAGTTCTTCTGTTAAATTATAAAAGAAAAATAAAAAAACAAAAAATATTTTATTTAGCCTATATTGCCTTAGCAGAGGCAAATACATCATTCCTATTGATACAGTTAAAAATATCTTAAAATTTTGATTTCTATTATATAATACTAGGCAAATTGATACCTTGAAGTAGGAAGCACCAAATTAATAGTAAGTAGAACCTAGTATTGAAATTACCATGTGATTGAGGATTTTTCTTTATATTTCCATGAAGTCAGAGGTTCTCAAGTGAGAAATAAAGGTATTTAAATACAGATATTTATAAAACTATGAGGCCAATCCTTGATATTAATAATTAAAACAATCTAGGTGAGCTCTAGTGTTTTAACATTAAATTAATAGGTCTCACTATTTCTCTGATTATATAAATATGAAGAGATTAGAGAAAATTTGGAACACATTGAGTTAGTTAGTCCACTGGTGAGTTCATATTAAGAGAGGTAGTACATGTGCATAAGACAAAGTAAAAATGTACCCGAAATTTTAGCCTGGGATTATAGACCTAAGATCCATTTCTCACACTCTCTCTCATTTCTGTATGTGTGTTTGTGTGTGAAGGGTGTGGGTGGTGTGAAAGGGGGACACAGAGCTGGCTATTACAGACTCTCTTGTTAGGTTGCTATGTAAGATGACTGCTAACTGATTTTGGTCAACTTCATGATCCCTGTAAATATAATAAAAATGATACATCTCAACAGCAGTATTTCTCACTAGCCATAGAGGAATATTCACCTACTGGCACTGAAGGCCATATAAACACCTGAGCTGCTTGTTCAATTGTAGAAAGATGGAATCAGTCAATAGTGAAGAATTCCATGGGAGTAATTCTGCAACAATTAGCCCACATGAAACCTAAAGTTATCTCAGATGCCTTCAAGTATTATTTATAAAGAGCTTTAAAGACTCTGACTTGAATTCAATGAAATGAAAGTCATTCCTTGAAGTCAGTGTTCTCAGAAGAATGAAACACATATCGAAATGCTACTGGCACCAGCTGTTGAAGGATCTCCTAAATGTTATAGTAGATATATTCCATCTTCTTCTCAAAACAGCTTTTTTTTATTAATAAAAAAAAAGATTAACTAACACAACATTTAGAAATCATTCCATTCTACATATGCAATCAGTAATTCTTAATATGATCACATAGATGTATGATCATCATTTCTTAGTACATTTGCATCGATTAAGAAAAAAAATAGCAAGACAACAGAAAAAGAAATAAAATGATAATATAGAGAAAAAAAATAAAAAACACAAAAATATATATAAAAAACAAACAAACAAAAAACTATAACTCAGATGCAGCTTCATTCAGTGTTTTAACATAATTACATTACAATTAGGTAGTATTGTGCTGTCCGTTTTTGAGTTTTTGTATCTAGTCCTGTTGCACAGTCTGTATCCCTTCAGCTCCAATTACCCATTATCTTACCCTGTTTCTAACTCCCCATGGTCTCTGTTACCAATGACAAAACACCTTTTTGATTCATATTTCATTGTTCCTTTAAAAATGGAAACTTTCAAATATTTTATCTGGCAAATGAAGTGTCACCAACAAGTCAATGTTTAAATCCCATCATTGAACATCTACCGCAAGTCACCCATAGGCCACTGCAGCTGGTGTCAGTCTCACTCCTCCACCTCTGCCCTCGACACTTCTGTGCCAATAGACTTGCTCCATGCAAGCTTGCCACAAACCTTAAATTTGTAAAAGAAACTCATTATCTGTAAAGTGCAATAAAGTGAGATAATAAAACAAGTTATACTTGTACAGACCTTGTTAAGGTGATAGAAATGAGAGCACACACACAAACGCACTTGGTAATTAAGGAAATGAGAGGAAATCATAAAAGGATACAGAAGCAAAAACAGATGGATAATTGACAAATGAAACAGAGCCTAATAGCAATACCTTAAGTTGATCTAGCTGCGGCTAAAGTGAAAACAGATCAAAACTTACTGCAGTGAGATATTCCACTCCATCTCTTTGCAAATTCACCCTCCCTAAAGTGAAACATGCTAGTTAGGTTGCACAGCACTTGGACTAAGTCTCTGTGCTCTCTCATTTTTAATTGTAAATGTACAATCGAGAATCACAAGAGTAAAGGAATTATTTGTACAAAACAAAAAGTAGTATAACTAGAGGGGAACAGTCCATTGGAGCAAAGATATAATTCACGGGGAAAAAAAAAAAACAAACTAAAAGGATATTTCAATAAGAGAATAAAATTTTTTCTTGGAATTAAAACAAGATTCCCTAAATAAAAGTCTTAACAAAAGAAAAACAGAGTAGTGATATAACTGCATTGTGAGTGGTGAGAAAGGATAAAAAGACGTATCAAGCCTGTCCTTAAATATCACATGAAGTAGTCAAGATATTTGCTTAAATATTATAATATTTAAATATGCATTCGTGTATTAGTTATAATATATGCCAAGCTGCTGAAAAAATATAATAAAAATTTAAATTGGTTCAGGTTTGAGATAGAATTTATTTTGTCTGTCATATCAGTATGAAGGTTGGTAGGTATTCAAAATTGTGCATGTTTTGCTTAGTGAAATCTTCCAGGGACCAAATTCTTTCATATTTTTTCCCAGTTCTCCTGAGATGTCATAATCTATGTAATTGGAGCAACTCAACAACATGGCACACATAGCTAAAGAAAGGATTTGGAAGGCAGACAACTTCGTTTTTTAAATAATATGACCTGGAAATTTAGTCACACTCCAGTGGTAAGAAATTAATTGCATGACCATAATGGTCTGAGAGAGAAGATAAAAAATGAAGTTTCTATCTGGGAGGTCATAATACCTGCTAAAACTTGGGTGTTTCTATCACTTTACAAGCAAAAGGGAAAATTGAAACTGGGATAAATTATTGACGTCCTTCACAATCAATCATACTGCTACACAATGTTTGAATGCACTACCCTTATTATAGCTATGCCATGCCCACCCTGTTATGGATTGAACATGTCCCCCAAAATATGAACCCATTTTGTAAATAGGATCTTCGAAAATGCTATTTGTTAAGATGAGGCAAACTAAATCAGGGTACACAGGAAAGAAATGACAGTGTGATAGCAGTAGAGACAGATTGCCAGTAAATCACCACCAGAAGGCTCTAGGCTTCAAAAAAGCATCATTTTTTTTTTTTTTTTTTGAGCAAGCAGCAAGCTTTTTAACATGTGTTCTTTATTAAGATATAGAAATAAAGAAGTATTACAATAATTTAAAATTTTTGTATTCTTCTGTTAGCAAAATTTGAATGGGTGACATGTTATTCAAATATCTAGAAATTGTTTAAAATTCTTAAGGACTTTACAATATTTTCACTGTCCACGTTATATCCTGATACTTACCGATATACAAGTCTACTGGGTCTCTCACAAGCAGAGTGGTGAGAGGTGAGAGACCCCAACACTGTGGGGCCATCTGCTTTTATAAATTTTTGTTCCTTTTGCACTTTTTATTAACTATTTTACTACTCTTCCTTCTTCCATCATGTATGGATACGTAATGGTAGGTAACTCACTCAGGCAGAGTCAGTTGGTCCCCAAGAGCTGTTCATTGTTCTCAGTAATATCTTTCTCCTTAAGACCTGATCTCTGGGAACTTGCCCTTTGTTCAGCCAGCTACCACCCTAATTCTAACCCTACTTTATTTCCCCATCTGAGGTTTCTCTCTCCCTTAGTCTTTCTTTTTTTTTTATTTTATTTTTATTATTATTATTTTTTTAACATGGGAAGGCACCAGGAATCAAACCCAGGTCCTCTGGCATTGCAGGCAAGCATTCCTGCCTGCTGAGCCACTGTGGCCCACCCACCTCCCTTAGTCTTAATGGAAGTTGGCTAATAGTGTGTCTTCTGTAGGTGATTCAAACTGTCTGTGGGGTCACATGGAAGCACAGATGTCTCTGGCTATGCTATTGAAGGTCGCTGATTGAGCAAAGAGAAGTTTGTTGTGAGAGACTTAATCTGGAAGAAACAAACTGGATGAGAAATTATATACATGGATTCAACAGAAACAGCAGTAAGATGGCGCTCAGGGTATTATTTAGAGATTTTATGAACTCTGGCAGTTTGCAATATTTGACTGAAATTTCCATGAGAGCAACTTTTAGACTGACTTTTTTACTCCATTTGAAATGTCTTAGCAATGGGAATTTTATTTCTGTTCTTAGTTGGTCAATTCTATGATGTAAGGGCCAGCCTTATATTTGGGAGTCATGCCTCATGTTGCTAGGGTGACTTACATGTCCCACCTTCTGGAGGGCAGGTAGTGAGTTTATTTGTAGAGTTTAATTTAGAGAGAGAGACACACACATTCGTGCAACAAAAGAGGTTCTCGGGATGATTTTCAGACATTAATTATAAGTGGTCTCAGCTTTGCCATCACAGAAATAAGTTCCAAAAGGGCAAGTTTTAAGACTGAGGGTTTATGTTATTAAATTGGGAACCCATTATTGCTTAAGAGAATAGCAAGAATTTCCAAGGTGGGGGAGTTCAATAGCTTTACTTTTTTTTTTTTTTTTAAGGGACTTTGCAAGTATTTTTCACATTTTTTAAATTGAGATTTTATTCTTTATTCTGGGTTCCAAGTCAAATAAAGCTGAATTAGGTTATTTTTATCATCTCTTATGTTTTTGAAGGATAACTCAAACTATGACTTGTAAGATCATGCTGTTGTTTAACATTTTATAGATCAGTATCAGATATAACATGGACAGTGAGAATATTGTGAAGTCTTTAAGAATTTTAAACAATTTCTAGATATTTGAATAACATGTCACTCATTCAAATTTTGCTAACAGAAGAATAGGAAAATTTTAAATTATTGTAATACTTCTTAAGCACTTTCTATATAATATATTAAATTACTTTAGCAATTCACCTTTATAAGGTGAAAGAACATATTCTTTGTAACACTTTTTCTTTAAGAGTGGGAAGACTTGTTTTTGAAAAAAATGATGATAAGGTCAACATAAACATCAAAAAGGATATTATTTTGACATGATATGAAATCTTTATTTTCCAGACAGAGTACTTAGGTGGTTAAGAAAAAATTTTTATAACCTTTCATTAAGAGCAATTTGACAGAGAGCAGTATTGACTATGACAGAATTCATTTTATAAACTTTTTATACTTCTTGTAGTCAGCAGTGACTACAAATAAAACTTACTTTCTCAAACTTTCTTCTCCATCAAAGCCTGTAGTCAGCAATGACTACAACAAACAAAATTCACTTTTATATTAGGAATATAGTAATTCACAGAATGAACCTATTGCATGAGTGTTCTCTGAGGCATTGGAGGTCAGTGAAGTTTGTTGCTAAGGTATTCTTAAAGATATGGGTTTACTTTCAAATCCTTGGTGTAGCTAGCACTGTCTAAGTGAGCAGGGCAGGGAATCTTTTCATTGGGTCCCTGCCATTCAAAACCAAAAAGGTATTGAGAGTTAGGGTGAGGAGGGATACAAAAAAAAAAAAAATGCATTTTTAAGACCTAAAATTGAGAACCTGAATGCAGACAGGGCCTTGTCCAAGGAGGCGGTCAGACCATACAGATGAGTTTACTTACTCAAGGATCTCCTCTGGGATGCCAAGCGATCTCTATCTAGTAGGGGCCTCAGGGCAAACAAGGGGGTAAACTTTAGCCAGGTCTACTTGTCTTAAGGTGACTCCCAGGGGTTGAAGGAGATTCCTCCCTAGTAATGTCTTCATTCAGGGACAATGAGAAATTGAAAGAACCTTAGAATGTTTTGAAGCTTATAAATGGGATGGGGAGTGAAGGTTTAGTTTTGGCTTTCCCATCAATTCCTGTAACAAAGCAAGTCTGAGTGGGGACTGATTTCAAGTGACAGCTCAAAACAGAGTAATGGCTCTATTATTCAATTTAGAAATCAGTAATCTTAGCTACCATGTTGAGTGTCACACAAGGCTCCTCTAGGTTGATGGCCAGATGTGAAGTCAGCAGAGCCAGAAGTGACTTCACTTCTTGTTAGAGACAGACTAACAAGTCACTAGTGGCTGACATTATTGGAAGCCTTCATATGCCTTCCCTAGAACAGGGCCAGGTTTATCTCTTTCTCCTCAGTGGTCTCTCTTAGCTTATTAGAATTAACTTTCTTGGTGGTACATTTTCTCATGGTTTTTAGCAAATAAGTTTTGCTTTTTTTTATCATATGATTCCATTTATGGGATATTCAGAAAAGGCAAATTTATGGAGACAAAGTAGATTGGTGATTACCTAGGATTAGATTGGGGTGGAGAGATGAAAAAGGGAATGACTGCTAATATATATGGTGGCTCTTTTGGGGATGATGAAATTATATTAGATTATGGTGTTAGTTATGCAACGCTGTGACTATACTAAGGATGTTTAATTGTGCCCTCTAAATGGGTAAATTTTATGATATTTAAATATATATCAATATAGAAGGTGGAAAGCTTCCCCTTACCTGGCAGACAGGAACTGGGGAGGAAACAAGGCTGAGTAGGTCCTCGGATAAGCTGAGCTTCCCAGATCTGAAGCCTTGGGCTGCTTGCAGCTAAAGATGGGCCGACTAGGAAGTATCAAGTATGAGTCCTAGGGCCAGGTGGGAATTGGAACGGGGTCAGGGGTTGGCAGATGGATCCATAGATCCTGTTTTGTTATTTCAAGTGTCAAAGTATTTTTTAACAATCAGTTACAGAACAGATTTCAGAGTGTATTAATAGGTTACCATTCCACTATTTCAGATTTTTTCATCTAGCTGCTACAAAACACTAGAGGCTAAAAGGAATATCAATATAGTGATCCAGCAGTCAAACTCATTTCTTGGTTATAACTCCTCCTTCTCCTTTGATCCTTCTCTCAATCTATAGGATCTATGGTGCATGCCAATTCTAACTTTTTCATGTTGCACAGGGGTGTTGAAATGGGGTAAAGGGATAAAAGATAGGAGGATGCAATTAGTTGAGAGTCTTGAAGAGGATGGCCCCTCTGGGTTTCTGGGCTAGGAACCCTCAGGAGGTTATAGGTTTCAAGAAAATAAATTTAGGCATGAAGCTTTTATGGAGTTTCCATTAGAGCTTAGGTGTTTAAGGGCAGGCATGATGTTGGCTAGGGTTTGGCAAACCAAAACAATTAGCAATATCTAGCTGAAGCTTGCATAAGAGTAGCCTCCAAAATAGCCTCTCAACTCTACTTGAGCTCTCTTAGCCTGATGCCTTATATTTTTGCATTTCTTTTCCCCCTTTTGGTCAAGAAGGCATTGTTGATCCTCTGGGTGCCAGGGCCAAGCTCAATCCTTGGAGTCATGTCCCTCGTTGTCAGGGAGGCTTTTGCCTCTGAATGTTACGTCCCACGTAGGGGGAAGGGTATTTATTTTCCCTGCAGAGTTGGGCTTAGAGAGTGAGAAAGTCCTCATCTGAGCAAGAAGAATTTCCCTGGAATCATCTTCTAGGCCTCATTATAAGTAATCTTAGATTCTCCACTACAGAAATAGGTTTCATAAGGGCAGGCCTCAAAATCAAGAGATTGACCTATTTTCTTAGGTATCCCCGAAGTTTGAGAGGATATCAGTGGTTTCACAGATGGGAAAGTTTGATAGTTCTTTATTTTTGTCTTCAGTCCCTCAGGGAACTCGACCAATACTTTTTAATTATTAGCCCACCATAGTCTGGGATGTATCCAGGTATGACATCAAGTTATACAGAATTACAAGTTCTCATTCATATTCTGGGGTTCCATACGTGTCTGGGTTGTTTAAGTGAGCTATACAGACAGGTTGATTTAGATTGTGTGTTCAGAACATTTAAGTACTAGATACAATAAACCTCTCTGCCTTCAGTCTCATATACTAGGTGAAGCTCTAGAGTACATACACTGTCATCTTTTATCCTGTATTCTGATTTACCTTAGTCTAAGCCAGATTGTCTTCATTCTTATTCTCTAATTGAAGCCTAATCTCTTTTTTGGTTAATTTAACTGTTATTGCAAGGAGCAGTGCTGACTTTCAGGGCTGCAGAACTCCAGCTCTAAGTCTTACATGCTGTAGAAGTGCTCAACATTTCAGGGAAATACCAGCTTATATGTCTCAGTGTCTCAGCGTTTGGAAAAAATACTTACAACTTTGAACTAAGTGTGGCTGCTATAAGGGTTTACAATCTAGGCTCCAATTATTTCTATAAGTATTTTCTGAAAGAGACAATAGCATATTTGTTCTTTTATTTCTGGGCTTATTTTGCACAGCACATTGTCCCCAAGGTGCACTCAGTTCACTGTCTGCCTCACAATGTGTTTCCTCTTTGTTTCCCATCTTATAGTTGGGCTGTTTTGTTTTTTTTTTAATTTTGTTGTTGAGTTGAACCATTTCTTTATGTACACAGGATGTCAAACCTTTATCTGATATGTGATTTCCAAATATTTTCTCCCATTGAGTTGGCTTCCACTTTACCTTTTTGACAAGTCTTTGAGGCACAGAAGCTTTTTATTTAAGAAGTTCCCATTTATCTATTTTTTCTTTCATTGCTTGTGCTTTGGGTGTAAAGTTTAAAAAGCTATCTCATATCACTAGATCTTGAAGATGTTTCCCTATACTTTTTTCTAGGAGTTTTATGGTACTGGCTTTTATAAATAGGTCTTTGATCCTTTTTGAGTTAATTTTTGTATACAATATAAGGTATATTGTTCTTTTGGCCATTGATGTCTAGTTCTCCCATGCCAATTTATTAAAAAGACTATTCTGTCCTAGTTCAGTGGATTTGGAGGGCTTGCTGAAGGTCAGTTGACTATAGATTTGGTGCTCTCTCTCTGCACCATGCTGTTTTGACTACTGTGGCTTTATAGTAAGGTTTAAAATCAGGAATGTTAACCCTCTTACATCTTTCTTCATTTTTAGAATATTTTTAGCTATTTGAATCCTCTTCCCATTCCAAATAAATTTGATAACCACATATTCCAAGTCTTCAATGTAGGTTGTTGGAATTTTTGCTGGGATTGCATTGACTCTGTAGACCAATTTGACTAGAATTGGCATCTTAACAACAGTCAACTTTTTCTATCCATGAACATAGAGTGTCTTCCCGTCTATTTAGGTCATTTCTTATTTCTTTTAGAAATGTCTTCTTTTCTGTGTACAAGTCCTAGGCATTCCTGGTTAAACTTATTCCTAGATACTTGATTCTTTTGATTGCTTTTTTGAATGGATTTTTTTCCTTAATTGTCTCCTCAGTAAGGTAATTACTTCTGTATAGAAATGTTACAGAATTTTGCACATTAATCTTGTTTCCTGACACTTTGATGAGTTTGGTTATTAGCTCAAATATTAACCAATAATAATAAAGTGTTGTTGATTTCTCCGGATTTTCCAATATAGAATCATGCTGTCTGCAAATAATGAAAGTTGTAACTCTTCCTATTTGGATGCCTTTTATTTCTTTCTCCTGCCTGATCATTATAGTTAGGACTTCTAGTACAATTCTGAATAGTAGTGGTGACAGTGAACATCCTTGTCTTGTTTCTGAACTTAGGGTAAATGCCTTCTCAACTCCATGGTGCCTGTTGAGTAGTCCAAACTTAGTCTTATGTGGTTTCCCTTGAATGTAGTGAATCATTTTTCTCTTGCTGCTTTAACAAATTTTTGCTTGTCTTCAACATTTTACAATCTGATTAGTAATGTGACTTGGAGTAGGCTTGTTTGGATTTATTCTATTTGGGCTTTATTTGGTCTTCTTTGGCTTGCATATTTATGTCTTTTGTAAGGTTTGGGAAGTTTTCCCTCATTATCTCTTCAACTAAACTTCCTAGATATTTTTCTCTTCTGGGATACCAATGATGCTTCTGTTTGTGTGGCTTACTATTGTCCATCATTTTCCTGAAATCTGTTTCCATATTTTCCATCTTTCTCACCATTTATTCTTTTATACACTTGAATTCAATTGTCCTATATTCTTGCTTGTTTATTCTTTCTTCTACTTCATCATACCATGAGTCTCTTATCATATTTCTAGTTTCGTTTACTGTGAAATATGCTGTTTCACTCTTTATTATTTCAAAATTTTCTTTATGCTCTTACAATATCTTCATGATATCCTTCATGTTCTTACAAACAGCCTTGATTAGTTTTTCCACATTCCATGTCCCCTGTGGCAATTTTATTTGATCATTTGGCTAGGACATGTCTGCCTGATTATTCACATACTTTGTGATTTTTCTTTTGCATCCAAGGCAATGGATGTATCCTAATAAGGTTATGCAAATTGATTTCCTCCACTCATCAAAGGTTTTGTTTTTGTTTGGATTTGCATTGAAGATCTCCCTGGTATCTTAGTAATTCTCTGCCTAACCAAGGTCCAGCTCTCATGAAGGGGATGCAATTTTACTTGAAGATTGATTAAAAGCTAGGCAGAGGTACACAGATAGTTCAGTGGCAGAACACTCACCTACCACATGGGAGACCCAGGCTCAACTTCTGGCCCATGCACCAAAAATAAACAATGCCTCAGCAATAGCAGGCCCCAAATGCAGAAAGAGGCACTCCAAGATGCATTGGGAATGAGCTCAGACTCACAGAAGAGAGAGAAAAATTAAAATAGGTATATAGGCAGTTTGTCAGACTGTACTTACCACTTCTTTCCAGCAAATGATGCTTTTGTATGACATCTTCCCTTCAGGCCCACCTCTCCCTAACTGTGGTGGCCTGCTGGGTAAGGTGGTGTTTACCTTGGAGGGGCTATTGCCAGTGCGCAGTGGAGTAGGTAGTCCTAGCATGTGGGACAGGGCAGCTGGACACAGTGCCCATTGGGACAGCTAGTCACAGCCCCTGGCACCCATCTGAGCTACCATTCTTGGCACCTGACAGAAGAGCTATTTTTAGCACTCAGCATGACAGCTGATCTTATCACAGGGGGCTAGGCACACATGTGGACTCCCTACAGTTACTGTCAGCTGGGAACCATGCAAGGAGGTTTCTCAAGCTAGGTTCTGGGGCAGGGTGGAGTGGAGTGGCAGTCTCCTCCCTCAGTTCTATACTTGCCAACATGCCGCCACCTATTCCCAGTGGTGGTGACTCACCTCATTCTTTCCACCCCATATCCAACATCTCTTACCCAGAACCTTCCTATGAATTATAGAAGAACCTGTCTGATCACTCATACCCCAGAATTTCAGTCCCAGTCATGTTTTCTGTCCCCTTTCCTGTTGTTCCATGGGAAAAGGATGAATCCAACTTACCCTACTTCACCATTTTCCCAGAAATCAGCAAACAATTTTAAAAGGTGATCATTAAGAAGATCTTCCCTTCAAATGCAAATTGAGACATAGTTACAACACAAGGGACTTTTCAGATCCTTTTCTTGATACAGAGCTATAAAAATCTGGGCATAGGAAATTTCTGCCTACTTTCCCTGTCTTTTTCAGATTTTAATTGAGAATTTCATCATAAGGCTGTACTTACCCATATTTTAGCTTATATTGGCTGTTGAAATATCCAATTTCTTTCTGGAAAAAAAGAAATAGAGGCTCTTCCCAACACAGGTCAGGGACTTTAACTACACCTTTGCCTGAGAGAATTCCAGGACAATGCTCTCAAGGTGTTGGAGACTCCAGCCCCATACTTCCCTGAAAATTGATTGGACCTACAGCTCTAAGTTTTTCTCAAATGCAGGTCAGGAACTTTAACCCTGCCTTTGCCTGGAAGAATTCTGAGACAATGCTCTTGAGGATTTATGGTCTCAAACCAGATGCTTTCCTGAGAGATGTCTGGATTTATTTCTGATAATACCTTCGTCCTCTAGTTTCCTGAGGGTTAAATAGTGAGCGTATTCTAAAAGGTAAACTTTACATTTCACCACAATGGGTCTCATTAGAGAATAACAATCAGGCCTGGAGAGGAAACACTCTTATTGGAAAATATCCAATTTCTATGAATAGATCAGAGATGACTCCGTAGAACACCTTGTTTGGTACAATAATCCTTAGCCCAGAATTTTGTGTTACAAAAGATAGAATGTCGGGCGGGTCACAGTGATTCAGTGGCAGAGTTCTCATCTGCCATACTGGAGACCTGGGTTCGATTACCAGTGCCTGTCCATGTAAAAAAAAAAAATGGAATGTCTCAGAAGGCATTGAAGAAGGAGATACTCATGGAGTCAGTGACATGAAACTAGGAACAGATCCAACAAGAGAAAGTGTTTGAGGGGCATGAGAAAGTTCTTAGGCAAGCAAGGATCAAGAGGTGGTTCCCAGAAGGGTGAAAATGAAAGAGTATAGAGAAATCTTGGAGAACTGAGGAAAGAGAGAAAGAAAAACAGAGAGACTTGATTTGGCCACCATTGCATTTCTGCTCAACATGGAGAAAAGCTCCCAGTCATGTCTCAAGGGTCAATATCGAACATCATGTGAATCTCCTTGTATTTGCATTCCATGGAGATGGTCTTGTGCCAGCTCTGAGAAGGGAATGTGAGACTCAGTGTAGACTAAGTTATGCACTTGGAAAGCTGAACAAAGCCCGTAGATTCCTAGACACAGAGTTGGATGAGGATGTAGCAAGGCATGACAATGAACGAAACAAGAACAAACAAGCGAAAGCACATGATCAAGCCTCCTCATCAGCAGCCATTACTTACCAGTCCAGATGGTTGAAGAAAAGTGTCTCCTGTCTGGCCTACAAAAATATGTTGCTGGTGTTCTGGTTTGAAAGGAAGTATGCCCCCTAAGAAAAGCCATGTTTTAATATAAATCTCATTTCTTAAAGGTAGAATAATCCCTATTCAATACTGTATATTTGAAACTGTAATGAGATCATCTCCCTGGTTGATGTGATTTAGTTAAGAATGGTTGTTAAAATGGATTAGAGGATCACATGTCTCCACCCATTTGAGTGGGTCTTGATTAGTTTCTGAAGTCCTATAAAAGAGGAAACATTTTGGAGAATGAGAGATTCAGAGAGATTCAGAGCAACACTACAAAGCAGAGAGTCTACCAGTCAGTGACCTTTGGAGATGAAGAAGGAAGATGCCTCCCCGGGAGCTTCATGAAATAGGAAGCCAGGAGAGAAAGCTAGCAGATGACGCCATGTTCGCCATGTGCCTTCTCACTTGAGAGAGAAACCCTGAACTTCATCGGCCTTCTTGCACCAAGGTATCTTTCCCTAGATGCCTTTGATTGGACCTTTCTTTAGAGTTGTTTTAATTAGGACATTTTCTCGGCCTTAGAACTGTAAACTAGCAACTCATTAAATTCCCCTTTTTAAAAGCCATTCCATTTCTGGTATATTGCATTCCAGCAGCTAGCAAATTAGAACAGCTGGATTTCAGTCTAGGTTCTTGACCATGCCATGAAAAAGAATTCAAGGGCATAGCACAAGTTGCATAAGCAGTTAGAAGGTTTATTAAGAATGCATGTGAAATGATTCCTGGGATAAGTTGGGACTTTCTTCACCAAAAGAGAGAAGAGATAAAAGAGAAAAAGTAAGTTTCAGTGGCTGGGAAATTTCAATAAGAGTTGAGAGGTCATCCTGGAGGTTATTGTTATGCATTATATTGATAATCCTTTTTAATTTATGGTATATTGGAAAGGTTAGAGGAAATTACCTGAAACTGTTGAACTGTATTCCAGTAGCTTTGATTCTTGAAGATGATTGAATAAGTCTATATCTTTTACAATGTGACCATGTGGTTGTGAAAACCTTGTGGCTGATGCTCCTTTAATCCAGGGTATGAGCAAATGAGTAAAAAGTAAGGAAAAAAATTTTAAAATTATAGGGTATTTGCTATTAGTTGGTAAAAAATAATGAGACAGAAGAAATTGGGTAGATTGCAATACTGGTAGTCAAAGAGAGGAAGGGATAAGGGATATGTTTTCCTTTTCTTTTTTCTTTTTACTTCATCTTCTGGAGTGATGCAAATGTTCTAAAAATGATCATGGTGATAAATACAAAACTATGTGATGACATTATAAGCCATTGATTGTATACATTGGCTAGACTGTATGGTGCATGAAGACATCTCAATAAAAATATATTTTTAAAAAAGAATGCTTGTGAGAGAAAATGCAGGCACTTTAACAAGAAAAGAGTGGTGAGAGGCAAGAAGCTGAGAGCCTGATGTTGCAGAAACCTTGAAGTTGGATGTCTAGCTTTCAAAACTGTGAGAAAATAAATTCCTGTTGTTTAAACCAGCTAGTTTGTGTTATTTGTCGCATTACCTATGGTCAACTAAGATACATATTTCAATAAAGGAAACCCACAGCAATCTACAACAATATGTGAGATCAGATTTGAGATCTAATCTGATCTCAAATATCAGGATCTTTGATTTAGGTCCTCATAGACAATATGTTGGCCAAATATTTTGCTACTCCATTATCTGGCTACTTAATCAATATACATTCTTCAGGTTATTTTCTTATAGCATTATTCCACTTCTAATGCCAGTTTTCTGTATTAATTTAGAGTAGAAGTCAATTTTAAGACCTCAAAATTCAGATGCTTAAATATGAAATAAGTTTTTTTCTTTTGCCCAGAATACTGTAATGTAGGCAGACAGTCGTATCACATAAGTGGTTATGCAACATAAGGTAATAAGGCACCCTGGTTTCTTCATTCTTACTACTCTGCTTTCCCCAGGTTATGTTCCTCATCTAATTTATAGAAGCTGGCTCAATAGCATCACATTTGCTTTCTTTGTGAATGAAAGAAAAATGGGAAGTAAAGAGCAATCATTTTACTTTTTAAAATGTGTGACCAGAAGTTGTCAATGTATCATTGGCTTGAATTTAATCATATAGCTATATCTAATTGTAAAACACATTGGAGGAAGACATTTCTAGGTTTACACAGGGTTCTATGACTAAATGGAATAAGGGAGAGTAGATAATGAAAGACAATTAGTAGTTTTTTATATATAAAAAAGCCACTAAAGCCCTAAAACCAGAAATAAAGAAGTAGTTCCTGGAGAAGGATTATTATGGAGAGGAGGAATTGTGCAGAGAATGCTTAATTTTGTAAATTGTGTTTAATGTATTGATTAAAAAAATAAACCAGAAGGCAATATATAGTATTGCAAAAAATGAGGGAAAGTTAAAATGATCATCAATGTTGAAGGAGAGTGATCAAAGTTAAAAAATTAACAGAAGAATATAAATTTTACTATATAATTGTGTAGTTGTTTCTGATATGAAAATGAACATTTGGAGCTTTACACAGTGTTTAGAGGAAGAGTTTAGAAGATTCTTATTATTTTCTGAAACGAGTAAAAGAAAAGTGTCCTCTTGTATCCAACACCTATACTTTCTCACTTGACACTGTTTAAATATTGAAAACAAGTCAGGGAGAGAAAGAGGGAAATACTGACAGCCAATTGAAACATATTTTAGCTTTTACACTACAGAATTTTTTGCCTAAATTACAAAGTACCAGTAAAATTCTCAGCAGGAAATAGCATTACAAGGTTGTGATTTTGTGAGGGTACATATTTATGTGCATGTGTTATATGTGTGTGTGTGTTGCACATGTAAGTGTGTGGGGGGTAGGTGGGTGGGTGTGGGCATGTGGTAGGGGGAAGTGAGAGCGTGAGACTGTATGAAAAAGGGACAGGAAGAAAACCTCTTTTTCATAATACTAATTCATTCTTGTCTTTTATTTTTTTAACAAGTTACTATTGTTAGCTAATGTCTTATTCATGTTAAAGAAACAGTTTCTATTTAGTCCTTAGATAGAAATACGAAATTCCAAACCTAAATGACAAGTCAGACAAAAATAAGTATTCTTATAATCTCATCATGTTTCTGAATTCTAATACAACATGACATTCATAGGCTCAGTGATCTATAGAAATAACTAAAGGGTAGAACATATAGGTTCTATATATTTAGTATATTTCCACACCATTGATTTACAGATGAAAGAACAGAGAACCATATTAAATAACTGATTTGAAAGAATTACTAATGAATTTGTAAGTAATACACACAATTGTAACCACCCATGAAAGTTATTAAAATCCGATGGAATTTCAATCATGTATGGATGGAAATTCCAACTGCTACATATATACTAAATCAGTGAAATTAACTTTTAAAACTTACTTATGGGAAATGTTGGTTTAAGAAAGGTGAATATGCCATTTAAAACAGAAAGGTAGTACAAGAGTTGTGTTCTTACTGCAACATGTATTTTCAGATTATAATTACTTTACATATATGATCAAATTCAATAGCTTTCTTTATTGCTGAAATAAATTTTAAAAGTTTGACAAGTTGATCCATACAGTGAAATGAAGCATTTCTTTAACCACATTTTTCACTATTTTAAGTAATTTAATATATAATATGAAGACTCATTTAATTGTGTTTCAAAGTTAAGATATCAACAGTAAACTTTCCCTTTTAATCTAAAAAGTAGATTATAAAGTAGATTAAAGAAGTAGATTAGAAAAGTAGAATATAAAGAGCATAGTATTCACCAGTACATTCAAATTTGTACCCAAGCCTTTGACTAAATTTTACATTTGGTACTAAAATGATTTATCATTACCCTCTATAAACTCTTTAATTTCAAAGATATCTCTATTTAGTAACACTCATGAATCTTTTTACATAGTGATTTAAGAGAATGTGGTCTAAGATATTGGTTAATTTAACCATTAGAACAATGTTAAACCAGAATTTCAAATATATTTGCAAGAGAAGGATACGTGATCACTTATGCTTCATCAATAAATATTAAGACAACCACCAGTTCTTCCTTTTCATATCATTGTTATGCAGTTTCTTTGTTGCTCCTGATTATAATGCTGGCCATGCACCGAAAAGTAGTGCATTGTGGACTGAATGATAAAGGTCATGTGCACACATAATGCTTTGGCTGATGGAGCTATTGCTGCTCTGCCACCCGGCAAAAACTTTATGAAATTTTATGTTAGCTGCTCCACTGCCTTTTGTTATCTGAGAAGCATTCTTCCTTTAAGCTTCTTATAAATAAGTGGGTTAAAGAAAAAGTATACATATGTGAAGTGCTAGCATAGTGAAAGGAAAAGTTTATTCTTCCTGGGGCATATAATCAGTGCACACCGTCATCTGGATATGGAGGGATTTGTTATTAGGTGTAAAAGAAATATGGAATCTATGTAAAATTAGGATGCTTTCTCCTTAGCAACACTTAATATTTTGACTAAGTTTTCATTTATTTTCAAGAATAAGAAAGTGAATTTTATATATATATCTTTTTTTTTTGCGTGAGCAGGCACCCATAATTGAACTTGGATCTCTGGCATGGCAGGCGAGAATTCTGCTTGCTGAGCCACCATGGCCCACCCAAATATAATTTTATTAATAAAAAGATCTACATAGTATAGCAGAAAATGTGTAGTAGTATTTTATTTTATGGATTGCAAAATATATAAATTTAAAACATCAGTTTGTTTTTATTATCTGTTCCAAGAAAAGCACCTAATTTTTCATTTCTGACAGCATGTTAAATCACCTTTTTCAAAAATACTAGGTTAAAATATTTTGACATTTTGTGACATGGTAAATATTTTATGACTGAAGAGGAGCCAGTTCAATTTATTGAACTAGATAGTAGTACATCAACTTTATCAGTGGAAATAAAAGAGTTTGAAAGGACAACTGGAAATAACATTTAACAACATGATTAAAGCATATATGAACATTTACTTGCCTTACAAGTTTCAGTTTGGAAAGTGTAACCTAAAGTTCTTATTTTGTACCCAACTGAATGCAATTAATAGCTGGCAGTGAGATTACTTGATGATGATAATATATCCTAATAAGGATATATTTCAATCAACAAAGGTCAGAGTTTCAGACTAACAACCTACATTCCGTGAAAAGGTTAGATTATAGTATCAATAATTTTAAAAAACGACTCCTCATGAAGATACATTCTCAGGGAATCAGTGAAAATAGCCTAACCATGTGTCATAATTAGATACAGAAACCGCATACTATTATTGCAATATTGCCTCCATGTTCATGAAATAATAGATTAAATTACAATTACATCACTTCAAACTGAGAAGATACATACAAAAGAAGTACCCACACTACTTTAGCTATTGGCAAAATTTTTCCACATTTTTGTTACTAAGGTATATTTTTATATAAAATGATGTAATGATAGAAATTGAATTGAGAATTTGGTGAATTAAGAGTACACCAATCCTGAGAAAAAGAGAACTTCGCTGTGTATGTGGAATTATAGGTTACATATTGCCACAATTCTCTTCCTCACTCAGATTTTAATTCTACAAATTAGAAAATAAAAACGAGCCCCTCCATGTCAATTTATTTACAAAGCTTTTCTTTCCCCAAATCATGGCTCACACAATGCCATTATATAGGTGTGTATCATGAAATGAGGCATGTAGATCTAGGGGTAGCCATATCGAAGTTTCTTTCAAGACTGAGTTTGGGACAAAAAAAATATTTTCTTCATGAGAGGTACTTATATGTTGAGCATCCAAAATGTTCAGATGATCAGAGCATGTTTTTATTCCTCAACACAAATTTATGGAATTTATTGAAGGAATTGCTAAATATCTATGGAATAAATGAGTAATGCAATGGGTGTGTGAAACTACAGTTAATTTAAGAATGTACATTAACAGTTTAAAAAGAATAATTTTGTCAATATCTGTGGACAAGTGTGCTATTTAATGTAAGTGGCATGACGCGTATAATTTTGTTAACAGTACCTCTTCCACAAAAATAAGCATAAATTGCCCTCTCTATTGGAAATACAAGTGTCAACATTGACTGAGAGCAGAAGCAAAAAGTCACATAAAAGAAATAGACAGGAGATGAGTTTCAGTACTTCATAAACAGAAGGAAAATATACTTTTAATTTAATATAGAATCAAGAAGACACTGTTTTATCATTTCCCCTTGGAAAGCAAAACTCTTTAGCGATCTAAGAGTAAAGAAGATATAACATTTAAAGGGAACTTTTAGCAAGTGCATAAGCAAAATTAGGCTTTATCTCAAAATGTAATAAAATCCCTGCTTCAAAATATTGGCAAAGACAATTGATACAGGTATAGAGTGAAAACAGTTTGAGGAACATAAAATATAGAAAGATTTAAGGGAAAAACATCATACTTCTGTGGTGATTTGAAATTCAGGATACCCCAGAAAAACATATTCTTAAATTTAACCCATTTCTGAGAGTGTGGACCTGTTCTAAGTGGGCTTCTTAGACGAGGTTACTTCAGTTGTGTCCCATCTCCATGAGGATGAGTCTGAATCCTTTTACTGGAGTCCTTTTTAAGGCAGTGAAATTCTGACAAAGACACAGAAAGCCACAGGAAACAAAAAGCTGATATGGAACCACGAAGAGAAGGCAAAAGTCAGGAGAATTGTCACATGCCTTACCACGTGACAGGAGAACCGGGGACTAATGGTTGCCAGCCCCAGAATGCCGGTGTTCGGGAGAGAAAGCATCACATTGATTATACCTTGATTTAGACTTTCTCTTGGTCTCGAGGCCATAAACTGACGAATTCCCATGGTATGTGCTTGGGAAACCTAATTAACATAAACGGATGTTGGCATTAGGAATGGGGCATTGCTATAGCAAATACCAAAAATTTGGAAATCGCTTTGGAATTGGGTAATGGATAATGGCTGAAAGAATTGTGATGGACTTGATAGAAAATCTTGGATTGTTTTGAAGGGACTGTTGGTAGAAATATAGATGCTAAGGGCACTTCACTTGAGGTCTTAGAAGGAAATAATGAATGAGTTATTGGAAACTGGTGGAAAGACAATCCTTGCTTAAAAGTGGGAGAAAACATGGCAAAATTGATTTCTGATGTCTAATGGAAGGCAGAACTTGAGACTAAGAAAATTTCCAAACTAACTATGGAAAGTGCAGCCTAGGTTCAACTTGATACTTATAGTGAATTTAGAGAGAAAAGGGATAGTCTTGTCAAGATTATCAGAGTCAAGTGCATCTGTTTGAGTAGCTACAGAAATCAGGTTTTTTTATACTTCATATCTTTAAAATGTCATGAATTGAATGAAATGCATTTAAACCTTTGTATTTAGAATTTAAATATTGAAATGCTATTTCATGAACTCATGTTTTCTTAATGATAGCAATAGAAAATTTTGGTTAATATTCTCTATATTTCTTTATTTAACTGAATCAATTGAATACTTAGAGAAAACAATGGGTGACCCTGAAAGAATCTAAGTAATCCATAAAATGACAGTCTTTATATTTTGAAAATTAAAGATGATTTAAAAAAAAGGAAATTATTTCAATTTCAAATGTTTTAGAACCAAAAACAGAAGAAATAACAGAATTCCCTGTGCTTAAACCTAATTGTTATAAAAGAATGGTTCTATCCCAAGAGTTACATGCATCGAGAATTAGCAAATAAATATAACTATTAGTTCCTGAATTTATTAACATAGATCAGAGCAGCATAATACAGGCTATTATTGACCGTCTGTTATCATTGCTGATGTGCGAGTTGAATTCTAAATTAAGATAATAATTTCTTAAGCTAGTGTGAAATATTATTGGAAGTTAATTTTTATAAAAAGTTTTTAAACATGTTTATTTTGCAATACTTTAAAATGTACAAGACTGTTGCAAAATAATAGAAACCCATTAGAGAACTTCAACATGCCCACACCTCCTCTAGATTCTGACACCTTCGCATACCATTCTATTTTTCATCCGTCTGTCTAATTTCTCAACATTTGGGAGCAAGTTGCCTATATCACACTCCTTAAAGACATTTCATAAACATGAGGATATTCACTTACGCAATCATTTTAAGTGCAGTTATCAAATTCAAGAAATTTAACATTGATATGACGCTTACAATCTAGATTCCAAGTTTTGCTTATGCCCTTTTGAGACTTTTCTCCTCCATTCTTAGATTCCATCCAGGGACATGTATTTAATTGTCACTAATTGTCTTCTAAGTTTCTTTCTTTCTTTTTGAACTGTGGAATATATATAATGTAAATCTTCTCACCCCAAGCATACCATTCACAGAGATTAATCACCTTTACATTGTTGCTGTACCCTGATGATCATCCATTGACTAAATCTTTCCCTTCACTCCAAACAGAAAACCTATAATGAATTTGGAATAACGCATTTCCCCTGCTCCTTGCCCCTGGTAACCTTTACACTAATTCTGTCTCTATGGATTTGAATATTCTTTGCTGTTTTATTTGAGGTTACCAGTGGGTTTAAATTCTACATCTGTGGCATATTTCTCAGGGACTGGAGCCTAGCCATACTTAGAATTTTTTTAATCCTTCTCTCCCTCTCTACATTCACTCTCTGCCCTCCGTACCTGTAACCCCCCTCTCTGTTCCCCCCTTCCCCCTCTTGTCGTAGACCGCCCACTTCCGTAGCTCGCCACAAACCCACAGCCTTTCCTGTTTTTCTCCTTGCTTCTCTATTCCTAATTCTAGCTCCACACCTGCCTAAAGCTTAGCAACTGCCGCCTGGCTTGTGTGAGTGGCTGTCTCCCCCTGACGTGTGCGCCCAAGACTCCACCCCTCCCCGAGAGTACTTAAGCCCCACGCTTACCCCGCTCTGGGTCGTCCGAGCCCCGGGGTCTTCGGACCCCAGACGTCTCACTCCTCGGGTTCCCGGGTGGCCCATCCCGGTGTGTATCAATAAAGCGTTAACCTGAATGTGGCCTCAGTGAAGACTTTTCTCGCAACCGCCGGCTGGGGAAAGCGCCGGCTCCAGCTTACCCAGGTTAATTCCCTGCGAGCTCGTCCCCAAAACCACGCAGTGTACCAGTCTGCCGCCCGGCTGAGTTAATCCCCGGCAACATCCTAAATCTACAGAAGTCTTGTTTGCTTTGACAGCAACTTCAATGGTATACATGCACTATGTTCCAATACCCCCCCATTTCCCCACCTTTGTGTAGTTCTTCTCACAGATTACACGTTTACACATTATGAGTCCAAAACCATCAATTTATTATTACATTTTATGCATCTGCCTTTTTCATATTGTAGTATTAAAAAGTGGAGTTAAAAATCAAAAATACAATTATATTAGAATGGGTATAAATGACACCCATGTCATTGTCTTTACCAGAGATTTTATATCTTCATGTGGCTTCAGTCAATTATCTAGTGTCTTTTCCTTTCAACATGTAGAACTCCATATAGCATTTGTTGTGAGACCACTCTAGTGGTAAAAATCCCCTCTGCTTTTGTTCATCTGAGAAGGTCATAATTCTCTCATTTCTGAAAGACAGTTTTGACAGATACAGAATTCTTGATTGGCAATTTTTTGCTTTTAATACTTTAAATATTTCTTCCCACTGCCTACTTCTATCCATGGCTTCCCAGGAGAAACTGGCACTTAATCTTATTGAGGATTCCTTGTACATGACACATTGTTTCCCTCTTACAGCTTTCAGAATTCTCTGTGTTTGGAATTCAACAGTGTGATTACGCCATTATGTGAGTCTAGTTGGATTTACCCTGTTTGGAGTTTGTTTGGTATCTTAGATGTGTATGTCTTTTGTTAAATCTGGAAAGCTTTCAGTCATTATTTTCTTAAATATTCCTTCTACTCCTTTCTTTCTTCTTCTTCTTCTGGGGCCCCCACAATGCATATATTAATATGCTTAATGGTGTCCCACAGTTTCCTCAGGCCCTGCTCACTTTTCACTCTTTCTTATACTCCTGAGACTGATTTCAATTGTTTTATTTTCAAATTCACTGATTCTTTCTTCTGCCACCTCCAATATGCTGTTGAACCCATCTAGGCAATATTTAATTTCTCTTACTGTGGTCTTCAGCTCTGTTTGGTTCCTTTTCATAATTTCTATCTCTCTACTATTCTTCTCTATTGCTCAGTTACTGTTTTCCTTTGGTTCTTTGTTGATGTTTCTTTTAGCTTTTTGAGCACACTCAGGACTATTTTTAAAGTCTTTTCTGGCATGTCAAAACCTGGTCCTCCTCACTGATGATTTCTAACATTGTAATCTCCTTTGCTTGGGTCATTACTTCCTGTTTCTTTGTGTTTTATGAGCTTTTGTTGAAACCTGGATATTTTCACATTTAAATGCACATCACTGGCACTTAAACTCTGAGACATCTGTTCCTCAAGTTTGTAAACAACTGGTGCTTTGACAGACTTTTCCTTGAATGCCAATAGAAAGCAAAAAAAAGGTGGGGGGGGATGAAAAATATACCTTTCTTAATCATTGCAGATTGATCTGTGTGAGTGCTCTCCTTTACATCTTATCCATGCAATGAGTTTGGAGAATAGCTCCAGGCCAAACTGGAGTGGCTTTGCTTGTCCTTTTTTGTGCACGCATCATTGTCATCTTGGGAATACATGTGTGGCCCTAGGCACTCCCTTGTTCCCATATATATACAGTTGTCCCCTCTCCTCTAAGAAACAGTTTCCTCATGTCCCAGCCACTGCTTTGAATGTCTTATCACCAGAAATCCCTTGCCTCATGCAGCTGCAATTTGACTTCTCTCTCACAGTGCACTCTAGGAGAACTCTGTGGACCATCTTCTACAGAGAGGGCTGGTTCTGGGATAATGAATCCCTCAACACACCAGCAGGCAAATTGAGCCAGACACTCAGGTTTTCAGAAGGTGCGCAAGCATTACTCTGCTCCCTCCAGAACAGGGACCAAGGACTTACACTGAGACTGTGGGTCAACTCCTTGCCAAGCTGGTGAAGGGTGCCAGAGGGGCCAATCAGGGAACCTGAAGATCCTGATTTTAAGTGGTATTTTTCTTGATTGAGTGCATCCCTATTACTGCAATCTTTTAACTGTTTTCTGGAGCTTTGAGAAAGATGTTTCTGAAAGTTGTTCAAAGTTTCTGGGGGGAGAGGGTAGATAACGCTCTGAAGTTTCTCACTCTGCCATCTTGGTTGGGGTGGGGTTTCCACAAGAGAGTTCTTTATTTTTTAAAAAGAATTCATAAGCCATTGGGTATACCAACCCTTTTCCATACCCTTTTATTTATAGTTAAGAAATTAGAATACAACATAATAAGAAAAATAATGCTAAAACAAGATTGTTGGCTCACCATTGAGGTTACGAATACACATTCAATCATTTGACACCTTATTGAATGCAAAGCACTACGAAGCATCTTTAGGTGGTGGTCCCAGTGGCAGAATTCTCGCCTGCCATGCTGAAGACCAGGGTTCAATTCCCTGTGGCTACCAATGTTAAAATAAAAAAAGAAGCATCTTTATCTTCATTGTACACAAATGAAAGAAGAACCCAGGGAGGGGAAGAATGGCACTGTTTTCCTTGGGGAGGAAGATGTGAGTGATCTCTAGTCTTGTCGTGTTTTGGTAAGATTAACCCATGTTTTGTTGGATTCTGTGCTGGTTTGAAATGATATATGCACCTAGAAAAGCCATGTTTTAATCCTAATCTCATTTTGTAAAGGCGCCGTTTCTTCTAATCCCTATTCAGTATTGTATGTTTGAAACTGTAATCAGATCATCTCCCTGGAGATGTGATTTAATCAAGAGTGATTGTTAAACTGGATTAGCTGGAAGCATGTCTCCATCCATTTGGGTGGGTCTTGATTAGTTTCTGGAGTCCTGTAAAAGAGAAAACATTTTGGCAAATGAGAACAATTCAGAGAGAGCAAAGCAGAATGACATAACCATGAGAAGCAGAGTCTACCAGCCAACGACCTTTGGAGATGAAGAAGGAAAATGCCTCCCAGGGAGCTTCATGAAACAAGAAGCCAGAAGAGGAAGCTAGCAGATGATGACATGTTCACCACATGCCTTCCAGAGGAGAGAGGAACCCTGACTGTGTTCACCATGTGCATTTCCAGATGAGAGAGAAACTCTGACTGTGTTTGCCATGTGCCCTTCCACTTCAGAGAGAAACCCTGAGCTTCACTGGCCCTCTTGAATCAAGGTATTTTTCCCTGGATGCTTTTGATTGGATTTTTCTATAGTCTTGTTTTAATTGGAACATTTTCTCAGCCTTAGAACTGTAAACTATCAATTTATTAAATCCCTCTTTTTAAAAGCCATTCTGATATATTGTATTCTGGCAGCTAGCAAACTAGAACAGATGCCATAATCCTTAGGATGTGTGTCCTTCCAGCCATCCCCTTCTTAGGCTTTATGTAATGTTTTCTTACCAGTGTCTTCCTCCATTTGCTCCTAGTCTTCCTGTTGTTGAATTGCCTTTTTGACCTCAAGTGTTGTCTTGGCTATTCTCCGATCTGATAATGCTTTATTATTTCCAAAATTGACCATACCAGTCACACACTGTCATGTTTGCCAGCCCTGAATAACCAGCTCCAAACACCTTGGCTTGGGCTATACCCTGAGTGAAAGTGAAGGGTTTCACTGGAGGCCTGCCCTGAAGAGATGAGTGAGAATCTGATACCTTTTTAAAGGAGTTTTTTCCACTTTGGATTTTTATATCCTGGCCAATACTCTCAATCTCCTCCAAGTTAACACCAATCCACTTCTGAAGGTGAAGGTAATAATATTCCTGAACATGCTCATTATCTGTTTCACCATTTTACACAGAAGATTTCAGTGTAGAAAATCTATGTTCCACCTCCTTTTCCTGCTTGTATCTCTCTGTCTTAGCTTGTCTTTGAGATGCCATAGCAACAAGATTAGGACAGGCCATGCAGGAACTCTCAATGTTATTTTCAGTAAAGTTGTTTTTAACTTGGGGCAGCGCAAATTCTCCCACATGATAGTAATGGCACTGAGTTAAGTAGTTTAGAAAGTGTTCTCAAGCCTGTTGCAAATGATCTAGATGCTTGCTGGGTTTAATTTGTTTCCTGGCAAGAGCTCCTTGAAATGATGGCACCATCAGGTACTTCAGGTCAGTGGAAGCAATCTCTTCCAGGTCTTCATTTCAGCAGCCTTCTCAAGGAGATCCAGTCCCAGGAACACCTTATCCTGGACTATGTGGGGAACCAGTGGGTTCAGTTGCTACTTCCGCTTCATCTGGAAGCTGCCTGCAGGTTTTGAGTAGCTCAGGGAGTCGTGGGAGCACGAACTTGTCTTCTGCTGCTGTCATCTTGGGGAAGGGAGGAACTCAGAAAAACCTACCAGTTAACATTTACCCTCTTAAAGTTTTGTATTTAAGGTGAATTTTACTTATAATTTGTTTTGGAGAATTCATACTATGTTTATTTTGGGGAGTTTTGCTTTGGAGGAAAAGAAAAGATGATAATTAAATGTATATTAAGTAACTAGATAAGGTATCTACTCCAACTGCAATGAAGAAAGAACAAAATGCACTGTAATCAGATACACTTGTCACATTATAGTTTGATTTCCAATTACAACCACCATAAAACTCACACTGAAAATTCTTAAGGGAAGATTATACTTATGAGCAACAAGTACTCATTGTGCTACTCATAAGTGAGAACTTACATGTTAAAAATATAAGAACTTGCTTTCATTTAATTTCCATATGTATAGAACATGAAGTACACGTACAAATTCCTATGTACTGTTTTCAAAAGCATATGCTAAGGTTATTCAATGTGCCAGACACTTGGGATCAATCAAATAAATCATATAGATATTTTCCTAAGGATCACATATCCTAAAGCGGGGAATGGAATGAAAACAAGTGAAATACAAGGTAATTTCATAAGTACATCAATAATGAAATGTGCAAATTGCTGAGATATGATGGTGTAGGAACAATTGTATATTTCCCTGAGAAAGAAAATTGAACTATTTTGGCAAAACCAGTAGGTAATCACCAGGCCTAAAGGAGAATAATGTTAAAGTAAACAGTTTCAGAACAATTAGGAATAAAAAACAAATGTGACACAATTTCAAAATGGTAGACTTAAATGCTGCCATACCAGTAATGACATTCAAAGTAAGAGACCAACACTCTATTGATCTATTTTACAGGTCAAGGTTGTCTGAATATTTTACAAAAGCAACATTTAACTATCTACTCTCAAAAAAAGTTTTTTGCTTTAAATATAAAAACATGTATAGAAACTAATTTATTTTTCTTTTTTGTATTTACCTTGTATCCCATATTCTTGAGAAAATTAGTTATTAGTTCCAGGAAGCTTTCAAAAAAATATGAAGAAAATAATTTTGCCTGTGAAAATATAAAGTTTTATTTCATGCTTTCCTATTTTGATAACGTTCATTACTATTTCTTGATTTATTTAAGCGACTAGAGTTTCCAGTACAATACTGAATAAGAGATGGACAGAAGGGATATATCTGCCTTATTCCTAATCTCAGGGGGGAAATACTTACACTTTTATTATTAATTATGATATTTAATTCTTAGTATTTATCTTTTATCAAGTTCAGGAAGTTCCTTTCTATTCCTTATTTACTCAGAGTTTTCCCATGAATGGATGTTCCACTTTGCCAAACGTCTATCTTTCGTCTATTGAGATGATCACATGATTTTTCCTTCTTTGGATTATAAATATGGGAATTACATTGTTTGGTTATTAAATGCCCAAATAGTATTGCATTCCTGGTACGAAAACACTTTTCCTTGATATATTATCCCTTTTATATATCCCTGTATTTATTGAGAAATTTTCAGGTATTTATATGAAATACATATTGCTCAATAGTTTTCTTTTCTTGTACTGTCTACAGCTTGTTTTGGTATTTAAATTATGTTGGACTCATAAGATGAGTTTGGAAGTAGTTTTCCTTTTGTATGCATTGGAAAAGATCATATAAAATAATTGTTCTTACTTTTTTTATTATTTCTAGATTAAAAAAAAGCAAAACAACAACAACAAAAAACACATTTTATTGGAGTGGCTGGAGAGAATTACCTGAAACTGTTGAGCTGTAGTCCATTGGCGTTGATTCTTGAAGATGATTGTCTAATGATACAGCTTTTACAATATAATCCTGTGGTCATGAAAATGTTGTGTCTGATGCTCTTTTTATCCAGGATATGGACAGATGAGTAAAAAAAAATATGGATAAGAAATAAATAATAGGGAAAAACAAAGGATGAAATAAGCCAGGTAGATGGAAATACTAGTGGTCAGTGAGAGGGAGGGGTAGGGAGTATGGTATGTACGAGTTTTTTCTTTTTTCTTTCTATTTCTTTTTCTGGACAGATGCAAATGTTTTAAAAAATAATCGTGGTGATGAATACACAAATATGGGATGGTATTGTGAGCCATTGATTGTACACCATGTATGGAATATATGTGTGTGAAGATTTGTCAATAGAAACATATTTTTTAAAAATCACTTATTAGCTCACAGTTCTGTAGGTCAGAAATTCTGGTACGGCCGACAGGAAGGTTTACTGTCTTCTTCTGGGGCCACCTATACTCCTTGAAGTGTCTCCCTGCAGCTTTAAGCCAGCAATGACACACCAAATCCTTCTTGTGCTTTGAATCTCTGTCTTCCTTCTTTTGCAATGAGCCAGAGAAAACTGCTTTAAAAAAAATGTGGGAACTTATACACCGTATAACGTAAATTTGCCATTTTAACCATTTTTAAGTGTATAGCTCACTGGTATCAATTATATTTACGTTATGCTACCATCAGCACTATGTACCACCAAAACTTTTCTTATCACCCAAAACAGAAACTCCATACACATTAAGCCTTAACTCCTCCATACCCTTCCCCTGATCCCTTGGTAACTATTAATCTACCTTGTGTCCTTATGGATTTGTTTATTCTAGTTATTTCATTTAAGTGCCTTCTGTTTTTATGAATTTGTTTATTCTACTTACTTCATTAAGTAGAATTATGCTATATATGTGTTTGTCTTATTTCACTTAGTATTACATTGTCAAGGTTCATCTATGTTATCACATGTATCAGAATTTAATTCCTTTTCATGGCAAAATAATATTCCATCTCATGTTTATACCACATTTTGTTTATCCATTCATCTGTGGGTGGACTCTTGGGCTGTTTCATACGTTTTGGCAATTGTGAATAATGCACCAGGTAAAAGTGTATCTGTTTGAGTCTTTAATTTAAATTCTTTTGTGTTTATGCTTAGGAGTGGAGTTAGTTGGTCACATTCTTATTTTATATGTAATTTTTTGAGAAACTTCCAAATTGTTCTCAGAAGTCAAATATTAAAAAGACATTTCAGGTTGCTTCAGACAGTTTTAAAAACTATGGTGCTGAAAAGTATGGACCTCATTCCATTTGTCTAATTCAGAAATCAGCATTTGTCACGGAAAAATGTGAGGAGAAACTGAGTTACCCAGATTGGGGAAATGGATGCTATCAGGTAAACCACATGACTGCTAATAATTACACTAAATATTATATAATTTCATATCATTATACAGTTTTTATATTTTACAAATTTATTTTAATAATTTTTATATTTAATAAAGTTAGATTAATATGTTAACTTGTCTTGTTTACTTATGTAATGTTAGTTTGAATGCCTGTGTTCATGAAAATATTATCTCTGTGAGAAATTGCCTTTTTCTATCTGTTTAAAATATATAATTGTTATATATCAGAAAGTTTCATAATATTTATTTCTAGGCATTTCTAGGCATTTGTTCTATTTTGTAATGGAAAAAAACATTTGCAATTTTGTTTTAAAAGACATCAGGAAAGCAGGGATTACAAGAATGCATTTCTTCTTTAAATATTGGGAAGAATTCACCAATGAAACCATATGGGCCTAGAACTTTCTTCATTTTAAAGATTTTAAACTATAGTTATTTTACTCAGTAGATATAAGGTTATTCAGGTTATCTGCTTTTTTCCTGAATGAGTCTGGGAATTTCTGTCTTTATGGAATTGATTGATCCATTTAATATAAGTTTCGAATTTCCTGGCATAGAGTTTTTGTGTGTTATACCATTATTATCATTTTAGTTCTGAGTCATTTCAACTGATGTACCCTTTTTCATTTCTTATGTTGTAATTTGTGACTTCTCTCCTTGTTCTGGGTGGCTAGTGGTTTACTGATTTTATTGATTTTTTTTTCAAATTACCAGCCTTTGGATTCACTGATTTTTCTCTATAGATATAGGGATTTTATTGATTTCTACTATCTCATTTCCTTACTTCAGCTTGCATTGGATTTAATTTGGTATTGTCTTCTGGTTTCTTAGTTTAACTGAGTTAAGGGACTTCATTTTATCAAATATGAGCATTTAATTTCATAAACTTTCCCCCTAAATACGGTTTTAGCTGCAAAAGAATATAATCCCGTCCCGTATATGCAACCCATAGAGACTTCATAATCTCTCCCAGGTTGCACTTGGCCTTTGCCAACTCATCAATTATTCTAGTTGAATTTTTCTCATTAGTGCCTTATGTCTTCTGCTTATATAATTTACTGCTTGCCTCCCAAACTTCCCTACAGGAGTCTGCGTGTCTTAGTTTTGGATTACCTGATTTCACTGAAACCTCAGCTTTTTGATGGGTCCAAGCAAAGTCATGGATTTACACTTTGTCTGGCAATCTTCTTGCAATAATTTAGGCATGATCCTCTCTCCAACTCTATATATTATTGATATGAAAAAAAAAGTGAATGTAAGCCTTTTATTATCGAGGATTCATACTTTTAAATAAGAATTTATAACATTTTAAAATATTCCAGTTTCAAAGTAGTACACTATGAATGTATATTAATGCACTAAGAATATAGTGTAAGGATTAAGTAGAAAATATTTCCTAAAGTGATACATTAGCAGTAATAATGTTGTATAAGAAGATTCTTTAACTCCTTGGTCATATATGAGATAATTATAATTTTACCACACGAATAAGAAGTAAAGATTTTTCCAAATTTAAGAAGTTTCATTATTTTCACATAGACCCCAAAGTACAAACTTTAACACTATATATTATGCCTGGGAATGCAGTGAAGAAAGAGGCCTGGTGATGTAGTTTCACATACTAATATAAGCAATGGTTGGCTGGTACTAATACTCCACATAGACCGCTAATAGCCCCCTATGATATTGTGGCTGTCCCTAGAAAATTAAAAAGTGGAGTACAAGGAAGAATATGAGCAAGTAGCATGAAAGGAAACAAGAGAAAAACCATAAACAGTAAAAATGAAATACCCTACATTGATAATGAGGATATCCAAATAATGTTTTATCCACAGAATATCGATTTTTCCTTCCTTCTACCTATTTTTCTTTGGGTCTTGTGTATAAAAGCAATTATCATTTAGATTGTTTTTAGTCTTTTGAGACCAAAGAGAAATCTCTTCAAGCAGAAATGCACACTTTACTTGCTCATAAATTGGGTTGGTTTACAGCCTTATCTTTGACTTTGTCTCATTATATAGATAAGTTTAAGTATAGCCTACAATATTTTTCCCAAGACCTTTAATTCAAATTTCTAGAGGTAGTATAAATTTCAAAGAAGGTCCTTTCCTTAGGAAAAAATATTGTCTCTTAGAAAAATCTTCTAATTTGTTTTTCTGGATGTGATATTTTCTTTAAGTTATGTATTTTTAAAGAAAAAATTATGCATTTTTCTTTAAATTTATGTTTTAGCCTACCCAAGAAGAGATATTTATTTTGGAATTCACAACCCTAATGTTACTGTTTTCATTTAATAATTATATTATTTTAGCAACTTTTGAAAGAAAGAAGAATATAATGTAAAAACATAGTCAAAATTTTAAAATTAGATAGTATATGATAAGCTAATATCTTATATAGATTTTTGTATCCCAGTTACTATACTAGATGTTTCTATGTGCACTGAACTATATATTTTTAAAAATAAAAAGAGATTGTTCTAGTACTGTCATTTCCTTTTTACAGATGAGGAAATTAAGGCATTGAGAACTCAAGGTCACTAGTTAATAAATGTTAGAGCCATGATGATTAAAGCATTTTTATCTCCATTTTTCTAAATCCTAGTTACCAAACTATAAAGCTTTCATACACTACATCAATTATAAATAAATCAACATAATAGAAATTAATGTACCCAGAATTCACACACACACACACACACACAAACATACACACACATAGACCTTCAGAGATAATTTGGAACAATAAAAATAAATTTCCAGTGAAGCTAGGAGAAACATGAAGTTAATTTCTTTTGTATTTCAATGTTCCCAAGAAGATCCCTTTTAATGGTTCTATTACACTGTGACATAGTCTCAGCTTACTTAATTGTTTAAGTCCATGTTGGGTAGATCATGAGAAATGATAAAGATACATTTTTTTGGTCTATTCCTTTTAAAGCACGACTGGTCTCCGTAAAAAATCACTTTTCTCCAAGGCTTGTTGGATCTTGGATGGATTCACATATTTGTCAATTGACATCTTATTCAGGTTGTCTTTTGGTAAGTAAAGGGACATATATAATGCCACACACAATAATTCCATTTCTGCCTTCACGGCAGTTCTGATTATAGGTAAAATTTTGAATTTTCTTTTATCATTTCAAGCACATTCATTCAATACAATTATTGACCATCATCTAGGTGAAGATTTCTGTGCTGGGTGCAGAACATTCGTATTGAATAAGATATTCACAGTGTGTACCTTCGAGAGCACTGTGTAGAAGAGGGAATGGATCATTTAATTAGCAAATAAGATGCAGTATAATAAATGGTAGAAGAAATTTGAAAGCAGCATATAACTGAAGTGTGCAACATATTCTAGAGGGGAAAGAATGTCCACAATTCTAAAAAGACGTTTGATGTAGCTTAGAGTGTTAAGAAGGAAATAGTTAACATATTAAAAATAAGCACAAATATGACAATCATATACACAGATTTTAAAATTAAAGCTAAGAAATGGCATAAATATGTAAGGCTGCTCAGGTGATCAGGCCAAGTGAACGCAAAATTATTTTTGAAACTCTCTTTCCTCACTTTCATAATACTCCACCCTCATTGTTTTCTCATTCTGACTACTTTTTAGCATTCTTTGTTCCTTCATTTTTATCTATGCATCCTCTAAGTCTGGAAGTTTTGGCTCTAAAACCTCATTTTTCCAAATTCTTTAATCTTCATAGGGCATATAATCCCTACACATAACTTAAATCACTATTTCAATTTGTTATGTCCAGCTTTGACTGCGCAGCCAATATTTCTGAATGAGCACTGATATCTCCATGGGATGCTGTGAGAGAGAACGCTAAGGTCCAGCCTCCCTTGAAGAGCTAAGGGGATGTGTGCAGAAGGAAAATAATCAACTTCTGGAACATTTCCTAACATAAAGCCTCTTGTGCTAGACTTTCTTTCTTGCCTTCTCCTAGATAGCAATGCAAGCATGAAGTTGAAGTAATTTAAACCAGAGATGGAAACATCTCCCTAAAAGACAGCGAAGCAAGAGATATTGGCAATATAGCACCCTGGATGACTTTCTTGAGAAAAGCTGCCCTAGAAGTCCTTTGCTGTTTCCCCTCTAATATTATGTGAGTAAATACACTTCTTTTATTTAATGTCACTTCAGATTTGAGTGACTTGGCTTGAGCAGCTTATCTATACACTGCATATAAAAGAAACATATCACAAATTGAACACAAACTGACCTTCTAACATCCTTTGCTCCTACTTGCTGTGCAAAACTTGTCCTTTTCCATGGTGAATGACACCACCAACTATATCCATTCATTCTAATAAAAATAATGGAAAATTATTTTTATTAATTTTAAGTAGAATTTATATTCAGTAAAAATTCTGTTTGAGCTATGCAGTTCCATGAAATTTGAGAAACTTATATAGTCTTGTAATCACTGCCACAATTATGATACAGAATGTTTCCTCCAACTCAGCAGTCCTCTTTTTCCACTTTATAAGCATATCCCACTTCATTTCAGGTCCTTACAACCAACAATATTTGCCACTATCATTTTGCCTTCCCCGGAAAATCGTATGAATGCAATCACAGAATACATAGCATTTTATGCCTGAAGTTTTTATTTAGCAATGTGTTTTTGAGATTCATCTATCTCATTGTAGGTATGAATTCTATGTTCACTTTTACTATGAAAGTAGTACCTTGTATGGATGTGCTAAAGTGTGTTTATCCGTTCTCCACTTGTGGGTATTTAGGTGCTATCCAGTGTGGCAATTATGAATGAAGGTCTTATGCACTAGTACAAATCTTTGAGTGGATATATGCTGGGTCATTTGGTAAGTGCTTATTTAATTTTATTGATAGCCACTTAATTATCTTCCTGATGATAATTGCTTATCTTTCTGAGAGCAGTGCCATTAAAATACCTATCAGCTGAGGTTGGTCTATAACATTACTTTGTCAGAATTTGATATTTTCAGTGTTTTTCTCCTTTGCGCATTTGTTTTAATTTTAATCATTCTAGTATGTTTGTATGTAAGTTAAATTTGAGCTTCCCTAGAGACTAATGATGTTACAGGTCTTTCCACATGCTTATTTGCCATCCATATATTTTGAAGGGTGAATTGTCTGTTTAAAAATGTTGCTCATTTTAGTTTGTTGTATGTTTTCAAATCATTGAGTTTAGAGAATTCATTGTTTTATAAATATTTTCTACCAGTCTTTTGCCTATCATTTTCTTTTCTTAACAGTCTGTATTTCAAATAGCAGGAGTTTTAATTTTAATGAAGTCCAGTTGTCAATCGTTTTCTCTAATATAGGCCATTTTCTATAATGATGGCCTAGATAAAAATAAAATTATTTGCTTATTTCTATGTCACAAAGTTTTACTCCTACAGTTTCTTCTAGGAATTTTACATTTTAAATGTTACATTTTGGTCTCTAATTCATTTTGAGTTTATTTTCATTTATGCTAAGAAACATGCTTTGGAGGCTACTGTTTTGCCTATAGATGTCTAAATTTTTTTGTACACATTTTTTTCGAGAGTGTCTTCCAACGTTGAATGACTTATGGCACTTTTGCCAAAATATGTGACTGTATGTGTGTGCCTCTATATTTGGACTGTTTATTCTGTTTCATTAATCTTTATGTCTATTCCATGCCAAGACCACACTGCTGTGTTTATTGCAGACTTTTACTGGATTGCAGCCTTGTTTTGTAGTCTAAAAGCACAGGGAACTGCACAAACAGTGAACTCTAAGTCAAACCATGGACTATCGTTAATAACACAATTATTAACAATGTGTTTTATCATATGTAACGAAAAATGTTCCATATTAGTGAAAGGTGTCGTGATAAGATGTGGTATCTTAACAAATATTCACTCCTCCAGTCCGTAAACATAATGTATAACTCAGTTATCATTCTATCTTCTTTGGTTTCTTTTAACAATATTCGTAATATTTTCAGTAAACAAATACAAATCAAATGACATTTCTTACTAAATTCATTTATTTAACCATTTATTAGTAGTATATAGCCATAGAGTTGATATTTTTACATGTTACCTCAGGTCCAGTTACCTTATTAGATTCATATATTAGTAGGAATAGTAGTTACAGGTTATCCGTTACTTCTTGATAGCTTTGAAATTTGTGCCATTCATATAATTTGTACATTTAATAAGTTAGCAAATTTATTGTCATAAAGTTCATCATATTTCTTTGGTAGCCTTTTACTGCTTCTAACATCTGTATCAACATATTAATTTTATTCCTAATATTGCTAATGTACCTCTTTATTTTTTTTGCATAATGCACTTTATTTATTTTTTCAAAGTGCTAGTTGTTTTCTTTTACTTTCACTATAATTGTTGTTTTCAATTTAATTGCTTCTGTTTTTGTAACAATTTTTTACTTCTTGTTTGTTTTGTTCTTCTTGTTGTTTTCTTCTGATTTTTTTTTTCTTTCTTTTTTTTTGGGGGGGGTGCATGGTCTGGGAATTGAACCCAGGTCTCCCACATGAAAGGCAGATATTCTAAAGACTGAACTACACATGCACCCTGTTTTTTTCTTTTATATAGGCAGAGCCATACTGATTTGAAAGAGTCCCTGCTTTCTAATATATTCACTGAATGATATAAAATTTCCTCTAAACCACTGTTTAATTATTCCCCACAACTTTTATTTTCATTTTTCATTTTCATTTTATTTTCATTTTTTTTCAAGTCTAAATATGCTATTTATAATTCAGTTTTTTCCCCAAATTTGTGGTTACTCTTCTGATATATAGTTGTATAGATTTTTGCTTTACTCTGTTGTGGTCTGAGAGCCTATGTGGTGATTTTGAGTCCTTTAAATTAGTTAGCATTTTGTTTGTGGTCTACTATATGGTTTCCCTTGAGGAATATCTGATGTACTGTAATAAAATATTTGTCCTGATATTGTTGTTTGACATGTCTGTAAGTGTATAGTAGGCCACATTGATTGCTATTATTGTTTAAAATTTCTATTTACCCTTTGATGTCCAAGCAGATCTTTTCTTTTAATTACTGGGTAGTGTTGATATCTCCAAGTATAATTCTGGCTTTGCCTATTTTTCCTTTAATTTGTAGCATAATTTTTGTCAATTATTTTAAAGGATGGTTGTAAGCTGCAGGCATATTTATGATCATTCTATCTCTTTGGAGAACAGATTATTTGTCACGTAGTTTTCTTCTTTATGCCTAATAACATCTCTTCCTGAAGTCTACTTTGTCCCTAATGTTTGACACAGTATCAGGGAATTCCCTGATGGTAAAGTTTAATAATTTCATATTTTTTCTCCTATCCTTCAAGGGACTTTGCCAATACTTTTTGATTATCTGCTTACTATATTCTAGGATGTATACAGGCATTACATTAAGCTATTACGTTATAAATAATTGACTAATTTGCAAAAACATCAACAAAGTGTTTGGGGGCTTATAACATATGTAATAGTAAACTATATGAAACAAATAGCATAAAGGAAGGAAGAGATGATTTTGAAGTTTACAGTATGCTGTATGGTCTTAAGTCATGTGTAAATGGACATAATTTTATTTTGTGTTACACTGCAATTAGGGATGGAATTGGTGGCTTGGGAGAGGACTTCCAGGGACGAGTCCAGCCCTGCACCATGCGATCAACAATTCCATCCTGACCAGAAGGGGGAAAATAAGTGTAAATAAGGTTTCAATGACTGAGAGAGTTCACACAGAGTTGAGAGACTACTCTGGATGTCACTCTAATGCAAGCTTCAGTTAGACATTGCTACCTATCATAACTTGCCAAACGCTAACCAAAACCATTCCAGCCAATCCTAAAGAACATCTAGGGCAATATATAAGATTTTACAAAGGTTCCATGCTATAAGGCAACTTTCAATAAACCTGCAGCCTCCAGATGGGTCCCTGGACCAGATAAGTCCTGAAACCTAGAGGGCCCAGCCACTCCAGAACATCAGCTAGTTCCATCTTCCTACCCCATATTAGTGACAACCCTTTCCAACATGAAAAAATTAGAATGACTATAGTCCAAATACCCCTAAAGAGTGCAATAGAAATGGCAAAGGTGATGGTAGAGTTATACAGAGAAAGTAGGGTTCAGAAAACAAATATGATTGCTGAATCATTAAATTGATATTTCTTTTAGTCTCCAGTATCTTAAAGAAGCTAGAAGTAAAAACCTGAAATTGTTGAATTGTTACCCATACCAAACTCTGAAATCTGGTTCTACAACTAATTGTGGTGCTGTACTTTGAAATTTATAGCTTTTTTGTATATATGTTATTTTTCACACACATACACAAAAAGGTCAATAGTGATGATTAAAAACTTATATTATTTCTTCTAGCCTCTTATATTCTAGAGCAGCTAGAAGGAAAAATCTGAGAGGATGTTATGGTAGCCCATGACAAACTCTGGGATCTGTCCTATAACTACCTGTTAAAGAGTACTCTGAAAATTATTCCCTTTTTCTTTCTTTGCTTTGTATATATGTTAGATTATACAAAAAAGTTTTAAAAAATAAAAATAAAAACGAATGAAATTTTAATTTTACCATTTTTGGCTCCCTTAAGTTTTATGTAAATTCCTTCTGTTATCACAATCCTTTTGCTGTAAGAAATTCATTTACCATTGCATTTAGCAAACATATGCTGATATTTATTTCTATTAAATTTTCTATTCCAAAAATTCTTTACTATTCATTTTTTTTAAATTCTTAGCTTTGAAATAGATTTCAGAGTTGAATATTTTGCTCTATTATAAAAATTCTTTAGCAGTAGCACACGCATTGTCTTCTTATATCTTTTCTGACAAAAAAGTGTTCCATTATTCTGAACTTTTATTCATTTGAATGTAATTTGTCATTTTTCTTTCCACTCAACATTGTTTCTCAGCAATTTATCTTTGCACTATTTGTTTGCTTTATTTTGTTTATTTTGGGTGTGACTGCTTTTCTAATAGTTCTGCTTATTTTCTCTTCATGTATTTTCTTTGACTTATTATTTCTTCATCTTTTTTATTTGAAGTATATGCATGTTTTATCATTTGGTGTTGTCCCACAACTCTTGGAGGCTGTAGTCTATTCTTTTATGTTGTTTATTTGGTTTATTTTTATAACTCTTTCCTTTCAATTCACCTTTATCTGAATATTTTATATTGGACTATCTTCAAATTGTTTCCTCATTTGTGCCATTTTATCCCAGGCTATAGTTTCCATCTCTCTGTTGAAATTATGTATTTGTTCATGTATGCTGTCCCTTGTTTTCACTGTGCCTTTAAAAATATTCTTTTAAAGACTCTGATGGTTTTGTATCATTTTTCATATTTTGTATTGTTGATTGCTTTATCCCTTGATAAAGATTTTTTCCTTACTTTTTTTATGCATTTCATACTGTTTTGAATAAATGATGAACACCACATGTAGAACAGTTTAAATTCCCTATTTAAATTTAAATTTAAATTTAATCAACATCTTCTAGCCATAGATAAGAAAAAAAATTGCAGTTATAAGTCTCAAATACCTTTAAAAAGTCTCTCATGCAGAGATTCCCCAGCAAGCTGACTCTGTGTTATTGCCTAGATATATAGGCCTGCCCCTATCCACGTTACCTATCGGGGGTTTTACCTTTCCTTGCTTTCCCTTATGGGGCCTCCTTTACTTTGGAAGGTCTACTGCTATGAGAGACTTCCCCTCTCATGCAAGCCTGTTAAAGCATCAACCTTATACATATCTTATGTGCTCTGTCATTTAATGGTCAAGTCTTTTTCTTGATCAATTGAAATCCTCAAACTTAAAGCCACTACCCAGGTCCTGCCCAATTCTTAGGCAGTCTTGGTGTTCCTGCCTTGAGGATTAAGATTTCTTCATGTCTCACAGACTGCCTTACATAAAAGATTATAATTAGAATGGAATTTCTTGTCCCCTTCTGCATTGCTCAGTGTTCTCCAGAGAAACAGTTCTGATATTATTTATATATGTGAATTTTATGAAACTTATTATAGAAATTAATTCACACTGTAACTGAGGAGTTAAGGTTTTATAAATGATTATGACTACTGAATCATTGTATAAATATTCCTTTTTTTCTTTCTGGTGTATTAGAGTAGACAGAGATGAAACACCTGAAATCTCTGAACAATGATCCAGGTGCACTGATCTCTGAGAATGATTGTAAAAGCCCTCATCTTGTGACATTTTTTCACCTTTGAAATTTGTTAGGGTAAAAGCCCTAATGCTAATGAAGGAATTTGAGTAAGCCATTAGCTGGTTCCAGCCCCAGTTTCACTTCTTTACATTTGTACGTCCTTTCTGCTTATACTTGCTATTGAAATGATAACTCTGTCTTCCTTCTACTTAGACATGCTATTTGAAATTGTAATGACTTTATCTCCCTTGTTAGAATCCATAAAAACTTTGAACCCCCTAGACTCCAGTAGACAAATTTTGGGGCTAGTAGACCATCTACTTTTTTGCTTTACACCTAGCAATAAACTCTCTCTTTGAAACCCGGGTGTCTCAAGTTGGTCATTTCAGCACAGTGGACAGAGAATTCACCACCTTTGTCCAGTTCGCACATAACCATGTGGATTGGCAAGTCTAAATAATGGAGCATAAGCCACAAGCTGGAAACTCTGATGAAAGTTTTCATGAATTAACCAGGAGAAGCAAGCAGGCTGAAGTATAAATAGCAATGTTTCCTTCTGGTGAAATGATCAGTTCTCTCTTTAAGGCCTTCAAATGATTAAATGAGATTTCTCTCATTGCTGAGGAAAATGTCCTTTGTTCACTGTAGATGTGATCAGTCATAGGTACAATCAACTGACTAGCGATTTAAATCTAAGAAATGCCCTCACAATATCAATCAGGCCATTGCTTTGTTACCAAATAGCTGGGCACCACAGCACAGCCAAGTTGACACATGAATGCAACAATCAAACCCCCTCATTGATATCTTATCTCACTGTGATATTGATGTAGGATACTGTGCCAATGAAGTTTTCTGATTTTCCCAAGTGATAGTGACCCCACAAGTTTGCCTGTGCCCAGTTTGTCACAATATTTGCTGCCTTCTTCCACCAACTTAAAAGTTTTGATTTTAAAGAAAGTAAGGGATATGGTGATCTTTTGCCTCTTCACATTCCAAAGCATCACCATTCACCCCATATTTTTTGCAGCACTAAGCCGAAGTCTCTCTGATTCCCTCCCCTACTTCTTTCATGCGAGCTTAGGTAAAGGTCAATGAAAAAGATTTGGACAGACAACAACTTCCCTTGTGTCTAGGTCCACTAACCATTCCAGGTTGATACGATCTTTTGTTTTTCATAAAATTCCCTGTTTGGGAACTAGTATCTCTTTCTGGTATTATAACAGAGAAATCAGGATTTAAGGGATGATTTTGATTACTGAATAATTATATAAATTTTCCTTGTTGCTTTCTGGCATACCAGAGTAGACAGGGAAATACCTGAAATCTCTAAATTGTAATCCAGCTGCCTTGATCTCTGATAATGGTTGGATAGTCTTTATCTTCTGCTCCTGTGATTGTAAAAACCTTGTGAGTAACCTTCATCTGTACCTAGTTATCCAGTTTTTCAACTTTAGAGTCTTGTAATCACTGAAGAAGTCCTTCATGTTTGTTAATGAAGGGTCTTGGGTCCATCTGGAACTAAACAACCCCAAGTCCCAAATTATCTTGATGACTGAGACTGGATCTAATCAATGTGAGCCCTTCTGACATGGGCAGTATCTTAGATGTTAACCTACAAATCACCTAGAACTCATTCCACCATTTTCTTTCATTCATTCGGGGGCTAAGCATGTAATCAATCTGTGCATGCTCAGTAATCAGAACACCTCCAATTACATCATCTGGTGTCATCTGCTCATTATCCTAAACCTTGCCCACCTTTTTTCCAATAATACTACTCAAATTACTGCAGTTTGGGAGACAGATTTTGGGCTGCTAGGCCATCTGCTCTCCTACTGTGTGCACAGTAATAAAATTTTTCTCTCTTTGAAACTCTGGTGTCTCAGGAATTGGTTATTGAGTGATTGGTTATTGAGTGCATCTGGCTTTTGTCCAATAACAGTATGTTCTTTCAAAAAGAAAACAGCTTGTGTCAGTTTCCTCTTGGATTAAAAGGTGCTTTATCCTTTTTGGAGTTCAGGTTACTTGGTAGTCGTGACTTCTGTTGATGTCAGGAATTCAGATTTACTTTGTGTGCTGCTTTGAGTCTATTATGTACCCCAGAAAAACCACATCCTTTAATCCTCATTCAATATTGCTGAATGTTTTTTTATTGTTTCCATGGAGATATGACTTACCCAATTGTGGGTCATAATTTCTGATTAGATGGTTTCCATGGAGATGTGTTTCCACCTGTTCAAGGTGGGGTTGCCCTTTAAGAGGGCAGCATTTTCAAAAATGCTTTAGAGCCACCAGAACCAACTGAGCCAACAGAACAGGCAGAACCAACAGAACAGACAAAACCCTGGGAAAGTTGTTGAAGAAGCCTGGAGAGAAAGTTAGCACACATCACCATGTGGCTTTCCACTTGAGAAAGAAATCTGGATCATCATTGGCCTTCTTCAACCAAGGAATCTTTCCCTGAAATGCCATAATTTGGAAATTTTTATAGCCTTGCCTTAATTTAGATATTTTCATGGCCTTAGAACTGTAAATTTGCAACTTATTAAATTCCCTTTTTAAAGCCATTCCTTTTCTGGTATATCACATTTCAACTGCTTTCAAATAGAGCACTTGGCTTGTTTTGGTCTCTGATGAAACAAAGTTATAATTTTATGATTTACTTGGTTACTTCTTCTTTATTAGAATTAGAGCAATTTTCTTTGAAGCTCTTTGCATCAAGAAATGTAGAAATTTTTCTTGATTTCTTTTTCACCTACCATTTTAATTCCATTGCAAAGTCCTTTAAATTTTGTCTCTTAGAGACAAATAACATAATCAAGGAATAACATAATCAAGACTAAGTGTATTTTTTTTTTTTTTTGGCATAGGCTGGCACCGGGAATCGAACCCAGAACTCCGGCATTACAGACAAGAATTCTGCCACTGAGTCACCATCGCACTGCCCAAGAATAACTGTATTTTAAAAATCATAATTCTTATGTATTTTCATCATCATCCTAATTACAAACTAGTGAAAACTATCAATATATGATTTCTGAACTAATGCATTTGCCTTCCAGTTGATATCTCTGTATCCATTTCTACCTGTTTTTAATTCTTAACAAAGCACCCAGATAAATTTTTCAGAAAAACTGATTAAAATTTTCCAAAATTCCTTCCCCAAATCTTTTGTTTTCCCAAATTGCTAAAATAATAAACAAAAACTTTTAAGTTTTGTGCTATTTACTTTTCCATCAGTGTTGTGAGAGATAACTCTCGCACATGCCGCCTCTGGCCTTCTCTCTACACTTCTATCACAAATTGCTTCTTCTTAATTCATTATCTGCATACAGGATGTTCTTTCATTCTAGATGACTCTTTTTCATTACTTACTTGGTTTCAATCTGCTTGTCTTTAAAATCAATCTCCATTTCCTCAAGTAAATGTTCTTTTCCATCCAAACTGAGTCAAGTTCTCAGGTATGGATTTTCATAGCTTTATTTATCCCTTCTTCATGTGTCTCATAATAGTAACAATTAAATAACAATTAATTACCTAACTCCTCTAGTTGGCTAATGCCCAAAATGTATGTCTATGATGTATGTTATAGTATGTACATTGCTTAGTATAGCGTGGAGAACAGAATAAAGTTGCAATAAAAATGTAAGAAAAATTGGTACTTTACAGATAGTGTATCTAATAATAAGAAACACAGAAAAATATTCTGGACTAGCCAAACTTCTACTAATATGATATTCTTAGAGGCATGAATTGGGTACCATACTAGAGGATAGCAAAATAGTGTAATCGGGGAAGAAAGATAATATACTTTAAAAATCTCTTAACTGGATGTAAATAATAGCCACAGTGGTATTAAATATTACTCATTAAATAGGGCTCTTTAAAATATAAAATAACGAAATATATTGTATAATATAAAATAAATTTACAAACAATATTATATATGATAAAAGTAAGGAAGATTTTTATCACTTAACGTGAGAAGATATTAACAGTGTAGAGATTTGGTGTTTGCTCTTAAATCCCATACAATCTAGTTCACAGTTAAGACATGAAGAAATGAATAATTATACATCTATAGGATAAGATTTACAGTTAAATAAGGTGATAATTAAAGAAGGAGGTCAAGTAAGGGCCACAGGATTAATGAAAATTTCACAGAAAAGATGAGATATGTGCTCTCAATTGAACTTTAGGAACTTTTATTTAGGCCAACATATTATAAGGAAAACATAGGAAAATCATTTAGAAACCTTAAAAGCTAAATTGTTACCTAACATTTTCTTCAACTTATCTTTTCTAAATTCATTTTTTCTTATAGAAGAACAGGTTTCTCAGCTTCCTCCATGATGCTGAAGTATTATTACTAAATTATTAGCTATTGGTGGCCAGGAGCTCCAAAATACTTATGAGGCATTTTCCATAGTCATACTGCACTGTAATTTTGGTATATGGTTACTTGGGCTTGAATGTTAAATCCAGCGTCTGTTATTTTCTAAAAATGCTTAACCTAGCCTTGCTTCAACTTTTTCAACCATTAAGTAGTGATGATAATAATAAATTTCCATGAAATATTTGTGAACACTACTTGAGGTAGTTGGTATTTAATTTCCTAATGTTTCTAATATTAAAGCATGGCAAAAAATAATTATCATTTTTTAAATTCGAAAATTTTTATTATCAGATTGAAACTATGCACCCTTGAGGAGAGCAATGGAAAAGAACGTTCCAGCCTGAGAGAGAATTTAGATTTTGAAGATGCCTGAAAATAGATTCTAAGAGGTATTTGAAGATGAAGTTAGGACCTCTCATGTCCAGTTGGAAGTTAAACAGACTGTACATGATAAGTTGTAGTAAGTGTAGAAAATAAAGGTAAATTGCATAATATACTCAATATTTATTTATTTTGATGCATTCTATATGCAAGGCCAAGTCAAAGAGCTCAACTGTTAAAACAACAGTAGAAACAAAAAGTAGTCATTTCCAATAACAAATACATTAGAATGTTTTCCATGCTTAGTTGCTAGAACACATATTGGAAGTCAGGGTTTGTAAGGCCTTAGAGGACAAACCATTAATACCTCCTGGAATTGTGACTGTACAGTGCATTAACCCAACTCATGTGAGCATGCTTATACAAATGTCGTTTTTAAAATCACAAGCAATGACTCCCTCAGTTTGCAAGAGGAAAGTAGGTGATGACACTATTCTAGTCTATTCTTTTCAGCTTCAGAGAGAAAGTCTTTGATGCTTGGCAACAATACATTCCTACCCTCTAGGCAAATCTGTTTGGGTGACGACCATCCCAGGACTGAGTAATATGAGGTTACTTTTTAGATGCAAAGTATCACAGACATTACAATTTGTCATTTAAGTACAATGCAATAATACATGGTCTTTCTCACTCTTTCTGTAATCATATTTTTATTTCTATTTTTATAATATATCAGAGCAACTGATCATTTTATTTTATAATATATCCCAGAGTAATTATATTTTTTATAAGCTATGCTCATGACTTTCTTTTCAATCTTACACCCCATTCCTACACATTTGATAAGAACATTTCAGCCTGGCTGCTTGCACAGAGTAGAGGTGGACAAAGGAAAGCAGAAAATTCCAGAGAAAGATAACAGAATAGTAAAATGGGAATGATGCATTATGGGAAAATCAGTTATGCCAGTCTTACCGGAGGACTCTGCAAATGTGAGGAAGGGTAGGATAACAGAGTTGCAAAAGTGTGGGTGGAGTAGATAGGAGACTTAAGTTTAGCCTAGTTGCCTAGGAAACATCATGAAATAAAATTGTGCATACTACCTCTTTACTGAACAGTGAATACCCAGGAGAAATGGAAGTAAAAGGGGAAGAGGTAGGAAAAGAGCTGGTGAGCAGAGATGGGAGTGGAGTATCTGGGTGGTGACAGATTAGCAACCAAAGTTCTTGTCCTGATTGCCCACGTAATGGCTGTTAGTATTAGGAAGGGCATCTGTCTGCTCCAGTTCCAGGCACTAAGTGAAGAACACACTCAGAAGCCATCTCCCAGCCATCATCTATCCCCCACCTTTTCCCTTGCTTGTTTGCATGCAGGTTTTTGGTGTCTATTTCACAAGAGACTGCATGCAGCCAGGGAAGATGTTAAATCTCTTGAGTCCCAGTTGCTTTCTAAGGCGCAAAAGTTGCTCATTATCAGATCCCCTGCCATTGGGGTGTATCAAAGCTCAGCACTCAGTGAAGGCGTCCTTCATCTCCAACATGAAGAGAGGCATACAGAGCTGCTATCCATCCACTTTCACCTGATCAACTGGCTTCCCTGGGTGGCCAGCCAAGGTAGAATCTCTTCCCCTGTTGTTTTGGACCCACTGGATTGTGCAAGAAATAAAGTAGCCAGCTGCTTGGAATTTCTCTTGTGCCTGAGCCTGTGTTCCCACAACATATAGCAACTTGCTCCACGTTTTGGTAGACTGCCTTTTGTTCTCACCACAATTCCACCACCTCTAAACAATGACAGTGATAAAATATTTCTCGCTGTAAGAAAGAGCTAGAGGCTTGTCACCCTACTCTCAGAGCACATATGTTCTATGTAAGAATTCATCAACCTCTAACCTTTTTATTTCAGACTTACATCATTTCAAAATTCATCCCATGTGGACTTGAATTCTCCACCATTGTCATCCAAAACCAGTGAAATTTGAGCTTCTCCAGCTCAACCTCACTGTGTATCTGGCATTGAAGAGACCTAGTCATCATCTTCTCAAATAGCAAATCTTGTAGGACATTCCAACTATAGCTGTAGTGGGGGCAGAAGAAGTGACCTGGCTTCAAGGCCACATGAAGAGCAAAAGACTTGGCTATTATTGCTCTACATGAAATGTGTGGATCAGAGATGCTGTGAATTAATCTGGTAAATCCACCAAACAGGAGGTTTCTAATTTTAGTTCTCTTGGGAAGATGATTGTTATGTATTTTAAGCAAGCAGTTGATATAAATTCTTCAATGAAAGTAACAAATTAAATAAGGATGAACATTTTAAATGAGGTCAATTGATAATCAATACTTCTGGTGAAGTGACAAATTTGAAATATACTGCAGGGCTCCAATATCTATCACTTATAATATACACAATAGTAATAGGCCATTATTTACAGGACAGCAAATATGTATATAGCCTTCATTCCAAAATGTGTGTTCAGTCACACATTTAAACTACCTTTAGACACCTTTAAACTATGTGTCATATTCTTGATACACACAGAGAAAGGATTTAGGCAATTTTATGGGTAGATATCAGAACAGACTGCAACCATTATGATTACTGCGTGGAGAACAGAAAAAATAAGGTGAGCAATACTTGTAAAATGAATACTTAAGCACTCTTTTTTTCGTGGGTGGGGTCTATGAGATCATACAATGAATACATTGAATTCCTTCCCTTAAAAGCTTAGGATAGAAGAAAAAGAGAAAAAGAATACACACATAATACAGTTTTCTTGTGTAACTTAATATGCATTTTAATAAGCAATTATAAGCAAGAATATTGAGGAAGAAAACAGAAATGTCTATGCTAGTTAAGGATAAGGTGAGTATAAAAAATGATTTCCTGTAAATTGAAATTTTTGACATTTTTTTAAAAATATTTTTTATTTATGATAGGTAAAAATGGAGAAGGCAGAATATTTTTGAAAGAAGTGATATTTTAACCATATAAACAATTTATTAGATGTCAGATTAGAAGTTAGCAATTTAGCTTGAGTAAAGTAGGAAGTTTACCTAGGAGGGCTGTGACAGAAAAATTAGAATGAGTTCAGGTTGTGGAGGTGTATAATATCCATAATAAAATTTTTGAAAATATATTCTAGAGAGTTAAATAATACCAGAATTTGAAAGTTCAGTGCATTGACCTATAAGTGCATAGTTAGAAATGAAGTATGGCAATTGTAGAAAGAATTATTTATTCAACTTCATTATTGATGAAAGTAGATACTTCTAATGTGTGAAGACAGTTCAAAATTTTTACATATTAAAGTTGAACAAGTCACATAACTAGGATATTGACAAAGACCTTCTCAAATGTGCAAATATACTTACATGACTCAGAAACCTCATTTATATGTATATTTTAATGTTGATATTTCATATTGATTATAGAATAATTTGGATAAGGGTTTTTAGATCACATGAAACATAACAATTTAACCTATTCACTGCAGGTTAATTAAGATGATTAACAAATTTGTCATAAGGCTCTTCCACTATTATGTATTTAATTGTCAAAAGATATAGCCAGTTAGCTTATATTCTTGGGCATTTAGTCAGAATGCCTTCCTTCATCCATTCTAAATGTGCTGCAAACTGAGAAAAGCAGAAAAGAGATATTGATTTCTTAAAAAGAAGCTACTAATGGTGGTAGAATGTATGTATATTCTTTTATTAATTTGAATAAAATTATAGAGCCAAATTTAAATTATATTAGCTAGTGATAGTACCACAACAATTGTTAGTGTCTCACTTGCCTTGGATTTCATATTTTCCTTTTTAAACTATTCCAATAGCATCACACCTGAACGACACTAATTAGTCCGTACAATTGTAGGTTTATATGTGAACATTTTGAAAAGAGAAAGTTAACGTTTTGAGATTCTGTTTAAATGATGGATTCTATAAATTTTACGAATATTTAATTTAATAATAAGGTTTCTTAATGCAATATTGGTGAAAATAGTTTTCATACTAAGAAAAATTCAAAATACATAGAAACGATACAAGCATATAGACCACATTGTTTTCACTTAAGCTTTTACTCCGATTGCTATTTTTTAACTCAGAAAATAATATCTAACTTGCTATTCTTTTGATCTTCAAATAAAAAAGTGAGGAATTCAATAAAATATTTTGGCTGTGTACCAATGCTATATTTGTATCCATAGAAAATGATGTCTTATTAATGATGTATATTACTAATAATAAATTATTGATATATCAGTAATTTATATATTATTTATATGCTAATACATTCTGTTTTTCCATTATAGGTAAACTCAGTAAGATAATTGATAACATTAACTTTTGATTTCCTAGATATATATTTCAATAGATATTGTTAAATAAAAGTGTTTTGCTTGAGGATGTATTTCATGAAAATAATATCAAATTATGATTTTAGAGAAGCTAATGAAAAACAATGTTACAAAATAATATATAATACTAGTCTAATATGTGTTGGGTGATGAAATGGATAAATTATTTGGAAAATTGTAGATCTCAAAATCCCAGGTCCAGTTTCTTTTAAGACACAACCTTTAATGATCTCCAGATAATTATTCAAACCTCTCATTTGCTGCTATAATCAATGTTTTCTAACCTGTTATATAAATGTATCAATAATCTACCATTGTGTATATTTTTCTTCCTTAGAAAAGATCAAATGGGGGATCCCTGAGATGAGCTCATTACAGCAACTTTAATCTTGGCAAGCGTAAGTTTGTCATATTAGTTAATGCAATTTTAATTTCTGTAGATTTAATTTTGTCTTATAAATATTCAATCCTGACTCTTAAAGGGAACCTCAAGATAACAAGAGTAAACCTCAAGAGAACAATATTAAACGTTCAATAAAAAATGTATTCTAAATTATATTTTTCCTTGCCATAGAAGGAAAAAATAAAATTTAGAACATATTTTAATATCCACTTGCTTCTGAAAGTTTAAAACATACTAAAATTAATTTGTATAAATTATGTTAATGTTATGTAGTATTTTCTTAAATTTTTAAAAGACTGTATCTAATTTTCTGGGAAATTTAGCACATCCTTTTCTGAAATAATGATTGTAATATATGCACTAAAACTGGCAGCTTTATAATAGATGATTATTATTTCTGAATTTAGCCCAAGCAGTATGTCCTGATATTTCTAAAAAGCACCAAAGGAAACTACCTCCAGTTTTCCCAATAGTTATCCTTAAAATAAAAAGCAGGAGGAAAATTCATTGAATACATCTGAGAAGACCTAGGGGCATGCACCAAGAAGAAAGGTGAGTGGTAAGGCAATGTGGGGCTATACGCTTTTCTAGATTAGCTTTACTTACTACCCCTCCCCCTTCCCTGGTTGGGGCTCTCTCTCCCCCTCCCTTCTTTCCAGGGCAGTTCCTGGTGGTAGATAGTGCACTTAGGTGGGTCAGTTGGCTCCACCTACCTTATAGATGACTCACTCACATGAGGTTCATTTGGCCCCTTGTAGGTCAGCTGCCCCCGGGTGTTTCCGATAAGTGGATAGCCCCAGGCAGGTTGTCTGTCTAGAATATGTGCCCTCCTGACCTTGATTAACCTTTCTTGCTCCAGGGCTCCTTCACATTTTTTCTCTCCGCTCTCTCCCTTTTCTAGCTTGTCTCAAATCCCCTCTCAGAGAATTCTCACCCTTTAATCTTAGATGTTGCTGAGGGACTAGGATCTGTCTTTTGAAGCTTCTTCCTGCTTGTCAGAGGATGTAGGCCCAGTCTGATGGGCATAGAACTATCTGGCTACTTCATTTAAATGGAGAGTGGAGGAGTCTAGAGGGACAATTAGAATGGCTTAAAATCCTTGCGTTACTATTGGTTTGATATAAAAGGCTTCTTGTTTGGAAGAAATAAACTTAGTGAGAAGTTTAAAAAAGCAAGGACCAAGCAATAACAAGAGGAAGATAGAAGTGAGTAGGTTTAGGAGATGCATTAGCCAGGAGAGACTGGGGAAGAAGAAGGCGAACTACCATCCTCCAGGTCCAAGAGCGAATTTAGCTTGGCAGTTTTCCTGAACAGTTCCAGTTCCTTGTTCCAGTTGGGGAACAAGGTGGTATGTATGCTAAATTAAGAGCTGTAGAAATGAAGCTTAAAAGAAGATAAATTCATCAGCCTTTGGCTTTGGCTGTTGTGTTGGCCCAGTTATTTCCTTGAGGGATTGTATTAGTTTGGGTTATCTAGAGAAACAGAACCAACTAGAGATATCTGGAGATATGAGATTTATAAAGATATCTCATGCAACCATGAGAATAGAAAAATTCAAAATCCAGAGGGCAGGCAGTGAAGCTGGTGGCTCTGATGAAGGGTCTGGATGAACTCCACAGGAGAAGCTCACAGGCCAAAGAGGTAGTAAAAGAGTCGAATTTCCTCTTCCTTAAAAGCTTCCTACTGATTGGATTATCCCATCATGGGGGACATGCCTTAGTTGATCACAGATGTAATCAGCCACACGTGCAATCAACTGACTGATGATTTAATACACCAGCCTTCCAGTTTTTCAATCAGCCATGAAATATCTTTGCAGCAATGGTGAAGCCAAAACTTGCCTGACCAGAAAACTGGGCATCATCACTTGGTAAATTTGACATCAGAACCTAACCATCACAGGGATGTTAAGGGATGTTAATATTATGTTTTATTGTTTCTGCTTTTCTTTTTTTTTTTTTGATGACCATGGCAATGAGTTACTGTTATTTTCTTTTGGTAAGAGCACAACACTAAAAAGATTGAGTTTTTTTGGCAGTGTTTAATTTGCGTTTTGCTTTCTGTGAAAAGGCTTACTTTTTCTAAACTACTGCATGAGCATGCAGCACAAAGGCATATTTGGGATTTGTGTAGAGAATTGGCCTTTTACATTTTCCTAGTTTTAGAACTCAGGTGAGGAAAATTAGTTCTGCCTTTTGAGCTACAGTTCCTGGTGGCAGAGATTTGGGTTTACTTTATGTTGGCTGACTGTTGTATGCTTAGCACTTTTTTATCTTTTGTTTTTTTGGTTAATGAAACTATATTAGAAATAAAAATATTTGACAAAATAAAATTGAAGTTTTGTCCTATGTTACCTTTACACATTCACTCCGGTTATGTTAAATAACAGATAGAATGTAATTTTTATGCTTACCTTGATGCTCCTTTCAAACCCTTCTTGTTGAAAATGTTTTAACATATAGACAATCACCTGTACTTCTTTTTGAGAAGCTTTAGAGTATACTATAACTGACAATCAAGTTTGCTTTTTTCCATCATTTGTAAATCTTAACATTATACAAATTAGTATTATAATAGAACATTGTTAAGTTTTCAGGAATTTAAATAATTTTTTAAAAATTAAATAATATTTTACCTTTGCAAATTTAGCTGATAGAAGGATAGATGTTTTTTAATTATTATAATACTTTTTAAACACGTTTTAATTGTTATATGTTAAACTATTTTGACTCTTCACTTTTACCAAATGAGAGAACAAATCTTTTGTAACCGTTTTCCTTTAAGAGTGATAAGACTTGTCTTCTGAGATAATGATGATTAAGTTAATATAAACATTAACAAGGATATTATTTTGCTATGATACATTGTTTTTAATTTTTTAGAGAAGGTACTCAGATGCTTAAGAAAAACTTTATATTATCTTTCATTAAGAGAAGATTAACAATTTACAGTATTCTAATAGAGAAAACTAAATTTTAATTTTGTATGTATACATGGTTTATTAGTTAGAGTTCTCTAGAGAAAGAGAATCAACAGAAAATATCTGTAAATATAAAATTTATAAAAGTGTCTCCTGTAACCATGGGAATATAGAGTACAAAATCTACAGGGCAGGCTATGAAGCTGATAACCCTGATGGAGGGTCTGGATAATCTCCACAGGAGAGGCTCACTGGCCAAAGCCTGTCTCTTCTAAATCCTCCTTAAAAGGCTTTCTGTGATTAGATTAAGCATCATTCATTGCAGAACCATGCCCATTGGCTGATTACAAGTGGAATCAGCTGTGGATGCAGCTCATGGGATCATAATTTAATTCTTTGGAATGTCCTCATAGCAACAGACAGAGCAGCACTCTCCAAACCAGACAAACAGGTACCACCAACTGACCAAGTTGACACATGAACCTGACCATGACAGTTCACCTCTTATCAACTTGGCATTTATACACATCAACTTAAACTACACTTAATTTCTAAATAGAAAATGATAAAAGACACTTTTTTTTCTCTTACCTAGCAATGCTCAACTGTCCTGCATATAACCAGAAACACATTAATCTCCCCAGAATGGGTGCAAGTCCTTGGATAATATTCATTCTTAAATTTATTATCTTACAATTCAAATACTATAACATGAATAAAACAGCATTAAAGTCTTCATTTCTGTAACTCATCATGTGGTCATAGTTCATATTTATCACTACCTTCTTCCACTACCCATTCCATGTTCCCTTTGCCCTCAGCAAGCACTTCAGCTGGCCATGGTTCTTTGCCAGGTAAGGTGACCCAAACCTTCATTCCTGAAGTTTCAGAGCCATTGGTAATCCTTCCTGGATTAGGTTGTTGCAGTTTTCCATTGATTTTAATCACAGGGCATGGTAGTTCTAAAAGATACCTAGGGGATATCTTATATTCCAGCAGAACTCTTCTTTGCCTCCATTGGATTGTTGATCCAGGGGCATGAGTAGCCCAAAGTGGCCAGGTGGCAGTTTTAGATTACAGTTCAACAGATAATTGTTGTTTCTCCTGGTGAGAGCACTCCCCCTTTTGCAACTAGACCTGTAGACCAGCAGAGCTCAAGATTGTAAGAACAAGAAGCAAAAATTTTCCTAGTGGATCACTAGGGGTAATAGTGAGTGGTGCCACTACCATTTCCACCCCTTGGTTCCTGGACCCATGGATCCTGGGTTTGGGAGAAACAGCACCATAAAATGAATGCTGATTCAGAGAATACACAGATTCCTGGAGAATATTACTCCAGCCCTACAAGGTGTTGCCACCTAATTGGTATCATAATTTAATTTTCAAAAAGCTATTCCACTGTTGTATTAATCCAGCAGCCTCTGGATGATGGGGAACATTGTAAAACCAGAGAATTCCATGAGCATGTGCCCATTCCCACACTTCATTTGTTGTGAACTGTGTTCCTTGCTCAGAAGCAACACTGTTTGGAATACCATGACAATGGATAAGGCATTCTGTAAGCCCACAGATGGTAGTTTTGCAGAAGCACTGTGTGCAGGGAAAGCAAACCCATATCTAGATTATGTATCTATTCCAGTTAGAACAAATCACTGCCCCTTCCATGAAGAGAGTGGTCCAATGTAATCAACTTGCCACCATGTAGTCAGCTGGTCACCTCGGGGAATGGCACCATATTAGGGGCTGAGTGTGGGTCTCTGCTGCTGCCAGATGGGGCACTCAGTAGTGTCTGCAGCAAGGTCAGCCTTGGTGAGTGGAAGTCCGTGTTTCTGAGTCCATGATAAACTTCATCCTTATCATCATGACCACTTTGTTCATGAGCCCATTGGGCAATTATAGGAGTTGCTGGAGAAAGAGGCTGCTTGGTATCCACAGAAGAGGTCATCTTATCCACATGATTATTAAAACCTTCCTCTTCTGAAGACATCCTCTGGTGCACACTCACATGGGACACAAATATCTTCGTGTTTTTAGCCCACTCAGAAAGGTTTATCAACATACCTCTTCTCCAGACTTCTTTGTCACCAATTTTCCAATTATGGTCTTTCCATGTCCTTGACCATCCAGCCAAACCATTAGCAACAGCCTATGACTCAGTATACAAACACACCTCTGGCCAATTCTCCTTCCAAGCAAAATGAACAACCAGGTACTCTGCTTGAAGTTCTGGCCACTGGGAGGATTTCCCCTCACCACTGTCCTTCAAGGACACCCCAGAAAGGGGTTATAGTGCTGCAGCTGTTCACTTTCGGGTGGTACCTGCATATCATGCCAAACCTTCTGTAAACCAGGCCTGAGTTTTCTATTCTTCAGTCAATTCACTGTAAGGAACTCCGCAAGAGGCCATAGCTCTGTTCTGGGAAAGAGAAGGTAATGTGGCATGAGTGAAGACCATGGGCATTTGGGCCACTTCCTCATGTAACTTATTGTGCCTTCAGAACCTGCTCTGGCCCTATCTCAAATATACCATTTCCATTTTATGATAGGCTGCTTCTGTGCATGCCCAACTTTATGGCTTGGTGGGTCAGAAAACACCCAGCTCATGATAGACAATTCAGGTCTCATGGTAACTTGCTGGCCTATGTTTAAGTATTCAGCTTCTACTAAGGCCTTGTAGCAGGCTGAAAGCTGTTTCTCAAAAGGAAAGTAGTTATCTGCAGCAGATGGCAAGGCTTTGCTCCAAAATCCTAAGCATTTGAATTGTGATTCTTGAACAGGGGCCTGCCAAAGGCTTGAAACAGTATCTCTATTTGCCACTGACACTTCCAGCACATTGGGTCTGCTGGATCATGTGGTCCAAGTGGCAGAGCAGCTTGTACAGCAGCCTGAACTTGTTACGGAGCCTCTTCTTGCATAGGTCCCCACTCAAAATTAGCAGCATTTCTGGTCACTCAATAAATGGGCTGGAGTAGCACAACCAAATGAGGAATATGCTGCTGCCAAAATCCAAAGAGACCAATTAGGTATTGTGCCTCTTTTTTGGTCATAGGATGGGCAGATGCAGCAACTTATTGTTTACCTTATAAGGTATATCTTGGCATGACCTATATCACTGGACACTTAGAAATTTCACTGAAGTGGAAGGTCCCTGTATTTTTGTTGGGTTTATCTCCCATCCTCTGACATGCAAATGCCTTGCCAGTAAGTCTAGAGTAATTGCTACTTCTTGCTCAGGAGGTTCAATCAACATGATATCATCAATATAATGGACTAGCTTGTTGTCTTGTAGGAGGGAGAAAAGATCATGGTCCCTGTGGACAAGATTACGACACAGGGCTGGAGAGTTGATTTACCCCTGAAGTAGAACAGTGAAAGTATATTGCTCACCTTACCAGCTGAAAGCAAATTGTTTCTGGTGGTCCTTACTAATAGCTACTGAGAAAAAAGCATTTGCCAGATCAACAGCTGCATACCAGGTACCAGGAGATGTATTGATTTGCTCAAGCAATGATACCACATCCAGAACATCAGCTGCAATTGGAGTTACCACCTGGTTGAGCTTACAATAATCCACTGTCATCCTCCAAGACCCATCTGCTTTCTTCACAGGCCAAATAGAAGAGTTGAACAGGGATGTGGTGGAAAACACCACCCCTATATCCTTCAAGTCCTTAAAAATGCCATTAGTCTCTGCAATGCCTCTAGGAATCCAGCATTGCTTCTGATTTACTATTTTGCTCAGGAGAGGAAGTTCTAGTGGCTTCCATTTAGCCTTTTCCACCATAATAGCCCTCACTCCTCGAGTTAGAGAGCCAATGAGGGGATTCTGCCAGTTGCTCAGTATGTCTGTCCCCAACTGTACATTCTGGAACTGGGGAAATAACAGAATGGGTCCAGCAGATCCCTGGACTCACTGTGAGATGGATCTGAGCTAAAACTCAATCAATCACCTGATCTCCATAAACTCCCACTCTGGTAGACCAGAGTAAAGTTTTGGGTCCCTTGGAATTAATGTCACTTCTGAACCAGTGTCTAATAATCCCTGAAATAGCTGATCATTTCCTTTTCCTCAATGCCCAGTTACCCTGGTAAAAGGCCATCAGTCTCCTTGTGGAAGGCTTGGAGGAAGATTAACAGTACAAATTTGTGGCAGTGTAACAGGGTTCTCCCCCAAAGGGACCTGGCCTCCCCTTCATTCAAGGGCCTCTGGGTCTGTAAACTGTCTCAAGTCTGGAAATTCATTAAGGAGCTGTGACTCTGTGTTTTTGTAATTCAAGTTAGACTTGTGTTCACTTGACCTAGAACTCTTTTGTTTATACAGCTCAAACAAGAATTTAGTAAACTGCCCATCTATTATACTTCTAGGTACCCCATGATTTACTACCTAATGCCACAAATCTCTTCTAGTCAGATTATTTTGACTCCTTCTTTGAGTTTGATGTCTATAATAATAGCCACATCACCTGTCTTTGGTGATTAAGTACTTCCGCCTGGCTCTGTTAACTAAGTTCCGGTCATCCCCATTATCTGGGTTCCAGCTCAGTGACAGCAGTTTCTACAGTAATATCTGACCCACAGAGAAGTGCAACTACAGAGCTCTTCAGGGATAATGATGCTAGTCTCACAAATTTATTTATCACTGTTCTGGTAAAAGATGCATCCTCCAGACATTCCTGGGGTATAAGAGCAGGCTTTGCATGATAAATTCATTCTATCATTCCAGTCTCTCTAAGCCTCTGAATCCCCTCATCTATATTATACCAGTGTGGTTCTGGCATTTCAACCTTAGGTAATGTCAGCCATCTTTTGATTCATCTTTCAACCAACCATACAAACAAACTGTGAATGCCTTTTATAGTCCCTTGGGCTATAATACTGACTGCAGAATTTCTGCTTAGTGTGCCCATATCAATAAATTCAGACTGATCCAGCCTTATATTCCTCCCACCATTATCCCACACCCTTAAAAGCCATTGCCACACAAATTCTCCTGATTTCTGTCTATATAAATTGGAAAACCCACACAGTTCTTTTGGAGTATCACGTACCTCCTCGTGTGTGATACTTTGTACCTTACCTTTAGGGGCCTGTTTGAACTTTAGTCTAGTTATAGGTCTGGAAGAAAAGAGGGGTGGTGGGGGTGGGTCATGAAAAGAATTAGAAACATCTTCCAGGCTATTTCCTCCAGGGCATTCATTTAAAATTTCATCTGGTGAAACAGGATTGATCACTTTAGGGCTAATCCTTTCAGGTGGAAATTGGGTGGCCAACAACTCAAGGCAGGCTAGAGGTAGGGTGGCTATGTCTTCAGGGAAGGCTATTTCAGGCTTACCTAGAGAATACTCAGCATGACCTAGGGTTTCAACCTCACCACACTGACATCATTATCAATCCAAATGTCACCATCCCATTTTTCAGGGTCCACTCCTTTTCAATCAATGCCCTCACTTTAAAGGCAGACACCATGAAAGATTGAGATTTCAGTTTATGTTGCAAAGTTGCTACTCAAGCAATAAGTTTCCGAGTCTGATTCTCAGAGATCTCAAGTCTATGGCTACACAAAATAAGATTTTCCTTCAGGACTCTCATAGAAGCATTTACATTTATCAGAGGGTGCATAAGCTTCTCATTTGAATCTAAGCCCATTCCTTTCAGTCATTAATGTATACAGTGTATCTAACAACAACCAGCCAATATCTCTATATCTCCTATTTCCACAAAATTTTGTAAAGGTGTCAAAACGTTTTCCCCTGGAGCCTGGCTTCATATAAGCAAAGCATTAGAAGAATCAAATGGTGATATTTGACTCTCTTTTGCCACTCACCCCATGGATAGTCAGTATCATTCCGATTATAGGAATCAGAGCCCTTAGTGCCTTTGAGTCCAGTCAGAGTAGAAAACTCTTTGTAAAAATCCATTTTTAAGATTCTCTTTCTTAAGAACCACTCCTGGAACCAAACTGTATTAGTGAGGGTTCTCTAGAGAAACAGAATCAACAGGAATTATCTGCAAAGAAGAGTTATGAGGAAAAAGTTAGACAGTCCTCTTGGGCATAGCATACTCTGCAAAAATTCTTTATGTTTGTTCTGGTATAAGGTCATAAAAAGCTGTACATAAGGAATTTTTGACCATTTCCCTCCCTTTTACAAAAGAGATTTAATTGTAAGATTATAACTGACTGTTCATAGGCCAATGCTGGCTGTCTTCTAGGCAATATTGCACAGAAAATAACCTTTTTTTTTTTTTTTGGCCTGTGGTGTTAGAAAGACCATCCCAATTCTGTAGCAGGCAGTCCAGTGCACTGTCAGCTGGGATACAGGAAGCACCACCTAGTTTTAAGGAACAGAGAAATAAAAGCAGATTTCCATAGCAGTGCCCAGGGTCCACCGGGATCATCAGCCTGCTGTTCCAAGCACTGATGTCTTGGTGCCATGGGATCAGGCTCCCTATCCCCAGGCATCCCTGAGGCCCTTGATGTCTCAGGAGGCGCATGGCTGTGTATCCCAATGCTGCATCCCAATGCTGCTGAGCCAACCTTGGGTGTCTAAAATGCTTTTATTACAGCTTAGATTGCTATTTAAGAGAATAAAAAAGGTTTGCTACAGGCAAAGCCACTCTAGGGAGGGAATTTCTCTGGGTGTTGTCAAGATCGGGCTGGAGGAAGGAATGCACAGCAAATAAATCCATCTCCTTTTAAAGGACAGTGTTCTGGGAAAGGCCTGGGTCACAATAAAATATGGCTTAGTACACTTTTCACACAATGGGTCTAGATATGAACAAATTATAGGACACGGCCAGGAGTGAAGCTGCAAACCTAACACTTGTAGCTTCTGCAAGAGAAATACATGCCAAGGTTTCAACCACAATGGAGAATAGTAGTAGGAGGAGAAACCATGATTCAAGCCTGCCCCGGGCAGGTGAGGACAGGATAGCTGAAGCCATGAATGGGCAGAAAGCAGTGGGGACAGCATGCTCATTTTAAGATGATTGGAGGACTTATCAGCTCTCACAGGCTTAGCACATCTAATTAGGACATCTGGGGCATTTGCTTAACCTTCAAACTTCACTTTTGGCTTTCGGGGGAGACAATCCCATCAGACAATACCCAATTCCCATGGGCCTAAACCACAGGTAACTCAGTAGAATACTAAAAACATGATCTTGCTTAGTATGAGAATTCTTACTCCACAATTGTATGTTATAAAAGACGGAATGTCTCAGGAGGCATAGAAAGGCAGGTCGAGGAGAAAGGAAATTCTCTGGAAACAGAGGAGAAGACCTCTGTGGAGGAAGTGAAAAGAAGAACTGATACAGCAGGAGGAAAGGCCTGGGTCCACAGAGGGGTGGAAAAGAGAGAGTGTGGACAAGTTTCATAGAGCCAAGTGGGGGTAGAGAGAGACAGAGAGCCAGGGGGACTTGATTTGGCTTCTCATTAGACTCCTGATCAACATGGGGAGAAGCCTCCAGTAAGGCCCCAATGGGCAGTATCACCCACTGCCCCGAGCCACCTTGAATCTCTAGACCATGGAATAGGCTCCTGCCACCTCTGAGGAGGGAGCAGAGGCTCAGAGTGAATGAAGTACATGTCCTGGGGGAGTCGGATCAGAGTCCCTGAATTCCTAGAAAGAACAGTGAAAATGATTTTACCTTTTTGGGAGGACACAGAACTGCATGAACACATAAAAGATGGTTAACAAAGAGACAAGAAAGAAGGAATGTGAAAACACATGGCCCAGCCTCACAGTTAATAGCCGTGACTTACTGGTTCGGTTGAAGAACAGAACTCACTCCTGGCTGGTTCAATGAAATATGTTGCTGGATTTTGGCTTCCAAGTTCTTGGCCATGCTGTGAGAAATAATTTAAGGAAATGGAGACAAAGCAGGTAGAAAATTTATTGAAAGCATATATGAGAAGACATGTGGACACTCATACAAGAAAAGGATGAAAGATGAGGAGGCCTCCAATAGTTATCTCACCCTCACCACCTGCTCAGGGTATATTAACAAACTAACCCAACAGCCCAGTACCAACAATTTCTGAAAGTGCTGTTAAAGGGATCCAGGACTGTTGCTCATTATGTCATGCAATTTGGGAAACTATCTTAATATTAGGGCCACCCTGAAGTTTGAGGAATGCAAAAGAAAAAAAAAAAATCAAGTTCTTGTAATTCCCTGGTTGAATGTGTGACTTCCTTTTTCTCTCTTTGAAGACAATACAAATCCAGATATGCAAAGTTATTTTGCTTTCAATTAAACATTTTTATATCATACTGGTTAGTCAATGATATCACAGATTTAAACATTTCTATACAGCACATGGAAAGCACATATCCTATTTTACATATTGCTTAATAAACTGCAACCTGTAGGCTGTTTACCTCATTAATTTATGGATTGAGAAAGAGAATTCCTTAAAATACACATTTCATTTTTTTATAAACAAGCCTGAATCCAGGATTTCTTTTTCTATAATAGATAATCTAGATATTAAAATTATATTACATGGCATTTATGAATTATCTGATATAAAAATAAATAAAAGTAAATTTGAACCAAACCATACACTTTATTTGTGTTGTCCTTATCTGTATTACCTTTATACTTTTACAGAAAAAGAAATGAAACCTCTCATTTTTACTTTTACATGAATTATTAATTCTCAAGAAGGCTACTTTTATATTTATGGTGTTTTTTTAGTCTGCTAAAGCTGCCAGAATTCAATATACCAGAAATGGAATAGGTTTCAAAAAGGAAATTTATCAAATGGCAAGTTTACAGTTCTAATACTACAAAAATGTCCATACTAAGGCATCCAGGGAGAGATGTCTTGACAAAGAACAGCTGACAGTGTTCAAGGTTTCTCTGTCAGCTGGGAGGGCAAATGGTGATGTCTGAAAGCTTTCTCCAGGCTTCTTCAAAACAGCTTCACCATGCATTTTCCTTATTTATCTCCAAAACTCTCTGGCTGCTCAGGCTCTGAAGCTGTTTTCTAAAATGTTACCCTCTTAAAGAACCCCAGTAAGTAACCCAACCTTGAATGGGCAGTTGTAGTTAGGTTCAGGTGTCAACTTGACTTAGTGAAGGTGTCTAGTTCTATTGCTGTGGACATGAGCCAATGGCATGTGAAGCTCATCTTTCCTGCTTACATCTGCAGTCGGCTAAGAAGTGTGCTTGCTGCAATGAATGATATTTGCTTTAAGTAGCTGGTGTTTAAATGAGAGAGCTCAACACAGTACAGCCAAAGCAGTTCAGCATACCTCGTTTCAGTATTTTCAGCTTAGCCCAGGCCTTTGGAGATGCCGAAAGAAATCACCTCTGGGAAAGTTGTTGGAACCCGGAGGCCTGGAGAGAAAGCCAGCAGAGATCACCCTGTGCCTTTCCGCATAAGAAAGAAACTCAGTTGAAAGTTAGCTGCCTTTCCTGTGAAGAACTAACAAAATAAATCCCCTTTTATTAAAAGCCAATCCATCTTTGGTGTGTTGCATTCTGGCAGCTAGCAAACCAGAACAGGCAGAGACGAATCGCCATGGAAACCACCTTATCAAAAGGTCCCACCCACTATTGGGTGGGTCACATCTCCACGGAAGCAACTTAATAAAAAGATTCTATCCAACAATATTTAATGAGGATTAAAGAACATGGCTTTTTGGGGTGTACACAACAGTTTCAAACTGGCACAGGTGTCATATTAAGAAGTCACTTTGAGGGTGGGTCATGGTGGCTCAGCAGGCAAAAATGCTTGCCTGCCATGCCAGAGGACCCGGGTTTGATTCCTAGTGCCTGCCCGTGTAAAAAAAAAAAAAAGAGAGAGAAGTTCACTTTCAGTTTTGCAAAAATAAAGAATTGTATTTTTATTCTATTACAAAAACAGTATTTAGTATAATTCTTGGGTGTAAAAGAAGCAAACTTTAAATTTGTCGCTGATGAAAATAATGGGGGTTTTCTCATGCTAAAATATAATTTCAAGATTCCAAATAACCTTTACAATCGATAGACTAAAAACAGAAAGATTCTAAAGGAAACTCGAAGCAAAATAATAAAAGAATAAGGCAGCCATTGGATTACGTTAACATCAATTTCTTGTTCCAAACCACGTGAAGACTAGTGTTCAGATGTCTACCGCGCTCTACTCCTCTAACCTGCTCTCCTCCCCATGTCCCTTGCTCTTTTATTTGAACTGCGATGGCCGTTTTGCTATTCCTTGACTAGATGGGGCTCTTTCCTGACTATTGCTATTACGCATCTCATTTCCTCTTCCTGGAGGTCTCCAGATTTTAGCATAATTCATTTCCTAAAAGGAACCCATATTTATTCCCACCTCCCTATGTTCTTACCTGCTTGTTTTTTATTACACATGAGACAACCTGAGATTTTGTTAAAAATGTATTGGTCATTGCCTTCTCACACTTTAAACATCAGGAAGGCAGGGACATTGTGTACTTCAGCTCTGGATTCCTTTTACCTAGAACATGGCCTATCACAGAGTCTGTGCCCCAAAATACTAGTTGGATGAATCGATATAAATTCAGGATTCCAAACTGATGTAGGCCCCCAAAATATGATTTCTACTCTTTCAGAAAAGATCAAGAGAAAGAAAAATATTTGAATTAAAGAATAGTCCACAGAACCAATTGAGTTCTATCAGCTCCTTGTAACTAGGGTAAAGTTTGCAGAATAATTCCTACCCTACTTCCACAAGAATGCACATTCCAATCTTTAGTACCCATGAAGTTACATTTCACAGCAAACGGGAGTGGGCAAATAGAATTAAGGTTACAAACCTTAAAATTGGGAAAGTATTCTGAATTATCTGGGTGGGTCCTATTTAATCATGTGGGCCCTTAAAAGTGGAAGAGGATGTCAGAATTGTCAGAGAGAGTAGACGCAGAGGAGCAAGAGCTATTTCAGGGGGACTAAACCTACTATTGCGCACTTTGAAAATGAAGGAGGCCATGAGCCAAGAATGACTTGCTGAAAATAGGTGGTAAGGAAATGAGGACCTCAGTCCTACAAACTGAATTCTTCCAGCATCATGAATGTTTGCAAGTAAATTCCACCCCAGAGCCCAGCACTTCCCTCTAAGACCTTGATTTCAGACACATGAGTCTTGAAGCAGACATACGACCAAGTCCAACCAATTAGTGTATTGTCTTAAAACATGAAGTTTGTAGTGATTGTTATGGTAACAATAAACAATGAATACTTGTGTGAAAAATCACTATCGCTTTCTTTAGAATATCTTAGAATGCTTTAAAATAAGGGGATCTTTGCGCAAGCATTATCTCAAGAATAAAACAAAACGAGGAATAAGTAATGTAAAATGAAATAAACTGAGTAAGCAGATAAAAGAGCCACAATACACTAAAATGATCACTAAACTAAATCGTCAAGTTTCTCAATGAGATTTTATGGAGTATTTACTTTTCCATTCATCCTGTGTGAATGCAGTATGTTTTAAAGTCGGTGATGTACTACACCTGGGTTCATATGTTGCTTCTCTGCTCTATGATCTTGGGCCTGTCCATTAACTTTCCCATACCTCAATTTCATCACCTGTGATAAAAGGATAATGATTTTGTCTGTGTTGATATGATATGACATGTAAAACACTTATCACAGTGTGAGTGCTTGATAATTTTGGCTATTGTCATCTTTAAAAAACTTAATATTTTGCTTATCTTCTTGGTATTTAGTATTTTTAATTACATGTAAGGATTGCACCTTCAAAAAACTTCTTACACTTCTGCATTTTTTTCATTAACATTCTTTTATTCAACTTCACACACACATAACACATCTTCTATCTATTGTTAATTACTTTAATTTTTGGTAAATTCCATATGGCTAATCATTTACCTAAGATTTCAGAATTTTGGGCTATTCTCCTAAATAGTGCAAAAACATATTTTGAAAAGAGATGATTTAATGAATTTTAAATGAATGAAGATGTGATAGAATAATAGTTGGTAATTGGTTTGTAACTGTATTAAAATTGGAATATAAGTGGATACAAGAGTACATAATACCTGATAAAACAGAAGAGTGTCCATAAAAAATTTGATTGTCTCCAAGAATAGAAGCCAGGAGAGGGTAAAAGAGAACGTTTATTTAAATGTACATACATGGGAATATATATATATTTTAATTCAGTTTATTATGTTTCTACAATAAATAGATCTGGATTAGGAGTTAGGCAAGCTGATTTTAGAACAACAGCTTTGTCACTGTAAGGCTATAGAAGATCATTTTATTTCATAAATAAAATAGGTGCTATTCAACATTTTTTCCAACAATTTTTCTGTCATCATATTTCCTAAAAGCTCTTGCATGTTGGAGACTGCTGTCGGCTACATTAGCACTTACCTCAAGCAGGGAAATGCTCATGTACGATGGGCAGTGGTAGCATAACATAGTGAATGTAATTAAGTACTGAAACACATATCCCTGAAAGTGGTTAAAAGGGGGACTGTTCAGTGATAAATGTAATAACAGAATAAAAATTGAAATGAAAAACATGGAACTGTACAACACAGTGAACCCTAAATTAAACCATGGACTGTAGTTAGTAAAATTATAAGAAATGTGTTTTCATCAATTGTAACAAATGTTTTACACCAATTTAAAAACTTGATAATAGGGTGATAAAGGTGAATTCTATATTTTATGCATGATTGTTCCATAAACTCACAACTTCACTAATAAAGAAAATAAAAACAAACAGAAGTGTTACTGTATCGATGTATGTGTCTCATGGAAAAACAATACATGCACAAGCAAAGAAGATATTATTGTTTCATTTGTTTTGCATGAAAGTACAAGTATGTATGTAATTTACTTGAAGAAGAATAAGTTACTCTTGTTTCATTAAATTATGTTTAAATAATCATTATAATGAGTAAATTTTGTCACGTTTTACAATTTAGGATTATGATCATAACATAGAATATTCATTCTTTTTCTAAAGGAATTTCTTGATTTATTTAGTATGCTTTTCAATGCAAACATTGGAATAATAGTAACTAATAATTAAAATAAAAATAGTAATGGTAAAAAATAAACTCCATGCTACAAACTGTCCTAAATCTTATAATATGGATTAATCTGTTAATTCTCTTCCAAAGTGATGGATGACATAATTCTTCCCTTAATGTTAAAGAAGAATATTTAGTCACATTTAGCACCTTGCCTAAACTCAGAATTGAAGGAAAGTCTCTATCACAACTAAAATACTACCATACTAACAAGCCCTGAATCATGCGCGTGAAACATTTTTCTGGCAGTTTACTTTAGTCCAGCTTTCTGGTCTTTTATCCACCCTGGGGGTTAGAAGAGTAAAATGAGATACACGGAGGGAAATACATACATATACATATATATATATGTATGCATGTGTATATTTATATGTGTATGCATATATATATGTATGTGTATATATGATACACTATTCTGAACCACAAACAGGAAAATTATTTCTCCTTTTCACGATGGAGTTTCTGTAATTTAAATGACCATCAGAATCATGAAGGAGTTTGTTAATTGGTCTCTTGCCCCACTCCAAAGCTCCGAGATCAATTTCCAACCCTACAAGGACAGGATTTCCATATGTAACAGGTATTTCGGGAGTTGATGGCAGAAATGTAATCTAAGGGAAGACCTTTATAGTTCCGACTTAGAATGAATTCTAAATGAACAAATGTTGTGTGATCTCTTGAAATTCGCACAGATATTAGAGCTTTTTTTGAAGCAAATTTGTTTTATCCTGATCAGATATTAGGCTTTTTTCTCAATGAAATCATATTTATTCCATATTAGCTTGGATATTGAACCACAGGGAAAGGCTTTATCAGTAGTTCATGGAATAAGTACGTTCGGAATTACGTTGTAGCTCTAAACTGTTTTATTTGCCGTATTCGATTTTTCATAATCATTTTCTCTTTTGTAGTCCATAAATTTTGAACTTTGGGGAGTGTCTTTATGTCATTGTGGTAGCAAGGAGAATAATAGTATTTGGTCTTGAAGCTGAAACCTATTAAATACTGGTAGAAGATGAGAAAGAAGAAAAAAAAAATAACTATCTCTTTCTTTGCAACCAGAGGAAAGCAGATACTATTCTTCATAATAGAAATGTATAAATTTTCTTGTGAATATCATTTCTAACAAAACTATTTTGTAAGACTCCTCTATTTCAGAGATTGTAAAATAATATTTAACCACTAAAAAGTCTGTATTCCTTAAAATAAGTCTGTATTCCCTATAATGCTTTATTGAAATTATGCATAACATGTAAACAGCTCCATTTATTTTATTACATGCATATTTTTTCGTTTTCTAATTGAGTCAGAAAAGCATTATTTGCAAGCATGTTTGAAGGTAATAAACTTCTGACAGTGCTAGATTTCTCACTGAAACAAAGATCTTAAGGGTGTTGGCTCCTATAAGTAAACGCTTTTAATAACCTTTTTTTAGAGATTCTACTTACAAAACATCCATTATTTTAGTGGATGAATTTCATATTTAATTTTACATTTCATAAAGATATTATTAGCAAATTGAAAAGTATTCTGACCGCATCTTTCAAAGCCTGAAGATTATCTAAATTGTAGGATCTACCCTTGAACAAAACAAGATAAGAGAAAAGGGTGTGTGTGTTTACTTGTGTGTCCATGGTACTTCTATTAAAAACATTACATGTCAGTGCAATTCTTCACATACAAAAGGCAGGGAATGTGGGGTTTACACCTCTGTGAATGTGAGACCATGGAATGATGATTTCTGACAGGCTCTCAAATGAGTAAGTGACAGCTTGACAGACACAGAGATTCAACTTTAGCATGAAGCCACTCCAGAAAAGGGCTTAAGGGAAATACAGAATTTCTACTCACCCATTCTTTATTTAGTTCATATACCTAATGCCAACATTAGATCAAATATTCTAACTCACCCTACCAGGAAGAAATTAGAAATTAAGAAAATGAATTTGATTTATATAAAAGTAAGAGTAGTTTGGATTGTAACTTCTGACAATGTTCTTTATATTGTATTTTTTGCTAAGTAGCTTTGAAAAATCACAAAAATTATAGAAAAACTATCTCACAATATGTATTTTGCTGAAAAATTATGTTTTACAACTACATATGAACTAACTTTGCCAAGGTTTTCTAAGATATCTATTACTCATCCCCCCATCAATAATTCTTGGATTTAGTCTTCATTAAATAATTCTCATCTAAACATGCTAAGAGAGCTCTCCAATTACATTGGCGATGCTATTACATCTGTGATAATATTGTATTTATGGTCATAATATATTTCTTACTGAAATATATCCACTCCAACAAATATGAAACTAAAAGAAGCTCCGTAGATAGAAGCCATATGTTTTAAAGAATAAAAGAGAATTTGAATGCCTTGTCCATTTATTGTATGTAGCATTTGAAAGTTTAAGACATTAATAAAGATTACTATTCTAAAGTTTTATGAGCCACAAAATGTCTTCTATACTTACCTCACTCTGAACTGTGAACTGTGAACTTGCCAGAAATCTCAGTATCATTATTGAATCCTTTTCTCTCCCCTATTCTGCCAGTAAATCCCTAAATTCTATCAATTCTATAGGTTAAACTGTTATTCAACTCTTCTTTACTAACCAAATGGCAACTTCACTTGCTTCAACTTAATACATCCTCAAAATCTCTTTCAAATCTCTGGATTCATTTCTTCCCCATCACTTCTCTTTGATCTGTACCACCATCTGTCCCCTGGATTATTGGAAGAGTAGCCATAACTTGACTCAACACAACTGGGCTGGTGCTCCATCCAAACCATTATCTGCAGTGCAGACAAATAGTACAGATATTGAGGGCAAATATCAATTTTGTTACTGTAACCTGTAAGACTATTGAAACAACCCAGTCCCTGACTGTTTCAGCCACAAATCTTCCTACTCTTCTTCCCCATTTCTAACTTCAGCCATCTGAATATTTCCCTCAGCTAATTACTATGCATCCTTTAAGTCTCAGTTTAAAAATGGTTTCCTCCAGGAAATTCTTGACCCCTCAAGTCTGGTGTAGGTATATTATTCACCTTGTTTTCTCATAGCCTTTACTGCAGCAGGTAACATACTGTGGAGCAATGATTTTAAGTCTCATCAATGATAGGTTTTTTTCACCTGGGAGGGAGGAGAAGTTACCCAAACTCAATCTACAGAGCTTTATTGCGAGGCTATGTGCGGACTGGCTTGAAACAAGGTGACAGCTGTGAACAAGGGAAGGGAACAGGTTATATAGGACAGTTGGTGGGAAATAGGGAAAGGGAGGTAGTAGATTTTCCTTGTCTAGCTCGGGAACAGGAAGTTGACAGGTTACCACTGGTTGGTTTTGGAAGCAGGGGGCTAAATTGGGAGTTGGCAGCTTTTCATTAGTGAGGTTTAAAATTTAAATGCCATTGTAGTCAGGCAGGATTGCAATGTTGGAGGGCAGATTTCGGGTAAGAGTTGCTTATCGCAAAATTACAGCTGCCAGCGGGCAAGAAGGCATAGGCTGGGTGGGTGGGGGTGGAGGTGCTCAGTGGGTTTCCAGGAAATTAGAGGTGGAGGAATCTTCTTGGAATATTTGCTAGGGGTTGGGCACATCATGGGGGAAGGGGTTCTGGATAACAATCAGTATTCCGAAATAAGTTTGTAAGGGCAGTGACTTGAAACAAAGCAAAACAGAACTTTATAATTATAGCCCCTCACATATTTTTGGCACAGTAATAGTCAGTTAATAAAGAGTTAGCTGTTATAATTGCCTCTTTAATATCCAATGCCTTAGAAGGTCATGTTCTGGAGCCTGTACTATTATTCACCACACAATCACTCAAAAGATCATAGCTTTTATTTATTAGAATTTTATTTTTCTCCTCTGATCACAAAACTGTCCCCTTGTAAGTGATTTGGGAAATAAATACGGGAACACATTCATTATAATGCTACCTCTCAAGGGAATAAAATTAAAAAGTTGGTATAAACAAGTTTCACTCTCTGTAAAGGTTGGAATATTAACGCAAGTAAATAAACACATTTCATTAGAAAACAAGCATCTCAACCTATAACGTGGGAAGGCAGGAGGCTAAACCACTGCAAATTATCAGCATGCTAGTTAGAAGCAGTTCTGTGGTTGCATCTGTCTTCCATCTCAACAGCTGACACCAAATTAGTCCCACTCAATAGCACATTTTCTTACCAGTTTGCCACAATCTCCACAAATTCTTATTAAATTGACATGTCCTGCTTACCTGATATTGCCAGCTTATACCGCTAAGTAAATCAGGGACACATCTCCTCTACGATGAAGGGTGCAGTGGCATCTGGAGAATAATGTGCGTCGGGTATTCAGGATCGGGGGTGCACTCCCAGGGGTCGTCTGTGGTGGCCCTCTCAACCCGAGAGTGGTGAATCCACAGGATGATATCTGTAACTCTGACAGCTGTTGGGGCTGCTAAAACAACATAGTAATGGCTCTCCATTGAGGTTGGAGAGAACCTTTTTTCCAGCCGTTCACCCATACCAAGTCCCCCGGTTCAAACTCATGTGTAGGGGTAAATGCTGAAAGTCTTGGGCTCAGCTTCTAATGCTTTCCCTTTCAGCTCACATAAGACCCATCCCAATGGAAACAACTGTTGGATTAGGCTTAAGTTCCCAATTTCTATGAGGTTTCCCTGCTAGACTCTGATAAGGGGTGGCAGCCTTCCATCCACTAGTTCAAAGGGGAAGAAATCTATTTTCTTTGTTGGGGCAGATCGAATTCTCAACAGAGCTATAGGGAGTGCCTGTACCCAGGTCTGTTTTGTTTCTTGGTAGATTTTCCTCAATTGTCCTTTTACAATTCGATCCATCTGTCCCATCTTTCCACTGCTTTGAGGCCAGTAGGCAGCGTGGGGCTTCCAACTTATCTGCAAGGCTTTTGCTAGCTTTTGGAGGGTCTTGGCTACAAAAATAGGGCCATTATCAGAGCCGACGGTAAGCAGTATTCCATACCGAGGAATGCCTGGAAGTTTGTGTGGGGATGGCACAGACTACCGCCTACGCTCGGGCCCTAGGCTTCGGGTCCCTTGCTGTAGGTAAAAACCCAAATATTTGACTTGCTGCTGGCAAATCTGGGCCTTTCCCCAGGACACGCAGTACCTTGCCTATTCCAGGTAACGGAGAAGGCACTCCATCCCTCGCTAACAGTCCCTAAGGGATTCAGCAACAAGCAGGAGGTCATTTACATATTGTAGGACAGCGTGGTCATAATCTTTAGCTGGGAATGACTTCAGGTCCCTCCCCAGTGTTTGCCCAAAAATAGTGGGGGAGTTTTTGAACCCCTGAGGCAACCGAGTCCAAGTATACTGTCTTTTGGTTCCCATGGAGGCCCTTTCCCATTTGAAGGTGAACCATTTGGCTTTCCCTGGGACCAGGCTGAGGAGGGTATACGGGTTAGGAACCACAGGATGAACGGTTTCCATGGCTGCAGTGACCACTTGCAGGTCTTGAATCAGGCAAAACTCCTCCATTTGAGCTTTTTAAATGAGTAGCAGCAGGATGTTCCATGGGGAGTTATAGGGCCGGATGATCTGGTGGGATTCCAGTCATGTGCACTGACTATGTCTATTGTCCAGCTGGAAAATGGGTGAACATCCCCTAGGGGCTGGATTATCACTGAGTGTTCAGCACTGGTATCCACCATGAAGTCCATTGCTTGGCCTCCCAATTCTACTTTGACCATGGGTTCCCAGGGACCCAAAAATATAGAACCCAGTCTGGCCTAGTCAGACAGCTCATTGACAGCCAAGGTGGTGGTGCCAAGATCTGGGTGAGGCCTGGGGCTCGTGTCCCATCTTCCCCTGCCTGTTGACTGGATGGTCTTATTGGGACATTTGTTCTTCCAATGCCCCTCCTCCTTGCATTAGGCACACGGGTTTCACCCCAGGGGTGCTCAGGCCCTCCAGGTTGCCTTTGACCAGGGCCTTTGGTCCCACTTTTCAAAGGTGGCAGCAATTATCTGCGTCTTTTCCCTGAATTTGTGTTTCTTTTCCTTGGTTCCCGCTTGGTCCTGATTAACAAAAACCCTTGTGGCCATTTCTATCAGCTGACTTGTGTTCACACCCATAAATCAGTCTAGTTTCTGGAGCTCACACCATATGTCAGGGGCAGCTTGTCCCATGAAGGTGACGTTTACCAACTTCTGGTTCTCTGGGGCCTCAGGATTCAAAGGTGTGTGTTGGCAGAAGGTTTCCATCAATCACTCAAGGAACTCGCTCAGGGGCTCATCTGGTTTTTGCAGGATCTCATTGACTTTGGTCAGGTTGGTGGCTTTTCAGCTGCCTTTCTTGAGGCCTTGGAGCAGGGTCTTGCAGAACCCTCGAAGGGATTGTAATTCATCTTCAGTGTCGGGGCCCCACTTTGGATCACCCCCCAGGAAATTGAAGGTGGCATATTGGACTGTGTCTAAGGTCCCCTTGTGGGTGCTCTCCTCCAGGTGTTTTCATGTCACTGCTACCACGTATTGGTGTTCTTTGGTGCTGAGGAGAGTTACAAGCAGCTGGTGGCAGTTGGGATGGGTGAGCTGGTGGGTCTGGACAATGGACTGAAACAGGTCAGTCATCATCTGGAGCCTGTCAGTGTAGGACAGCATACGATTCTTCCAGTTCAGTAGGTAGGTTGAAGTAAATGGAGTATACATGAAGGTTCTTCTCCATTCCTGGAAGTCTCCTTGGGCATCAGCATAGGGTGTTTCTCAGGTTTCTCTCAGGGTCATCATGGGTGTGGCTGCAGCTGCCATGGCTCAGGGAGTTCAGGGACAGCCAGGCTTAGTGGAGGCTCAGGGAATGTCTCTGGGCTGCTGGGGGGAGGTCTGGGCTTGCTGTGGAGGAGCTGGGCAGGGCCATGGGTGTTGGTGGCATGAAATAAGGCAAGAGGTTCTCTTCTTCTGGTGTACTGTATAGAAATGGGACCTTGGGTTTGCCAATCGGTTCCTTCTGGGATTTTTCTAGCACTTGGGAAAGAAATACCAGGCACATCCACCCTGGCTTCTTTTAGTCAACTTCCAGCCAGGTCCCCATGTAGGAAAACTGATCTGGGTGTCCAGGCATCCCTGTCACTACACTGTAAATTGTGTTTACCTTTTATAACTCAAAAGTTCCTTCAGATAGCTAATATAGCCCAAAGGTGGTCCACTTTAGCTCACACAGCTTCTTAAGTTGTCCGGGGGTCAGCTTGACTCTCCAATCATCAGTAAAGGCCTTCTTAAAGTTGGACATCATGCACCATAATAGTGTTTTACTGACTTCCCCTCCCATATTGGTAGAGCCAACAATTAGGGAGAGGGCTTACAGACAAACAACAAAGGGTTTTAAATAAATTCTCATTTCATTCGGTCTTGCCTGGCCTTTAGCAGTGTTGCAGGAACCACAGGGTCTGAACTCAATTATGCATGGTGCACAGCTCGTATGGCCCAGGACTTCCTTTCACTCACACAATCACACACACTCAACTGACACTGCACTCCCCAGAACCAGATCTGAAGACTTCTATTTTGCTTGGTTGTACGAGGGGAGACCAAGGGTACAAGGGAGATCAGGCTCCCCTACCCTTTTACGGGTGGGCTGATACCTACTGCACTTATGTGTTTACCAGGAGCCTGGTTCCAGAACTCTCCCAGATCCATCACTGCTCTGGTGGTTATGGGTGTCCTGCCCAGGGAGTTAGGAGTCTGAGAGAAGAGGAAAGCCCTGGTGCCAGAACTGGATTCCATCGAGTCTCCAGTCTGGGTAACACCACACTGCAGACAAGGGAGGTGAGAATATCACCAGCCTCTTGATACTGGGCGAGCCCCCAGAAATGTTGCACAAAACCAGGATTGAGGCTGCAAGCTTCCAGGAACGTTATACGAAACACTTGAAGAACCAGGATCCAGGCTCCAAAGTTTCAGGAAGCAGCTTTATTACTCTGTGCACACAGAGCTCAGCTGAGCCACCTCTGAAAGTTTGAGCCCTGAACAGGGGATGACACAGGGTTTTATAGGCAGAATGGCTCATTTTGGGACAGGGTTTTCCTAACATGGTAACTAGTGGTGCTCAAGGGAAACAATGGGCTGTGTGCCAGTGAGGAAGTGTCGCGAAGCTAAATTTACAGAAGCAGATGAGTGGTCTCAGGGAAAGAGCTTTATAGGGGCTTCTCTTATCTTGCCTACATGTAGTTTAAACCATCCAGACTTTTCAAAGAGGAAATGGTCTGAGTAAATAGAGGCTTGCCTGCAGCAACAGCAAGTGACTTGGACAGATAAGGGCTGCCTCCTACAGTTTTATGCATAGCATAATTTGAAACCATGTCAAATTAGTGTTGAAATATTTATCACTTATCAACATATGAAAAATCTTTGAAGAGAAATCCTTATTTGTATAAAGTTCACTGTCTTTGCATGAACAAACTTATTTTGTAACTGAAAAGATGAAATCTAACCAACATTGTGATGTAACTATTTTTTATCACTTGGGAGAGACATGAACATTTATTGATTGTGTATAAGGCATTGGATAATTTGGAGGGACCATTTTTCATAGTAAGAAACCTTCCCTTTTTTAGAAAATTGTATTTTCCCTAATGGAGATGTAAATTAATGGACAATTAGAGAAGACACTTTGGTCATGAGTCCTCAACTTACATAACTCTTGATTTCCAATTGCTTAATCAGGACTATTGTCCTACATCTGTCTGTATATACCTGGAATCTGTCTTCATCATCATTCTAGTGAATCTTTCATCTTTTTGTCTCATACCTCCTATTTTGAGGATCCCACATTGTTTTTTTATTCTTGTTTTTTCACCTCATTCTAGCAGCTAAATCTACCTTCAGTTTAATCAGAAAACATTCATAGAAGGTAATTTGTACTGCTGTTGAGAATTTGTATAATTTATATACTAATTCTGCCCTCATATCTGCTTGATAATTTGACTTGGATATAGAAGTCTAAATTGGAAATCATTTCATTTCAGAACTGTCAGAGTTTCCATTATTGTCTTTCACCTTCTGATGCTGCTGAAGTCCAGTGTTTTGGTTATTCTTGATCCTCCCTGTATTAGTTAGGGTTCTCTAGAGAAACAGAATCAACAGGGGACACTTGCAAATATAAAATTTGCAAAAGTGTCTCACATGACGGCGGGAATGCAGAGTCCAAAATCCGCAGGGCAGACTGTGAAGTCCACGACTCCGAAGGAGAGTCTGGATGAACTCCACAGGAGAGGCTTGCCAGCCGAAACAGGAAGAGAGCCTGTCTCTTCTGAATCTTCCCGTGATTAGATTAAGCATCACTCATTGGAGAAGACACTCCCCTTGGCTGATTACAAATGGAATCAGCTGTGGATGCAGCTCACGTGATCATGATCTAATTCTATGAAATGTCGTCATTGCAACAGACAGACCAGCACTTACCCAACCAGATAAACAGGTACCACAACTTGGCCAAGTTGACACATGTCCCTGACTGTGACACTCCTCATGCCTCTTTTCATTTTCTCTGAAATTGTGCATTTTTTTCCCCCTATATGAGGTGACCTGGGCAGGTTTTTACATAAGGTGGCTTTGATACTAAGTGAACTCTTTCAGTTTACAAAGTCATGCCTTTCCATAATTTAGAGGTTTAATTGAATTATTTCAGTGATATTGCCTTTCCTTCAATTTCCATTTTATTTTTTCTGAAACTCCTCATAGCCACATGTTATATATCCTGGAAAATATTTCTTACTAAAAGTATTTTTCCTCCTGTTCTACACATCTTATTTTTTAGTTTAATGCTTAGTTAACTCAGTTATGTTTACCATCCACCTCTTCTTTTTATATTTTTGTCATTTGTTACACATTTTTCTTTTCCTAGGGCACTATTTTTTTAGTTCAATATTCATTTTTATAGAATCTTGGTATTTCTTGATGTATGCAATGTTTTCTCTCAAATTTGTGGAGATATTATCTCTCAGGAAATATCATCATCATTGATTATCTGATTTCAACAGAACTTTTGAATGTTTTATAAGTTTAAAATATAATGTATAAAAATAAGAAAAAAGAGATTTATGAATGTTTTCAATTAGCGTATGCTAATTGCAAGATAAAATGAGGTATAGGTCTTTGTTTTTAATAAGTAAATTATCTCTCTGTTCTATGAAAACTTCTAAGGGAGAAAAAAGTCTCAAGACATTAATTCTTCTAAACGCATAGGACTGCTGAAACATAAAATTGAGTTCAGTTGATATTCTCTAAACCATAATCTCTTTAAAAATATTTAGTGATGCATGGATTATAGAGTTTGTGATTGCCTATAAGCTAATATTAATTTAAAGTCTGAATGTGTACCATTTCAAAACTTGTAGAATTTCTTGTGAATTCTTATGATTATAACACAAATACTGACTCTTAAAATATTAAAAATATATAAAGTTAATTTTCTTATGATTGTAATAAAAAATACAACACCAGAAATATGTTAAATTTAATTAAAATGATATGGAAATAACATTAAGGGGCTGAATAAGCTCTCAGATTTATATTCTCTCTATAATCCTCATGGTCTAGAGAATGTGATTGAATATTAAAAAATTGTGGGAACTGACTTGATTTTATACATGTTGATTTAAAATTTTATTTGTCAATGTTTTATGTAAAGTCAATATGCAAAATTGTATTTAAAGTCAGTGAAAAATCATGGAATTAATGGGTTTATTTACATACGCGGCTCCATAAAGGCAAACCTCTATGAATTTTGCATTAATTTGAATTTTTTTTGTATGCTGTATGGTGGGGGTCACATTTCATTCTTTTCCCATGTGATTATTCCATTTTTCTTTCTTTCCTTGCTTGTTTCTTTGTTTTGGGGGAGTACGCAGGCTGAGAATCAAATCTATGTTTGCCTCATGGCAGATGAGAATTCTATCACTGACCTACCCTTGTATCTGCAGAGTTTGTTTAAATATGAAATTTGTGTTACTGTCTAACTCAAGATTTCCTAGAAAAATAGCTAAAAAAATAATGAAAAGTGTTGTAACCAAATCAATATACATATTCCCCATAGAAAGCAATGTCTCCTCTGGTTTGAAAATGTTCTATTTTAGTTGCTGTTCAAATTCTAGGGTAGATGACTTTTCATTTAAAGGCAATAGAATTAATCTCAAAGTATTTAAAGTTTGCTGTATATTTTTTAAAATTGAGTAGGTTTTAGTATCGTAAGGGAATTTAATGGCTTTTGAGAGTGATTTTTATATCAGCATGCTTCAAAGCTTTTGTAGGTTTCAAGGAACCATTTTAAAGATATTTTGTTCAAATAATGGATTTATTTTACTCTCAGATAAGTCACCCAGTAATCCCCTACTTTGCAGTTATTAGATGGTGCAACCAAGGTTAATTAATTAGAAATATTAAAGCTTGGATTAACACTTGGACCTGATTCACAAATCATCTGCTTTAGAATATCTTAGGTGCCAAGTAAATTTATCTTTTAAAACTTAATGCCACACTAGAGAAAAATAGTTTTTTTTTTCCTTTTATTTTTACTTTTGAGCTCTGTAACATTTGGTAAACTATAAGAAATTAGGAGTGGTTTCCATCTATTGTCCCACAGCCAAACTGTCTTAAGCTAAATTTACTTGCAGCTTCCTCTGGAAGATGCTATCAAGGACTTTTATTTAATTTTTTTTTGAAAAATAGTTTATTTTTTAAAAAACAAAGAGTGTGTGTGTATGTGTGTGTATGTATGTATATGTGTGTGTGTGTGTCATTGCCTAAATCTCTGAAGTGCAATTGTATACATTCTAATAAGTAAGAAACTTCATATTTAAAAATAATACATGTTACTTTTACCTAAAGTGTTCTAAAAAAATGCTTTGTAACCCTGGAGAATGAGATAAAGGAGATGCTGGGAATCTGAGAATCAATGAGTTGGAGTTGGAATTGGCAGCCAGGCAAGATCTTTGAGGATAGCTCTTGCTAGAAATTAGAAACTCTGGGTTTTTCAAAGGTGAGCCTTTGGGATGTTACTTTAAACAAGAGGAATATATAAAGCCTCATTGCCAATATATAATAAAGAAAATTGAAATGGGACATGATGCTGAGTATTTGCTGACAGGAAAAAGAAATAAAAACAGAAACAAAATATAGAAATTTTCCTTAAGAAGGCTTATGAAATAATGACTTCTGTAGCTTAATCAGGAAAATCAATTACCAAATGCAGTCATTGCTGGTTTGGGTGATAAAACAAAATCAATAGCTTTACAGGCATCAGCGACATTTTTTATAGATGTGGTTGGTGAAGATTTTAGGCTTTCTGGGTCATATAATCCTTGTCACAACTACTCAACTGTTATTACAGTGTAAAGCACCATATAAATGCCCAAACATGGAGTGTGGTTGCATTCCACTAACACTTTATGGACATTTAAGTTGGAATTTACATAATTTACACATATCATGATTCTTTTCCTTTTTATACGTTTTCAACCATGTAAAAATGTCAAGACAATTCTCATGTCATGGGTGATAAAAAGACAAGTGATATACTGAATATGGTCCAAAGTGTGTAATTTGTCACCACTTCTCTAGTACTATACAAAGTATTCTTCTAAATACTGAGCTAAATGAGGACAGAGCTCGTGGATAGTGCTTTAAGGTTAGCTCATTGCTGTTGCAAATAAATATTTGTCAAAATAATACATAACTCAAATAACTTGCTTCTCAAATATCTATTTCTTCAGTAGGCATCATTTACAGAGAAAAATAATAAAATATATAGACAATCTTACTTATATTTTAAAAGATAAATACTTGAGAGTTTAAACTTCAGATCCATTATAATCACAAAATGAAAGTTTTTATATTTTTAAGAATTTATTTTCACTTCCATTTCCAGTGAGGAAGACTTATTTATGTTGACTGCCAGTATTCAAAGTAAAACGTAAAAAGCTGATCTTTCTATTTCTATCCCTCTTAATTGATATTTATATATGGAAATCTGTATGATACAGTTGAAAAGCTGCCAATAACAATATATTGAGAAAAAAATTCTAGAAAGAAAGAATGCAGCAAAGTGACTCTGACATTCAGCACCACTCTTCTCTTTAAATTTGATAATGATTTTAAAAAGACATGTCTGAGAAGTAGAGAAACTGAATAGAAGCCAGATTCTGAGAAACTGCATAGCTAAGAAGAGCTTGTAAAAATATTTTAGGCATGTGTGTATAAATTTTGCAGTTTAGAACTCACCAAGGTACCACAACATTAATAGATACCTGATTTCCATCTGGAAAAGTTTCTGCTGTGGACATAATGGTGAATCAGAAAAATATAGCTATCCTAAAGGCTGAAGGCCTGCTTTGAATCATTTGTTGCCTGTTTTATTAATGTGATCTCTTCTTCATCAACCACCATTTCCAGAAGTACCATCAAACATATCTGAAGAAAAATGTAATGTCATTCATGGTTTGTTGGTTTGAAAGCATTGTGTACTCATGAAAAGCCATATATTTAATCCTGATTCAATATTGTAGGGTGGAAACCCTTTTGGTAATATTATTTCCATGGAGATGTGATGCTCCCAGTAGCGGATGTGACCCTTTGATGAGATTATCTCCAGGAAGATGTGGCACTCCCAATTGTGTGGATGTCCTTTTGCTTATATGGAGGTGTGATTCTGCCCAAACTAATTCTTAATTAGTTTACACAGTCCTTTAACAGAGAAAATATTTTGGAGAAAGCTCAGAGTCAACACAAATACTTGGAGAACAGTTGCTTCCGATTTGACAGAGACATGGATGTTTGGAGATGTTTGGAGTGCCAACAGAGAGAGCATATACCTAGACAGGGGTTGAGCCAATTAGACATTGCCATGTGCCTTCCCATAAGATGTAAGCAAGCCAGAACCCAGAATTGTGTTCCAGAGGAGCTAAATGAATGCCCATAAATATTTAGACTGGAAATCACTGTCATCAGAAGCTGGAAGCCACAGAACCAAGAATAAAGACCAGCAAACAGCAGCCACATGTCTTCACAACTGACAGAGGTGTTCCAGACAGCATCAACCCTTCTTGAGTGAAAATAACTTCTAATTTTTACTTTAATTTGGACACTTTTATGGCCTGAGAACTATAAACTATTATTAAATTTTCTTTTTAAAAGCCATTCCATTTCTGGTATACTGCATTCTGGCAGCTTTATCAAACTAATACAGATTTTGGTACCAGAGAAGTGGGGTTCTGCTTCAGTTTGCAAATACCAAACATGTTGGAATAACTTTTTAAATGGATAAGGATGTGATTCTGAAAGAGTTCTGAAGATTCTGATAGATAAGCCCTGCATTGCTTTGAAGAGACTGTAGGGAGAAATGTGGACTCTAAAGATACCTTTTATGAAGCTTTATGCAAAAATGAGGTATTTGTTATTGCAAACTGGAAGGAAAGTGACCTATGTCTCAAAGTGACAGAAAACTGGCCAAATTCTGTACTACTGATCAATGGAAGTTAGAATTTGAAGATGACAACCCAGAACACTTAGCCAAGGAAATTTCCAAACTAGATGTGAAAATTGCAGCATGGTTGTTCCTTGAAGTTTTTAGTAAAATGCAAGAGGAAATAAATTAGTTGAGAACTGAACTCTTGCTTACAAAGAAAACAGAAATTGGTACTCTGGAAAATTCTGGGCTTCCAGAAATTAAGACCCCAGTGAATAGGGTTCTATGTGAGGATTTAACCAAACATGGACGGAACCAGCCATTACAGGACAAGCAAGGATTGGAGATGGAGTTATGTCAGAAATATGCATGGAAAGTCCTATTGTCTGATGGTTCTGATCCCTGCATACTACAAAAAAACCCAACAAGAGTATTGTGGGATCTGTATAATGGAACCACTTCCTGGATGGGCTAAAAGGAACAGAAGAGGGACAAACTGAAGAAAAGATTACTTCAGAGGCAGAGCCATGGAAGCTAAGGTCAGGAGCCAGGAACTCTCAGGCTAGAAGAGCAGACCCACCCATACATGTGGAGAGGGTGAGTATCTGGAAGCAGAGGACAGGCCTCATGCTTCATTGCTCAGGAAGAGTTGTTATGTACCAGTTCTCAGAGGGTACGGAGATCATAAACCAGTGATTGGGGCAGCCTGGCTGCCACCCCGTTGTTTAGAGGGGTTGAGTGTATGCCCTGGAGAAGGCAGAGATCCCAGGTACTGCCCTGATGTTAGGAGAGGGTAGACCCAAGAAAAGGTGTTCCCCTAAATGAGCCCGTTTTCCAATCCTTGCACCAGCATTTGGAAAGAGCAAGGCTGATGCACAGGCCCTTAGAAAGGGTGGGACTGTTGCTTTCTAAAGCTCGTGGATAAATGACTCTCAGACTTTGAAACCCAATGGAGTTTGCCTTGCTGGTTTTCAGAACAGTTTGTGTCCAGTTACCCCTGTTTACCTTTTGAGTTCTCCTATGGCAATAGAAACATGTGTCATATGAGAGCTCCTCCTTTGTATATCAGCAGCAGATACCTTGTTCTGAGTTTCCCAGGCCAGAGCCAAGGGAGAAATTTTGCCTTAGAATTGACCATACCTCTAGCTGGCTTGATGAGATTTGTACTGTTGTGACTTTATATTCCATTTGTACTGCCACTGAAATGGTTTAAGACATCTGTGATATTGTGATGGAGTGAATTTATTTTGTATATGGAAAAAATATGCCTTTTTTTGATTCCAGAGGATGGAATGTGCCGGTTTGAACTGGCACAAGTTGTGTATCCAAGAAAAGCCATATCTTTTCATCCTGATTCAATATCATAGGGTGGAAAATTTTTGATCAGATTATCTCTAATGAGATGTTATGCTCCCAGTTGTGGGTGTGTCCTTTTTAATGAGATTATCACGCTCAGTTGTGGGTGTGGCCTTTTGGTTAGATGGAAATGTGACTCTGCCCATTCAGAGTGGGTCTTGATTAGTTACTGGAGTCCTTTAAAAGTGGAAACATTTTGGAGAAAGCTCAAAGCCCACACAGATGCTTGGAGGACAGTTGCTTCAGAGCTGACAAACACACAGGTGTTTGGAAATGTTTGGAGTGCCAACAGAGAGAACAGATGCTTAGGCATGGGTGGAGCCCAGCAGACACTGCCATGTGCCTTCATGAGCTGCTAAGCAAGCCAGAGCCCAGAGTCGTGTCCTGGGAGAGCTAAGGGAATGAGCACTGATGCTTAGACAGGAAACCACTGGCATCAGAAGCTGGAAGTAGTAGAACTGGGAACAAGGACCAGCTGACATCAGCCACACAACTTCCCAGCTGACAGAGGTGTTCTGGGCAACTTCAGGCTTTTTTGAGTGAAACTAACCTTAATTTTGACATTTCCATAGATTTGGAACTGTTAAATTCCCTTTTTAAAAGCCATTATATTTCTAAAAATTGCCTTCTGGCAGTTTAGTAAATGAATACACATGAACTTAAATTTCCTTTGTGTTTTTTTTTCTATACACAATAGATTATATTTAATTGTATAAATAAAATATAAATAACCAGACATACTAGCAGAAAAGTTGACATGACTGGTAACTGAATGATAAATACAAATAGTAGAGATAGATGCTGATAGAATAGTTGCAATATTGGAATCATAAGATTAGATATTTTAAATTACTGTGATTAGTAAGATATTGAATGAGATGATAATGATTTTTAGGAAAGAAATGGAAATGCCAAAATATTAAATAAATTTTTTTAGGTCTACCAAATAAAATACTTGATATTAAAAACTTAAAGACATATCTAACATATGGGAAATTGAAATCAAATTAATCAAACCACAGATGAATCAAACCACAGATGAATCAAACCACAGAACCACAGAGAAAAAGAGAAAACTCTTTAGTTAGAGGAAAAACAATCACTGACTTCAAATAAGGGAGCAAAAAAGATTACAGTTGACATTATTTTTAATGCAATTTTATTGAAGCATATTCACACACCAAATAATCTATCCAAAGTATACAATCACTGGCTCACAGTATCATCTAGTTGAGCATTCATTACCACAGTCAATTAGTAGAACATTTTCTTCATTCCAAGAAAGAAAATGAAAAGAACATCCAAAACATCCCAAATCCTTTTATCCCCAATTATTTTTTTTTATTTTTTAATCTTTGTTATATTATCCATCTCCCCAAACTCTGGATAAAGGGAGTGTCGGTTACAAGGTTTTCACAATCACATGGTCACATGATACAAATTATATATTATACAATCATTATCAAGAATCTAGTCTACTGGATTCCAGGTCAATAGTTTCAGGCATGTCCTTCTAGCTATTCTTATATATTAGAAACTAAACAGGAATATCTATATAATGCATAAAAATAGCCTCCAGAATGATTTCTTGACTCAATTTGAAATTTCTCATCCACTGAAACTTTGTTTTCTTTTCCTCTTTTTGGTCAAGAAGACATTCTCAATACCACAATGACAGAGACAAGCTCATCCCTGGTGATCATGTCTCATATTGCTGGGGTGATTTACAGTGCTGGGAGTCGTGTCCCACATAAGGGTGGTGAGTTTATTTGCACAATTGGGTGAGAGAGAAGTCACATCTGAGCAACAAAAAGTATTCTGGGGGTTACTCTTAGGCATAATTATAAGTAGGCTTAGCTTCTCCTTTGCAGGAATAAGTTTCATAAGGGCAGGCCCCAAGGTCAAGGGCTTGAATTATTAAATTAGGAGTCACTAATACTTGTGAGAATATCAGGAATTCCTGAGGTGGGGTTGCTTAATATTTCTACGTTTTCCCCCAGAACAAAGGATCTTTGCAAATACTTTTTCACTTTTCTTCCCCAAATACTCTTGGATGTTTCAGGGAATTGCATTAACCTATACTGAATAACAAGATCTCATTCCATATTCCAGGTTCTGTGTAATTATGTTACTTAAATAAAGTGACCATACAGACTACGTTAGATATTGTGCTGCATAAAATACAAATTTTTCTCCAAATAAATATCTCTTCCTTTGGTCTCACACAGAAGCTCGAGACTTAACTACAGTTACTATCATCCTTTACTCTGTATTCCAATTTTTTTATCTTAGTCTTAGCCAAGTCCATTTCATTTGTGTCTATAGTTGAAGTCTGATCTCTTTTTCAGCTTTGTTAACAGTTGTTGTATGGAGTAATGCTGGCTTTCTGAGGTGCAGAACTCAAACTCAGAGTCCCGTGTGCCAGGCAGATACCCAAAAGTTCCAAGGAGCTACAAGGTTATATACAAGAAGCTCAGTAACTCAGAATTTAGAAATCATAATTAAATTCAGAATAGATGTGACTGCTGTGAGTGCTTACAATCTAGGAACATTTACAACATTCAACCTGCTTTAGGTCTTTGGGTCTTAGGTGATAATTATGTAGACAGCATATAGATGGATCTTGTTTTTTAATCTGTACTTAAGCATTTCTTGTTTAGCAGTTCTCTTATTATAAACTTTCTAGTGTCTGTCTGAAAATATTTTAAACTCTCCCTCATTTTTCTTTTTTCTGTGTCTTTAAACCAATTTTATTTTTATTTGAAGCACTTATAACCATTTGTTATATTATGTATTTTTGTTTCTTCATTAGCTGTCCTTGTATTCTACTACAAAATAGGCCTCCTCCCTGCCCATAAGAGCAGTGACTCTGAGGCTTTTGTTTCTTTCTGTGTCCTCCAGCACCTAGAACACAGAGTAGAGGCTTCTATTAGTCAGGTTATTCTGTCTGTCGTAACAACACACACATCTCTGTGGTTTAAATATGATGAGGGCTCATCTTTGCTTTTGTTAAAGTCCAGTGGACCTTGGTTGTTGTGATGGGTACTCTGTCACACACCATTACTCAGAAGAAGTTTCCTTTTATAAAGTATCTCTTCCCTCTTATAGGACCTCACAGTCCTCATTGGATTCTCTGTCTTTAGTCAACAGGTGAAGAAAAACAGAATTTAGGTGGAGGGGGGGTGGGGATCATGTAGGATGTTTTAGGAACCAGGCCTGAAAGTGGAGTTCCTCACTGCTACATGCTTTCAATGACCAGAACTGAGTCGCATGGCTCCACTTAGAAAGAGGCTGGAAAATGTAATTTAGCTAGTGTATCAAGGAAGAAGAAAGGAGAGCATAGATTTGGTAACCATTCAGAGTCTCAATTGTAGTCTCCCCTTCTGAGTACTCTAAGAGTTCTTCCTCAAATACTTTTTGCCACTTAGGTCCCAATACATCACTCAAAACACATACCCACACAAATCCTCTCTGCAGGGGAAACTGGCCTAAGTCATATCCATTCTCAGAATTTAGTTAGAAGTCCAGTTTCTCAGGTGATATTCAAACTTTTCTATTAGACCTAGTTTGGCTCCTTTGACTCAAAGATCTATTGGCTAATTATATAATAGGGGAACAGGAACAGTGTGAAAATCCCCATTAAGAAAGGGGAAGGGTGGGGAATACAAATAGCAATTAATGAATTACAGAAATCTGGAATCCCTCATGATGGCCATTGTGTAGAATTAAGGAAATTCCTTGATTAAACTTTGATTCTTTCATCTTGAAGGAACTTCTTTGTTCATTGTTGTTCATGGCATTTGGCTTCACCTGTGAAAGGCTATTCCTCATTCTTAGTCTCCCTTGGCCACATCTAAAATGGGTATTGTGTATGCCCTCCATATACATAGTTCAACAGCCTGCTTCCTTCTTCCTGAAGACAAGCTTACTGGTGATACTGGACTCATCTTGTCATATGGTAAGGCACATGGTGGCATCTCCTGGTCTGTCCCTTCTATTCTGGGTTTTGTTGTTTCCAGCTTCAGTCTTCAGTAGCTTCCTCACTGTTTCTTAAGCTTTCTTTCTCAGCTTCTGTGTCTTTTTCTATGTGTATCTCCCTCATTTTTGAGGAACAATTTTGCTGCATATAGAATTCTTGATTGGAAGTTTTTCTCTTTCAGTATCTTAGATATACCATACCACTGCACTCTCACCTCCATGTTTTTGGCTGAGAAATGTGCAGATGGTCTTATTCAGCTTCCCTTGTATGTGATGAATCACTTTTCTCTTGCTGCTTTCAGAAATTCTCTATTGGTCTTTGATATTTGACAATCTGATTAGTAAGTGTCTTGGAGTAGGTCTACTTGGATCTATTCTATTTGATCTGAATCTACTCTCCTTCTTGGATCTGAAATTTTATATCTTTCATAAGAATTGGGAATTTTTCAGTGATAGTTTCCTCCATTATTTTTTCTACCCCCTTTTCCTTTTCTTCTTCTTCTGGGACAGTCATAATGCATATATTTATGCTCTTCATGTTGTCATTCAATTTCCTGAGGCCTGGTCATATTTTTCCATTCCTTTTCCTATCTACTCTTGTGTGTGTGTATGTCCAATGTCTTGTCTTCTAGTTCACCAAGCCTTTCTAGTGTCTCTTCAAATCTGTTGTGATATATATCCATTGTGTTTTCAGCTCTTATATTGTTCCTTCCATTCTCATAAGTTCTGTCTTGTTTTTACAAGCTTTTGAGTCCTTCTGTTTTACTCAGTGTCTCCTATATATCCTTCATCTCTTTTGCCATATTTTCCTTTACCTCATTAACTTGATTTATTTGATTTAGTATGTGTGTTTGAACATCTTTAATTAGTTGGTTCAACTCTTGGGTACCATTTGATGTGTTATAGTCTGTTATTTTGACTGACCCATACCTTCATTCTTCTTCATATGACTCATGATGTTTTGCTCATGCCTAGGCATCTGATTTCCCTAATTACTTTATTCTGGAAGTAGTTTTGTCTCTTTGTTTCTTATTGGTTGACTTCGTTTGCTGTCTGTTCTTTGACATTCAGTCCAAGTTATTCTAGACCTCTAGCATTTCTTCTATTGAACTGATCAAATTTTTTTAGCTTTCATATTTCTGGTTCTTGCTCTGCCTATATCAACCCTTTTTTTGAAGAAGGTCTCCCAAAATATGATCTAGCCCAATATGATTTTCCCAAACAAGACAAGCTCAAATCTCTATAGGGCATAATTATTATCAAGTTTCTCTAAGGATGGGATACAGCAGGTCACCACACTTTCCTGTGAAGCCTCTAGACTCTGTGCTTTCATATCCTGCCCAGAAGGTGAGGCTTGTCAGCTCGCAGCTCCCCATTGGCATAAACTGGTACAGATCCTTTAATACTCAGCAGACCTTGTCCTTTCCAGGGGCATGGTTGAGACAGAGGCTGAAGTAGAACACGGTCTTAGGCTGCTGTTTTTTTCTCCAGCCCCTGGAATCTGAATTTTCTGAATGAAAGCTACCACTTATGCTGGGCTGTTTTCTTAAGAAGGATACACGCTTTAGGGAATTATCTCCTTCACCTGAATAGCTACCTTTATTTCTCAGACATCTCTTAACTAAGTACTGAAAATTGAAAATCCTTGAGATTATTTTTCTTTTAGACTTCTGTGCTGGTTTTAAAGGATTTATGTACATTAGGAAAGCCATGTCACAATCCTAATCCTATTTTATAAAGACATCTGTTTCTTCTAAACCTTATTCAGCATTGTATGTTGGAAACTGTAATTGGATTATCTCCATGGAGATGTGACTCAATCAAGAGTGGGTATAAAACTTGATTAGGTAGAGGTGTCTCCACCCATTCCAAGTGATCTTGATTGGTTTACTGGGATCCTATAAAAGAGGAGACATTATTTGGAGAGAATGCCTTTTAAGAATGATGAGAAAGCCACAGCAGAGCCAGGCAGAGCCATAAGACCAAGAGAACTACAGAGTCCATCAGCCAGTGAACTTTGAAGATTCTGAGAGAACAACGGGAGAATGAGGAGAATATCACAGAACCATGAAGCAGAGTGTCCACCATCCAGTGACTTTTGGAGATGAAGAAGGAGACTGACTTCTGGGGAGCTGGAGAGGAAGCTAGCAGATGATGCCGTGTTCACCATGCGCCTTTTCAGATGAGAAAGAAACCCTGGCCTTGTTTGCCATGTGCCATTCCACTTAAGAGAGAAATCGTGAACATCATCAGCCTTCTTGAAAACCAAGGTGTCTTTCCCTGGATACTTTAGATTGGAGATTTCTATAGGCTTATTTTAATTAGGACATTTTCACAACCTTAGAACTGCAAGCTAGCAACTTATTAAATTCCCCTTTTAAAAGCCATTCCATTTATGATAAATTTCATTCTGGCAGCTAGCAAATTAGAACACTTGCTCAACGGAGAAAAATATTCTATTTGAATGGAAAAGTAAATGAATGTGAAACAATACCATATAAAATATTCTTTTCAGTAGATAACAGTGAATACTACCAATGCATCAACTGTACCTGAGGTTTTTACTTACAAATCAGAAAATATTCTATGACACAGAGATCTGTGCCAGGTCAACAATTCACACTGAATTTATGTGAAATCTGTGAAAACAATACACATCAAACAGTGTGCATAAAATCTATGCATTCAAGGGGCATAAAGCCAAACTCAAAACTTTTCCTATTGAATTAGAATTTTGACAAAAAAAGGTAGATAAGGAACAGAGAGGCAGGTAGAGAATAGGGAAGTTTGGGCCGCCTTCACGAATAACTAGTATTAAGAAATTAATGGATGACACGGAGGCAGAAAAGGGAGATAGTCCAAAAATAAAATTTAGTAATATATAGATAATACATGGAGAAGAAATGCACATATTTTAATATTTTCTGACAATATCACAATAATGATGATCTTTTTGTGGTAGGTATTGGTGTAGGGGGGGTAATTCCAGAGTAAGTATAAACTCAACTTTGCTCCTAAGACAAAGCATTTACCTCTATTTTCTTGTTTCATCATCTGTAAAATGAGGATGATATTAGAACCTACTTCAATATTTTTATGAAAATAATATAAATATTAAGTATCCATGCAATTAAAGTGATGTCCACTATAAGATAAGCACATAAAGAGTGTGTCTGCTTTTATTATTGTCATGATATCGCAAACAAACTGAGTTGTCAAGATGAATCAGCATAAAATATTTCTCTTTCAAGATATTTCAACATAATATTAAACATATTAGTAATAGAAATTTAGAAATATTTTGTTTCTTAAGAGCTAAATTTCAATTGTTTGGAGACACCATTCATCAGGAAACTACAGACTTCAATAAAATATCTATTTTCTAATATTTCAGAAATATTGTTTCTGAAAAAAATATTTTTCAGAATAGTGACCAGAAGTATTTATTCATGAGTGCCTCCCTCTTATAAGCAGTAAATATACTATTGTTCAAAAACATAAAATTATTTCTGTGAATAGTATGCAAAATCAATGTGGATTTAAGTTTGTAAAACAACATTAAATCTTCATCCTCAACAATTTGGATTTTCAATGCGAATCACATTCTGTGTGCAATTTCATATATAATTCGGATTCACAAGTTTTTACTCTTAATCTTTAAGTAAAAAATAATATGATAAAGCACACTACTGGACTGAGTCTATGTTTCATTATGAATATGAAGTACAGTAATAATTTTAATATATAATATTGTTTTAAAATAATTAATGGAACATAAAGCATACTTTTTACATTGTTTTATTTTTTTCCATTTTGTAATGGTAAGAAGTTCTAAATGATATCTTTAAAATGACAAATTCTGCAGTTAAGAAATCAATCTAATGCTTAAATCTGCATATATCAGGAAGAAGAATACAAATACATGATTAATTTAGAAAATGTCTTAAAGTATCATTTGCCCAGGGCATAGACTCTAGACAAATAATGCTGAAGAAAATGGGTAATTTGTCGGTAAGTCAATACTCAGATTTTGTCTTATCTCTCTATGTTAGTTTTATCTCTCTTCATGACTTATATTACTTTTTTCATCTTAAATGAGATAATTTCTACTTTTTACCTCTACTTTTATTCTATATGTAATTCCAGCAACAGCCCTACTACATTTGCGTTCTCTTTTATAATGAGGGTCATATCGAATGAATCAAAAATTAGAATAACCAAAAAAGGAACCCTTATTATTAAATACATTTTTATTCAACACCTGAAATTTGGAAAAGGGTAAAGATTATCTAAAGTTGCTGCATTGCAACTCACCAGGAAGAATGATGAAAAGACAGAATATGCTTTATCATGATCCATTCTGAGATGTGACAATGTTTCACAGTGACACTGCCAAACACATGGCTGGTTGAGGGGTCCTAGAATTATGATTACATTCAGCGACAAAATGGGTTAAGGCATGTTATGGTTGACAGATTGTGCAAATAAAAGAAAGAACAATGTCAAGGTTCCACTAAATCATTTTTGATCAACAATAAATCTTCCCTCAATAAGTATGTAGATGTTTAGACAATTACTCAGCGGTAGATTCATATATCAACAGCCATTTTCATAACCATGAATAGTACAATATAAGGCAAATATATCTTCTATGGTTAAAAATAAAAAAACTAGGTACTATGGCTTCTGTTATTTTAATGGTATGGGATTAAATATGATTTTGTCTGCGTTCCAAAGGTATGTGTTAAAAGTTTTTGAGAAAAGTAGATGTAGAAAATAAAGCAGTGCCTTCCTTAGTCTTTTCCATATCTCTCAATGGCATTCTTGTGATTAGGGACTACAGTGACAAATTAACTGACCCTAATTGAAATGCCCATATTGTCAGAAAGATAGAAATGGGAAAACATTATCAAAAACTTAAAAGTGCAAAGAAGAGTTCTTCTTAACAAGATGTGTAAGTTTAATTTAACAGATAGAACTTTTACCATAGGTTCCAATAATATTTTACAGTATTCTCTAAATAAAGCCTTCAATAGTTCCAAAAGATATAACCAAAGATATATATACTTCACCTTATTTCATTGTTATACAACTATGGATTGCAAGTTGCAGGTTTATGAGAAATAAAATAATTTTTCTTTTGAATGTCATAGCAAAAATTCAAAAGACCATAAAAAAACGCTTGGAGATCTTATATAACTCATGTTTCCTCTTCCTGTCTTTAAGAATTATAATTAGTAGAATAATGTTTCACATTTTCCCATAAGAAAGAACAATTGTCTGGTATTAAACTGATAGAGAACACAGAATTAAAATTACCCTATATAATCCTTGTTCCACATAGTCTAGAGTCAAAAGTGGACGTGAAAAGAATTAAATCCCCACGCCTCTCTCCTGAGCATTTAACACTAGAGACTCTTCAGGGAAGGAATCATTAATTCAGGATTGCCTCTTTCAATTTCTGTTTCCATCAGGAGGACATAAGGTTATATCCTCTTATAAAGCAATTTACATAATGATTCATACTAAAGTTTCCAGGCTAAAGTTTGGGGCACCCAGATAATCAGAAAAAAGTTCTGAGGGGATTAAGCAGATGCCTGAATAGCTAGTTGATGATGACATCAGAAATTAAACACTGTAATAAGGGAACCAAATTCTTACCCTGTCCAGGCCTCCATCTTTCATTCAAGTTTTAAAATCCACAGTTATTCCAAGAAATAAATTAACTTTCTAATGCTGCATAATGTTAAAGGTGATACGAAGTTTAAAAGTCATTCACCAAGGGTGGTGCGATGGTGGCTCAGTGACAGAATTCTCATCTGCCATGCCAGAGACCTAGGTTTGATTTCCGGAGCTTGCCCATGCCAAAAAAGATAAAAGAAAGTCATTTACCTAAATTAATAAATGTGAAAATGAACTAAACTTTTAGGAATTTAAGAATAAACCACAAGTCTAAATTTTCAGAATTTTGTTTTTCATTAACTAATAGCATCTTTTGCTTCTGAAATCTGATTTTTGTGTCTATCAAGATTATTTTTTTCTTATTTATGCTTTATTAGGAGGCAGTAACATATTTCAATATCAACAATCATAATCTAAAAGGTAGAATCATTGACTGTTATATTTCTTTGTATCAATTTCAGAAAATACTTGGAAATATGCCTTAGAAATTAGTTAAATTTTAACCACATGCTAGATTTCATATATGTATTGAATATATGTGGAGTGTGTTGCATTGAATATATATATTGGGTATATATATATATAGTATATATATATTTAATGAATATATTACATCTCATTTGACACTGGATTTCAACAATATCATGTAAAATGTGCTCTGATTGTAGTATCAGAAACATCACATTAGAAGCTTCAACAAATTAAGTTTATTGACTAATACAATTTTTAATATATATTCAATGTTTGTTTTAAATATGTTTATTTCACTAGATTGTTAACCTGGAATCTAAAATTTAAATAACTACCAAGTGTTCAAAATTTAAGTACAATATATTTTCCAGTTGTCTGCCATAGTGTTTAAATCTTTGCTTACATTTCTCTGAACTTACTCAAAATATTATTTTAAAGCTCATATGCAAAACACCAATAACTGGCTCATGTTTTTTCCTTTTCATGTAGTCTGATATTTCTTTTGTTTATCAGCAATAGTTTCTTGATTTTTATGTCTTTATTATGTTTGTTGTTATTTTTGTGTGGGTGTATCTTATTTCTTTTTAAATCATGTGAGAAACTTCATATGTGAAAATAATGTTAATAAAAGTCTGAGGAACAAGTTGATGCTCTCTTCCTTCAGAGATAATTTGTATTACATTCAGGAAGGTGATGGGGCATAAACAATTCTTCATAAACCCAATGTACTATTCAGGGATTGGGATAACTTGAAGCTGGTCTTCAATTTCTGCTTGAACTGGTGTATTTTCCTTTCAATTGTATTCTTAGATGATAATCACAAAGTGTAGTGTTTACCAAAAGTTCATCTTCTCTGACAATACCGCTGCCATCATCAAACACTCTATTAGGAAAAAAACCCAGCTTATATAGCTCACTTCCATGTGTTTTCTTTATCTTCTTTATCTTTGTTCTCTAGTATCACAAATTAGAAAGAAGAATATCTCCTCTCATATGCAGAAAATTTCATAGTTTCCCTCAAAGCAAACTTGAAGGGGACTATAGATCAAATAACCTACTACACATGATCAAAAGTGAAATGTCCCTAACATATTTTGTGCTTTTCCATTCAGAAGCAAAATTAAAATGTTCTTACTAAACATAAAAAGCAATCAACTGGCCCTTTGAAATCTTTTAAAATCATAGACTAATTGGGGAAAATTTACACTATTTACTACTCCAATAGGACAGACGCTGAGTTGTGTTCTTCTATTTATCACATTAAAACATTCATTTTCTTTTTATAAATTATGCATATATTTTTAAAAATTATTAGGTAATCTGGTATTAATGGTTGCTGACAGAGAATCAAATTATTCAAACAGCTAAACAATTTTGCTATTATATAAACATTTAAGATGAGTATCTAAAAAGGAAAGAAAAATAAACTTCTCAAATATATTATTAGCTATGCAAATAGTTCATTTGATGTATATTAGTATACTTAAATCATTCTTCAAAATACTTTTATTTTAGATTGGAAATGTCTGAAGTAATTTAATCACATGCCCTAAAATATTATCTGTTATATAGCAGCAATCTTTTGTTATTAAAATAGTTTTATTCTTATGGTCACTATAGTTTCTTTTGTCAGAACAATAATTAAATACAATAAATCTGGGCCACTATTTTTAGTCTGAGTGCTTAAGAATGGCAGACCATGATATTCAGCTGCTTGCACTAATGGAAGAGAATCTTTGATTTAAAATATGCTATCCCAGTAATATCATGAATTTAGTATTAATAGTCTATAAATTAGGTCTCGTATATGAGGAGAATTTTTCTACATGAAGTCCAGAAATTATAATGGAATGAACAAGATGCCTTCTGAGTACCACTGAGATACAATATGATCTTTTATCCCTTCAGCTGAAATCTATCATCACAGGATTTCAGAAAGGGTACTAAGATATGTATAAAATCCCCATTAGTGCCTGGTTGGCACTGATAAATTCTTGGTTGTGCTGTTCATAATTTAATGATATGGATTTTGACATTTCCTTTTTGCAAAACTCCATTGAATGGTTGAGAAAAATATTTGATATCCCTCAAAATGTGACTGAACATATTATTCCTAGTACTAGAAGTTTTGTTATGAATATACATTATGACTGCTTCAATAGGAAACTTTCATTTGACATTATAGAGGAAACTGGTCAAAATTTCTGAAAGCCAGGGTCTGAGAAATTTACATAATGTGAAAATAAATGGCCAGTTGCTTAACTATAGTATTTAGAAAAATTATGTATTCACCTTAGGAAACTAGAGAAAGAGGTTTGATTTAACCTAAAGCAAGCAGAAAAAGATAAATGATCAAAATTAGACCAGAGATCAATGTAATTGTAAACAGAAAAAGACATGCAGAAAGATTCCTGAAACAAAAAAGATCAATAAAATTGAGAAACCTCTATCCAGGCTACGCGAGAAAAGAAGAGAGAAGAAACAAGTCTACCAATATCTTTTTGTTAAAGAAGGGACATCATTGCTGATTCCAAAGATACTAAAATGTTGATGAGAGAATATTATGAACAATTCTATGCATACAAATTTGACAGATGAAATAGACCAATTCCTTGAAAGATACAGGCATCTAAAATGCACAAAGGGAGAAGTAGACTATCTTAGTAAGCCTATACCTATCACAGAGATTGAATTAACTGTTAATAAATACAACAGAAGAAAGTACCAGACCCAGAAGATTTCACTGGTGAATAGTGCTGAACATATGAAGAAGGAATTTTACCAATCCACTACAATCACTTCCAGAAAATAGAACTACAGGGAACGTTTCCTAACTCATTTTATGAGACCAGCTTAGGTGTTTACTCACTAATATGTACTATGATTAACATAAAAAGACCTGAATACAAATATGGAAATTTTACTCATAATCACTAAAAATGGGAAGGAAACAAGTCCTTTAATAAGTGAACGGACAGAAAACAATGATGTATCCATTACAATGGAACATTATTCTCCAATAGAAAAATAATCCATTAAACAAAAGACATGAATGACATAAATGCATATTGCTAAGAGGATAAAACCAACTGAATAGGTTACATATTACATGATTTTAATTATATTACATTCCTGAAAAGGCAAAACAATAAAAATGGTATAAAGCCTATGGTGCCAGAGGTTTGGAATGAAGGACTGAATAGTTGAAATGCAGAATACAAATATTTTGGGATAGTGGAATTATTGTATAAGCTATTGTAATGTTGGTACACATTATTATGCATTTGTCATAACCTAAATTACTGTACACAACAATAAATGAAACTTAGTCTATGAAAATTAACAAAAATAACTTAATTAGTCTGGAAATCCCAGATGGGATGCCTATTTTGACAAGAGAATATGCCTATATTATGAAGGTATGAAACCACTTCAGTGAAAAGGTGCTGACCTAAATATCTTTGGAAGTATGTGGAGCTTATAAGTCCAAAGTAACTGCACATAAACACTGCAATTTTGTTGACAGTGGTTCCAATTGAGTATGGGTAGCAATTCTGATTGAAAATTTACAGAATTGGATGTTGAATGGAGGTGCTAGGTGTCTCACTGTTGGAGTAGGAGTTTAAAGATGAGCAAGGGAAAGAGGCTAAAGTGGCCTATAGGTAATGGATTAGAGTTGAAGAAATCTGTATATACTCATGTTTAGCTTAATATAGTACAAATGTTCATATATGAAAGGATTTATAGTTATATGTATACACAGGTTATTATACATACATATATTGATTTCATTGCTCTATCAGCTAAAAAGAGGCTAGAAACAACAATGTTCCACTAGTAATAAGCGTATTTAATATGCAGGTTTTAGTTTCTATTACCATTTTCCAACATGAGGAAAAAGGAAACAGGGTTCCTTTGAAAAATGGCTGATGCTAGAATTTAGGTATCAAATATAAAAAATGAGATTGGACTCCACAAAAAGAGCTCCCAGTCGCCAAAGCTGAAATAAACTGAGGAAGAAAATAAAGAATATTTTATTAAAATCAAACTATGAAATAAATATCTCTGAGTCCATAATGATGCAGATACATGATTGAGCAAATCAGTAAATTGTGGAGAGTAGATGAATCTTCCACTCATAAATTCAAATAATTTATATAGACACTTTGCCCTCAAAAAAGGGTAACATAGGGGTTTTTGTAGGTGCAAAATGGATGAATAGGGAGTTTTATAGATAGCTTGCTCCACAAAAAAAATAGATGAATGGGGAAAAGGAATTGGAACTGACTAGGTAGGAACCTTGGGACTAGATTGGACATTTAGAACAACCACATATGTGCAAAAAAAGGGATAAGTTGCCAAGAGTTCACCTTTAGTAAGAAAACGTGGAGCACCAACCAGTACTTATTCCTCATCTTTATCGCAATAGCTGTGGAAACAGTGGCAGATAGACACGCTGCCCAGATCCCAGGAAGGGCTGGTGAGGACCTCTGTAAACAAAGGAAACATTGTCTTCCAAAAGATGGGGTTGTTTTTTTAAGGTCATTCTTGGGGATCCTGAGAAACCATCATGGATGCCAGCACCAATTTCAGCTCTCTGGGCAGCAGGGGCCTCCAGACCCACACCAGCATCCACAGAAACATAAAAAGAAAGTGCAATTTCTTTATTTGTTTCCTTCTATGTGCTTTTTTTTTTTTTTTTTTTTTTTGAGCTCAGCACCTATCTGGCACTCCATAGGTACTCAATAAATACTTGTGGAATGAATTTGAAGACATATGTGGTCTAAAGGATTTTTAGAAGGAATGTACTAGATGGCAAAGCTTAACAATATAATAAGCATAGAAATATACTAGCACAAGTAAGCAGATGTTTCTTTAATCCCAGCATTGTTGTTTGTAATTGAAAAAGGTAAAAATGACTTAAAATTCTATAAAAACATGAGTGGCTGTATAAACTATGCTATATTCATGCTACGGATACTCTACTATCATTAAAAAGAGCAAAACAGATCTCAGTATACCAACATAGAAAGATGTCACTGATAGAGTTAAAAAATGAAAGCAAATTGCAGAACAGTATGTATAATAGTTGCACCCACGTGTGTGCGTGTGATTGGTATAGAAGCTATCTGTAAGGCTACCCCAGAAACAACGATTACCTCTGAGGAATGAGATTGGGTTGGTGGAAAGGAATTTTATACCCTTTTGTAATATTTACATGTTTTACTTTTATCATAATTAGTAGGAAATACTAAAGTTTCTTCCTTTGTCTGGTTGAAGTTTTGGGGATGTTTCCACCTCTATTTCTTTATATTAAAAAGAAAATTGGCATCAGGTTTTCCTGGCTCTGTTCACTGTAAAAGCAAGAAGCACTACCTTTGGCTGGAGTACTCTGCAACCTAGCAGATGGCAAGAATGACACATTGAGCCTTCTTTGGTTTGTAAAATATTTCTATTAAATTAATTCAAGAAATTGTTTTTCTGAATCCCAATCACATAGCTCAATTCAATACTTAATTTAATGTTTATTAGAAACATTAAAATAAACATTATTTTATGTTTATTTTAAATAAACATTAAAAACATGTTTATTAGAAATCAAATGGTAGATGGTATTCCCATTTTGCAGATAAAATTACAAGGTACACTGCTCTTAAGTGGGAGTGCCTGATTGAATTCAAGTTATGCTGGTCTAATTCCAACTCTATTTTGCTGATTCCCCATGAGATTTATAAAGTAATATGTGCTTTTTATCTGGCATATCCATATAGGCCAGTGCAGAAGCAAACCAGATTCCACCCTTTCAGCAGCAGTAGCTATTGGCCTACATGTATTCACTGAGACATAAAGAGTCAGTGCATTTTTTTCCATTCTTTCTTCTTTGTGTGTGTGTGTGTGTATGGATGTTTCTTGTGTGGCAAATCCCTGAGGGCCCAACATGAATGCTAATCCTGTTTTTGAACCTATGGGCAGAAGCAACTTCTGGACATACACCAGAATCCACTGGGGTATAAGTAGCCAGTGAACCATTTCTCAATGGTTTACTTTCTTTTATGGGTGGGTGTTTCTTTGTCTGATAGATCCCTGAGTGCCAGCACAAACACTTGCCTAAATTTTGGTCCTCTGGAAGTCAGTACCTTTTGGCTTCACATCAATATCCATGAGGATGGCTAGAGCAAGTGCATTCCATAGGGGGTTTGGGGTTCAGTTTCTTTCTTTCTTTTGTCTGTGTTGTTTAATCTGTCAGATACATTATGATGCTGCCCTTGCTTTCAGCCTTCACAGCAGCAGCTCCTGGTACCCCACAAGCATCTAACAAGTGACTTAGAAAGTGAGTGCAAGTTTCCTTTATTTATTTTTGAGGGCATTTGTCACCTCAAAATACTGTTTGTCAGCATTTCTTTGTTCTTTGTCTTTCTTTTCATATTTCTATTGTTGTTTTGCTTTTTTAATTTTTTTATTATTGTTATTTTGGCAAAATTAGGAGTGGGGACACTTTATTTCCAGGCAGACAAAGTGCTCCAGATATTTGGAGATTCAGGAAGAAAATGCTCCAGGAGTTCCAAAAGTTGAGAGGGCCATTTGAAACCAGAGGATTGTAGAGAAGGACAGCAGACATCGCTATGTGCCTTCATATGAGATGGAGAATTGGTCTTTCTTGAGTGAAGGTATCTATGTTAGTTTACTAACTGCTGGAATGAAATATACCAGAACTGGAATGGCTTTTACAAAAGGGGAATTTAATGTTACAAGTTTATAGTTCTAAGGAAGTAAAAGTGTTCAAATTAAGGTACCAACAAGAGATTACCTTCATTCAAGAAAGGCCAATGGATCAGGAACACCTCTGTCAGCTGGTAGTCACATGGCCAGCATCTGCCAATGCCTTGCTCCTGGGCTTTGATGTCCTCAGCCACTGCTCCTGTCTGGTTTCCTCACTCAACTGGAAAGGCATGTAGTGAGACCTCCTAGCTCTCTCTCCAGACTCCTTTACCAGTTTCCCCAAGGTTCTGTCCATTCTGTTGGCTCTGTCTAGGTTCTGGCTTGCTTAATAACACCTCATGGCAATGTTTGCTGGACTCCAAACATCTCCAAACATCTGTATCTCTCTTCTCCAGATGCCTGCATCTATGTCAGCTCTGCTGTGAAGTTTTTGTCATTTCTGAGGCTTCTGCCATTTCTGTTGATTCTGTTATTTCTGACTCTCTCCAAAATGTTTCCTCTTTTAAAGGATTACAGTGAACAAAATCAAGACCCACCTGGAATTTGTGGAGTCACATCTCCCTCCAATCAAAGGTCCACATCTCCTTGGAGACAATCTAATCAAAAGATACCAGCCTACATTAATGAATCAGTACGGAATCAAGATTAAAACCTGACTTTACTGGGGTACATAATACTTTCAAACGGGCACATCATCCTTTTGCTGATGCCTAAATTTGGATATGTTCATGGCTTTAGAACTGTAAATTTGTAACATAATAAATCCCTCTTGTTAAAGTCAATTCATTTCTGGTACATTTCATCATGGCAGCATTACCAAATCAAAACAATAATCTAAAAAAGAATAAAATGGCAATAAAGGAAGAAGGAGGGACAAAAAAGAAAAAGGCATCGTTTCAGTTTTTAAAAAATGTCCAAATTAAGGTATCAGCTGGAGGATGCCTTCAATGAAGAAAGGCTGCTGGCATTTAGGACATCTCTGTCACATGGGAAGGCACATGGATGGTGTCTTCTGGTCCTTCTCTCCAAGGTTTTATTGCTTTCAGCTTCTGGCTTTAGTGACTCTCAGCTTTTGTGGGTGTGACCTTGCCTCTCTAATTCTCTGGTGCTTCTCTGAGCTCTCTGGACATTTCTCTTTTATCCTCCCATAAAGATCTACAGTAAAATGATTAAGACCCACTGTTTTTTAGTTTGTTAAAGCTGCTGGAATGTAATAAACCAGAAACAGCATGATTTTTACAATAGGAATTTATTAATTTGCAAGTTTTCAGTTCTAAATCCATGAAAATGTCCAAATTAAGGTGCCAATAAGAGGTTACCTTCACTTAATAAAGGCTGATGCCATCCAGAACACCTCTGTCAGCTGAGAAGACATGTAGTTGACTTGTGCTGGGGTCTTTGGGTTTTGGACGCCTCTGTCATCTGTGAAGTCATATGGTAATGACTGCTAGCTTCTCATTTCATTAGGATTTCCCGGGGGTGTTTTCCTTCTGCATATCTAGAGATCTAAGGCTGTGCAGGCTCTGTTGGCAATGAAAGTTTTTCCAAAATTGTTCTCTCTTAAAAGACTCTAGTAAGCAGCCCCAACTTAAAAGGGTGAAGACATATCTCCATGGAAATCACCTAAGCAAAGGCCCCATCCCTAATTGGGTGGGTCATATCTCCATGGAAACAATCAAAAGTATCCCACCCAGCAATATTGAATGGGGATTAAAGAATATGCCTTTTCTGGGGTACACAATGGTTTCAAACTAGCACCACCCTCTGGACCCCAAAAAGACATGTTCCTTCCATATGCAAAATACATTCATTCCATTACAGTATCAGAAAGGCTTAAACCATTTCAGTAATGATGGAAATAAAATACAGAGTCAGAAACAGTAGAAAATCCCATCAAAGTCAACCGCAGGCATAGTCTGAACTAAAGCAAAATTCTCCTCTGGCTGTGGACCTGTGAAACTTAGAACAAGCTATTTGCCGCCAATCTTCAAAGGAAATATATTCATAAGATATAAGTTTCAGAATTTCAGATAGAGATACAGAGTTTCCACAGGGAGAATTGAAGGAAGACAAGAGCCACCAGACCCCAAAAGTCCTGAAAATCTGCAGAACAAAGTCCATTAGATTTCAACTTCTGAGAAGTCATTTATCTTCGCAGCTTTAGAAAGTGGCGGTGCCACCATTTCCTAGGTCTATGCTGCAGCCTTTCTCTCTTATCAAATGCTGAAGTGAGTTGCAAGACTGGGGCACGTTGTGGGGACCATCTTTCTCTTGGCTCCACCCTCTCCAAGCTTTACAGCAGCACCCAGGAACCCTGTCATCTCCATGGCACAAGCTCAACCTTTCCAGGTCAAAGGGGTGGCAGCAAGCTCTGCCCAATCTCTAAGGAATGTGCTCCACACTCTCAGATGTCTGGGACACCAAGATTCTTCCAAAACATCTAGGCAGAAAGTCTGCCCTCTGCCTCTGAAGCAAACTCACCCTCTCAACATGTATCGGTGGATTTGCTCTCCTTGTCTAAAATTTCCTAGCTCAAGACCATGTATCTTCCATCGTTTGGTATCTGAAGCCATTTTTCCTTCAACTTGTCACTTTTTTGTCCCTTTTAGTTCAGACTTTTAGTAGGTCTGCTCAAACAGAGCTTGCAAAAAATTTTTGTTGATTTTCCTGTTGTACACAAGGATCAAAGCCATCCGACAATAAAGACTTTCTACTAATCTTTTCAAAATAATTCCATCATCAATCCTCACTTCTCCTGTAATGGCTGACCGCTTCCATGTTTGGGTAAATCCTCAAATGGGGCCTTATTCATTGGGGTTTCACTTTCTGGAAGCCCAAAATTTACAAGTCATCAATTTTTGTGCTTTGTACCCGAGAGTTCAGTTCTAAACTTACCACTTTCTTCTCTCATTTTACTATAAGGTGCAATGAGCAACCTGACTGCATTTTTGCATTTAGTTTGGAAACTTCTTCTGCTAAATTTCCAAGTTGATCACTCACAAATTCTTCCTTCCATCCACAAAGACTGCCTTCCTTCCATTTTGCAATGACACATTCATTATTTCTGTCTAAAACATTGCAACAGGTATCTTTAGAGTTCACTTTTCTACCAATAGTTTCTTATTGGCATTCTAGGTCTTTCCTATTAAAATACTCACAATTCTTCCAAAATCTTCCCCTCATCCATTTAAAAAAACTGTTCCAAACTGTTTGCTATGTGCAAACTGTTTGCTATGTGCAAACTGCAGCAATACCCCACTCTTGGTACCAAAATCTGTTTTTGTTTGCTGAAATGAAGTATACCTCAAATGGAATGGCTCTTAAAATTGGAATTTATTAATATGCAAGTTTACAGTCCTAAGGCCATGAAAATTTCCAAATTAAGGCACTGATTAGAGGTTAACTGCACTGAAGAAAGGATGATGTCCTCTGGAATACCTCTGTCAGGTGGGAAGGCACATGGAAATCTCTGCTAACTTTTTCTCCTGGCTTCTTATTTCATAAGGATTCCCAAGTGGTGTTTTCCTTCTGCATCCCCAAAGGTCTCCGGCTGTATGGACTCTGTCAGCATTGAAGGTTTTCCTTCAATGCTGACAAAATGTTTCTTTCATAAAGGACTCTAATAAGCAACCCCTCCTTGAATAAGTGGAGACAAATATCCATGAAAACCACCTATTCAACAGGTCCAACCAACATCTGGGTGAGTCATGTATCCATGGAAGCAATTAAAATGATCCCACCCAGCAATATTGAAAGAGGATTAAAGGACATGTTTTCTCTGCGGTACATAACACTTTCAAATCAACACTCCCACCTTGAATGGGGTGGGTCACATCTCAATTGAAATAACCTAACCAGAAGTTCCCACTTATAATACTCCACCCTCACAGGAATTAATTAAAAGATCAAGGACTTTAAAGTCCATGCATATTATGGTATGCATAATAGCTTCAAACTAATTCAAGTTTACAAATACAATTAGAAAAATGTCGAAAGTAAGGTTTGCCTTATAAATAATTACCTTAAATAAATTTAAACAACTTTATTTTTTTATCCAAAAGAAATAAATTATTAAGTTTTTCTCTTTATTCTTGAGTCAGCTTGGGTAACTTGCATATGTCTAGGAATTTTTCCATTTCTTATAGGCTATCTAGTTTGTTTATATGCAATTGTTTACAATACTTTCTCGCAATCCTTTTTATTTTTGTAAGATCATGAGTGATAGCACCATTTTACTTTTTGTTTAAAGCTCTTTGTATCTTTTCTATTTTTGTATTTGCCTGTCTGGATAAAACTGTCAATTTTACTGCAGAGGGTGGAATGTGCTGTTTTGAACTTGTTATATAACCCAGAAAAGCCATATTCTTTTAATCCTGATTCAGTTATTGTAAGGTAGGACATCTTGATTAGGTTGTTTCTACAGAGATGTGACACAACAAATTCTGGTTGTGGCCTTTCGATTAGGTCACTTCCAAGGAGATATGACACACCCAAATATGGGTGGAACTTTTTGATTAGATGTACTTGTGACCCCACCCATTCAAGGTGGATCCTCATTAGTATACTGGAGCCCTTAAAAGAGCTCCAAGAGAGAGACAGTTCAGAGCTGACACTGACATCAGAGTTTATAGATGCCGGGAGACAGAAGCAGAGAGATGGCCACTGAAACTGAGTGCTAAAAGCCACAAGCAAGTAGCCAGAAAACATTGCTATGTGCCATCTCATGTGATAGAGAAACCGCAGACAAGTATAGGCTTTTCTTAGTGAAGTATCATTTTGTTGATGCCTTAATTTGGACATTTTCATGGATTTAGAACTTTAAACGTGTAACTTAATTAATCCTCTTTTTATAAAAACCGTATTGCATTCCAACACCATTACAAATGAAAACACATGCAATACAATATTATTAAGCCAAAAGATATGAAGCTCTGAGACATGTTGCAACATGGAAGAATTTTGAGAATTATGCTCTGTGGATTAAGCAAGGCCTATAAGGACAATAAGTCTCACAGCACTTAGAAGAGGCATCTAGAGATAGCAAATTTCCAGAAAGAGCAGATTAAAGGTTACTGGGATGGGGAGAGGAGGGTCAGTTCTAAGAAAAATACATAGACACCTGACAATAACAGAGCTGTATGAATATAGTCCATGAGAATATAGATAATTCTATGGCATAGGGAAATTAGGAAATCAGGAAAATTCATCTTCAGATAACTTTTATGCTTGCAAGGATACTTTAATTTACTGTAGAAATCTTAAAATGGCAATATAAAATGAGAGTAGAATATCACTTTCAGAAAAAATGTTGCCCACCCTTTCTCAGCATCTTTATCATTTAGGTACACAAATTTTCATTAAGTTTTTTTGAGCATTTACATATGCATTAATTACAATATAAACTATTGCAAAAGTATTTTCTTCTTTTTATTCAATAGGACAGTCATTTCCTATAAAAAGGTATCTATAAAAGTATACAAAAAGGTAGAGTTTAGCAGATGAATAAAGAATGAACCAACTACATTTTGCTTAAAATAATAGCTAATATTAAAAGTATAATAATAGAAAATAAGAAGTTTTGTAGAGGATTCAGAGAATTAGTACACTGCTCTACTGTTGGTGAGAATGTAAAATGGTGCAACCACTTTGGAAAAAAATATGGCATTTCTTCAAAAAATTGAATATAGAGTTATCATACAATCCACCAAGTCCAGCTTCAAGTGTCTATCCACAAAAAGCAAAAAAAAAAAGTGTCTCAAAAAGGTACCTGTACACCAATGTAAATAGCAGCATTATCCACAATAGCTTAAAGGTAGAAATAAATCATGTCCATCAACAAATGAATGGATAAGCAAAATGTAGCATGCTTTGAAACAGTAGGATATTATTCAGCCATAAGAAAGAATGAAGTTAGGAGACATGATGTAACATGGAAGTACTTGAAGGCATTATTCACAGTGTAATGAGCAAGACACATAGGGACAAATTCTATGATGCCACTTAAAAGAGATTTCTGGAAATAACAAATCTTCAGTATCAGAAGTTAGATTAGAAATTATTATGGGATGCAGGGAAAGAAGGATGGGGGTAGTGTATGTTTGGTGGATATAAAGTGCAAATAAATCAATTTAGAAAATTATAAAGAAGGGAAGTATAACTCCCCATTTCTTTCATATGGTTTGCAAAGAGTGATTTCTTTTTAAAGAGCACGGTATGGACAGGAGAAAACTAATATATATTAACCAAGAGAGCTCATGTAATTGTATCTTGAGTCACCATTTTAAGAATTAAGTACAAGGTAAGAAATATCTATTTTACCTGGGTTAGTTGGTAGGATGCTTAGGCATGAATTTGAAAATCTCCATGATATTTTCAAATCAAATTTATAATTTATTTTCAACTTTATAGATAAACACAATGTCTTAGTGTTTTTTTATATTCTTTGTTTTATACACAGTGACTGGCATAATATTTTAATGATTTAAAGTAAATTTGATTTAATTAAAATAATTATTTGAAATAAGTCACAAAAAAACAATGCCTTGGCCTCAGGGCATTCAGAACCTCTGAAGTGATTAGTGACCTATAATGTCTTTTGAAAATCATGAGAAAAAGACTGATGCATTGGAAGAAGAATTGAGAGAGGAAAAAAATGTATAGAATAATCAGAATTTCTGCAAATCAAATGAAGCATAAAAATCTTAACTGAATATTCTGATTGAAACACATCTTCCAAATGACATGAAAATTGGCATGTTTTGTCTTAAAAAAAATGTGACACAAATGCTTTAATTACAACTAGAGTAGATAACCCCAACCTATAACCTAAGAAAGTATAGAAGCACCATATGATTTGTCTTTTTGTTGTATTATTTTTATATTTTTTGCAGACGCAGAATTTTGCTTCGCTACAGATAATATAAGGATGTTTTGAAAATGAAACCTAGGTGTTAAAAGAAAATTTATATTGAACTTGGAGGTATACTTCCTAAGAAGTCATTCAAGTAAAAATAAACAAACAAAAAATGGGAACAAGTGATTCTTCTAGAATAGTGTTCCTCAAAGAATGGTCATAGACTTCTGAACTAGAATCAATTAGGTAAAGAGGCATAGTGACCAACTGATTAAGAATAGCTGAGGGTAACTATTTTGGACCTGGGCTGAGAACCAGTTTTCTATGTCCACCAAATTGCTAACTGAAAATCTTTAATAATTCCACGATCGCTGTTAGGACAGAAATGGCCTGAAGTAGCAGATTATGGAAACAAAATCATGTTTGACTGATTATACTGATTTAATCCATACACAAATTTTTAAACTTTTCACTTCACATGTTGCATATAAGTACAAAATGTAATTGGAAATACTTCTGTAATACTGATCCATCTTTCATTTTGCTATCTCTTTGCTCTTTGTGTCATTTTTCTATATTAACTATCTAGTCATACTTCCACACACTAATAATAGCATTTGAAGACATTTAGGTTTTGAAGCAGTAGCTGTAATTATATTACTTCTATAAATAACGTAGTCATTGATGCTTTTATGATGAAAATGAACCTAAGTGATTGAATATTTATGAATTGGGATCTTTTTGGAAGAGAATATGACAGCATTGAAAACATGCAATTACCAGAAATACCTACAGTAATTAAAATGTTAATTAATGATAGTTGCTTTTATTAGCATAAAAGAAATCATGTTACATATAGGAAAAATGAAAGTCTCATAATGTTTTAAACTCAAATTTATTCAGTCATTAAAGAAAAACCCCTTTTAAATCAAATATGCCAAGTGAAGGGAAATAATCTGTTTTAATTACTTTTCAGACATCAAGTAACATAAACCAACCATCTAATGCTCATCTCTCATACCTAACTGAACACAGAGGAGTTAATCTAAAATATTTTAAAGCTTCTCATTAAGTTGACTCAATTTCTCAACGTTTAAGCTAAAATACTTTGGAATAACTCAATAACAATATTCAACTCTAATACTAAAATTGTTGTAAGAATATCCATGAAAATCAATCTTCTAAGCTAGAACATATTTTGTTGTAATTAATTCAATACACTAAAAATATAAATTCCAAATTATTTGCATTCTACTTCAATGGTTTTCTTATCTCTCTGTTCCTTTTCTATCACAGTTGAAGATTTTAATCCCAGACCTTCAACCAATGAGACTTTTTTTTACCTTTCCTTAAAATGTACGAGCTTTGATAGTTGAGAGCATAAGTTTCCTTATTCTAATATTCTATTGCATGATTGATTATATCTTAGGGTAGAAAATCTTAAAATAGTGAGGCTTTATTTTAAATGTATAAAGCCAAATTCCTATAGACACATATCGTATAGAACATTCCTGTTTTTTTAATGACCATGCATTTAACTAGATGTTCATCTATTCACTAGAATATAATTTTAACAGAACCCCTTCTTATTACAATAATATTACTTCATATGCACATCTATAGCATTGATTTATATTGAAACATCATCCTCTGATATATGACTCAAAACCTAATATGTCCTTATTACCCTTCCTTTACAGTTTGCATTCCAGGGCCCTTCAGAAATGTCAATTCCTTCCAACACCCACTGTTTTAGTTTTTTGATGCTGGCAGAAATGCAGTATACCAGACATGGGTTGACTTTTATAAAGGGCATTGAGAAGTTACAAGTTTACCATTCTAAAGCCTTAAAAATGTCCAACTAAGACATCCAGAAAAATATAACTTGACTTAAGAAAGGCAGATGTAGGAAGCATATGCTAATATCTGCTCATCCGTCTCTCCTGGCTTCTGGGCTTCAAATAGCTTCCCCAAGGTGTTTTCTTTCTGTATCTCCAAATGTCTTTGTCTGTGCCTGCTCTGAGCTTTTTACAAAATATTTCCATTTTAAAGGTCTACAGTAAGTAGATTAAGACCCACCTGGAGATACATCTCCATGGAAACCACTTAATCCAAAGGTCCCACCCAAAATTAGGTGGGTCACATTTCCCTGAAAACAACTTCATAAAAAAAATCACACCCACAAATTGGGTGAGTCACATTTCCATGAAAACAACCTAAGCAAATGGTTCCACCCTAAACAATAGGTCCATCTCCATAAGACTGTATTAGGGAAAGGAACATGGTTTCTCTGGCGTACATAAGAGTTTCAAGCCAATACATCCTCAAACACTGTTTGGGTTCTCCTTTTATTTGTAATCATCTAGAAAAATATCAAACCAAGGATACTCTGAAGATATATTTCTTATAGTTTTCTCTGTATTTTTCCCTTCCATGTGGATAAGGGAAAAATAATATCAATTTCTTCTATTCCTTGGTTCTTTCCATAAGCATAGGTTAATGATGTAATTTATCATATATTGAAGGAATAAAAGCTTTCTTTACTCACATCTCTGTTCTCAATACCCTTCATTTTCTCTTACCTGACATCTTAGTCCTCCAAAGATTTATCTATAGCCAATGTATAAAATATCTCTTCTTTTATACTGTCTTGTACTCACTCCAATTAGCTATTGTCATGGTCAGCTTCATGTGTCAACTTGGTCAAGTGGCGGTACCTGTTTTTCTGGTTGGGCAAGTGCTGGCCTGTCTGGTGCAATGAGGACATTTCATAGAATTAGATCATGATCACATCAGGTGCATCCACAGCTGATTCCATTTGTAATCAGCCAAGGGGCATGTCTTCTGCAATGAGTGATGCTTAATCTAATCACAGGAAGCCCTTTAAGGAGGATTCAGAACAGACAGACTCTCTTCCTCCTTCAACTGGCGAGCCTCTCCTGGAGTTCATCCAGACCCTCCACTGGAGTCGCTGGCTTCAGTCGTGGATTTTGGACTCTGCATTTCCACAGTCACTTGAGACACTTATAAATTTTATATTTGCAAGTTTTCCCTTTTGACTCTCTTTCTCTAGAGAACCCTAACTAATACAGGTATTCATCTGTACCTCCCAACATGCTGCTAAGTCTCATGATTAATATTTATTTGTAATTATTTTATTTGACTTACAAATAGCATTTATTATAACTGATTTCTTCCCTTTTGAAATACTTTATTTACACTGTTCTCATCTTTATAATATTATTCTAGCCGTACTGATGCCAGATAGCCCAAGGAATTCTTCAAGAAATTGAGACCACCATCTGTGCCATGTTTTTGCTGCTACAGTTCTGATTAATGTGGCTCACCACCCTAGTTCTCTTCAGCATTGTGGGCTTTCATTTCTCTCTCTTCTCTCTCTCCTCAATCTCTCTCTCTCTCTCTCTCTCTCTCTCTCTCTCTCTCTCTCTCTCTCTCTGTTAGAACAATTTGCCTGGACAGTACCAGCAAAAACATGGCACAGATTAGTCACCCTCACAAAACATCAATAGACAACCAAAGGATCGCACTAAAGCAAGAAGGTGAAAAAACAAAACAAAACATACCCTCTAAGAAAATCATTAGATATGATAGCCAGAGAATTCCATTCCTATTATGTACAGAAAGCAGTTACAGAAAACTGATCTCTCCCCTTAAGCACCCTTAAGATTAAGATATAGAATTCTCTGAGAGAGGAATGAGGTACATTAGATTGGGAAGGAGGGAGGGGGAAGTGATGCTAATACCCATAAAGTACATCACTCAAGTCGACACCCAAAAAGCATCATGGAAAATTGCAGCTCATCAATCCTATATTAGCATAACCAGAGGGCGAAGGACCCCTGCAAGTCCCTATAATGCAGAAGTCCCAGTCTCAGCAAAGAATGGCACCTATCCCAGGTGGCAGAAGCTTGAGTAAATCAAATGGGAGATCTTGGGACATGATGGACAATTGTATGGCCTGGTCTCTAAGGGAGTTAATATCCTGTGTTATCTTTGAGCTTTATTTAACATAAAAGAAACAGTCTTCTCCCAGGAATGCACGTGTTCCTCCATGAGCTGCTATAAAGGCATTTAAGACTCCTCAATTTTGAAGAATGATACCCACTAACTATTGGGATTGGAGAAGGTTTAAGATAGAGGCTGTTCATTCAATGCTAGTGGATAATTCTAGGGAGAGATTATGGGTCCAATAGACAATGGCTATTCTTGAAGCTCCAGTAGCTAAAACTACCCCAATTCTGATGATAGCTAGGAGTGGGATTAGGAATTGGCCTGTCCCTCTATTCTGGTATGGGATGACAAATTGGGAAACTGTGAGTGGAAGAGGCTCATTTCCACTTTTAAGCTTGAGTACTGGGGCCTTACTACCACAGGGTAGGTAAACATAGGTTTTATGCCCACAGAGGAAGACTATTCTCTGATTGAGATCTAGAGAGAGACAGCAAATGTTAGGTTGCCTACAGGTCTAAGCGATGCACCACTGATTACTGATGTGGCAATATGGAGTTCAATCTGTTTATAGGTGATTCATGCCCCACTGCATGCTGAAAAAAAGAACCCAAGGAACTTGTTGTCAGGGTTGAATGTGATGCTTAATTTTTGTCACAGACTATGCTTGACATTATGGTCAGATGATCTTAGAGTTTGACAAGCACTGGAACAAAATCTGAAGATAATATAGGGATTTGCATCTGTCCCTGGTTGATCCTAGTAGAACTGGGAAGCTCCCTTTGGGAGTGAGTGATATTTTTCCTTAAGGGCGTAATTTTCCCAGTGCACATAGAGAGGGTGAGTATGTGCTTCTTGTCATATATGATAGTGCCTTCTTTTTGGAAGGTGATACTGTGGCCAGTGCTGATAATGACAGGGGTGGGGTCCTCAGTGATTTAAAAGATTTAGTTACAGTTCAAATAGATGGGCAGAGACCCAGAATTTTGTATCCATAGGTCATGCCTCTGACTGCCCACAATGAGGGACACAAATCCAGCTGGAAGTTAGATTAAAGAGATAACTGCATGCTGGACCACACTAAAATAAGGAAAAGTCTGAGTGAAAGGAAAGTAGAAGATATAGATAAAGCTTAAAGTTTCTAAGAGATCTTTGCTTTGGTAGAGATTACCTAGTTATCCAGGGATTACTAGGAACTCATGATTTATGAGAACGTCCCTTAGACACAATTTAAGGGAGGTGTGAAGTGATAGGTTTTGGAATTTACATTCATGGTGCAAGTCTGTGGATAGAGTTCCAGAGTGATGGCTAAAGGAAGAGTAAGTGACTCCCATGCTAATTAATAAGTTAATACTCTTACTTACCACACCAAGGTTCACCCAAAGGCTCTTGTGTAGTTATGGCCAGCTATGAAGTGGGAGCAAGTTGGAACCTTAGGCCCCTTCAATCCTCACTCAAGGCCATCAGTGGTGCAGGATCCCCCTGCTTCTCCTTTCAGAGTTGGGCACAGTACTGTTTACAGTGGTCTTTCTTTTTGCATTGAGGAAAAGGTTCTGACGACCCATCCAGACCAGAACACATTTTGCTCTAATGTCCTAACTTCCCACATATGGCCTTTGGGTTTAATCTGAAGGTCCAGGGTGCTACTTACAGAGACTGTTATTAAATGAGCCTGTCTCTTGTCCTGTTGCTGGTCTTGCAGGCCATTGTCCAGTCTTTCAATTCTGTCTCTATCATTATAAACACTGAAAGGGATTGTCTACCATTGGATTAAAGTGTGTCTGTGGCCCCATAGCTATTTTCTGCAATTTCTCTGAATATCTGGAAACGATTGGCTAATAAAGTGAGTCCTTAATAAAATCCACCTTTCCTGGGAATTGGGGTCTATGGTGGTATATTTCTTAAAGTTTTTTACCAAGCACACCTGGAATAAAGCCGGCTCCCCATTTCTTTCCTGGGTTACCTCCCTCTCATTTTATGTAATTTACTGGGTTAATGTTGCAGTTTTTCATTCCTACTACAAAACAGATGATTTTATGGGGTTGGTGTTTTAGATCTGTCTGTCCTCATTGGAAGTTCCAGTAGGGGCCGTTATTAGGGAGTGCAGTAGCTCCTACTGGGTATGATTTGGCTGAGATGCTGCTAGACTATATTAGCTTATCTTGGGGCCAGGTTATATTGTAGAAGACTTTTTTTTTTTCTTTTAGGCCTCTATTTGGAAAATGTTCCAGTGTTTCCAGATGCATCTGGAGAGTTAGTAAAGATAGGAGAATTATACATGTTTTTCTGTTCTGCTGGTTGTGTCTCTGCCTATAAGAGGGAGGAAGTAAAAGAAGAGTAGACGAGAATACAGTAGTAAGGAGAATTGGGAGTCTTCTAGAAGGCTACTGATTGAGCATCCAAGAGAGACAAAGCTTTGGGAGTGTAAGACTTCACAGAAGAGTTCCAATTGGTTGCTGGGCCCAGTCCTCAGACCAGTGTCAGTTTAACCAACCAGGCAGTGCTATCTGAGTGTCCCCAGAGATTCACCTTTGCTTGTGCACCCCTGGGGCTTTTAATAGGTAAGCACAGGATAGCAAAGGTCCTCAACATAGGTAGGAGAACTCATTCCTAAAGGGAGTCTCTAAAGGCACTTGGTTAATTCTCAAGACAGCATGGAAAGAAGGTTATGGAGAGACTGGACCTTGTGAGGGGCAGGAGTCTGAAGTCACATGAATGTGAATTATAATTAGGTCCCTGACTGGACTGGAGATATAGATGGCAATGTAGGAGGTACCTAAATAAACATTCAACTATTGAGAGAGTTATCTGTACCTTGTAAATGTAACACTTACAGACTGGAGTAAAAACATTATATCCTGGGATTGCCACAGGCAGCAGAACCCTTGCTTAAGTTATGAGTGCAGTGGGACCCCAGGTGGCAGAAGAATCCACTTGTACTTTGACCTGAAATTCTAAACCAAGCCCATACCTCCCCATCTTTATGCACTAAACCTTTCCCCCTTTAGCTGGTTCATTCATATTCATCAATGGCTTAAGAAGCCTGGAGGGCAGAGATAGGTGAGAAAAAATGAATGAGTACATGTTTGCTGAATTTAGATTTAAAAGTTTTAAACAAGGGCAGTGGGACACTTCTTTTAATTGCCTCCAATTACTGGATCCATTTCACTTAAAGCTGTGTTATGGCCAATTAGAAGAGGTCCCTGCCCTTTTCCTGATGCAACCTTCTGTCAGCTCCAGGGTAATTTCAGAGTGGTTTCTTCCTAATGTCCAGGCTTATTTACAGTAATTACAAAAATCAAGGCTTTGAACCCTGCTGCTTAGAAGTTTTTGGCTTGTTGTTTGATTTAATTTTCTCTGGGACTCTAAGAGTGCCAATTTAATATAGATTGCAAAGGTGATATAGAAAGACTCAGGCATACCACAATAGACAGACCAGCAACCTCCCACTTGACCTGGAAAACTCCAGTCAAACCCCAAAGAAAGGCATCAGTTGTTATTTGTGAGCCCTTGAATCTGCATGGTGCAAAGAGTTGATTCTCCATCCCCTTCCAAGGGGAAGGGTGCTACAGTCAAATGAGAGGGCTGACATTATGTCTTGTTTCTGGAGAAGAGAGAAAAGGACAAAAATGGAGAGCAATACTTATTTAGGATGTGCTGTCTGGTCTCTTCACAATCGCCAAGATGATGATGGACAGACCCAGGAGTTCTTGATAAATCAACACCTCAACCAAAATTAGAATCATGAAGGTTCTTGACTCAGTCACAGAAAATAATTCAAAAACTAGTTAGTGTGCACAGACAAACAGTTTAATAATCTCAACGCAGGAAAGCGCTGGGAGTTCTTGGCTGGGAGGGATGCTGGAAAATCCTGGGAATTCTCAGAAGTAGAGATATTGACCAGGATCTAATGCCATGAAGGCTCTTCACTCAGCTAGTGGAAAGAACTCAAGGACTAGTCAGTGTCTAAAGTCAAAGAATTTACTTGCAAGTCAGTGTGTTCAACCCAAAACCTTAATGCATGGCAGAAGCAATTCCTCCACCCTCCTTCTCTACCCTGTCACTCAGTGTCTGAAATCAGTTCTTATTTCTCAAATTCCCAAATATTAGAGACTCCCAGAGCTATAGCCTCAGATTTCTTCTCTTTTATTTCTTCCCTCACTCCCTAGGGAATCTCAACCAGTCTTATGACTTCAAATTCTGTCTTTATGATGAAATTTCCAACATTTGTGTATCCAGACTGGACTTCTAAACTCTACACTTAACTACTATTATAATCTAATGAGTATCTTAAATTCACCATGATCAAAATAAAACTCCTAATGATCTTTCCATAACCTCCATCACTGTGTTAGAAAGAAATTGTACCTGAAAGAGAATAAATGCTCATCCAACTGTAGAGAAGAAAATAAATTATTCATGCTCTTGCAAGAACGAGCACACAGCCCAAAAATGGTGGCTGGTTTGCCAAACAATAGAATGCCGTATCGTATACATAAGCTTAGCACATAGGCCCCTTCTGTTTCTTCACTGATTGGATACTCCAGAGGTTACAGCCTATCTGAATAGTATAACTATTCCATTTTCCCACCAGAGGTTCCAACTTTTGATTATGGTTTACATTTCAATGACACTGGCTGCTACTTATTCAAACTTGTTTCTACCTATTTGGCACCCATTCTAGGCTTACATCAGAGGCTTTCTCCTTCCTTGGCTGCAAAACTGGTTTAAGCTGTCCTACAGCCCTTTCTTGCACCATCTTGTATGAAAGCTAAACTTAATTTTATTCTTATAATTATCAGTCTTCCCCATCTCAGTAATAACAAATTCAGTATTTCATTTGCACAGGTTGAATGCCTTTTATTCATCTTTGACTACATCCTCTCATGTAATATAAGAGCAAATACTTCAAATCATATGCAGACTCTGTCTCCCTCTCTGTACTTGAATTTTTGAAATAGTATCATAAATGTTCTGCTATTTTTTTAAGTTTTGGTTCCCATAGACTACTCAATCCCACACTAGCCAGAATTACCTTTTTGCAAAGTAAGTTAGATGATATCACTATTCTGCTCAAAACCCTCTAATAGCATCCCCTTTAATTCAGAGCACCAACATCTTTAAATATATCTATAGTCATAACAGATGCTCATTTTGTTATCTTAATCCCCTCTATTCACTTTCTTATTCACATCACTGAACAATATTGTACTCCTTGATGTCACTCAAACAAGTCAAAGGCTATTACAATATATTTGTCATTGCTCTTCATTTTGCCTAGAAAATATTTTCCCATTAGACAAATGGTTTATTTCCCCTTCTCCTTCTGATCTCTGATTAGAAGTCACCTTTAAAACTAAAACTTCCTACAACCACTTTATTTAAAACAATATCCTGACCCAAGCTAAAACTCTGTGCCCAGTAAATCCTTATTGAATGAATGAACCAAAATTTGTACTCCATTATTTGACAGTTTTCTACATTGGATAACAGTATTATAAGATTACTAACAAATTATTTTAACCAAATAATTATTTTAAATGCCAAGAATCAGTTATTATCAGCTAGTGTTTTTGGTGGTTGAAGTGCATTTTTTTCAACTATCAATTATTTCAAATGTTAACTAGATCGCGGACATATTATTTAGCTTCTTTGTGCCTCATTTTTCTTATTGATAAAATAAAATAATTGAACTGGATAGTCTTTCAATGTGTATACATCTTATTTAAACAGCACTAAGAAATATTATGTATTTTTAAACTTGATACACTTTTGAGGGCAAATTTTAGGAGTAATGGGAGTATATGGAAATCTTGGAATACATTACTAATGAATGAAATTTATTTATTTATTTATTTATTATTTTTACATGGGCAGGCACCGGGAATCAAACCCAGGTCCTCTGGCATGGCAGGCAAGCATTCTTGCCTGCTGAACCACTGTGGCCCACTCAATGAATGAAATTTTGAAAGAAAACCAAATGTGTAAAGCAGAGAATGGCTCATTCACTACTTCTGAAGGACCTTAGTAGAATCCTTAATTTTCATGATGTCTAGCTTAATAACCATAATATTAGTCATGCTTCTTTTCTCATAAGAGTTCATCTCTCTTAAAGATGCTGTCAGGTTACACGCTGAGAAACCATGAAAAGTGCTGTGTGACCATATAAAAAGTGCTATGACCATTTTAGGACAAGAGCAGAATGCAATCTTAATTAGATGATGACCTTTTTTCCAATTAATTAAGTATATTTTGCATGTAATATAGCCAGAATTAAACAATTGTCTCCCTACTCTCACCCATGCATTCTGCACTCTCCAGGAATTTATTCTCTGAAACCTACTCTAATGAAGGTGACTGCTTAGTTCCCAGTGGTGGTGAGCTTAAGCTGGTTCCAGTCTGTTGGCTCATGGAAGACATTATATGCATCTCTTCACTCTGAATACAATGGCATGATATCAACAGCTAATAATCAGCCAATGTGGGAGAAATTATATCATGAAAATGTCAAATCCTACAAACCAGCTATTTTAGATTTCTAGTCTGTTTAAGCAAATACCATAAAATGGGTGGCTTAATCAATGGGAATTTATTTGCTCTTTTTCTATGCAAATTGCATTCATTTCATTACAATACCCCAAAACCCTTAAAGGATTTCAGAAACAATGCTTAGAAGAAAGCCTCTTCTGGGTGTTCTCTGTCCTGAGGCATAATTACCCTCTGCTTGTAGACCTGGGGAAACTGGAGAACAAGTTATGTGCTTCCAATACACAAAGGATGGGCAGGCATAGGATAAACATTTTCATTCCAGAGAGAAGAATTTGGGAGGAAAACAGGGATCACAGGTCCCAAGCAATTCTGAAAGCTGCAGGCCATACACAGTTAGATTTAAAAGTTTAAAAGTTATCTATGGAATGATGTTTTGTCCTCCAGGCCTGGTGAAGCAGCAGCCCCATCCTTCTCAGTACTTGCAGCCCTGCTTTTCCTGATCAGTGAGGTGAATGTTCCCCCTTCCATAAGCATGGGCTCTATGCTCCTCAAGCTTTGGGGTAGCACCCATACATTCTTCAATCCTTAAGTTACAGGCTCTAGCATCTGACAACTGTAGGGTGGCAGCATTCTTCCTGAATGAGACTCATCATCACCCCAGACATGGGGTGGGGGCTCTCTCTTGACCCAAGAAGATATCTTCTGTTCAGATCTCAGCTTCCATGGTTCTATCCTTGAAGTTGTATCAGGCAAGCCCCTCTTTGCTCAAGCCATTTCCTCTTGCAGTGGTCAGGCCCCTCACCCCTCCTTGCACATTTAAATTGCCTCCTCTTTAAAAATTCCCCCAAATCATCTGAGCAGTTAGAACTACACATAAACAGGATGCTTGCCCTGAGAATGGGTAAGACTGCACATAGGCGTAAGACAAATTCCTGTAAAGAAACGCCTCCCCTAACGACTCATCTGCTTCTGTAAACCCAGTTTCACACCTTTCTCAATTTGAATCAGCCAATAATTTCCTTCCAAAACCACCAGTTCATGCCTTGTCTTTAATGCATCATCCTGACTATGAAAGCTTTTGTAACCTTTTGCTCAGGGCTCAAACTCGAGGTGACTCAGCTGGGCCCCATGTGCATGGACAAATAAAATCTTGCTTCCTGAAGCTCTGGAGCTTCGATCCCAATTCCTTCAGTGTTCCACGTAATGTTCCTGGAGGCTTGCAGCCTTGTCCCTGGTTTTGCACAACATTTCTGGGGGCTTGTCTGGGACTGAGAGCTGGTCACATTATCACCTCCCTCTCTGTGACAATGACATCACCTGGACCGGAGATCCAACTGAATGAAATGCTGGCACCGGGGACTTCTCCATCATTCAGAATTCTAACCCCCCTGGTTGGGGTACTCATCACTGCTAGAGTGGCAATGGATTTGGGACAGCTTCAGGAACCAGATCCCTGGGAGTGCCACCCATCTGATTGGTAAGCACTCGATTGCTTTAGGCTATTCGCCCACTCGTAGAAGGCCAGGGGCCTGGGTGGAAGGGGGGCCTGGTCAACCCCCAAGACTCTCTGAGTACTGATCTCCTTCTGGAGGACCAGGGGAAATGGTTCAGTTTTGGGAAGGGTGGTGTGGGAGGAACATCGATTGAATATGCATGACTGTGTGAGAGAACGGAAGTCCTGGGCCACAGGAGCTGAGCACCAGGCCATGAGTGAGTCCAGATTCTGTGAGTCTGTGGTGAGCATCATATGGTTAAGGTTGGACAACTCCAAAAGGGGAGCCACCAGGGGTTTATACTGGACCACCAAAGCCAAGAGGCACCCAACATCCCTGCTAGGGGAGTGGCCAGGCTGAATGAAGTACTAGATTGTCTGAAGTACCTATGTTGTTTGTCTGTAAACCCTTTCCGTAACAGTTGGCTCCACCAAAATGGGGGAGGGGGGGATCTAGTAAGACACCATTGCGATGCATGATCTCCAACTTTAAGAAGACTTTCACAGATGACTGGGGAGTCAAGCTTATCACCGGTCAACATAGGAAATTCAATAAACTAGAATGTCCCACCTTTGGGGTGGATTGGCCATCTGAGGGAAGTTTTGAGTTAGGAAAGATAAAGGCAGTTTATAGCATAGTGTCAGGGGCGCCTGGACACCCAGATCAGTTTCCCTACATTGCCACCTGGCTGGAGGTCGCAAAGAAGAAGCCAGGGTAGATAAAAACTTGCTTTGATGGAACACCCAAGTGGTGGAGAAGTCCTTCAAGGAACCAGATGGCAAGCCCAAGGTCCCAGTTTTATCCAGTACACCAGAAGAGAAGGAAACCCCCGCCTTACTTCATGCCACCAACACCTGCAGTCCTGCTGAGCTCCTCTGCAGCGACCCTGATCACTCCAGCAGCCCAGAAGTATAATCTGAGGCTCTGCTAAGCTCAGCCATCCCCTGACTCCCTGAACGGTGGCAGCTGCAGCCCTGGCCAGGTGCAGCTGTTCCATCTGCAACCTCACCCTTAATACACCTGAGGGAAACCTGAGGACCTCCTTATGTTGATGCCCAGGGAGACTTTCAGGAAGAGAGAAGAATCCTATACCATCATACACTGAGAGGCATCAGGCAATGATTGACTGATTCCAGTCCATTGTCCAGATGCACCAGCCCATCTGACCTGACTGCAACCATCTGCTTGTAACTCTCCTCTGCACTGAGGAACATAGGTATGTGGTAGCAGTGGCACAGAAGCACCTGGAAGAAAGCACTCCCCCATGAAACTTTAGACCCAGCCCAATATACCACCCATGGTTTTCAGGAGATGACCCAGAGAGGGACCCAAGCACTGATGTGGGATTGCAGGCCCCTCAGCAGTTCTGCGAGGCCCTGCTCCAGGCCTCCAGAAAGGCAGCCGAAAATCCACCAACGTGACTGAGGTCAAGGAGGTCTTGCAGAGCCCCTGAGCAAATTTCTTGAGCAATTGATGGAAACCTTCTGCCATTACACACCGTTCAATCCTGAGGCCCCAGAGAGTCAAATGTTGGTAAACTCTGCCTTCATGAGATAAGCCGCCCCTGACATTTGAGGTAGGCTCCAGAAACTAAACAGATTTGTGGGCATGAACACAAGCCAGCTGATACAGGTGGTCATGAGGGTGTTCGTCAAATGGGTCCAGGTAGGGTTCAAGGAAAAGAAACGGGAGCTCAGGGAAAAGGCTTAGATGATTGTTGCTGCCTTTGAGAAGCAAGACCAAGGAGTCTGGCCAAAAACAACCTGACAGGCCCAAACACCCTTGGGGCGAAACCAGTGTGCTTTCTGCAAGGAGGAGGGGCACTGGAAGAACAAGAGCTCCAATAAAGCTGTCCCGTTAACAGGGAGAGGAAGGTGGGACTCTGGTCCCAGGCTTCATCCGGATCCTGACACCATCTCCTTGTCTGCTGATGAGCTCGCTGACTAGGACAAACCAGATTCCATAGTTTTAGGCCCCTGGGAACCCATGGTCAGGGTAAAATTAGAGGGCCGAGAAATGGACTTTATGGTGCATACTGGTGCTGAACAGTCTCAGCCCCTGGGGGATGCTCACCCATTTTCTTGCCAGACAATAGACAATGGGTGCCACTGCTATAGTGTAGAAGAAGCCATTCCTGAAGGCCAGAAATTGCAGCATTGAGAGTAATTCAGTGTCATACCAGTTACTGTACATGCATAAGTGCCCACTGCCACTACTGTGATGGGACCTCCTCAGGAAACTGCATGCCCAGATTACTGTTGCCCCAAAGGAGAAGCTTTTTAAAAAATTGATGACCCACAAAAGATCCTATTCCTAACCACACAACTGGAGAGTGGTGACTGCACAAGGAGGCTAAAGTGGGAGGGGGAATCTGCCCTAGCCTGCCATTTCTGGACATTTCAAGTCTTTCGGCAGAGTACAACCCACCAGGCCTAGCCAAACACTGCCCTCCAGTGGTAATTTTCCTGAAGCCCATGGCATGCCCTGTGGCAGTGCGACAGTACCCGATCCTTCAGAAGGCCCTTGAGGCAATCCAAGGCCATTTGCAATGGTTGGAATCCCACCAGATCATCCAGCCCTGCAACTCCCCATGGAACACCCTGCTACTACTCGTGAAAAAAGCTCAAACAGGGGTATTTCACCTGGTCCAAGACATGTGGGCAGTCAATGCAGTTGCAGAAGCCACTCTCCCCATGTTCCTATCCCGTATATCCTCCTCAGCCTGGTCACAGGGAAAGCCAAATGGTTCTCATACTTGGGCTTGAAGGACACCTTCCTTTGCATCTGGGTAGCTGCAATCAGCCAGGAAATATTTGCCTTTCAATGGGAAAGGCCCTCTGTGTGAACCAAAAGACAGTCTACTTGGACTTGGGGGTTCAAAATTTCCCCCACTATTTTTGGGCAAGCATTAGGGAAGGACCTGAAATCATTCCCAGCTAGAGATTACAACTTCACTGCCCTACGATATGTAGATGACCTCCTGCTTGCCACCAAATCCCTCAGTGACTGTGAGTGAGGGATGGAGCGCCTTCTCCATCACTTGGACTTTCACAACCCTACATGTGCAGGGGATGTTATACAAAGAGTCAGGGCTCCTAACAGCAGGGGAAAAGCACATCAAGCATGGGCCAGAAACCCTGGCCTTACTGGAGGCAGCTTGGGCCCCCTCTGCTGTGGCTGTCATCCATTGCCACAGCCACCAGAAGGGAAACACCTTACCTGCAAAAGGCAACCACAAGGCAGACTCAGTTGCCAAACAAGCGGCCCTGGGACAGCTGGTGTTCCCTCTACAGCACAAACTGCTCTTTGCTCCCCTCACCCCCCACCCATTACACTGGTGGAGAGAAAAGCTGAGCTATTCCAAGTCAGAGGACAACTGACTAGCAAGGGAAAGGAAAAAATGCCATGATGGATGATGGGTTCTGCATGATAAATGTATTATTGTCCCTGAAAGCCTAGCCTGGCCCCTAGTGAAAAATGTTCACTATCAAACTCATTTTGGAGAAAAGGCCCTCATTGCTACTTTGGGCACTTGCCTCTACATACCCAAGCTCCCCTCCTGAGTGAAGCTAGCATGTAAGAGGTGACCACTCTCAGGTCAAGAGGGCCACCACAGATGACCCCTGGGAGTGCACCCCTGATCCTGACCAGAGAAACAATGTTAAGCAGCCCAGTGCCAGGATGGGAGGTCAGAACAACCAGTTAGCAGGTCTAACTCCATTCAAAGATTTACAGGTAGACTTTACAGAGTGGCCGCAGGCCCAGGGATATCACTATCTCCTCGTATTCACCTAAACCTTCTCAGGTTGGGTAGAAGTATACCTCACTTGCTCAGAAGCAACCCAGGAGGTGGCACAAGCCCTTCTAAAAGACATCATTCCTCAGTATGGAATGCCACTTACCATCAGCTCTGTCATCAGCCCTGCTTTTGTAGCTGAGACTATCCAAAAGCTGGCAAAAATCTTGCAGATAACTTGGAAGCATCACACTGCTTACTGGCCTCAAAGTAGTGGAAAAGTAGATGAATCGGACCTTAAAGGAGTAATTAAATAAATCTAGCAGGAGACAAAACTGACCTGGGTACAGGCACTTCCTATAGCTCTGTTTAGAATTAGATCTGCCCCCAAAAAGAAAATAGGTTTCTTCCCATTTGAGCTAGCATATGGAAGGCCACAACCCCTTAGGGAGTGTAGGGAAACCTCAGAGACATTGGGAACTTAAGCCTAACCCAACACTTGGTTCAGCAGGGATGGGTTCTAAGTAAGTTGAAAGGGAAAGCATTGGAAGCAGTGTCCGAGCTTTTCAATATTTATCCCCCATATATGAATTTGCACCATGAGACTTGATATGGGTTAAGAACTGAAAAAAAGGCTCCCTCCAGCCTCAATGGAGAGGCACTTACCATGTGGTTTTAGCAACTCCAACAGCTGTCAGAGTTGCTGAAATCATCTCATGGGTTCACCACTCTCTGGTCAAGAGGGCCACCACAGATGACCCCTGGGAGTGCACCCCTGATCCTGACCACCTGGCGTGCATTATTCTCTGGAAGCCACTGCACCCTTTTCCATTGCAGCTGAGATCAGCTGACCAGCCTGTGTCTGAGGCCTGAATGACCGTCGTTGCCTTGCTCTAGTTCACCAGAACCAGCTAGTCAATGCACAGCCAAAGCTTGAGGAGACCTCCAGCCCTGCTCCAGTCACCCCAGAAACTGACTGATCTATGCACAGCTGAAGTTTGAGGAATCAACACAGGGACATCCCGGCCTGCTGGGTCTGTACACGTATTGCCTTTTTCTTGCTCTTTGCATGTGTTCTTCATTTAGCAGTCTTAGTCTTTCTGGAAGGAGACACCTGGACTTCTTCCCTGAAACCAATTTCACTTTAATCTGGTGGGATCCTTTCTACTCAGGTACTCTGTAACTGTCATCATGTTTCTCACCCTCATAAGTTTGCTTATTGTCCCCGTGGTCCCTTCAGGAGTGGGTGATGTGTAACAGGCATGTCTCCGAATTGTCTGTTCTGGGGAAGAGGTAAAAACCACAGTGGTATGCTATCACCATGCCACCTGCCTGGGTCAGACTTCAACATGTGCTTTTAATAACATAAAGGATACTCTCTGCCTAGGCATCTGAAAGTGCCTCGACTCCCAGTTGCCATGTACAGCAGCAGAACATTCCCGATATTGGCAAGGGGTGCCTGTATCATCTAGCACTTCACCCGGTGCAAGGGTCACTCTAAGCTTTAACACGTGCATGTCCTTAGGATGCAATGTCACCCTCAGGATGTCTTCCCTAAGAATAGGAGAGTACCTCCAGTGCAGCCAAACTTCATCATGGCTCTCCCCAATCTCAGTAAGTATAGCTACTCCTTTGATCCTACCAGATACAGTGGGAAGCCAGTCATGGCTCTCACAGTAGCCCAATGTTTCCACTATGATGAAAGCTTGAGGGGTTACCAGGCACTAATAGCCAAAAGTTTCCTTATGTGACACGAAGAAATAAAAACCCCCAGTGAAACCCGAATGGAGGCCCCCTACTATGTTCATAGTCAGTCAAAACAAAGCACGCAAGCCCCAGGACAAAGTGCAAAGGTTCCAACTCCCCCCAGTTACCCCAGAGCTAGACCTGCAGAAAATCTGTTCATTGAACTAGTTGAGCAGATTGCCTCCTCCCTCAGTATAACATCATGCTATATTTCTGGTGATATGGATATTAGGGATCAGTGGCCTTGGATAGCCCAAGAATGGGGGCAATCCAACCCTCTAGCATTACTCTTTCAGCCCATCCTGAGCCCCAGGGCAAAGCTGGTGGAGCCTGGCTGCAATGGTGATAACAGGAAAATGCTGTGTGGCATGATGGGGCCAATCATTCTCCCTCCCCATCAGGAACTTGGGTGCTCAGGAAGATGAATACTTCATGAAGGTTCAGACCAGACAGTCTGGGAAGGGGATGAAAGTGCCAGCCAAGCTACCCCTTATAAAATGCTTAATCTGACCAGGTAATGAAACAATGTAAATACCCCCAGCCCTTGGCAAGCCCCATCTAGATTTTGCTGGATATGCAGGAAAAGAGCCTACAAATGGTTGCTCACTGGGTGGACAGGGTTCTGCACAATTGGGACCATATGCCCAGCTTTGTTCTTGGCCCCCCTATTCTGGGGTAGCCAGCTCAGGTGGGCACTCATCGGAGAAAAATGGGGAGTGGCAGAGAACATCCAAATAGAGAGTTGGGAAGATAATGAGTGGCTCCTGGAATGAATAATCCAATATTATGGGCCTGCCACCTGGGCATAGGATGGCTCATGGGGATATCGAACCCCCATATAAATGCTCAACTGTAACATCTGCCTCCAAGCAGTTCTGGAACTAAGAACGAATAGAACTTCATGGGCAATAGCAGCCCTAGCCGATAACCAGGACAAAATCTGAGCAGCCATTTGTCAAAACCGGCTGGCCCTAGACTGTCTTAGCAGATGAGGGAGGAGACTGTGGGTAATTCAGCCGGATGGACTGTGGCCTACAAATAGATAAACAAGGAAAAGTTATTAAAGAAATTACCAATGAAGAAAGAAAACTAGTCCATGTCCCTATGAAAACATGGAAAGGGTGGAACCCAAGTGATCTGTTTGGGGATGGTTCTCCATGTTCGGAGGGTTCAGAACCCTAACTGCTAGTGTCCTAGGCTTGCTAGGCATATGCTTGTCCCATGTCTCCTGCCACTCTTAATAAGTAGCTTGTGACATTCAGCCGAAGCCCTAATAGAAAAGCAGGCCTTGGCCAAAATCCTCACAATATGGAAGCACCAATACCAGCCCCTACAACTAGAAGAAAATGAGGTAAAAATGATGCAACTGTCCAGTAGTGTGGACAGACATCAAAGAGGGGAATGGAGCAGGCAGCCCCTGCTTGCCCAAGCCATTTCCTCTCACAGCAGGTGGGCCCCTCACCCCTACTTGCACATTCAAACTACCTGCTCTTTAAAAATTCCCCAAATTCCTCTGAGCAGTCAGAACTACATGCAAACAGGATGCTTGCCCCCAGAACAGGTAAGACTGCATGGAGGCAACGTAAACCAAATTGCTGTAAAGAAACCTCTCCCCTAATGGCTCATCCACTTCTGTAAACCCAGCTTCGTGATTTTTCCTGATTCACATCAGCCATTCATTTCCTTCCAACACCATCAGTTCATATCTTGTCTTTAATGCATCATCCTGACTGTAAAAGCTCTTGTAACCTTTTGCTTAGGGCTCAGACTTTCGAGGTGCGCATGGATGAATAAAATCCTGCTTCCTGAAGCTCCAGAGCCTCAGTCCCAATTTGTAGGTGTTCCACATAACATTCCTGGAGGCTCGCAGCCTTGTCCCTAGTTTCATGCAACAAAGTGACTTTTCCTTCAATCTGTCCCTGTCTTTGTTTCTTTTAATCCGGACTGGCAGTGGTTCCATTCATACAGATCACACAAAGAGAACTTATCAATTTTGCATGCAATACGTAGAGATCCTAACCATCAGACAGTTGGACTTTGCACATATCCTTCCTGGATAACTGCATTTCCAATCCTGACTAAATACTGGAATGGCTGACTGGTATCACTTCACATTCAGTTAAAACAACATACCATGCCTACTTTCCCCAGTAAAGTCTGTTAACATTTGCCAGCACACCACTGAACTCTGGCGTGTTCTAGGGAAATGAAAGCTGAGAAGCTATGAAAGAGTTATGCTAACATATACATTTTAGATTTACCACCTTGGCATCTGAAAGAAGCTCAGATGTTGGAAATTGCCATTGCTTATAGATTCATGGCAATGGACCTAACTAGATTCAGAACTTAATTACATAAATCTAAAATCCTTTGGTTCTTTGAACATACTGATATGAAATGAGTATTATATTTCATTTTCAATTCCTTTCAATATGATTGTTGTAGACACTTAATGTGTTAATTTTCCAGGATGAATTTATATTCAAATAGATAAGCTTGTTATAAAAGTCAAATAGTATCAAGGTAACTTAAGTGTATGCCTGAAATAGCACTAGACAATCTGAATTATTCATCTGCAGAGTATTTGATTCTATTAAAGATCCTTTCATTTGTTTAGAAGTTCAAATATCCAAGAGGAAAAATAATCCATTACCACCTAAAAAACAATTAGGAGAATATGTATATATTTGTGATTATGGCTGATTAGAATATGAACCTGTACACTGAACCTCCACTTCCTATCATTTCAGTAAACACCATGAAGTTTTTAAGCTATTAACTTTCACATTAACAATAAACTGAAACTATATATTTAATTTAATTCTTGAATCCAGGAAATCTTGTAGAAATGTCAGCTGTCCATTCATACATCTAAGCGATAGGTTAAGGTACAGTAATATAATTATTATTTCATTGTTTTAACACAGTAAAGGACCAATACATTTTTACATTCAATAAGAGCTAAAAAATATTGTGTTTTTAGTATATGCCAAGTACTATTTGAACTGTTTTTCATGTTATACCATTTAATTTAACAACCAAATAAGCCAGAAAATTTTCTGTTTTATGAGAGAAGACAATGTGACACAGAGGTTACATTACTTATCCAAGTTTACACTACTAATATGTGAGAGAGCTAATGTTTGAGATGAAATAATAAGATTAAAGTGACCACTCTTTTAAGTACTACAGTCTTCTGCTCATCAAATCAAGCAGTAATTCATTTATTTGAAGGCAGCATTAATAATTTAATGACACATACATTTTGTAAATCTATTCATTTATTATTAAATTAATTGCATAAATACAGCAGTCTGTTAATATTAAATGAATTATATTTTATGTGATTTTGAAAATTGTCTTTTTTCATTTGTAATTTTTCAAGACTAGGGTTTTGAAGCAGGCATTACATCTTGAGATATTGAACTAATGAAAAATGTTCTTGCTGTGAAGAACACTGTTCAGGCATGATAAAGAGGACAGTAAGTTAGTAAGAGTTAAAGCACTGTACCTCATACAGCAATCGGATGGGAATTTGCATTTTTCCCTGTTGGGAGGGATGTAAGTGAGTTTTTAGTATGTTAAGATGCCAGAATGCAATATACCAGACATGGAATAGATTTTAAAAGGGTACTTTATTAAGTTACAAGTTTAAGATTGTGAAAACATTCAAACCAAGGCATCCAGGGAAATATCTTTTGGCTCAAGAAGACTGATGACATTCAGGGTTTCTCTCTCAGCTGAGAAGTACACAGCAAATCTGCTAGTTTTCTGTCCTCATTTTATAACTCTTCTCTAGGGGCATTTTCTTTCTGCATTTCCATAGACTCTGGCTAAAGCTTTTTCCAAAATGGTTCCCTCTTTAAAAGCTCCAGTAGGTGGCTTCACCTTGAATGCATGGAGACACATCTCCATGGAAACCACCTAATCAAAAATTACCACCCACAATTGGTTGGGTAACATCTCCATGGAAAGAATCAAAACTATTCCACCTGGCAATATTGAGGGACAATTAAGGAACATGGCTTTTCTGGGGTACACAATAACTTCAAACTGGCACAGTGAGTTTCTTCTAGAAATAGGTATTTTAATATTAGACTTGACAATGCAAATTATGTTTTTTTGCCTAAAAAGTCTATGGTAGATTCATTTTCTCCATAGCAACCTTTGAAGAATTTCTTTCTTGTTGATCAAATAGAGGGACTTTTCCAAAACTCAGCTTCAGGCCAGAGTCAATCAGCATCATCCCACAGTTTTTACTGTAATGATCATTCAAAAATTTGCTTTGACACAAGTAGATGCAATCAAAGGAAAGCTGGAACTTTTGTTCAATGGTTAAGGATAAGAAAGATCTGTCCTCATTTCAATTTTTAATTTTGTAGAGTTGAGGCTGTTCTTGTTTTCAAGTTGCCAGAATGCAATATATAAGAAACGGAATGGCTTTTAAAAAGGGTAATTATTAATTTGCAAGTTTACATGTTTCTAAGGCTGTGAAAATATTTGCTTTAGCTTTACTTATTTTTTATAAATATCTTTTTTTGAGACATAATCACATTTAAAAAAATCCACCCTTTTAAATTGTATAATTCAAGGTACTTAGAATAGCCACAGAATTGTGCTGCCATCACTGCAATTTAATAATAGAATATTTCCATCACTGCAAAAACAACCTCACAATTATGAGCATTCTTTCTGACTTCCTTTTAAACCTTAGCCCTCGACAAACACAAATCTACTGTCTCTATAAATTTGCTCATTCTGGATATTTCATGTAAATGGAATCATACAATATGTAGTCTTTAGTGAGTGAATTATTTCACTCAGCACGATAGTTTCAAAATCTAGCCATGTTGAAATGTGTTTCAGTGTGTGCCAGTTTGAAGCTATTGTGCACCCAGAAAAGCTATATCCTTTAATCCTTATTCAATATTGCTAAAAGGGATCTTTCTGATTGTTTCCATGGAAATGTGACCCACCCAACTGTGAATGTTAACTTTTGATTAGATGATGTTCTAGCTTGCTAGCTGGTGGAATGCAACATACCAGAAACAGAATGGCTTTTAAAAAGGGGAATTTAATAAGTTGCTAGTTTACATTTCTAAGACTGAGAAAATGTCCCAATTAAAACAAGTCAACAGAAATGTCCAATCTAAGGCATCCAGGGAAAGACACCTTGGTTCAAGATGGCTGATGAAGTTCAGGGTTTCTCTCTCAAGTGAAAGGGCACATGGCAAACACATGCAGAGTTTCTCATCTAGAAAGGCACATGGTGAACACAGTCAGGGTTTCTTTCTCATCTTGAAGGGCACATGGTGAACATGGCATCATCTGCTAGCTTCCTCTCTTGGTTTCCTGTTTCATGAAGCTCCTGGGAGGCATTTTCCTTTTTCTTCTCCAAAGGTTGCTGGCTGGTGGACTCTGCTTCTCATGGCTATGTCATTCTGCTCCCTCTGAATCTCTCATTCTTCACAATGTTTCCTCTATTATAGGACTTCAGAAACTAATCAAGACCCATCCAAATGGGTGGAGACACACCTCTACCTAATTCAGTTTAACAACTCGATTAAATCACATCTCCAGGCAAATGACCTAATTACAGTTTCAAACATACAGTGCTGAATAGGGATTACAAGAAAGGGCTGCCTTTACAAAATGGGGTGAGGAATAAAACATGGCTTTTCTAGGGTACAAACATCATTTCAAACCAGCACAGATGGTTTCTGTCATCGTCAGGTACATGTGTCAACTTGGCCAGGTGGTGGTGCCTGGTTGTTTGGTAAGGCAAGTTACTGGCCTGTCTGTTGCTGTGAGGATGTTTCATAGACTTAAATTGTGATCCCATCAGCTGCATCCATAGCTGATTCATTTGTAATCAGCTAAGGCGAACGTATTCTGCAATGAATGATACTTAATCTAGGCGCCAGAAGGTTTTGTTTTTGTGTTTAACATGGGCAGGCACCAGGAATCAAACCTGGGTTTCCAGCATGGCAGGTGAAAACTCTGCCACTGAGCCACTGAGCCTCACCAGAAGACTTTTAAAGGGGATTCAGAAGAGACAGTCACTCTTCCTGCTTTAGCCAGCCAGCCTCTCCTGAGAGTTAGTTGAGGACCTTCATTGGAGCTGCCAGCTTGTGGCCTGCCCTACAGACCTTGGACTCTACATCCCTATGGTTACATGACACACTTCCATAAATTTTATATTTACAGATAACTCCTGCTGTTTCTACTTTTCTAGAGAACCCTAGTTACTACAGTTTCCATGGTGATATGTCTCTGCCCATTCAAGTTGGGGTTGAAGAATGGAGTCCTTAAAGAGGGAGCCATTTGGGAAAAAAACTGTAGTGCCAATAGAACAGCTGGGGCCTGAATGAAGCCACTGAAGAAGCCTGGAGAGAAAGCTAGCAGACATCACCATGTGTCTTTCCAGCTGAGAGAGAAACCTCAAACGCCATCAGCCTTCTTGAACCAAGGTATATTTTACCGGATGCCTTAATTTGGACATTTTCATGGCTTTAGAACTGTAAACTTGACACTTAGTAAATTCCCCCTTTTAAAAGCCATTCCATTTGAGGTATATTGCAACTGGCAGCTTATCAACTAAAACAGCAAACCTCATTAATTTATTACCAAATAAAATGAAATTGCATGGATATAGCAAGTTGTGTTTTCCATTCATCAGTTGCTAGGCATTGGGATTGTGTTCATTTTTGAGGCATTAGGAATCATGCTGCTATGGAAAATGTTGCATGCATTTTTGTGTGAATATGTGTTTTCATTTCCCCATGGTATATACTTTAGGTCATACGGTTATTTCATATTTCCAAATCTGAAGAACTGCAAAACTGTTATCCAAAGTGGCTACAATATTTAAGAGTCCCACCAATAATGTATGAAGGTTATAATTTCTCCAAATTCTCTACAACATTTGTTATTGTCTCTTATTTTTTTGAAGTTTATCCATCCTAGTAGGAGTTAAATAGTATCACTTTGTGGTTTTCATTTGTATTTTCCCAATGACAATGATGCTGAATGCCCTTCCATATTCTTACTGGACACTTGAATATCTTTGGAGAAATACGTATTCAAATCTTTTATCATTTGTACTTGGGATATTTATCATTTTATCTTAGAGTTGTAAGAGTTCTCTATATATTTGAGACACAAATAACCTTAAGTATGTGATTTGAAGGTTTTTTTCTAATTCTATGGGTTGCTTTTTCCCTATCTAAATAGTATTACTTGCAGCACAAAGGTTTTTAAATGAGATGTAGTACTATTTATTTTTTATTTTGTTAGTTTTGCATTTGATGTCATATATAAGAAATCATTGCTTAATTCAAGGTCACAGAGGTTTATTCCTAAATTTTCCTCTATAAGTGTTTATACTTTTAGATCTTGCCTTCAGGTCCATGATCAATTTTGAGTGAACTTTTGTATATGAGTAAGGAATCCAAGTTCATTCTCTTGTATTTAAATATCCAACTGTCTTGACACAATTTTGTTGAAAAGTCTGTTCTTTCCTCATTGAGTTTTCTTGGCACTCTTATGGAAAATCAATTAAACATAAATGTATAGCTTTATTTCTCTACACTTATTTCTATTTCCTTGATATATGTCTATTCTTATGCCAGTACCACACTGCCTTGACTCTTTTAGATTTTCTCTTATACCAACTCAGATCTAATATTGAGTCCTTTTGGTTAATTTTCCATTTTGCTTACTGCACTTTTCAACACCAGAAATTCCATTTTTTTAGTAACATATTTACCTTTATTGCTCCCTCTACTTGATGCAGTATTGTCACCATACTTTTATGAAATTGTGTAGATAAAATTTTCTTTAGTTCTTTGAACATGTTTATAAGAGTATCTCAAAGTTGTTGTCTGCTAATTTCAACATCTGAGCTCCCTCAAATTTCCATTGTCTGGTTCAATATAATAAATTTCCATGAATGTTTTACACTTTGCTGTGTCTTTGCCTGTCTCTATAATTTTTTTTGACACAAACTGAATATTTTAGTAAATATATTGAAACAGCTCTAGATATTCATCCTGGTTGATTCTAAGTGTTGATGTTGTTGTTTGCTTGGTCCTTTTTTTAGTGAATTGGTTGAACTGCCTCTACTTCCCACTGAGTGTGCAGCCTCTCATCCCTTCTCAAATTTTTTCTCTCGTTTTCACTGTTTGGCCTGGCTAACTAAGGATTGCCCCTGGGCCAACAGAAGCGACTTATTGGTAAAAGTTGAACTTGCCTACCTTAGCCAGTTAGATTGTATCCTTTATTGTTAAGCATACACATGTGTGTGCATTGTAGGTTGTTATAACAGTTCAATATGTTTGCATTTTTAACCACATTTATCCAGGGAGTTGTAGTTTGGAATTTCCCTAATTTTTGTGACTGAAGTTCTTCAAACTGTGTTGCAAATAAAGTCAGTCTGCTCAAGTAGAGCTGTGTAATTCTTCATACTCCTGCATGGAATCACTTAGCCATAAGAGCTAGAGATGGGGACTGCTGTCTGCCTCTCTGAGGGTGAGGCCCCAGCTTATGACAGCTTTGTGATTGGTGGTAGCCCGTAGTCGTCACAGATTGCCTTTTCTGTTGAGGATCTTCTGCTTCCAGAGTGAATTGGTGTGGGAGCAATTTTTGCCAGTATCTTAACCTGTTGTGTCTGGGGTAGAGTTTCAGCTTTAAGCATATGTGTTGGGGAGGGGGAGAGGAAGACTTAGCCTTTTTCTTACATGGGATAAAATTTTTCCAACATGGGCTTGAGGGGTAGGAAAAGATGAGAAACCATTTATTCGCTAATCATGGACTTAAATTATAACCTTGTAGCATAAGCTGGGGGAGAGGAGATCTCTGCATACTCAGCAACATAGATAACTAAGAATAGAGCTTCTGACACACAGAGCTTGGGGTGTGGAGAAAGAATATTTAAGCTTTAGTTTTATACTATACAAGGATTAAAAAACACTCTGTTTAATATATCAATACCAGCTTAGACTACCTATTAAGCATACCTAAGAGTTACTTCTAGAGGACTTCTTTTGTTGCTCAGATGTGGCTTCACTCTCTCTAAGCCCAAGTCTGCAAGTGAAATCATTGCCCTCCCCCCTACATGGGACATGATATCCAAAGACGCAAGTCTCCCTGGCTATGTAGAAGATGACACCCAGAGATGAATTCAGCCCTGGCACTGTGGGATCAACAATTCCATCCTGACCAAAAGGGGGCAAAGAAGTGTAACTAATAAATTATCAGTGACTGAGAGCAAATAGGGTCAAGAAGCTGCTCTGGAGGTTGCTCTTATGCAAGCTTCAGTTAGACCTTGCGACCTATCATAACCTGCCAAACCTAAAACAGGACTATTCCAGCAAATCCTAAAGAACAATATATATGATTCCACAAGGGTTTCATGCACTAGAGTAACTTTCCAGAAACCTACCACCTCTAGATGAGTCTCTGGTCCAGATAAGTCCTGAAACCTAGCCCAACCTCTACAAAATGTTGGATAGTTTCATCTCCCTACTCCATATTAGTGACAGACCCTTCCAATATGAAAAACTCAGGATGACCATAGCCCAAACACCCCTAAAGAAAGGGATGGAAAGATCAAAGGTGATGATGGAGAAGATAGGACTTAACAAATGAATATTAATGCTGAATCATTAAATTGATATCTCTTTTAGTCTCTAGTATTTTAGAGCAGCTAGAAGTAAAAACCTAGAATTGTGGAATTATAACCTGTGTCAAACTCTGAAATATGTTCTACAACTAATTGTGGTGCTATGCTTTGAAATTTATTGCTTTTTGCATGTATGTTATTCTTCACAAAGAAAGAAGGAATAAAAGTCAATTGTGATGATAAAATAAGATTTAAGCCTTCTAGCCTCCTATATTTTGGAGCAGCTAGAAGGAAAAATCTGAGAGGATCATATGGTAGCCCATGACAAACTCTGGGATCTGTCCTGTAACTACTTGTTGAAGAGTGCTTTGAAAACTATTGCCTTTTTATTTCTTTGCTTTGTATACATGTTATAATATACAAAAAAAAGTTAAAAAAAAAAATATATATATATATCAGTACCTCAGTCTCTGGCCTGACTGTGATCAGGGCACATCACTTAATTTCTTCAGGCTTCAATTCGCAATATGGAAAAAGGAAAACTAAATATGATTATTTATTTCTAATGTCACAAATCTTAGTGCAAATTTGATTATTTTAGGTTACCAAGGATATATAGCATAATTCATAACCTTAAAGAATAGTCTGCTTCATTTCTGATTTATCCATTCATTTCTTTAGCTCCAAGATTTTATTTTATTTCTGCTATGGGCTTAACATAGGCTAAAAACACATTTCAATAGCCATTGTAAGCAATTGCCTTTCATTTCTGGATTATAATTTTAGATGGATAATGAGGGAATATACTTACATTTAAACTGAAATTTTATTATTTAGGTCAGTCAAACAGTTTTTGAAAATGAACAACTACATGACACAATGAAATTATGGGAGGGAAAGAATCAGGCAATTTGAATAGCAATAGGTATAGATATTTCACTCTAACCCCCAACAACTGAACAAGCCAAATTATCAATTATTTATGCATTTGGTTGAATTACTGAACTAGTAAGGCTGATTTATATAGTGAAACTCAATGTGGAGTAGAAATACCTAGGAATTAAGAAATCCATTAAAATGTATACATGCATATTGAAAACATTCTAATTGCATTAAAAACGCAATTCAGACCTATGAGGAATACAGAGATGTCTGTTGGGAGAAGAGGTTGTCTGGGAAAGTTCCCCTTAATTTTATAAAAGAGTAACAAGGGAAAAGAGCACCACTTCCTACTCTGAAGCTCGTCATGCCTCAGTGTGTTCCCAGAAACTGTTGCAACTCATACACTGAAGATGGCAGAACAGAAGGATGTAAAAAGAAAAGAACAAAATAAAATCATGGGTTTTTGATAGCTTGATGGATATACTAAATACATTGAACGTGAACTTCATTTGCAGACACAGTCGAAGCAACTATTCTCTCCCAGCTCTCTGCATATCTTTTAAGGCACTATTTTATTGTCTTGTCGGTGGTCTTCCTTGCTTTCCCTGACATTAATGCGCTATAAAGTGGATTCTTGTACGTAAAGTATAAATTTAGTTTCCTTTAATATGAAGATTTATGGAAATTCACATTATATTAATAAAGGTTTTATGTATTTTTAGCAACTTAATTATTCATTGCTATCTCATTGTGAAGTGCATCAAGCAATATTTATATTGTTAACTAATTCATTAACAAATAATGATTGAGAATCTATTATATGGAAACCACCATGCCATGTTAGATTTCAAAAAGAGAGCTATAAAACCATATGGTCTTTGGATTATTGGAACTAACAGTTTATTGGAAGACTCAAATTTAAATAAATAAGGACAGAAACAAAAATGCAATGAAGATCCTTGGTAAATAATATGAAGGAAAAGGCCTTTACAAATGAGGTACTATATCAGGGAGATTGAATTTAAATTTATGTATAGGAAAGGACTTCTTTAAAGAAGTGACACTTTATATGAAACATGAAAGAAAAGTATGATTTGCTATTCAGCCGTAAGATTGTGAATAGAAAAATCCTCTGCATTTTGTAACACGTAGACTGTAATTATAAGCACTTTACCTCTTGTAAACAAAATAAAATTCTCATTCTATCAAATTTGTCTGAGTTGCTATTAAAGAAATAAAGGATCGGTGACAAACAGATGATTTAAAACAAATAGGAAGCATTTCAGTGACATTTAAAAAAAGAGATTAAATTATGATTAAAAAGATCCACAGACTATATCCAAAATATCTAATGAAGCTTTGGAATCTTATTATTCCAAATAAGGGAAAATAAAACAGAACAGGCCCATTAGTTAAAACAGTAATACTGTTGTAGTAAAGGAAATACATAAACTATATCTATATCCAACTGAACATTTAATAAATTCCTTTTAATATTTATTAAACATTTAGTTTCTCATTAGCATCACTATGAGATTGTCACTGTTTTAATTTGCTAGGGATGCTCTGACACATAAAACAGGTTGGTTGGCATAAGCTACAAGAATTTATGGGCTCCAGTTTCAAGGCCATAAGCCCCAAATTGTGGTATCAGTAGGCCAGGCCTTCTCTGACGTCTGTAGCATTCTAGTGGTGGCTTGTTGGCGATTGATCTTTGCCTCTATCACGTGATAATTTGTCTCTTTCTCTTTTGCTTTCTACTCCTCTTGCTCAGCTGTCTGGGTCTCTATGTCAATTTCTTCTGCTTATAATGTCTCCAGTCTTATTAGATCAATCACTTTGGTCTCATCTAAATAGAAGCTGCTAAGATCCTATTCACAAATGAGTCCACATTACAAGATTAAGACATATATCCCATTTTATGTGTTCACACTTATAAGAATGGGAGATAGGGTTTGACCATGATGATGTGGGAGACACGATTCAATTCACCAGAGACACCATCACCTATTATTTTCATATTTTGAGAATTTAACTTGACAAATATTTGAGAATAAGTACATGATGTGTCACAACCACCTGAATTCAGATCCCATGCTTATAAAAAATGTAAAATTTAAAAAACAAATAAAATGATCTTAAAGAATTGAGGACTTGATAATTTACACATGCAGTAGTCTACTTGTGAAACAAGCAATTGAAATGCAATGCCACCTTCTACTCATCTGGTTTGGTAAGTTTGTAACAGGTTTCATATACAAAGATAAACTGAAGTGTGTATTAAATTGTGGAGTTGCATTCTTTGTAAATTTGCTCCATGGAAGATATATTTAAACATTCAAATTATGAAGAATAACACTTAAAAAGGAAGAACTAAAACTAGATCCACTTTCAAATTATGTGATAGTATCTGGCAAACCAAACACAATGAAAAGTTACACCAACAATAATAAAAATAAAAGTGCTATCAAGATAAAAATTAAGAATATTAGAAACCTGGATGCATGTTCATACTAACCTGTTGGAAAATATTATGACAGAGAAGATACCATTTAAAATAATAGTACAACAAATAAAATACATAGAAAAATAATGAAAATATGGAAAACTTTTTGAGAAAATGTTTAAAATGCTGCTGAAAGACCCAAGGAGGGAAATACAAAAAAAAAAAAAAAGAAGATATCCCTTATTGTTGTGAATTCTCCACAAGTTAGTACATAATTTAACACTATTCCAATAAAAATAGTGAAGGTTTATATTTAAGCTAAACTAATTCAAGTATTATTATAGAAAAATCATCAAATAGCCTGAATACTCTGAACAGAAATATCAATAAAGAAGGAAAGGCTTAATCAACTATTAAAGCATACTATTAGACTTTTATAAAACAATTTGGAATTGGTGTATGAAAAGAAAAGGTAATCAATGAAATTCAACGGATAGTCCAAAAGTTGAATTACATATACATATATATTTGCTATATGGTTGAGGGGGCAATTCAGTCATTGGGAGTAAAATGGATGTCTTGGCCAATAGTTTAAGGACAAATGAATAGCATTTGAAAAGGGATAGAATTAGAGCCCTATATAATATGCCAAGAATAAGTAACAAATTACATATATCTATACAATAAAAAAAGCAAAAAACAATATGACAGACCAAAGATTAATATACCTAATATGTAAAGAGATCTTAAAAACTGAGAAAGCAAGAGCAGAAACAAAACCCAAGCATGCTAAAACCTCCAAGAACACATGTATTAGAAAAACAAAACAAAACAAAAACACGGAGACATGAGAACATATCAAAGAAAAATTAAGAATGTGTCTACTTAGGTTTAAAACTTGTTTTGAATTATTCCAGGTACTAGGGAAACAATTGTAGATAGGGTAATGTTGAGAATCAGGAGCAAGTTCCTTGACTGGTATGTTATTTTATTATATATATATATATATATATATGATTTAAGATGACTAAAGCAGAGCTAAACTTATGATTATTCAAGATGTGTCAGTCTCTTGTTTTGTCTAAAGAGGGAATTCGTAGACATGTCTGTGGTTGCCCAGTGACCTTGTCTCCTCTGTCTTGTAAACATGGTCATAGCATGTCCTTTCTGTGAGCCCTGCTTACGTTCACTTGGGATCATCACTGGCAGTCTGTCCACAGGGTCATTTGTTACTTTCTTGGACCTTTCTTTTGACCAAGTCAGATGAGGTTTCCCTGCAGGACAATTATACGTGTGGTAGACATCCACAACAGTTTCAAATTTCATGGTTTAGAATGTTGTTCAAAGAAAATAGACTGCATTTGGAAGTTAGTCCTCCCCTACTCCTTTTGTCATGGGGTGTGGTTTGAATGATCTGATTTGAAATGTTGGCAGAGCAGATTTTAAGATGTTGAAGTTTATACAAACAAAACAAAACAAAACAAAAAAACAGAAAGACAAGCAATAGCATAAAAATGATAAAAACTCTTATTTTTAATATCAGATGTTAAGGACCTAGATTATCAAACCCAGGCTATGAAATTATGTTCCATATTTTAGCTCTTCTATTCTAGAACAATGGGTAACCTTTCCTTTTAGTCTTTCCACAGATTGTCCCTTTTATGGGGAAATCAATCTCTCAGTCTGATGGTATTTATATTTGGGAAATAAAAAATGTTAGAAATGATGCAACAGCCCTCGTAACTTGGACAGGTGGAAGTGAAGGGCCATACAATTTTCCCTGGCAGCCTAAGCAGAGGAAGAATCATTTATGACTTCTGCTAGAATGAGGGATAAAATCAGAATCATTATTTTTAGTCCTGTGGTTCTTATAGTTGGAATTCCTGTAGTTGAAATTGGTTTTCCCTGCTGGAATTTTTCCTACATCACCCAAATTGCTTCATTTCAAAGGCTTCAATGAAACATGTGTCAATGGCATGGTAAAAAATTTGAAAACCTCCAGAATTATCTTATGTATTTAAAATAGCTTTGCATGAATAACACAGATTGAACATGGTGTCCGTATAAGAAACAGTTCATTAAAGGGGCAAAAATTTGTTTTTATTACAACAGAAGTGAATCAATTATTGTGGCAAATAATGGGACAATTATTGGGTCCATTATAACACATTAATTCCCTATGTAGACAGTCTTTCCAAACAGTCTGAAAATTCCCTGGGGAAAATAGACTGAATATTGCACCTACATAGTTGTGATATCTGTTCTTTCACCTGGTGAGTTTGCTTTTGCTGAATTCAGCATGACATTTTTGACTTGGTGTCAGTTTCCACTCCTGACAAAATTGAAGACTGAATTACTGTTGTGAGGAAACTTGAATACCAGAAAGGACCTGTGACTGGAAATCTACTTCTGAGGTAAACAGCTATTGTTTGGTGGAAGATACCAGGTATACCAGAGTGAACAATTTGGCTGTTATTAGATTCAGAACAGTAGCAATAATCTGAGAAAATTTAAAACAGGGATTAAAAATGTGATAATAACAAAAAATGCATCAAGGTGTTTTGAGAAAATTGTAGGCATTCACTAAGGAATACAAACGTATGAATATAGTAAGACTGGCAGAAAAGATAAGGGAAAATAAAGAGCTTAGCTATCAGAAAGCAAACCTTGTTCTTTCACCATCACGTCATTATCATGCTGATCTGAAGTTCTGACTAAATTAGTAGCCTCCAAACAAAGATTATCTTCTTGACAGATCTTTAAGAGTCCTCAGTTGCAATGTATGTCCAGTGCTCTGTGTAAGATGGTTTATGTTATTTTGTGGGGAAACATTGATCCAAAAACAAACGGTCTGATTGTCTACAGCTGTGTTAGTTGTTGAACGAGCCTGTTACAGTCTTTTCTCATCAAGCTTAATTGCAGTTTTCTTTAATAATTCTTCCAAAATACTGAACCTCCTAATTTAAAATCATTTAAAGAGTAACTGGAAGGGAAACTGTTGGTGATGGAATTCAATATTTTTGGTTAATTTGCTATATTAAGAGACTATACTAAAATGAAAGCAAGTGGAATTCTCTACTAAACTAGAACACACAATGAATTTGCTAGAATTTAGGCAAGGAATACCTGAGAGTAGGTATATATTATTAATAATGAATGAGTATAATAACATCCTCAGGATCTTCAATTTATCCTACAATGTATATTCTGATTGTCTCCAACTGACAAGAGTATTAAAACTAGAAAGACATTCTTTGCACATGAATGTTATTTATTTATTTATTTATTTATTTATTTATTTATTTATTTATTTATTAATGTAAAGTTCACAATCAGTGAAACATTGATTACATGTTTGGTAAATAAAGCATCTCCCTCAAAATTATGAGCAAATTAAATTTTAAAGAATACCACAGAAAACTAAAAATCTCTATTGTTCTTCCTTTTATAAATTGAAGGATCAAATCTTTGCTTATGTTATCATTTGGAAATCCCAAAGACGATTTAAGGGTAAAAGATATCTTAACATTTTTATTATTCTGATTTGGGGCTCTGTGGTAGACTGAATAGTGTATCCCCATATATATTTATATTCTAATCCCTGGAACCTATGTCTATGTTACCTTACAAGGCAAAAGGAATTTTGTAGATGAGATTATGGTAAATAGCTTGAGATGGTGAGGCATGTTGGATTATTCGAATGAGTCAAATTGCAAAAGCTCCTTATAAGAAAGAGGTGGGCGAGTGAGAGTGGGAAAATTAAATATGTTGGTGGAAACAAAATTCAGAATGGTGAGTCGAGCAAGGAATGCAGGAAGTCTATAGAAGTTGGAAGGACAAGGGAATGCATGCCCCCCCATAGTTCTCAGAAGGAACACAGTCCTGCTCTCCCATTTTAGATCTCTCAACTTCATAACTGCAAGAGAATAAATGTGTATTGCTTTAAGCCATTTGGTCATGGTAATTTGTTACAGCAGCACTAGAAAATAATACAGGACGTGGATTGAGAAAAGGGGTAATTAAGAAGAGTTGTCAGGGGAGTAACAGTCAATATTTTAAATACACTGACTATTAGGAAATTTGCCTTTATTAGGAACCGTGGTTATTAGGATATTTGTCTTTATTAAAAATAAATAACTGAAATGTATGTTTACTGTGTAGCAAAAGTCCTAAGGAAATATAAAAGTAAATCTTTAATTTATTTTATTCTTACTATTAATAAACTCTTGAAGCTGTTTATCACATGCATACATACACGCATATATGTAGACATCCATGAATGTATAAATATACAAATAACAAAAATTTAACTTTGAAGTTTGATTAATTTAGCAGTATTTAAAAAATTAATGTATATTTTGCATTGGAAGTACTATAAACTCTAACAATATCTACCTTGGGAAACATACAAACCGTGTTTTACCTTCTATCATAACAGAATTTATATTCATATCTTGTAAAATCTTAATAAAACTCATTGTCTTAATCATTTACATCAGTTATAGTTCTTAAACAACTTAACCAATTTTTGTTTCCCAAAGATATGCACAGAAAATTGCAAGAAAAGAAATCTAGAAATATGTACTTATTTTTCTTGAAAAGCATGCATTCGATTAGGGGTCAAAAATAAAACATATATATAAACATCATCCAAAAGTATTTGAACTTTCCATTCATTTTGGCCATTCTATAATGTTTAAAGTAACAATAGGCAATGTTAGACTCATGTTCAATGTCCAATTACTTTTATTTGTTACAGTAAATTGTGCAGCTATTCAGACATCTTTTTGTTAATTACCTTTATTGACTATTGGGCATGGGAATTAAGTTTAACTTATTAACATAAATTTCATTTTAATTTGGAATCAGTCTTAATATTTGTAGTATCATAGGAATTTTACAAAGTAAACCCTATTCAAATGACACATTACAATTTCATGTTTTAGAAAAATTTTGTAATCTTTAAAATTGTGGGAAGAATAAAAATAGTTTTGACTCCCCTTGACTCCCCCAAGTTTCCTAAATATGTTTTATGGCATTTAGAAAATTTCAATTTATGTTAATTTATGGTCTTGTTAAAATTATACTATTGTATCGATCATGTTTTTTATGTAGTAGCTACACGGCATCTAAATTTGTTTTATTCAGTGGTACTTTAACATTTATGATAATAACATGCACCTTTGTCAAAATGGAGTTGTTATTGTGTTTTGAAGTTTATGAGAGTGATCTGCCAATTAGCCTTGCACAGCAAAGTTTTCGCATCACGTAGCCTTGTCAAAGCATGGACCAGTTGGTAGAGGCCAGGAAGGCCTAGAATGTTTATGCCCAGAATAAATTTGTATTCTTCAATATACTGTGCATTGCCATCTTATTTTTTTAAAAAGGCTTTTAAAAAAGTAACTGCAGAATTTAATTTTTATATCAATTAAATTATATAGACTCTTGGATACTTAGGAATTATTTTTAATTTTTAAGGCACCTTTCATATACAATCTTATTCATGCCCTTTAGTTCCTCAAATTGGGTACTATAATTCAAAATTACCTTTTGTGAAATTATATCATTAAGAAATATATATTCATAAGACAGAGATGTGAAACTATGTAGGAAGTAAATATATGACTAAGAAAGTGCAAACATTTAATAAGAGTCGTTTATCTGTAACTTTGTTTTTCTTTGACCTGTCCAAAGGCTGGTCATCACCATCCTATGAACCTATAACTCAGGGAAAAAAGAATTAACCCACTTCTCAGGGATGCAAAGACAAAACTGAGGAAAGTTCTTATCATGTTCTGGAAAAATGACTCATGATAAAATTTCTCCAAAGGATTATGATCTGATGAAAATTTTTGAAATATTTTGCTCTCAGGATGGCATAAGAACTGGTTATTAGACCTGTTAGTGCTTTTTGTACAGACATTTTATAACAAACAACACTAAAGATATGGGCAAGGAGGTAAATAATAGGAATGTGGTGTTAGAGGCCCAATTTCACCAAGAAACAGTGTAATCTGATAAAGACAATATAATCTTAATGGAACCAAAAATAAATCTAAGACTGTTGTCTCAGAGACACTCACAGCTCAAATTTAGCACAGCACTTATTGTTGAACAGATCCAAATGTGAGTAGATTGTTTGCAGCAGCAAGGTTCTCAGATGAATCCTGAAAGGACCTCAAGAAATACCAGAAACACACATATGACCAAAAAACAAAAAAAAAAGTTAGGCATATTTAATTGCTGCAGCAGGGATAATGTGAGACGAATCATGGGAAAGTCTCAGCAAAGGAAGTTGGGAGGTGAACATTAATGAGTTTTGTCTTGTTTGCATAATTTTGAAGGGATTAAAGACACAAGGCCAACTATAGATTGGACATTATCGTATTTGATACAATTTAGTAATTGGTGTTTTAATTTGCTAGTCTACTGAAATACAACATACTAGAAATTAGGTGGCTTTTAATAAGGGGAATATATTAGTTTGCAATCATACAGTTCTGATGCCAGGAAATGTCCAAATCAAGGCATCATTGAGACGACACCTTCCTGAAGACAGGCAGCTGGTGATCCTGGATTCCTCTGGCACATGGCGCATAGAGGCTCTCCCTTCTCTTCTGGGTTTTTTTACTTTCACCTTCTACCTTCTGGAGATTTCTCTTTCAGTTGCAGTGGCTTTCTCTCTGTTTGTCTGAATTTCATTCTTTTTGAAAAGTCTCCAGTAAGAGAATTAATTTATGGTAAGATACTACTCACTAAAAGATTCTACTTACATTAGGTCTGTACCCTCAGGAATGAATTAAATTTATGAATACAATGTTCTTGGGTCCATAAAGCCTCAAAACCATCACAATCTCAATAATAATTGTTTCCAGGGAGGATTCAAACAGGGTAGAAGTATTACTTGTTACAAGGCAGCAATTATTCATCATAGTTAGAAGAGTGCATGTTTATTTTTGTGACTGCATTGTTACCTTGTGTTCTAGTTTGCTAGCTGCCAGAATGCAGTATACCAGAAACGGAATGGCTTTTAAAAGGGGGAGTTTAATAAGTTGCTATTTTACAGTTCTAAGGCTGAGAAAATGTCCCAATTGAACAAGTCCATAGAAATGTCCAATCTAAGGCATCCAGGGAAAGATACTTTGGTTCCAAAAAGCTGATGAAGTTTAGGGTTTCTTGCTCAGCTGGAAGGGCACATGGTGAACAGAGCATCATCTGCTAGCTTTCTGTCCTGGTTTCTGGTTTCATGAAGCTCCCTGGGAGGTGTTTTCCTTCTTCATCTCCAAAGGTCACTGGCTCGTGGACCCTCTGCTTCTTGCTGCTGCAGCATTCTCTGCTCTCTCGAATCTTGCATTCTCCAAAATGTTTCCTCTTTTATAAGACTCCAGAAACCAATCAAGACCCACCCAAATGGGTGGAGACACATCTCCCCTAATCCAGTTTAACAATCACTCTTGATTGGGAGGTGTCTCCAGGGAGATGATCTAATTACAGATTCAAACATGCAGTAATGAATAGGGATTATTACACCTTAATGAAAAGGGATTTTGATTAAAACATGGCTTTTCTAGGGGACATACATCCTTTCAAACCAACACACCTTGTTTTAAGAGTGTAGGGTCATTTTTCTGAGCATTTTATAGTCAATTAGAAAAGTTGTGACCTGGCTTTCATTAGGGCTTTATTTTACTTTTTCAGTTCTAGTAGGACAAATAAGCAAAAACACTTGAAGTGAAAATTCTCACACAGAGGAAGGCAATTGCCCCACTGATGTATGAAAAATGGTCACTCTCCAATTGTATAATGATTGCAAATCAAAATGTTCTGAGATATTATTTATGAGCCATCAGATTTAAACAATTTCAAATCCGTAATTACAATACATTAGGAAAATATCTATCAAAATCCCACTGAGCAGAGTTTAAGTCGAAATGTTTTTTTCTCCACCAAATGTTCTCCAAACACTATAAACATCGTAAACATTTCTGTTTGTGACTTTCCATTGCACACATATATCAAAACATGATAATTTAATATTTTATTATCTAATGCATTGCACTGTAATCTGTTTTAAATATTTAAATTCTATCTCTCCAGCAAGATTTTAAATTACTGGAGTGTTAGACCTATGGAGACCTTGTCCTTCTTTTGCCTTGCCTCCAGTGTTCATGAGGGAGGGCTGCATTCCTCGGTTACTCAATGACTGCCAACTTGCTTTGTAATGAAAGGAAAAAAAGATAATATTTTAAAAAAATTTATAGACTGAATAGCATATGCTCCAAAAGTCTACAAAAGCATTTGAAACCAGATATATAATGATCCATTCACAGTACCATACTTAACTAAATGATGGTCCATTTATTTCTTAAAGATCTCATTTTAAGAATGCAAAAACTGTATTGGAGAAAGTATTGAAGCTGAATTGAATTAAGGAATGCTAGTTTATGAAAGAGAAATATAAGATGACACATTGATATGCAATGCACATAGATAATCACAGACCAGAGCATGAAACATAGTGATGAACATATTTAATAATTTAATAAGCTTGTATTTTATAGAAAGTACTCTATTTGGATCTTAGTTGAGATAAGGAACCAGATAAGAGTTCAGCAAAATAAATAACATAAATATACAGACCTTGTTTTGTCCAATATTTGAAAGAGTTATATGAATTTAACAATCGATTGCTATTGTCAAAGTAACAAGAATTAGCTAATTCTTTGATTCTTTGTTACTAATGATACTTAGAAGAGAGTGAATGTAAGACAAGAATTCCAGAATATAAATAATGTTTTGGAAACCATCCATAGACTTTTTCTGCCTAAAAAATGCCTTTGAATTTTAATAAACTTTCTAATTAAAAGTTTCCCAATTAAGAAGCCAATAGTGGTTAATTTAATAAAGCAATTACTTCATGTTAAAAGATTCACTAATTTATGTAGTTCTCTCTATATTCCAACAGATGTATACCTCTGTTAGACTATAGAAGTCAGCCAATTTCTATGGTGATATTCAAACTATATCAGTTATCATTGTATCCATTTTCCATGTAATAAGAAGTTCTTATTACTTGATTTGGCAGTAAACTCATATGAGTAAAACTTTAGTATTTTGTTCAAGGCTCTAACATCCATTCCAGCTAGCAGTATCTTGAAGTTGGAACTTGACTGGATATAAGAAGCATATGCAATACTACAAATGTCACCTGGAAGTCAATCACTGGGCCAGAATTGAAACTGTATTTATCATTAATTCTGATGTACAATTGCAAAAATACCAGGTGATAAAATTCTAAAGGCTCTTAAATATTTTCAAATTTTGTGAAAATACTATTTGTCTTACTTCTAAGTGAAGATACCTTACCCCATGCTTTGTGTTATGGAGTTGAGAAACCCAGTAAAGCTTATAAAGAAGGACACTCTTTCACCACTCAAATATAAAACAATGTGTGCCTGAAAAATATCCCCAAAGACTAATTTTCATATGATAGCCATATCCTCTTTTCTGTCTTACTGCTAATTAAATTATTTAATTAAATGGCCTTTCCCCAAGTGGACTTGATTTACTGTGCTTCATGTAATTAGTAGCTCAGAAAATGGAGATGAAACAAATGCTTTTGTTCAAGGATTTGCAAAGTCATGATCTTAAGAGCATTATAATAATGCAAGTGAGAGATATTTTGATTCTTTTTCTTTAATAAAAATACTCTTTGTTGGAAAAAGATACTCTGAAGAAAATATTTTGAGTCAGAGTCTAACAGATGGATATCATGTTTATATTATAGTTGCTTGAAGCAATAGAAGTTCCTCAGTAATAAAAACATGGATTTCATATATTAAGAAAATTCAATGCATTTTATTCATTTATAGGTAATAAAACCTGTAGGTAAGAGTATGATTCTTGAGTCCTATCACCTAAATTAAAATTTCAGCTCTGACACTTAACTAGCTGTATGATCCTGGGAAGTATATATCCTCTCCATAAGACTAAGTTTCAGCAAATGTGAATAATAAATGTCTATAACTTATGGCTGTTGTGTGAGATTAAATGAGTTATTGCACGTAAAACAGTAAAACTGCCTAGAATATAATAAACTTAATGATTGTTTGTCATTAGTAGATTAGTGTTCTTATTTATACAATTCTATTTACTAATTCATTTGCAGATATTCATATAGAAAATAAGTAACTGTGTTTTACCTCAAAGCATGGACTCATGATAAGATATTTAAGTATCAGGGAAAACTGAAAGCTGAACGTTGAAAACAGCCATTTTATCATCTTTTATTTCTTGAAAAAAAATACCCATAGTCTTTTTCTAGTTTTCTTAGCTGCCTTAAAAATCCTTTCTTTAAACTATTCTCCATGTGCGGAATAGAATAAAAGACTCTGTGATTGTTATGTCATACAAATTAACTCAATTTGAATATGCACATGTAAAACAATAAAATCAACATTGTACATAAAGATACAACCAATATTGTCATTAATCTCTAAAAACACATTTTAGCATTAAAATTAAAATATCAGCTTTAGCAGATATTTCAAGATATTTAGTTGAATTTTTTCCATTTGTGTTACAAGCCACTAAGACGTTTCTTCAATTTTTGTTTCTATATTGCCTCATTCTTCTTTTGTACACATAGCCATGTGTACCCAATATGAAGTTATAATTATCTCAAGTACATTTATATTTCTGCCCTTTGAAATGCTGGACAACTTTTTAATCTTAATGTTTTAAGTGGAACTGCTAACCAATATCCTCTTACAGATTTAAATTTATCTGTCAATTGATCTTATTTCTAGATGTAGCCCTCTCTACCATGAACATTTCTTAACTGATCTCCTGTTACATTTGTTCTTTTGTCATACTCATTCCTTCTTCAACTTTTCTGACTCTTATTCATTTCATTTTTTCCAAAAACAGATATTGATAATTCTTTTTGCAAGTCATTCCATTATCTTTTCATCCATGTCAGTCTATTCTAGCGATATTCTTGCCTCACATATCTGGACAACATTATTTATCATTGTATTTTACCTGTTGTGTATATATTTTTCTTCCATGATCCAAATTTATTTTATTCCTGATGCTTTTAGAACATCTACCTTTAAAAATATCTTATCTCATATTATAAAATCAATAGATCCATAAAGTGAGACAAGTAGAAAATTCAGAGATGAACAAACAAATGAGACTTACACATATTTTCAGCATCCAAAGATAATTTTTACCAATATAAATTTTGCTAACATTGGCATGTGTGTGTATAACATTATCTTCCAATTACTCTCATCTTGATTGTTAATAATGGTAGAAATTTATTGAAACTACAGCTCAATGTTTTACACTTCAGTCATTGCAATTGCTAAGGCATCCTTTTATATTGCATTGGTTGATGTTATGACCAAGCGTGACAAGCTAGGATTTGAAAAAAAGGTGCATGATATAAACCTCAACCTTCTATCTCTCTTTGTACATAGAGCCCAAAGTTTATCTTTGCAATGTTTGTGTGAAAAAGAAAGCAAGGCTAATATGGGATTGGCATGCAGTTTTATACTTCCTTAAATAAACCAAAGCTTTGTTCAGTTTAAAATTGTTTCTCCTCTTTATTGCAGCTTACGTAAAATGTTATTTTACTCATTTTTGTTGTTGTTTTATTGTTTATTAATGTATAAACAATATTCATTATTTGTTTATTTTCCTAACATTGTGAAACGTTATCTTTGTACATCTTCCTGTTCTTTGGCATATTTTCCACGTGTTCCATATAGATCTGTAGCTGAAGTATCATTTACATGTGTTTATTTTAGTAGTTAACTCTTTCAGCATCTTGAATAATGTGGGTAAGCTTTGGGACCCTCAGTAGAGATATTTATTTCTAGCAATTCTATGTATTTTGTTTTTGTCTTTTGTTTGATGTTTGAAGCCACCAAGCCCGGGACAACCTTTCAGATATCTGTTATTGGAACCCTCTTGTACTCCCAGTGCACTGTGGAAGTTGGTCTGAATGCTTTCTGGGTCCACTTTTAATTCTAAAGTAGAAAATACAATGGGATCTTCTCTGTATCTCCCAAACAATTTTATTGTCAAGAAGCGGGTTCTGATTCATTACCGATTTTTTCATCTCTTGCCCTGCACTATATGTGACAAACTTCATGACAACAAATAATAGTGTTTACTACTCTGCATATCTGATACAATGTTTGCCCCAGAAGTTTAGGTGATGTACTCAAAACACAATCTGACATGAATGCTCTGATTCCCGCAATTTTATGTTAAAAAATACATGCATCTGTTTATGAAGAGTTGACATGAAAAATAATTTTTGATGATGTTCCTGTAAGAGTTGACGTCATAATTTATAACCCTTGACATAACATCTCATATTCTTAGTTTTATTTTTGTAGTATTTTTAAACCAAAATGCAGTTGACATATTTTCTGTGCTCATTCTATTGATGGGATTTTTCTTCTTTCCTAGAGGATTTTCAATAAATCTATTACCAATGAAAGTCTGGGCTGTTTGTAGGGGTGTTACATAGGCTGGGCACCTCACCCAGACTTATTTCTGATATTGTACTATTATATCTAAATGATCATTAATGCCTTTTGCAAATCTAATTACCCAGGAGACTACTTGTGTGACTACCAAACCACCTGCCTAGGAAGAAATTATGCTGCAGCTGGACCAATTGTCAGGATTTATTTTCTTAGAATCTTGCTATGGTAAAATTCGTCCATCATAATCTCTATCACCATTGTATTAGTAAAATACATGGGAAAAGATTGGAGCATATGTTTATACAATATCCTAAAGTCTACATGCATCATGTCATTGCTATATTTAATTCTCTAAGTGCAATGTATGATATGGATATGTTGTTCTAACATAACCTAAAACACAGGCATATATTCAGTGTTGAAACGGAAATAATACAGTGGATTTTAAAAAGTTCAACACACCATCTCAAGAATATCACAGCTTATTTCAGTAGATGGTTAAGAATTATACTATTTTTAATACTCAAACAATGAAGTTTTAGTAGAAGATTCTTTAAAATCAACAAGTTAAAATACTATTAAAAGCTTCAAATACACTAAAAAAATTTTCACATTCTAGAATTCATAATTATAAAACCTTCCAATTCTCGCCTACCCAGGGTATTTGCATTAATATAATATGTAGCTGTTATAATAACAAAAACTGTGAATAAAATTCTGCTGTTATAATCAACTGTTGGCATAAAAACTAATCTTAAATGAAATGCGCCCCCCCCACCGTACAGTATAGAGAACGCAATAACAACAAAAACTCAACCAACAGCTTGCAGGCATCACACTCCCTAAATAATTTATAGACAATTTATTCTATTACACATATTTTATGAATTTAAAACTAAAAAAATAAGCAAATTCATAGAAATAACCTTCCCTTTTTTGCCTAACATTAATCTATTCTGTTTCTTTGTAAGCAATTTAAATAGAATATTAAATTTCTGTATTATTGTACCTCTTCTAAATAGAAATTATCTTTGTAATACCTCACTAATCCTAACCAAAACAAACAAACAAATGTGATAAATATATACATCTGCAACAAGTAAAAAATAATTTTTGGTTGATAGAAGTGTCAATACTAATGGAATTATATTTCCCACCCAATAAGAACTTTGGAAGAGGTATAGCGGATTATATGATGTCACCAGTACGCCAGACACTTCTCTGTCTGCTCCACATTCCTTAGAATAAGCCTACTGTCCATTTTCCTTTTTTTTTCCGGTGATTAAAGTAGACAAACAAATGAAATAGAATGGAGAATCTTTTTTTTTTTTCACATGGGCAGGCTCGGGGAATCAAAACTGGGTCTCCGTTATGGCAGGCGAGAGCTCTGCCACTGAGCCCCTGTTGTCCACCCGGAATAGAGAATCTTGAAATGGATATATACACATGTTGGATATTCAAGTATGATAGGGGTAAGGGGATTTCGCATTGGATTTTGGGCTGAAAAAATCACCCTCTGGCTTAGGTGGCATCTCCAGCTTTGACTGAGGAAAAGGAGACATCCTAAGATGTCATCTGCTTAGAATCAGGAGTGCTTGCTGCTGGGACACAGCTCTCCATGAGTCTCTCCCTTTTCTGCATGTATTGTGGGCATAGGTACTGACAGTTTTTTGTTCTAGACTTCCTTTTCAAGGATATTTGTTTTGTGAACAGAGTAGCCTTAAGAGATGGATGTAGTGCCATCCTCCAGAGCAGAGTTCAAGATTATTTTCTGTCCAACATAATGAAGATAATGACCCTCTCCTGGACAATGCTAGATAGATTTGCTTGTAGACCATTTAAAAAGACTGGGGTTTCCTAAGTTTTGGTTGCTTATTGGGACACATATTAGTCTGTGCACAGCATTCACCTGGGTCTTTCTGCATTTCTCCCTGGAACTTTGGGAACAAGGTGAAATGATGTGAAAAGGAGGCTTCTGCTGCCTGCTGTGTCTTAAGTAATAAAGTTCATTGTCTAGGAGTTTCAAGCCGTCTTCCCAGAGACCTATGTCCTCTGACAGTATCTAAAAATAGTGGCAGCCTAACTTGTTAGCTTATATGTGAGGTAAAACCTCAAACCCTTTACAGTTCTTGTCACTTATAAGTCATATGTTTATATTATGCAATTGTTTATATCCACTATATGAATACATTTTATATTATAACAGTTCAAACTAATCTTTTATAATTTGTTGTTTAGAATTATGCCATCATTCACAATAACAAAATATTCCTATAAAAGTCACTGATGTCAGGTAACATCTAATTCTAGGAATGGTGTTGTCTGTACTTAATAATGTTGACTTTCATTAAGGACATTTGAGTTAATATAATTAACGTGAATACTATTAAATCATCACAATGAAACAGTTTTATTTAAATTTTAATTTTTTCAATGTCAATAAACATTTCTTAGTGGATTTGTACATGATAATTTTAGGAAGAAATTATTAATAAGCCTAGATTTTTAGTATAATATTAACGGAAAAGCATTTGCATTTCTTAGAATACAATTTAAATATTGCCTCAGTGTCCAGAAATGTACTTAAAAGGCTCTTAATACTTGACTTTCTTAGCATTTTTTAAAATAAATTCAATATATTTTGCCAACCTATGACCTAATATTTTCTTTACCAAAATTAATCCAAACTTATGTTAATTGATTGAGTACAGTATTTTCTGTAATCTAAGCCTTTCTTTCATTTCTTTTACTATTTTCTGTAATTTAAGCTTTTCTTCCATTTCTTTTATTTACTTTACCATTATTTAAGTTCAATTAGAAGAAAGGATCATCATTCTATTCTTTGAGTGCAGAAGAAATACTCACTAAACAATATTTATTGGTTTCTACTCTATGCCAGATTGTTTTATTGCCAGTAGGTACGTAATATTGCATAACATAAGTAAAATATGTGCTCTCTATCACTACAGATGAATTGATATCAAAGTTTTATTATGTTTAGTTATCTTTATACATATTTTATTATCTGCATCTATGTCCAATTTCATAGGTAAAATCCTTCTATAAATAAGCATCAAGTGCCTGTTTTTAAACTGTTGATTATTACTTCTTTAAAAAATATTTTAAAGTAGGATATTTTGTGGGGTATTTGGTTTTGGTTTTAACTCCTGGAAAACTCTAATGAGGATATCTCATCTCTTTGTTCCATTTTAACTTATGATACTATGAAATTTATACAAGCAAAAATAAGCCCTATGATTCTAATCTTTATTGATTGTATAGCTAATAAAAATGATTTTAATGACAATGTTTAAAATTTTTAAAAGTCCATTCCTTGTTGATGATTATAGGTTTACTCTCTGAATCTATGAACTTGCATTTGGAATGAGAGTCATATAAATATTTACTAGAACCTAGCTGACAAATAAAATATCAAGGATGCAAGGAGTGTACCTTAAAGAGTCCTTCACCTATTCAGTGGTGCATGACTTCAACAATAAGTAATATCTAGAAAAAAACATATTCATGCCTATGCTATCAGCATATAACTATAATTAACACATTTGTGCATTTCTATCAAAGGAATGGTTATAGAAAAGCTTCATTATCACAGTGCAAGTTTGGACACATCTACACTATAACAGATATTGTTTAACCTGATTTTAACAAGAAAAGCCTAAATACATACTTTTGAAATTGGTTATGTGCAGGGCATATTAATGTTACAATAAAATGGACTTTGATTAAATGACGACCAAGAAAAAAATCATTGGTACTATGCTTATTTCATGAAAATAGTGTGATTATAACATATATGCTGAATGTTCTTTTATAAAATAAAAATATTTATATACCTTTGTTTATGTTTTACTTTCATATAAATGTGAAAATACATGTTTAGAAGACTCAATTTTGTCTATATGCTTGCTAAACTCAACTGTAATATTGGATTTATTAGATAATTCAAGGCTAACTTCTTGCATAGATTACAGGGTGAGAACTGAGAAGTTTTTATGAACTGAGAAGTTTATAGAAATATATTTATACTTTGGTAATCGGAAGCTATACCTCTTTAAACTTGGAGGTGGATCCAATTAACACTTCTTTCTTATTATGTCCTGGCAAAGATTCTACAGGTTCTAATTCCTGTTCCTAAGAAGATGAATTTTAATATATGTACCATTAAGATTTAGGACTAAATAGCGCATATAGTATATAAGTACTTATTACTCCACAAGTACTTTGGAGGATGGAATATTAATACATGAATAATTTATGACCAAATAAATAGATCTGGAAAGTTGAAGTCTAACTGAATCCAAATTTGGAGACCAAGGAAGTAAACTGATTTTGTCAAAAACTTAGAAAAGTTTAGTAACTGAAAGCATCTGTTACTTCTGATGACATGTTCAGGATATCTAGCACTGGAGAATTAGTAGTTCCAGGAGCAAGAAACCAAAATTTGAAAGTTGAGAGTTCTAATTAAAGCCAGGAGAGTCGGTCAAAGATCTCTTAATGGAATAGCTTGAGTCCCATATCTCTTCCACTTAGTCCACTCTCAGGCAGCTCACTGTGCAGCAACCAGGAAGGCAAAGGATTCTTATTTTACAGGGAATTTAAGATTGGCTTGGGAATCAGAATCAGAGGCTATGACAGTGCAAATAGTACTCAAGGATTAAGTGAAATTCCTTATATTGAATAATGAGTTTTCCAGCCTTTATATCTAGGGGATATAGCAATAAAGTCGTTCCAAAAGCAAGAAACCAAGTTTCAGAACATGGCAAAAAAGACTTATGTTTCTCAGGCAAAAGCTTACAAGATTTCTTCTGGAGAAACTGCCTAATGAAAGAGTTAATACCTACAAATACTGCTATTTCTAATCACTCCAAAGCCATAATCAGGTCCTTATTCAACTACTCTACAGATATGCACAAAGACAAAATCAACAAAAAACAAACAACAAAAAACACCCCATCACAAAATCAGAGTATAAAATTAGCAGTCAGAGTGGCTACCTTTTAAAAATACTCATATAATCAAGATTAATAGTTGAAAAGAAACAGTGACACAAAAGACAGAAACAAAAAAAAGAAAATTAAGGAAGTGAGGCAATCCAGGAAGCAGAATGAAAGTTTTAAAAATGATAACTAACTTCCTTATAGAGGAAAAGTAGAAAATTCATCATTTAAAAAAGCAGGATTTCATGATAAAAGATTATTAGATAAGTATAAAGGAGGTAACAGTGATTAAATATAATAAAAAGTAAGATGGATAATTCAGTCATAAAACATGGTCAGTGAAAATTGAAGAAAAACTCAAATTAGAACAAAAAGATAAAGGGAGGGGATATAATTGGTTGAAAATTAGATCACATGTTGGGGTGCCTTTGATTTATGTAGCCCAGAAAGAAAAACATGTTCTTAATCTATTCCTGTGGCTGTGATCCCATTCTAAAAAAAAACCCCTTGCTGAGGTTATGTCAGTGAAGGGGTGGCCCACCTGAATCAGGCTGGCTGTTAATCCTGTTACTGGAGGCCTCATGGAGAAGTACAAAGAGAAAAGTGGTGGGGAGAAGCCAGACACTGAGAATACATGGAACCTGGAAGAGAAAGGAGAACATGCCACCATGTGTGCGTCCACGTGATGGAAAAACCAAGGAACCCTAGAGTCTGCCAGCCAGCCAGAAGATACAGACCCTAGGAGAAAGCAGGTCTTCTAGCCTTTGAAAGCTGGAGCCAATAAATTTCTCTTAAACCAGACTAGTGTGTGGAATTTGTTTTAGCAGCTAGGAAAGTAAAACACAGGGCTAGGATATCCAGCAACAGAGAATTAGTAGTTCCAAAAGCAAGGAAACGTGAAAAATAAAAAAAAAGAGAAAACTCATAAGAAACAATTCAAGACATTGATTTTTCATAAGAGAATAAAGTACATTAACCAGCAGGAGTCCAATACAAGTGATTTAAAAAAATGGCCCACATCAAGGTTTAACAGGACTTACTTCAAATAATTAGGAGAAAAATAGGGAAAAATAAAACTGAACACCTTCTATACAGAAAAAAATAGGTCATATACAAAGGATTTGACATTAGAATGACATTGCCCCTTTTAAAGCCAATTGTAGAGAGAATAATTACTATTGCAGGTAAACTTTTTTATCCAGTTATAAATTGTAATGATAAAGTAAACATATGTTTAAGATATTTCAATAATTTTCATTCATGTTAAGTTCTAAAGAAGGTTTTTGTGGCTATGTGTCAGCAAAATTTCCCTCGCATTTTATTTTTTGGGTTCATGATCTGGGAATTGAACCCAGGTCTCCTGCATGGAAGGTGGGATTCTAACCACTGAACCACCACCTCCCATTTTATAATATGGACTTTAAAATGTTGAATTGTGTTTTATGCAGGAAATATGCTAATACCCACTGCATCTTTTCTATAAGCATTGCACAGGTGAGCATAAAATATAAAAATTACTGCCACAAGGAGAAACAGACATTTAGTAATAATCCATGCATTCATGGCTCAGCTGTGAACAGTATGTATAAAGTCAGAAGAATGTAGTTTTTTGCTTCAACCAATGAAAGACCAACTGTTAAGGAAATTGCCCTACCACTGCAAACAATAAGAGAAACTGACAAAATAGTAGAAATAGCTGTTTTCAGATGCTAGACAACAGGCAGTGCACAAAATGTAATTCTGGAGAAAAAAATTAAGTAGGCAAACTCTTAAAATTGCCTCAGATTGCTGACTGCATATTTGCCACACAACAGCATAGATTGGGAATGCAAACAGACCTGGTAGGCTCAATTTAGTGGAAGTGACAGAGATCACAGTTTTAAAGAGTCACCAAGAAATATCAGTTTGGGGTTCCATGGTCTTTGGCTGAGAACTGCACCATGCTTGTAGGGGTGAATCCTCATGAGTGTGCAGACAGAATCACCACACTGCAGCACCCTCAGCAATTCTGGGAGCTCACACAAGGCTGAGCAGTATACTCTCCTAGAAGCATTTTGAAAGATTTTTGTTAGACACACGACTTTTGACAAAGTCCTCAAAGGGTTATATCTTTATTAAGGGGATAAATAAATCCTAGAGAAAAAGAGCTTCTTAAAAAAATGCCTAAAGGTAGGGTGCATGGGTGGTTCAGTGCTAGAATGCTCGCCTTACACGCAGGAGACCCAAATCCGATTCCTGGACCATGCACCCCAAATAAATAAACAAATAAATAATACCTAAAGGTAATATCAGAAAGGAACTACTTAATCCACAAGCAGGTGACCAAGTTTCTGCATAGAATCCAAAATTCTGCAGAGCGTAATACGGTGTCAGTTGTCTAATAAAATATCATCAGGAATGGAAAGAAAGAAGGGGAGTAGGACCCATAAGAAGGGGGAAAATCAAACAATAAAAGAAATTCATAAATAACATTGAGGATGGAATTGCAAACAAGAAATCTTAAAACAGTTACTACACATTTTGTAAATATGTACAAGACTATAAGGTAAATACACACATAATAACAGACAAAACACATATAAAGGGACAGGGGACACACGAAGAGAACTTGATAGGAAAAACTAATGCATAGGAAAAAAGGAGTCTCATTAGGTAGAGCAACAAATATGAGACTGAAAATAGAACTCTTCTGGGGTGTGTGAGGGTAGTTCAGTGGTAGAATTCTTGCCTTGCATGCAGGAGACCCAGGTTTGATTTCCAGTCCATGCACTTCCCAAGAAACAAACAAACAAGCAAGCTAACAAAATACTAACCAACCTGTCATGGTCAGGTTCATGTGTCAACTTGGCCAAGTTGTGGTACTTGTTGGTCTGATTGGGCAAATGCTGGCCTGTCTGTTGCAATGAGGACATTTCATAGAATTAAATCATGATCATGTCAGCTACATCCACAGCTGATTCCATTTGTAATCAGCCAAGGGGAGTGTCTTCTACAATGAGTGATGATTAATCTAATCACTGGAAGCCTTTTAAGGAGGATTCAGAAGAGACAGGTGCTATTCCTGCTTCAGCTGTCAAGCCTGTCCTGTGGAGTTCGTCCACACCCTCCAATGGAATCGTTGGCTTCACAGCCTGTCCTGCAGATTTGGGACTGTGTGTTTCTTCAGTTACATGAGACACTTTTATAAATTTTATATTTGTGAGTGTTCTCTGTTGATTCTGTTTCTCTAGAGAACCCTAACTGATACAAAACCAAACAAAAATTCGACAAAATGCTGTTGCAATAACGGGATAGTCACATGGAAAAAAAATAAGAATAATGAAATGTGACCCCACCATATAGCATACAAAAATAAAAATGATAAATAGACCTCTCCAAAATTCTGCAACCAGGAGAAAAAAAAAAGACATAGTTAAAATGCTGAAATTAAAAACAATAATAAAAAGTCAACATAGAATTTTAAAACTAATTAAAATGTCTTATAATAAGTAAGACAAAAGAAAAAAATTTCAGAAAAAAGATAAAAACCCATCAAAAGCAGTATTGTACTATTAGAAATGCTTGTGGAAATTCTTCAGGCCAAAGGAATATGTAAGCAGATCGAATTTTTGTACGAAGAGAACTGGAAATACTAAATTTGTTCATAAGTACAATGGACATTTTTATATATTTTTAATCTTATTTGTTGCTCTAACTAATGAGATTCTTTTTTTCCTATGCATTAGTTTTTTCCTGTCAAGTTCTCGTCTTATGTCCCCTGTTCCTTTATATGTGTTTTGTGTGCTATTATGTGTGTATTTACCTTATAGTCTTGTACATATTTACAAAATGTATAATAACTATTTTAAGATTTCTTCTCTGCAATTCCATCCTCAATGTTATTTATGAATTTCTTTTATTGTTTGATTTTCCCCTTCTTATGGGAAAATCCTAGTCCCCTTCTTTTATTAAATGTTAGTTGACTGTTTAAGACAGTAGCCATAGATAATCTGTGTGTCACAAAGAGTACTTCAAAGAGCAGTAGGGATGTACGAGGAATTATACTACTGTAGACATTTTAATGTACATGTGAAAGAGCATGAAATTATTGGAAGTTAGACTCTGATAAGATAAAGATATAGCTCTTTGATAAGATGTAAGATAAAGATCTATGAGCAATCATTCCCAGCCAGGGACTTCTAGAATACTAGAAGATGTCTAGAGATATTGGTTGCCAAAAATGGGGAGAAGTCAATACTGGCTTTTTTTGGCTAGAGGTCAGGGATGCTGCTAAATATCCTACTTTGCATAGGGCAGCTTCCAACAACAAATAATTTTCTAGCCAAAAATGTCAATAGTGCTGAGTATGTAAAAACCTGTCCTAAAGAAACCACTAGAAAGTAAAATAAAGAAGGACACCTAATAAGCCAACAGAGTTTTGTGAATCAAAAAAAAAAAAAAATCAGTTAATCTAAAATAAGGCAGTCAAAAAAGAATAAAAAGTAAATGGAATATTTAGCAAGTAGAAAGATTTGTATGCCACCATGTCAATAATTGCATTAAATGTACATGCTATAGACAGTCAATTAAAAGTTGGAGTTTTTCAAATTGGGTTAAACATGATAAATTTAGCAAACTCTAAGAGCTGTGCAAAGATAACTGCAAAACGTTGCTGTATGAAAGTAAAGAATGGGGAAAATGGCATTTTTAAAACAAAAAAAGATATTGAAACAATAGTGTGTCCATGAGAAAGAAAAAAAGGGAAGAGTGAGAAAGAAAGAAGAAGGGAGAACAAAAGGAAGGAAAGGAAAAGCTTTCTGGTTCTTTTATCAAATCTACAAAAAATGGACCATAGACTTGTGGTGGTTTGGAGCTATATGTACCCCAACAAAACATCTTCTTAAACATAATTCATTCCTGTGGGTGTGAATCCATTGTAAGTAGGACTTCTTGATGAGATTTTTTCAGTTAAGGTGTGCCCACCTCGGATGGGATGGGTTATTGTCATAACACTATAGGTAGCAAGAATCTAAAGGTCCTTGGAACCTAGAAGACAAGGGAGAGACCAAGCAAGGCTGCCATGTGCATTGCCATGTGGAACAGGAACCCAGGATCAAGGATCACTGGTAGCCCTAGAAGGCCAGTTTTCAGTAAGAAAGTATTGCTTGGGAACAACTTGATTTGGACTTCTCCAAACCTCGAATGAATATGCCAGAAAATGCCTATTGTGTAAGCCAACCCATTGGATGGTATTTACTTCAACTGTCAAAGAAACTATAACATACCTAAATGAAGGAGCGAAAATTACTAGAAAAAAAAAAAGGAAAATTTACTCATTTGTTGTTAGACAAAAATTTCCTAGGAAATATAAAGCACTAACCAGAGTATAAAATAATGACAAATTGGACTTCATCAAAATTAAATCTTTTGCTCTTAAGATATACTTCTAAAAATGTGAAAAACCAAGTCAATACATTTTGTGTGTATCCATATTTATATATACATATTTTAAAGAAAATCATAGTATATATGTATCATTCTTCTGCAATTCAATTTTCTTTTTTCATAACTTGGAGTCCTCTGTAAGTACTCATAGTTCTCACTCATTCTTTCAAGTAGCTTCAATGTGTACTGTGATACAAATGTGCATTTTTACTTAAGTTGTCTGTTCTAGTTTACTAGCTGCCAGAATGCAACACACCAGACACAGATTGGCTTTTTTTTTTTTTGACATGGGCAGGCACCAGGAATTGAACCTGGGTCCTCTGGCATGGCAGACAAGCATTCTCGCCTGCTGAGCCACCATGGCCTGCCCAGATTGGCTTTTAATTAAAGGGGATTTATTTCATTAGCTCTTCAGAGGAAAGGCAGCTAACTTTCAACTGAGGTTCTTTCTTATGTGGGAAAGCACATGGTGATCTCTGCTGGCCTTCTCTCCAGGCCTCTGGGTTCCAACAACTTTCCACAGGGTGATTTCTTTCTGCATCTCCAAAGGCCTAAGCTGAGCTACAAGTGCTGAGATGAAGTATACTGAGCTTCTTGGGGTGTGCTACATTGAGCTCTCTCATTTAAGCACCAGCCTTAAATCAAATGTCATTCATTGCAGCAGGCACGCCTCTTAGACAACTGCAGATGTAATGAGCAACAGATGAGGTTCATGTACCTTGGCTCACGTCCACAGCAACTGAACTACACACCTTCACCTTGCCAATTGACAACTGAATCTAACCACCACATGCCCACCCCTTGTCACCTTGGCAACTATATGCATAACCTTAAGCCTGGCTTCATATAAATGAAGCATTAGGAGAATCAAATGGTGATATTTTGACTATCTCTTTTGCCAACTCACTCCATGGATTGGAGTGTCATTCTGATTATGGCAATCAGAGTCCTTAGTGCCTTTGAGTCCAGTCAGAGTAGGAAGCCATTCACAAAAAAACATTTTTAAGATTCTGTTTCTTAAGAACCACTCCTGGTACCAAGTTGTATTAGTTAGGGTTCTCTAGAGAAACAGAATCAACAGGAAAAACTCACAAATATAAAATTTATAAAAGTGTCTCATGTAACTGTGGGAACGCAGAGTCCAAAATCCACAAGGCAGGCTGTGAAGCCGATGATTCTGATGGAGGGTCTGGATGAACTCCACAGGAGAGGCTCACCAGCCGAAGCAGGAAGAGAGCCTGCCTCTTCTGAATCCTACCTAAAAGGCTTCCAGTGATTATATTAAGCATGACTCATTGCAGAAGACATGCCCCTTGGCTGATTACAAATGGAATCAGCTGTGGGTGCAGCTGACATGATCATGATTTAATTCTATGAAATGTCCTAATTGCAACAGACAGGCCAGCACTTGTCCAACCGGACAAAGAGGTACCACCACTTGGCTAAGGTGACACATGAACCTGACCATAACATTGTCTTATATTGTTTCCAGTCTTTAGCTAATATAAGCAGTTCATTAATGACTATACTTGCATTTTTGTTTCTCTGAATATGTGTGATTATATCTGTGGGGAATTTCTTAGCATGTGCATTGTTGTATAAAATAGTATTTAATTCAAATTTGAAAAATTGTCATCCATGGTGATGAAAAATTTACATTTCCATCAAAATATATAAAACTGTTCTCTTACCAACACTAATAAATTGTTACATTTTGATTTTTCCAGTCTGATCAGTGACAAACAGTACCCTGAGTATGTCTTTGTTATTTACCCCAGAAATAGGTCCCTGCCTTTCTCTAACCAAATCCTGAATATCTACCTGTAGGTCCCATCAAAATTTATCTTTAACTACTTAAGCTTCCCCCTAATAATCCTGTCCTATCTTCATATCTGTTCTGTTGCCTGATTGTACAATGCTAGTGCCTGGGATTTCCTTTGTCACCCACGTCACTGTGGGCCATTTACATCTTAGCTTTGTCAGTGACAAAAGTGTATATTAACCCTGCTTTTATTTTGTTCCATGACCAGTATTTGTTTTCATCTTGAATATGAGTCTATTCTTCAGCAGTCTAAAAATGTTTAAAACCTCAAGGCTGAACTTAAAGAAAACTTCAAATCAAGTAAAATTTTCTCATTAACTCCAGCTTGATTTGCACGTGTCTTTTCTCTGTGGTGCTACTTCCTCCTTATATTGTTCTCTAATAGTCATTGTGTTGAATGATTCTTACTTCCACTAATTTTAAAAATAGGCCCATAGCCAATTATATAACAAAGTTATCCACTCCAGGCGGGCCGCGGTGGCTCAGCGGGCAAAGTGCTTGCCTGCTATGCCGGAGGACCTCGGTTCGATTCCCGGCCCCAGCCCATGTAACGAAAAACGGAGAAACAAAATACAATAAAACAAGAAAATGTTTAAAAGATGTTTCCCTTTCTTCCTCTCTTCCTTCCTTCTATCCTTCCTTCCTTCTCTCTGTCTTTCCTTAAAAAAAAAAAAAAAAAAAAAAAAAAAAGTTATCCACTCTGAGAGAGACATGGTGATGTGACCTCAGTTAGCAGTCAATAAGAGGTCAATTTAAGGTGTTTTTGACCTAGTTTTTATAAGATCAGCAATTAATTTCTTCCTTCTCTGTGATACATCACTGTTCAATGTCTGTTTCTTAAGTGCATATTATTACTGAGGATGGATATGGTGCAGAAATCATACTATACATGCCCCTAATAAAACTAAAAATCCAGTTTAAAATGCCTTCTCTATTTTATCTGTTGTTTGCTAACGTGCTACCATATTTTTGCCCTCGGGTCAGAGAATTAAACCATGCCACTGTCTTTGACTTTTTAGCTTCCCACTTAATAAATACTCCTAGGATATTGATTTTCTAATATCTTTGAGCTACTGTCATTTTAACGAGGACAATGAGAAATGAACAAGAATCTGCAAGTGTTATGAAGTGAAAGGATATGACTGACAATAACTGCTTTGAAATAAAAAGGTGCATTGTTCTGAAATTACTTGTACAAGTTTCTTTTCTCACAGTACAAAGGAGAGCACAACTCTATGGTGCTAGCCAAACGATTAATTGATTCAAAATAAGTGACACATAGCTACTTCCCCTGAAATAGAAGTCTGTACCGCAAGAGAAAACCAGACCGATGCCACCTTTCTTTGATCCAAATGATTCTGGAAGTAGATAGATATAAGAAGACACCTTTTACAGCATCATGCCAGGGAGGTTAACTACTTTTTATGCTTCAAAGTCACTCTCACTGTCTAGAGAACATCATGCTTAAATTGAAAAAGGCACATCTTTTTTGGTTTAGCCCTTGCCGTCTGATTAATAGATGAAGTCAGGTAACTTGTTTTTATTGTTTCATTTAACCATTTATGGCTTATCATTCTATAGTATATATGGACAGACAAACAGCTATATCCATTTGGGTTGCATAGATACTGAAAATGAAATTAAAAGCAGAATAAAAATTACTAGAAGTTATCACGTAATACTCATGCATTCAATGTACTAAAACATAAATAAAATTAGAAAATGTTTACACGCTTCTTTACCACTATTGTTGAGATGTAGATTACTAGTCCTTTGTTTTTAAAGTGAACAGGCAGAAAATTTATTAGATATATATGTAAGAGGACACAAATACACTCGCAAAAAATGAGGTGAAGATGGCAAGAAGCAATAGGCAATGTGGGGCCATTTGCCTTTACAGATTAGCTTTTCTTATTATCCCTCCCCCTTCCTTGTTTACTAGTCTTCTAATCTGGATTATCCTACCCTCAACAAATAAATAAAATATTTGTGTGTGTGTCTGTAAATAGGTTTCTCATTAATGTGCTTGAAATTTAGATGTATGTGTTAGTTCCAACAGCACTCTCTGCATTCCAACTTTTTACTCCTTTCACTCCAGGATACCAAACCTTCTTTTTTAGATTTAGTGGAACAGGGAGCTGGAAGGTAAGTGTTGGACATGTAATGGTGGTTATGTCAGCAACTGCTGCTGCAGACACTACAGGATGAGCCCAAAAGACATGCCCTGCATGATTAAATAAACATCCCACAAATCCCAGGCATTTGTAATCATTCCATGCTAGTTTTCTTAATGGCAGTTTTAGGTGCCAGCCAAGATCCTGTTGGCATTTTAAAATAGTGTCACCAAAGAGTAAAGAAAAAAACAGATGTTTTGGATGATTACATCACAAAAGAACTTACTTAGTCTTCAGATGCCCTGTGATGGAGATTCCAAGGCATTCATTACATCTTGGAAACACTTATAACAGTAATTAACTTTTCTGTTGCTGCATAAAAATTACCAAAAATTTAGAAGGCTAAGTACCACCCATTTATTAGCTCAGGTTTGAGTAGGTCAAGTCCAGGAAAGTTCGTCTGATTCCCCTCTTAGCCTCACAGGGACTAAACGAAGGAGTTGATAAATCTGGTCTCATGTGCAGACTCTGAGGAAGGATCATCTTTCCAGCTCATTCAAATTGCTGGACAAATTCAGTTCCTTGTGATTGTAGGAACTGAGTCCTTATTTCTTTGCTCTTTGTCAGGTAGGTGCTAATCACAGCTCTTAATGATTGTCCACATTCCTTGGTAAGTGACCCCTTCCATCTTCAAAACTGAAGGCAGCACATCAAAAGCTTCAAATCTTATGCTTCCAATCTCTGACTTCCTCTTTTATTCTCTTCTGCAATACCAGAAGACATTACAGTGTGCTCAATTCTTCCCTTTATGTCTCAAAAACTTCTAGACATGGAACCAATTTTATATTAGACTGTAGAGTAAATGAACTTCAATCAATTTCTGTTTTGATAATTAAGGTATGAGAATTTTCACTACCCACTTGCTATATTGCATGAAAAGTAGTGTTCCTCCTAAAATGTCTTAAAGAGCCAAGTGATCCCTAGGAGATCTCAAGAAACTCTTGAGTTTCTATGGTTATTGCCAACAAATGCCTTACAACACTTGGGGTGAATCTCATTTCTGACTTCTACCAAGAAGAATTCCTGGCTGTTATACCTTCAAAGTGATATAAGGCCTAGAAATAAAGTGTAAATGGATTTTACATGAACCCTCTATATGCAAATACATTGACCTGTGGGATAAGTATATCAATATTCACATTGCTACCAAGTACTGATTCTTAGCAACATTTGCAGAATTACAATGATATGAAACATGTTGATTTTTATTAAAAGGAATTTCCTTTTGATTCTAATTTACAGATAAGTATCAACGCTGGTATTTTTCACAGAATGTTTGGTTAAATATATATTATCTTTTCCTACTGAAAAAAAAAAAATACTTCCTTTATAAAAACCAGGATTCCCCCTCCCATCCTGAAGTTTAAATATATAAAATATAGGCTTTTTACAAGTTCAACATTCTATAAATTATATTAGGATCTTAACTTTGATTTTGAAAGCATTTACGTTTCCTTTAAAATTCTGGTTCTTATTTAGCTATTTATGTTAATGGCTGATTTTATTTCAGTCACAAAATATTTGAACTCACACAGTCTTTCTCTTTTGAAAAATAAAAATGCAAAACTGTAGTAGACAAATGTAATGTTTTCCATCCTTTCACAAAATTATTTGAAATCCAAGCTCATTAGTTTCACCTTACATCCTCATTCAGTTTTAGTCAATATGAAACTGTTAATTTAGTATTGTGCTGTCTGACATTTCTCTCAGTTAAATCTGAGATGTGGACATCTGACTCAAAACTTCTGAATGAGAAAATAAACAACTCCATTTCAGGAGATTCATGCATATTATAATTCTGCTGCTGAGTTATCTACTATACTTTGGATCTTAAGTTATTTCCATATTATGTAAAATGCAGCATGCATCAATGGTGACATATGCCATTTTGTGGCTTTATTATAGTTCACCTAACAAATTGTAAAGATGGTCAAGTCAAAATTAGATTTCAGGATACAAAATATCATTCATGCTAGTGGCTCTCCTGATATGCTTATCCTGTCTCATTGTGTGAATGTCTCCTGAATGATATATGAAAAGTATCATTCAGCTTTCTCTCACTAAGTACTACCTGTACATTTGTGGTTCTATAATATTATTTTAAGTGTCTTTTGCAAATTGAGTCATGTATAAGCACAGATGCTATAATCTGCAAGAAAACTGCATAGGAACCACAAACTATAATCTTAACATATGGCTCAACATATTTTCAAATACATTAAGGTGAAAATAGATGTTTCTTCTCTATAAGGGGGCAACTTTTGATACTTTTTAGGCATATGCCTAAGAGTAAAAATACTTCCTTCTTAACTTTGCAAGGAAACAGATTAAATTTAGAATGGTGCCTCCATGCAAACTCTTATATATGAAAATACATTTGCTTGAGATAGCCCTACAGAAAAGCTTTTAAATTTTAAATAAAATTTAAAAATATTATAGTACACATGTTTGGCCAATCCTATTATGCTTGATTAATCATTATATTTAAAAATCGCATACTTAGCATCTTATCTTATACTGGAGGAGTCACAAAGTAAATAGAGAATGAGAGAATATGATTGCTGTTTCTGTAAAAATCATGCCAAAGGGACAAAAAAAAAACCTAAGAAACATATATTCTGTTTAAAAAACAGAACTGAAACAACCACACAAGCAAAATTAGACTTTGATCCTCTAACATTTTATGTGATGAAGAATTTGGAAGCTGAAAAACAAAAAGTCAGAAAGAAAGAGACAGAAAATAAACGGCAATGAAAGTGAATTTTTAGCTGCTTGAAATAGAAATGCGTTAAAATCAGCTCATTGAAATGAGAAGAAGTAGACACAGATTTTATAAGAACTGGAAAATGGTGATGCAACCACTGTCTCCATGTTTATTGCAATTTATTTGCCACCATCCTTACTTCATCTCTTGAAAGCTGCATGAGATGCTAAATGACCAACATGAAGTCACATACCCTGAGTCTCTGTAGTATTAAAGTTCAAGTCTCCAGTGTTATTTAACAGTCTTAGGCTGTGTGTCCAAATCAAATTTGCAAGATCAATAGTGGCCATATTTCCATGATATGTCTTACTCGTATACCAGTCACTTGTGGTTAGGGGATCATACGATGATCTAGGTAATTCATGGGCTATACAGGAGTGTGAGTAACTTTTCTCCAAAAAGGCCATGTATAAGAAAGCAATAGATGACTTCGAAAGTACAGTCACTTGAAAGAAATAAAGAATGGACATTTTTAGATGAGTTTCGAGCTGAGAGATGAGGAAGACACTGCTATTCCTTGGTAGGGATAATTTTCTGTTGTTTGATGATCTGTAAGTGGAGTCATTTAAAAATGCATGTGCGTCACTGAGTGGGTCAAACTAACTGAAGTCATGAGAGTAAGGTTGGTGCTGTGAGAAAAGCAGGTGAAATTGACTCAGGAATGGCGTTTCAATTCTCACCGATTGTAGTCACTATACTGGGGCTTTAGAAACCGGTGAGAATAAAACAGTATTATTTTCTAAGGGTTGATTTTGATTTGTTTTTTACATTTTTGTCTTTGATAATATCTTTTTTTTTTAAAAGTGGTTTCAGGAAAGCGTAAAGGAGAAAGAAGCTAAATAGAAGATCATTTCAAAAGGAGAAATGAGGCATATTTCATTGATGACATGAATGCCTCAAAACATCACATTTTCCTGTATGGATCCCCCTGTTATTGTGGAAAGACTCCAGTTGTACAGAAAGCAATAACATAATCACATGACTGTATTTCATTCTAATGCTTAAGTAATTTTTACATTATCATTTTTGCTCCATGATTTCAGAAAAGTAAAGTAATTTTTAGCATAATTAGATCACATTTGGCATAAATAGGGCTGGTCCACTCTAAACATTGGCTCTATAATATATTAGTTATTTTGAAAAAGATCATGCCACAGAATAACTGTTCTTACCTGTCAATAACCTCCTACTCTCATCCATCGATTTATTTATGCATTAGACATTTGTCACAACCTGAAGTACTCTTCACTTATACCAGGCAAACGGAGCAGAAGCTCAAAGAACTTCATGTCAATGTGTTGTAATCGCTAGAATGAATGCTTGACAACAAAATGTTTGTCCAAATGCATTCTTAACTGTATGCTTTTGCTATAACCTTGCAGATCAAAGGGCACTTTGACTTATCACGGGACTAATTCACTATGTATGGAATGGCAAGAAAGCATCCAACTTTGCCATAAGAAAACATTTCCTCTGATCAGTACACCCTTGGGTTGATTCTTTCTCTTATTATTGAAAATACACAAATAGTAAAATGTGATGATTATTTTCATCATTTTTTTAAAGTCTCCATACTCTCAAACCTTTCAATATTATTATATTATAGATGCTTTGCTATTTCAGGAAGAAATAAATGCAAGTGAAAAACTGAGAAACTAGGTAAGGCAATGGAGAGATAAAAAGAGATAACTCCAAATCATTGAGTGGTTTCCTAGGCATCATCGTAAAGATTTTTATTTCAGAACATAGCATTTGAAGAGAAGCAAATAGAGGTGAGAAAACTTTGCTCAGGATTGAAATTTATCATTGTAATTGCTGATATAACTTAACAATGGGTGTCATGATTCATTTTTATACATCTCACGGAAGTTCCAATGAAGACAGATAATAAAACATGTTGGATTATACAAAATAATAACACTAACCCAACTGTAACAAAATCTATGAAGTCAATTTTCAAATCACTAACAAAAAACAATACTTAATCATCTAAAACTAAACAAATCCTGGACTAATTGTGCAACATTTAGCATTCTTTTTTTAATGATGAACCTGACATTACCTGCTTTCCCTCCCACACAGTCTAGAAATTCAGACCTTATAAAGATCTCTTCACTATATAGACACATTTACTTATAATAAAGACCTATCCTAAAGTCTCAAAAGTACCCTATATTCTACATTCATCTTTGAAAAAAAATTCCTCAAAACATTTTAAGATGAGCATGTTTTAAGCATATCTTGAATGAAGAACATTATAGAAGCAAGCAGAAAAGCTGAGAAAAGATCTCAATTCTTAAACCCAACTAAACACAATTGAACGCCTGCTAGAATTTGAGAATTGGGCTATTAACTGAAATTAAGGGTGCTCAAATACCCTGTTCATTTGAACACTGATAGAATTCTTATTATCCCAGAAGATATAAGTAAAAGAGAGAAATAAGTAAAAGGGAGTTCCATGTGTGCTGCAAAAGAAGAGATTGCTTATGAAATCATTAATTATTGATGCTTAAATTTTTAAACAACATTTTGGGATTCCCATATGTAGCATTATGGTGAATTAGATACACTAAAAAAAAGACTCCATTGAGAGGGAAGAAAGAAACTAAAAAATGGAAAGAAATAATTCATTTTATCGACTTAATCGTTGACCTAGAAATATGGAATCTCAAAGGCCAAAATCAAAGTGAAAGTAAAAACCCCTAATAGTAAATGAGAACTTAAAGCATCTCAACCCTTAGGATAATAGAAAAATACTGATTCTCTTGGGTCAGTCTTTTGAGACGAGATAAGTGTAGGCCCCCTCTCAAGGGATGCAGAATCTAATAAAATACTCCTCTGTGAAGCTGAGCCTAAATGAGTGCACCTCCCCATAAAGGTGAACAGCAAGATATGATCTGTTGCACAGCAATGGTCACTCAGGAAATTTACCAGTCTTGATTTGTGCTAGTATAAAAGTATAAATACTCTCTTGAATATGCATAAACACAATTTAATTCGCATGGAATTTAATAGAATAGTCACACTATCCACGTGGTTTAAAATATCAGGCATAATATTTGAAGTAGTGGTCTGAGATATGCAGTTACCACAGTGACTGGAAAAAGCCAATGCAATTACTGTCAGAGGAAGACAGGTTTAGTCAGTCTTTAAATTATTCCCAACGAAAAATACCATGAACACCATAGGCAAAATTCTCAGAACAATAAAACATGAGAGAGATACTGTAGAAGAAAACAAATATCAGAAACAGATTAACATTGACTTCAGATATTTATTTACCAGGAGCAAAACATAAAATATTAGCTATAGCTACTCTGCATTATAAAGTGAAAGATTCTCAAAACTATGAGAAACAAAAATTATGCACAATGGCATTTTAAAAAATATATAATATATAGAAATTAGCTATCTAATTATTGCAATTTGAGAGAATTAGTGGATTATTTGCATAGAAATTGACTTCAGTAAAAGATTTAAAATGATCTTCTTAAACAATGAGAGTTGGAGAGGCATTTAACAGCAACCACTTAACTTAGCCATTTGCAGTTAGTGGCTCTTTTTTCCCCACAGAATAGATTATTATAATGATGGAAATGTAATATCCATATGTATTCCAAAGGAAAGATTATTAAATACAACAATGAATTAATGGAATAATAATATTAATCTGGAAATTGGATCAGAATAAATTATTCAAAAATAGCACCCATGCAAAAAAGAGATGAAAAATATTTATAAAATTCAAGATACATGGATGATAAAGTGAAAAGGTTTGGTGTATGTTAATTAGAAATCTACAGGTGATAAATGATTTACAGAACAAATGAAGACCGGGCAATATTTGAAGAGGGAATGCCTGTGAATTTTCTGAAGACATCAAATCTCACATTCTGGAGACTCAAAACATTTAATCAAGGCACTATATCTTGTATATTATAAGCAAGATAATATGCAAAAATACTGCTAAATGTATAGCTGCAGAACATTAAAGAAAATAAGACTATCTTGAAATATCAGGAGAGAAACAACATAGCAACTAAAATGGAATCGCCATTACTCTGAAAGCCAATTTTTTAATAAGGAAAATGTAAGCCCAAAGAAATTGAAATAAGATACTTAAATCAGTTAAAGAAGATAACTACCAAATGCTGTGAATTATAAATCCATGGAGGTTATATTTCAAGATAATGGTAAAATAGGGCAGTACACCGGTGGCTCTGTGGCAAGAATTCTTGCCTGTCAAGCTGGAGACCCAGGTTCAATTCCTGGAGACTGCCCATGAAAAAATAAAAAAAGATAATGGTAAAAATAACATTATCAGACAAATGAAAACTAAAAGAAATCATAAGCCATCCACTTTCATTAAAGAAATTTCTAAAGGTTGTATTTCAGGAAGAAGGTAAATAATCACAATAGACCTCTTTAGAATTAATACACAAAAAGAAGAAAGAAATAAGAAAAATACAAATAAATATGGAGAATATTTTAACAAAAGCTGGTAGAAGAATTTACTGAAAAATATATAAGAAAACTTAAATAAAATACCAACTTGTTTTCAAGAAAAAATATGATCAATCTCAAAAGGAATTAATTTTTTACAAATTATTTTTGCTCAGTTTGATGGGAATGGAAGTGAAAACATCCTCCTAAGCAGTTCTAGATAAAATATTGGAAAATTCTAAGCATTGTTTTGAAAAGTAATTGCAATTAAGGGGAATTTTCTCTATAGGTTAATAAGAGTATTAAATTTACAATAATAAGTTTTTATTGGAAAAGCACTTTCCAATATGTAGTTCAGATAAATATCTCACTTGACACATATGTTATACAACATGGACTATTATTCAGTACCCACTATATTGTCATATACAATATATATGTGTATAGATGATGTATAACATGATATGTAAAATAAAAACATAGATTATATGATGTACTATTGATAGCTCCAAAATTAAAAAATCTAAATATATGTAAACACTGCATTTTCTTTTTAATCTAATATAAATTATGTTATGTTGTACAATACATACTTAATACTATATTATAAATTGTATATTGAATATCATATCAATGCATCCTATTTTGCTTTCATTATTATATTCTTTAATTACACACAAAATATGACTTGTAATTGGTCATGAAGAATGGCTAACTTATTAAATAAATTCAGAATTTATTAGGTAGCTGAGGTAAACACAGCATAAATTTAAAATTCCCAATTTATACTTAAAACATTCTAGTAAAGAACAAGAACCACAAAACTAAAATATAAAATATGCATGAAGAGGGGCGGGCCGCGGTGGCTCAGCGGGCAAGAGTGCTTGCCTGCCGTGCCGGAGGACCCCGGTTCGATTCCCGGCCCCAGCCCATGTAAAAACAAACAAACAAACAAAATATAATAAAACAAGAAAATGTTTAAAAATGTTTCCCTTCCTTCCATCCTTCCTTCCTTCTCTGTCTTTCCTTCCTTTCCTCCCTCTCTCTTTAAAAAAAAAAAAAAAAAAAAAAAAAAAAAAAAAATATGCATGAAGACAAAATAAGAAGGCAGACAATGTCTAAACCTAAAATGACCTATAAGTAGAAAACAAACACCAAATCCCAGTAAACAATCCTCTATTTCCCCCTCCAAACATAAGAGTTTGGGAAGAATAGTACAGTGTGGTAGCTTGAAGTTGTATGTACACCAGAAAGAATCATGTTGGTCATGTTCTTTTAATTCATGCCCATGAGTACAGACCTAATGCAGGTGGGACCTTTTGATTAGGTTAATTCAATTGAGGCCTGCCCCAGGGTGTATCTTAATCCTCCTACTACAGTCCTTTATAAGAGGGTAGAAGACAGAAAAAGCACACAGAAGTTTAGAGAAAAAAGCCTCCAGGGGAGCTGAAAAGGGGCATGTGGGAAAAAGAAAAAGTCACAGATGGAGATGTCAGAAGCTGAAGCAATGAAACCAATGAGAGAAGGATCAGCAGACATTGCCATGTGTCTTGCTATCTTGCAGAGGAGCCCAAGCTCCAAAGTAATGTGTTTTCAGAGAAGATATCTTAATTGAAACATTTTCATGGCCTTAGAACTGTAAATTTGTGGGATAACAAATCCCTTATTGTTAAAAGCCAGTGCATTTCTGGTATACCACATTTCATCAGTTTCAGCAGACCAAAACATACAGTGTGCTGGTTTGAAAGGACGCATGGACCCTAGAAAAGCCATGTTTTAATCAAAACCCCATTTCATAAAATGGCAGAATAATCCCTATTCAATACTGTATGCTTGAATCTTCAATTAGATCATTTTCCTAGACATGTCTCCCAATCAAGAGTGGTTGTTAAACTGGATTAGGGGAGATGTATCTCCACCCACTTGGGTGGGTCTTGATTGGTTTACTGGAGTCCTATAAAAGAGGAAACATTTTGGAGAATGAGAGATTCGAGAGAACAGAGAATGCTACAGCACCAGGAAGCAGAGGGTCCATGAGCCAGTGACCTTTTGAGATGAAGAAGGAAAATGCCTCCCAGGGAGCTTCATAGAACCAGAAGCCAGGAGAGAAAGATAGCAGATAGTGCTGTGTTCACCATGTGCCCTTCCAGCTGAGAGAGAAACCCTGACTGTGTTCACCATGTGCCTTCTCATTTGAAAGAGAAACCCTGAACTTCATCAGCCTTCTTGAACCAAATTATCTTTCCCTGGATGCCTTTGACTGGACATTTCTCTAGACTTGCTTTAATTGGGACATTTTCTTGGCCTTAGAAGTGTAAACTAGCAACTTATTAAATTCCCATTTTTAAAAGCCATTCTGTTTCTGGCATATTGCATTCCAGCAGCTAGCAAACTAGAACATACAGTATATAAAAAAAATAAAAATCAATTTTTAAAAATGCCCAAAGGAGAAGAATACAATTAGCTAAATGCCAAATAAATTATCTTAAACCATTGGAAAAAAGAGAAATTCCATCCTAAATGTGAAAATACTGACAAGGTACATGGGTAGATATAGTAGCAAGTTAAAAAAAAATAAATGTAAGCATGGGGCAAAATGAATTCTTTGGAAAAGAAATGTTTTGATGGTAAAAGAGGTATCAAAGGGAAGAAGAGGCAACCATCAGAAACTTCATAGAAAAAGCAACAGAAAGTAAAGGGGAAATTTTAATCCTTTAGACAAAATAAATTAAAAAATTGAAATACATGAAACATACCTCCTTCCAAGGCATTCAGTAAAATAATCATACTTTTCTTCACTGAGAAATGAGGATATTCACAAATATGAAGCCTTGGAATTTACTCAAAACCACTAGAACTGTCCTAGAAATGTGGTCAGCATGTACACATAACTATTATAAAAATGATGACAGAAGATGGAAAATTAAATATTTCAGCTGCTAAAACCTGCCTTGGATACCTACAAAGAAAAAATGGCAAAGCAGAAGAAAATTGACCATTGTAAAACAGAACTGCAAACTTAAATTTCCTCAAACAAATATGTGTCAGGGAGACTAAATAAAAGCTTAAAAGTAAGAATAGAAATTGACAAAAATTGATAAATAAAGCAAGGATTGATTGGAATTAGAAAATAAATAGAATGAAATGGAAAAATGCATATAATAAAAAAATAAATGTTTTTAATGGGATAATTGATTCAAAATAAAGCATAATGAGAGGAATTGAAAAAAAAAGAAAAGGAAAGGAACCAAAATATTAAAAATGAGATAAAGAGAGAAGTAAAAAGGGCCAGAGTATAATTGGTTGAAATAGAAGACAAACTAGTATAATCCAATTTATATGTAATTGGATGTGTCCTGAAGAATTGAATTTAAATAATGGAATTTCTAACATAAAAGAAGTTGAACCTACTTCCTCATAAAGTCCCATAAGTAACAAAGAAAATTTAATCTACTATGATCAATCTAATGACATCCTGATAAAAATTATAATTTCAAAACACATAATAAACACGTAAGTCCTTCAGGCAAAAATAACAAATAATTTACATGTAGATTAGAAATAGGCTGGCATTAGCTTCTCAAGATCAGCACACATACACACATGTGAAAAAAAAGATATGGCGCTACTTCTCAAAACTATCAAGGAAAGAATATTTTAATATAGGGCTCTATATCCAGTGAAGCTGCTTTTCTTAGGTTAAGGCTATAGCAAAAGAGCATTAAAAGATATTTGATATCCATGATCCATTCATTAAAATATATTATCAAAATAATATCATCTAAATAAGAAAGATATTCTTATTTAGATGACTAAATAAGAAAGAATATCTTTCTTATTTAGATGACTGGAGAAATTATAGTGAATATCTAGTTTCTGGTCCAGCATGTAAGGAGCTTGGAAATTGTTTCATACCAAAATAAGAAAAAAAAAATGCTCAGCAAACTGAAAAACAATGAATCCTACCTATCAGATCTATCACAAAATTGAGGTAAAGGGAAAAGCACTGACCCTGTGGGTAAAGGAGAGTAACAGATAAAGAAAACCACACGTTATCTGGGAAAGACGCTCAGGAAGAGAGCTTCTCTTCTGGAGTCAGCACTGGCAGAAATACTTGCACTATAATTGATGAATTGTTGGAAGTGCAGTGTGTGCTGGCTTGAGGGTAAAGTACACCGGAAGGTCCAATTTGGGGGAGTTTCTACATTTTCCTGAGTTTCACTAAGGGAGTCCCCCTAGGTTCTCCTGGTGAAAACAAGAAAACCTTCTTATGCTTCCAGTAGGGACAGGTGGAACAGTAACCATTTTGAAATACACCCAGAGCAGGTTTTCCTGTTAACAAAAGACTACCATCAGACAAAACTGTTTTCCCACAACCTGACTTTCTTGGGCTTAACCAAAGCCTAAATGACACGAGGAAAGGAAATACCAAACTCAAACCACTGACTCACCTAAGTGAGGCAGGAAAACTTTGAGAAGCAGTTGTGAGCAAAGACTCACTGAAAGGCTGAGGCCATCATAAGATTATAGAATGCCTCCCATTTGCTCCAACCCTGAGCCTCAACAGACAGTAGGGATCCTGAACAAAACAGGATTGCAACGGAAATCACTGCAAGACTCAGGCACAATAAGACACAAAAACAAGGGCCCCAGAGGAAACGTTAGCTAACATAGCCTAACATGTAAACAAATAACCATGACATCTCATTGATCTCCGTTCTTTTTACCCAGTACATCATATCCAGTTTCCAACAAAAACCCAGTCCAAAGAGAAATAACAAACATTAGACTCCAACCCAGATAGAGCAGAAATGTTGGAATTATCAGACCAGGTACTTAAAACAACTATGATCAACATGACAAGAGCAGTAATACTAAAAGTGGAAAAAACACAAGAATAGATAGATACTGTAAAAAAAACCAGAATCACCAATAGTAATTCATATACTGGGTTTAATGAGAAACTCCTCAGCAGGCAGATCTCAAACCAAAGTAAGAATCTAAAGATATTTAGCAAATTCCATTGGTTTATAAAGGAAATTAGAGAATTTTCAAAGGGGGAATTATAATAATTGGCGGCATTTAGGTTCCATATGCAAAATAAGAAATTATCATAGATTGGTTATCATGGTGTATTTGTGTGTTTCTGATAGGCTATCTCTTCTTGACCAAAATCAGTTTTTCATTTGTGGTTTAAACTGCAACTTTTATAGAGCACATTATTTATTTTCTTTTAGAAAGCCCCTATCATTATTTTTATTTATTTTTTATTGTTTTTTTTAATCATTTAAAAATTATTTAGAAAGCCCCTTTTATTTCTAGGAAAATGGGTTGCTCCCAGTTAACACTAATGTAGGTAGCCAATTTATTTTCTTAACATTAAAGTAAGTAAACTTTATGAATGAATCAAAAGAAATTCCACAAGTGAAAATCACTGTAGTTGAGTGCCTGTCATGGAGTGGTCTGTAAATTAGATACAGCTGACAAAAGAAACAGTGAGCTTAAAAATAGATAATTAGGAGGGGGCACAAGATGGTGGTATAGTGAGGTGTGGAACTTAGTTTGTCCTCCAGGGCAGCTAGTAAACAGTCAGTAATGGTACAGAACAACTGCTAGGGAGGCATCAGTGACTAGACACACAGTGTGCACTAGTCTGGACCAGGAGGAATGGTGAGATCCCGCACAGAAGGCTGAGTCCCCCAAGCCTTGGAGGCCAGCACCCCTCCCCCAAGGTCATGGCAGGCTGGTTCCCCAAGGGGACAGAAAATAGACTTTTCTAGCAGCAAGGGCTTAGCTCAACCAAGCTCCAATTGCAGAATTAATAACAAATTTTCATTACTGAAAATAGGCCCTCAGCATAGATAAACCTGGAATAAACGCTAAAAGAACCAGGAGTTTTTGTCCGAGCAGAAAGGGGATGAGGTTGACAGGAAAAAAAAAAAAAAAGGAGGCTTTTTTAATCGGACAGCAGAAAAATACTAGAAATGGGCTGATCTCAAGAAAAGGGGGCACAAAGTTCCTGCAGATGCATAGAGCCATGTACCAATTAAGTTCTTGATTGACAACAAATCCTAGGACAAAAGATCTACTCTGAAAGACTTTTTTCTTTTTTTTAGAATTGGAAGCACTCTGCTCCAGCACTGCCCCAGGCAAAGGGAGAATTAAGCGCCTCTGAGAGACAAAGTAACTAGTCTGGTGAAAGAAATTAATACCCTAAAGGATGTATCTTCCCAAGAAGAAGGGTGCATGGCCCAGCTCAAGTGGAGACCCTCCTTCAAGAATTCAGACCCCAGGACTGGAAAACCGAAGCAATTAATACCATCTATCACCTCACCTCTGTCTCAACCATGCACCTGGTGGGGAGAGTCTGCTAAAATTAAAGGCACCTCATCACTTTAAGCTGGTGGGAAACTGTGGGCAGACAAGCACCACATGCTGGGCAGGGTAGGAAAAGCAAGGGGTCTAGAGCCTTCATAGGTATATCTGACCACCTGCTGGCCCCTACTCTCAGGAATAACTAAGGCTGGATACTCTTTCCTCCTGAGATACAGTCCTGTCTGGTGTGGGAAAATATGACTGGGGTCTATAATATCTGAGAAGACCTTCGTGTTCTTAGTGTCCTTTTCTGTCTTTAATTTCTCTTCATATTACTGTCTTTCCTTCCTAGTCATTTCCTTATGTAATGGTATCATTGCTACACCTCTACTACATCAAGAATCTTCTCATCATAGGGTCTTTTTATTTGCTTTTCTTTTTGCTTAGAATACTGTCTCAAGAGAGCCATTCACCTCATTTTGTTTCTCTTTTCAATTCGAAGATCAAATGTGACCTTTTAGGGAAGACTACTCTGATGACTCTATAAAAAAGAGCCTCTGCACACAGATATACACATACCCATTTCATTTCCTCTTTTACCTGATTTATTTTTCTCTAAAACACTTTTAACATTTGTATATATGTGCATTTATTTATGAGTTTATTTCTCTCTCTTCATTTTCAGAATGTAAGCTTTAGGGAAGAAGAAATTATTTGCCATTCTGTTGGTTGCTGTATCCTCAATGCCAAAATAGCATAAGACACAAGAGTTGTTCTTAGTCTCTGGTGCCTGACATTGAGCCATCTCATCCATGATGCAAAAAGTGTGCCACCAAGTACTGGGGTAATGTTTCCTGAATAAAGTTTTCAAATATCTTGTCCCTCAGTAATAAGGGAAAATAATTCCTCCATGGTTGATCTAAGATTGAAACCATCTATCTGGCTGATTCTGAAAAGAAATCCTTCATTAAAATTGGCAGAATCAGGTCATATTGCCTCATAAATGAAGTCATATCTTAGAACTGCCATGCTGGGGATAGGGATGAGTTAGTGAATTACTTCCCAGTTACCACTTTCATCATCAGTCTTTGGGAATCCTCTAGTATCAATATCCTGGGGAAATAAATAAGTGTTGAAGAAAAGCACCTAATTTGCTTTTACACTTAATTTGAAAAATCCCTGACTCCTATTAGGAGGCACTAACAAATATACAAAGTGGTTAAATGGCAGCTTTTCTACAGTCAATACTTTAGCAGTGATGACAGTTTATCTCCTTAAGTCCTTCCTTTTTGCTATATGGCTCTAAAAGCTGAGATTTTCATTATATTGAGAATTCTCTCTGTTCTTCTCTCTTTCAAGTCACCACTCGGTCTTCTACTTTTCTCCTTTTATTTCTCCTTTTCTTATCATCCTTCTCCAAGAGCAATTCTCATCTAGGATTGGAAAGAGAGAAATCCACCTTCACCGGTATTGTTTTGAATCTTCATTTCTCCATTAGAGGAAACAAGAAAAGGTAAAACATCATTCACAGTAGAAGTAAAAAAGCCGAAAATGAGGGAAGGAGAGAATAACTAGTTAATATCTGAGGCATAATAGCACAAAATCTTTCCTAATTTGTGTTTCTGCTTTTAAAATAATAAGATTTATTTTTAAGTGTCACTTTAAGCTTCACAGAGAGATTATCAGCAATCATTTAGACTTAACTATCAGATTTTCTTTATTATTGTAGCCTTAGTTTTTCTTTCCTTAGTAAAGTATATTCTCAAGTAATCCTTTCTTGAAAGTCCATGTATTGTAAACTTGTCTAGTTTTTGTATGTCTGAGAATGTATACAGATATACATTTGTTAGTCACACATATTATGAGAACTTTCTTACTGTCCTTTTCATGTTTCTAAATTGGATGTCTATCAGTTTTTAGATGCTTCTTTATTCTTCTGATTGGTAATTTAGCATAATGAATTAGTTCAGTTCCTAATGTTCCTCATCTTTGAGATCTGCTCACCTGAAGAAAACATACATTCTTCTCTACTTCTTTGTGTTGTTAGTTTTAATGCGGTTGGCCTGCTAAAGGAAATCTGTGGTTTTCTCCTTCTGCTTGTGTCTAGATGGGCAATTTTTTATCTGGGATAAGGTTTTACAAAGTCCATTTTTGCCACACAGATAAACAGCATTTTAGTAATAAAGCTAACACGTTTAGTTTCATATTTCTAATAAAGAAGTTATTACTTTAAGTTAGTTTAGAACTCTAGAATGAAAAAGAGTTTAATTACTGATTCAAATAATGTTGATGCCAGTTTTGCTAATTAGACAATTTTCTTACAAACCTTAGGTGATTCTTCTTAGGTCCTTATTATTTGAATATTTCCATCTGTCTTCACGTAGGGGATTTCTCTTCTATCGTTTTCTTGGATTATGTTCTATTCCTTTTAGTCTTATATTTACAAATTATTAGTAGATTGATGATGTAGTTTCTAAATCTAGCACCACATATTATATTTTCTTCCCATGATATCACATCTTTGTCTTTTGGCATTTTGTTCTGGAAGAATCACAAAATTCATTTTTGATTCCTCCAGTAATTTAGCGCAGTAATTTAGACTTGAACAGTGTTCATGCGTTATTCAGTTCAACTGTAGAGTTTTATTTTAATTTTTATAAGATTTCATTTCTAAGAATTCTAATAATTTTTTTGCATAGAAGTTGATTTCCCTTTTAACTACATATGGATTCAAAGTTGATATGCTGAAGAAGACAAAATATGTAAATAGAAAAAGCCTGGGATTTTGATGACATCATTAAGCCACTGAACTAACACTGGGGTCACCAACTCCAGGCTTCTGTAATGTAATAAATAAAAAACCTTATTAGTTGCAACTGGAAGTAAAATCAACTGACCTGGGTCCCAAAAGTTTCATTATCTGACTGATGCATAGTAGGAGCCATATGCATGAAATGTTTTGATATCACCTTGGAAAATCTATGCATGATATTTTCCCAACATTTTGACTGGCTATTAGAACATTTACAAATGGATAATTTTTAAAAGGTCTAGCTTTATGTCAAAATATATCAATTTCAAGCTTATTCTTTAAGTTTTTGCAACAGGATTTGAAATTATTTTGCAATTCAGGAAGGCATGTATTTAAGTAATGCTCAGTTCTTAGGGGAATTGGATGAAAAGAATTATGGTAGATGATGGAAGTGGGCAGTGTCTTCCTTTGGGTAAGAACAGTATGTTGAAAATAGCTGACTATTCAATGTATACTATCCTTTGAAATGATGGGCCATTTTGCATGGGGAATGGGAAACAGTAGATGCAATGGTTTCCATTCTAATTCAAAAAGCACTAATCAAGTGAGTGCTGCGTTACAATAGAATATCCATGCTGCAGACATTCTAAGACACTAATTCCTATGCAGCATAAATATCACCTAAGGTTAGGGAGGTGGGCAGCACCAGCCAGCATCTACTCAGTGTCAGGGACAAAGCCAAAGGGCAGGGTGTTAGGAACAGACTACCATTGGAATAAAGGAGACATGAATATTTGAGGGGAAAACTTCAACACAAAACAAGATAAACACTCAGAAGCAAAGAAGAAAAACTAAGAAGGAAATCAATGTGTGCTAGTTTGAAAGGATTATGTACCCTAGAAAAGTCATGTTTTAATTCTGATCCAATCTTGTAGGAGCAACCATTTCTTCTAAGCCATATTCAATAATTTAGGTTGGACTTTTTCAACTAGATTACCTCCATGGTGATGTGACGCAACCAATTGTGGGTATCACTTTTTATTAAATGAAGTTGTCACTCTGCCCATTCCAGGTGGGTCTTGATTTGTTACCTGGAATCCTTTAAAACAGGAAACATTTTGGAGAAAGTGGCAGAACCATGAGAAAGTCATGTGAACCATGAAAGCCCACACAGTCAGAGTGCTTTGAAGATGGGGAAGGAAAATGCTTCTGGGGGAGCTTCATGGAACAAGAAGCCTGGAGAGAATGCTTGTACATGTCACCATGTTTGCCACATGCCTTTCCAGTTGAGAGAGAAACTCTAAACCTCACAGTCCTTTCTCAAGTGAAGGCAACCTCTTGTTGGTGCCTTACTTTAGACATTTTTATAGACTTGCTTTAATTAGAACATTTTCATGTCCTTAGAATGGTAAACTAGCAACTTAATAAATCCCCCCTTTTAAAAGCTTGTTTCTGATATATCATATTCTAGCAAAGTAGAACAGAATTTGGTACCAGAGAAGTGGGGTGCTGCTGTAGTTTGCAAATAACAAACATGTTGGAATGACTTTACAAATGGATAAGAGGAAGATTTTGGAGGAGTTGTGAGGAGCTTGAAAGAAAAAGTCTAGAATGCTTTGAAGAGACTGCTGGCAGAAATGTGGACTCTAAAGATATTTCTGATAAGGTCTTAGACAGAAATGAGGCATGTGTTATTGTAAACTGGAAGGAAGGCAATCCTTGTTTTAAAATGGCAGATAATCTGGCAAAGTTTAGTGGCTTTGGCTGGAAGGCAGATCTTAAGAACCATGAACTTGGATATTTACCAGAAGAGATTTCCAAATTAAATGTGGAAAGGGCAGCCTGATATCTTCTTGCAACTTATAATGAAATACAACAGGAAATAAATAAGCTGAGAACTGAACTCTTAGGTACAAAGAAACCAGAATTTGATGACCTGGAAAATTCTGGCCTCCCAGGAAGGGAAACCCAAGGGAATAGTGCCCCACATAAGGATATAATCAAATGTGGAACCAGTCGGCCATTTCATAAAAAGAAAGAATTGGAGACAGAGTTATCCAGGAAGGTGTGCTGGTTTGAAAGGAAGTATGCCCCCTAAGAAAAGCCATGTTTTAACATAAATCCCATTTCATAAAGGTAGAATAATCCCTGTTCAATACTGTATATTTGAAACTATAATGAGATCATCTCCCTGGTTGATGTGATTTAGTCAAGAGTGGTTGTTAAACTGGATTAAGGGATGAAATGTCTCCACCCATTTGGGTGGGTCTTGATTGGTTCATTGGAGTCCTATAAAAGAGAAAATATTTCGGAGAATAGGAGATTCAGAGAGAGCAACACCAGCCAGCGACCTTTGGAGATGAAGAAGGAAGACACCTCCCAGGGAGCTTCATGAAATAGGAAGCCAGGAGAGAAAGCTAGCAGATGATGCCGTGTTCACCATGTGCCCCTCCAGCTGAGAAAGAAGCTGTGACTGTGTTCATCATGTGCCTTCTCACTTGAGAGAGAAACCCTGAACTTCATCGGCCTTCTTGAAGCAAGGTATCTTTCCCTAGATGCCTTTGATTGGACATTTCTTTAGACTTGTCTTAATTGGGACATTTTCTCGGCCTTAGATCTGTAAACTAGCAACTCATTAAATTCCCCTTTTTTTTAAAATTTATTTTTATTTTTTATTTGTTTTTATTTGTACATGGGCAGGCACCGGGAATCGAACCTGGGTCCTCTGGCATGGCAGGCAAGCATGCTTGCCTGCTGAGCCGTCGCTCGCCCAATTCCCCTTTTTAAAAGCCATTCCATTTCTGGTATATTGCATTCTGACGGCTAGCAAACTAGAACAGAAGGATTTGTGGAAACTCCTTCTGTCTGATCAGTACAATCCTTGCTTACTACATATAAAGCCAACAAGAGTGTTGTGGGACCTGTATAAATAGAACTGCTGCCAGTCCTGACTGGGGGGCTCAGAAAAAGGAGCATCCACATAGAGGTGTCGAGTGTGTACCCTGGAGATGGTAGAGGGCTCAGGTGTAGCCCTGATGCTTGGAGAAGGTGGAACCAAGAAAAAAGTGGTCTACCAATGCCCCCCAATGTTGCATTCAGAGAGAAGTGGGCCATTTCATAGGCCTTGGAAAGGGTGGGACTGCCACTTTCTAAAGCTCCAAAGATTAATGACTCTCAGAATTTGAAATCTAATAGACTTTACCCTGCAGGTTTTTAAGATTGCTTGGGTCTGGTGACCCCTGTGTTCCCAGTTGAATATGTATCCTAGGGCTGTCCTTCCCTACATACAACATTTGTATTTTGTCAACAAATAACTTTTTCTGAGTTTTACAGGTCTAGAGCCAGAGGATATTCTGCCTTAGAGGATAATATACCTATAACTGAATTTGAACTGGTTTTAACCTTGTATTATATTTGTATCGTTTTTGTATTGTTACTGAAATGGTTTAAGGATCTCTGATATTGTGGTGGAATGAAAGCATTTTGTATTTGGGAAAAACATGTCTTTTGTTAGGGTCCGGAGGGTGGGATATGTTGGTTTAAAAGGATTATGCATTTAGAAAAGTCATGTCTTAATTCTGATCCAATCCTGTGGGAGCAACCATTTATTTTAAGCCCTATTCAATACTGTAGGTTGGACTCTTTTGATTATATTAACTTCATGGTGATATGATGCACCCAATTGCGGGTATTAACTTTTGATTAGATGGAGATGTGACTCCACCCACTCCAGGTAGGTCTTGATTAGTTTGCTGGAATCCTTTAAAAGAGGAATCATTTTGGAGAAAGTGGCAGAGACAGGAGAGCCTTGAGAACCACAAGAGCTCATGCAGCCAGAAACCTTTGGAGATGAAGAAAGAAAATACCCCTGGGGGAGCTTAATGAAATGTGAAGCCTGGAGAGAAAGCTAGCAGACATTGCCATGTTTGCCACATGCCTTTCTAGTTGAGAGAGACCCTGAACTTCATGGGCCAGAAAGAAAGTGTGAATCACTGACTTCTGAATTTGATAAATTAATTTCAACTACAGTGGACATATAAAAGAATCTGAACAGGCTTTGTCAGAGTTGGCTAAGGAAACTTCTGAGTGCATATTGAACATGAGTTTATGGCTGAACCCTTGTATAAATAATAGGAAAAACAGAGATAACATGGATAAACTGATTTTATAATTAAAATTCACAAATCCTATTATTCTTATGTGCTCTCTTTTTCCTCAAAACATTCCTGCATAAGAAAATAAAATATTTCAAAATATAATCACTATCTCCGTTAGGTGGTTGCCTGTTCCTGTTATTAAGAATGCATTTAAAAATAGTTTAAAAATAGACACTTTAATCATAGAAAATCTAGCAAGTGGTTATAGAAAAAAGTAAATGAAAAAGGAGAAATATAAATTATAATCTAAGTGAATTCATAAATAGAGCAGGGTGTATTTTCACTGTATACCAATTGTTAAGGAAACACTATATTGGGTGTTTTTTGTTGTTGCTGTTAAAATAGACTTCAGTTTGAAAATCTCAAAATTCTTTTGTATTTTTATGGTGAAAGGTAAGTGCTTTGTATGAGAGAATCTTGTATTTAAAAATATGGCATTATTATATACTTTAGACATTTTCTTGTGCTTTTAGGCAGATACCAGATGTACTAAAACATGAGCTTTAAAATAACTGATTTTAAAGGGAATAAGCACAAATTGACTATCTAAAATGCTTCATCATTTTTGCTGTGAACAGAGTCAGTTTTATAGACTCAGAGCCAGTTTCTTTAGATAATTATCATGAATACACATGAATTATGTTCATTTTCTATTTACGTTGCAAATAATCAATACCAGAACTACAGTACAGCAAGTTAATCAATATATCTTAATGTTCTTCATTATCTTATGTCTAGATTTTCCTAGGCCAAAATGATTTATATGCTTTAGATATCAAAATTAAAAGGTACAATAATGTGAAATGCCTTTTGATGTTTCTTTTATAAGTACAAAATTAAATACAGGAATTCTCTTAATTACAAACAAATTATGTCCCAAACAACCATTTTAAAGTCAAGTGGGAGGAAATCAGAATGCAATTTCTTACAAAAATAGCAGTTTTAAAGCATCATAGCAGATTTGGGGGTGAAAAGAAAGTAACATTTCCAGCACAGTAGTGGAACAAGATTTTCTCTAGGTATGTTCCTTTCTTTTTTCACTTATCACTGTATTCCTAGTTCTAGTCATCATGGTGGTTTGGAAGCATTGAGAAATGTGTTGGTTGGTAGGCTTTTTCTTTTAGGTGGATTCAGGACATAATTTCTTTCATCATATGTTTTTAAAATCTCCAGCTTTACTCTTTAATAAATGCAGTTAATCCTCATGGAGCTCAAATTCTACTTCAGTGAAGCAGATTATAAATAAGTTCAAGTACAATAAAGCAGCAAATCATGATAGAAAGAGGTCAGATGATGATGCACAATGATATTAGGTGAAACCTTAAAATCAGGTGCTAAGGGAAGACCTTTCTCAGGAGATGACATTTAGCCTGAGAAGAAGAATGAATGAACTTGGTTAAGCAGAGATGATATAGGTGTATCTGAGGAACTGAAAGGTTGATAGTTTGCATCTAGTGACAAGTGGCTGAGAGGTACAATATTACTTAAGGCCGTATTCTGTTTGAATTTGCAGGCCAGGATATGGAATTTGAATGGTATCATGAGTTCCCTAAGAAGCAAGTGAAGGTTTCAATTAAGTCAATTAAGTAATGCTATTGATTAACATTTGTAAAGATCACATTTGCTGAAATTAGCCCAATGATGAAGCCTTATTTTCTTTTCTTCAGTTCTATACTTTATTTTCTTTCCATCCATTTGCCCATCTTCTTTCCTTTATATATGTATCAGAACAAATTCTGAAAATGAAATTGATAATGTGACCTATGAACAAAGGTATACTTGCATTTCTCAAAAAAAAATAATAATTTCTTAAAAAAATTACCCAATCCACCCAGTCACCCATTCATATAAAGTGTATACTTTTTGGGCATTTTTTATGTGAAGACTAATCTAGACGTCAGGCATAGAACAACAAATGCGAAAGACAAATTATTCCTGTTCTAAGAGGACAAGGACAGCAAGTAAAAATGAAAATTAACTAAAACAACATGCTGGATAAGATAATGATAAGTGAAAGGGAAAACAAATACAGCAGAAAAAACAGATGGGAAAATTGTGGGGCTAGATAGAAGGTTTCAATTTCATATAAGGTTAGCAAAAAGGCTATATTGAGACGACATTTAACTAACAATGGAAAGAAGAGGAAGTGTGCAATGTATAAATGTTAGTCAAGAGACTTGAAGGCCTAAGAAAGTGATGTATATATGCCCTTACCTTGAAGCATGACAGATGTTCTTAAGAAGAGCATAAATGCAGCATATGTGATACAAGGACTAGATCCTTTAGAGCCTTAGAAGTCATTGCAAGAACTTTTCTCTTAGATTGAGAACATGGGAAGATTTTAAAAGGCTTTGCTCAGAAGACTGCCATGATCTGTCCTAATTGTTTCACTCTGACCATTTTGTAAAATTAAATTGAGGGGAGAACAATGGCAGAAATGAAGAGGTCATGTAGGATAAATTAAATAATAAAGGTAAGAGATGAAGGTTGCTTGGGCAAAGTGATACCTGTGAGAAGTGGAGGAATTTAGGTATATTTCATAGAAAGTGCCTACAGTATGAATTGAGGGGTTTGATTTTTGGATTTGAAGAAAAAAATCAATGATGATCCCAACAATTTGGCCTAAGCAATAGGTAGAAAAGAGATGGGATCCGTGAAGGTGTGGAGAAATGTGAGGCAAGCAGAAATGTATTCATTCAGAGTAGGAGTGGTAGTGGATTAAGGAGTTTGGTTCTGAAAGTGTTAACCTTGGAATGCCTATTAAAAATCTAAGTGGACTTGAAATTCAGACATTTAGCTGTAGGAATATAGAGATAGAGAGAAATCCTTATATAATGGTATTTGAAGTCACGATAAATGTGACTTCACATTTATCTATAATAATAAATGTAAAGCAAAAAGAGAAAGGGTCCAAGAATAGATCCTTGCAATGCTTAAATTTCAAGGTCTGGGAGATAAAACATTTGTTTTTCAAAGGAACAGCTGAACAACCGTGAGATCATGAGATACAAAGAAAACAATGAATGTGGTGTTTTAGAATAAAAGCCAAGAGAACATAACTGATTACATTATTTGCTATAACAGGTCAAGTTAGATTTAGAATAATAATTGACAATTATATTTCATGACATGGACAGCAATAATTTAAGAGGACCTTAGAATCAAAAGCAAGATTATAGATGATTCAAAAGAAAATCAGAAGACTGCAAATCAGATGTCTCTCTTAAGGCATTTTGCTATACCAAAAGAAAGGAAGAGAGCCCATGAAATGGTGAATGAGGAATAGGCAAAAAAGATGGATTATTTTTCTTTAGCTCTTGAAGGATAAAATATAACTAATTTATGATGGAAAGAATCCATGAGATGAAGAACAGAACAAAATAGAAGCAAAGAGGAGAAAAGATGGAAGAATGTTTGTAAGCCTGTGAGTGAAGGTGGAACCTGTTGTGTAGTAGAACACAACAGCCTAATATAGGGGCAGAGAAATGTATTCCATAGTAATATAATAGATTATACATGAATGCAGATGTGAGTTGATGGGGGGGAGCTGCGGTGGTAGCAGCTTGTGGAAAAACTCTTTTGACTGGATCCATTGTTTTTTTCTCAAATATGAAGAAGGCCACTCATCTGAGAGTGAGGACAGGAAAGAAATTTTAAAGATTTGCAACAAGAGAAGGAGATATTAAATGGTTTTCTAAAAGAATGAGAGAAGATTTGGGACAGGAAAATAGAGAATGACATTTGGAGAGGCTACTTAAAGTTGGTCACCCTTAATGTTAAAATGTGCTTATCTCTAACCATTTTCAGCTATGTATATGAAGCATTAATGCTTTCTTACTGTATGGTATTTATTTATTTACTAGAAGATATTGTTGCACTTTAACATCTGTGCTTCCTTTTATTTGTACAACAGATAGTACTTGCTTTCTAGCCTTCAAACATGTTCTGCACTCCTGTCAACAACTCATTGAAAATCACTTTTCTAGCATGAGTCAAATTACACAAAGTGATTATAATTTTGTTGACCACATTTTGTAGCAGACAGCCCCTGTTCGTCCAAGCCACTTCCTGTTTCTGCAAGTAGACTTCTGTTTACTCAGGCCATTTCCTCTTTGAAAAAGTCTCCCAGGCCCCGGGGAGGGTTGAAAGTGCATTTAGGCAGGATAAGAGGCCTCTGTAGGAGCCCCCTTCTCCATGACTACTCATCCATTTCTGTAAATTTAGCTTTGCCATCCTTCCTGGTCTGATCATCAGCATACAGCCAATCATCTCCCTTGAGCATCACTAGTTACCATATTAGAAAACCCTGTCCCAAACAAGCCATTCTGTCCATAAAATTTTTTGCCAGCCCCTATTCAGGGTTCAGACTTTCAGAGGTGACTCAGCTGAGCCCTGCACACACAGACTAACAAAGTTTACTTCCAGAAATTTCAAAGTCTCAATCCTGGCTCTTCTGGTGTTGCATGTAACATTCCTGGAGGCTTGCAGTCTCAATCCTGGTTTTGTGCTACATTTCTTGGGGCTTGTCTGGGATCGAGAGGCTGGTGATATTCTCACCTCCCTCACCCGTGGCATCATCATCACACAGATTAGAGACCTGATACAATCCAGTGCTGGCACTGGGGTTTTCCGCCATCTTTTGGACTCCTGACGTCCCTGGGCAGGTCACCCCTTACTGCCAGAGAAGCGATGGATCTGGGACAGTTTCTGGAACCAGGTTCCTGGTAGCACCACCTGTCTGGCTGGTAAGCACTCAGGTGCATTAGGTATCAGCCCACTCATGAAAGGCTAAAGGAGCCTGAGTGAAAGGGGAGCCTGATCACCTCACAAGATTCTCTCAGTCCCCGTCTCCATCCAGGGTACCAGGGGAAATGGAAGTCTTCAGGTTCGGTTTCGGGAAGGACAGTGCAGGAGGGGTATTAGAGTGTGTGTGATCATGTGAGTGAGAAGAAGCCCTGAGCCACAAGTGCCAATCACCAAGCCATGATTGAGTTAGCACCCTGTGGTTCCTATGACCCTGCTGAGGGCCAGGCCAGACAGTTGCTCAAAACTCTTTGTTGTTTGTCTGTAATCCCTCAGCCTAATTGTTGGTGCCACCAATATGGTAGGGGAAGTCAGTAAAAGAGCATTATGGTGCATGATGTCAAACTTGAAGAAGGTGTTTACTGATGATTGGGCAGTCAAGCTGACCCCTGGGCAACCTAGGAAGCAATGTAAGCCAGAATGGACCATCTTTGGGGTAGATTGGCCATCTGAAGGAACTTTTGAGTTAGAAAAAGTGAAGGCAGTTTGCAGTGTAGTGTCGGGGATACCTGGGCACTCAGCTCAGTTTCCTTACATTGGCACCTGGCTGGAAGATGCAAAGAAGAAGCCAGGGTGGATAAAGAATTATTTAAATGGACAGTGCCAGATGCTTCTCACTCAAGTGGTAGAAGAGTCCCACAAGAAACCAAAAGGCAAGCCCAAGGTCCTGGTTCTACCCAGTGCACTAGAAGAAGAGGAAGACTCCCGCCTTATTTTGTACCACTAACATCTGCAGCCCTGCCGAGCTCCTCCACTGCAAGCCCAGACCAGCTTCCATATCATTTAGGCCCCTAGGAACTCATGGTCAAAGTAGAATTGGGGGGCTGAACAATGGACTTCATGGTGGATACTGGTGTCAACACTCAATGATAACCCAGCCCCTGGGGGTGGTCACCCATTTTCCAGCTGGACAAAAGACATCATGGGTGCCACCAGTGTAGTGCAGATGAAGCTGTTCCTGAAGGCCAGAGAGTGCAGCATTGGGGGTCACTCTGTGTTAGACCAGTTCTTGTACAAGCCTGGGTGCCTGCTGCTACTAATGGGATGGGACCTTCTCAGGAAACTGCATGCCCAAATTACTTTTTACCCCAATGGAGAAGCCTCTTTAAAAATTGATGGCCCACAGAGGATCCTACTCCTAACCACACCAACTGGTGAAGAGTGGTGCTGCACAGGGAGCCCAAATAAGAAGAGAGGTCTGCCCTAGCCTGCCATTTTTGGACATTTCAAGTGTCTGAGTTGAGCACAACCTGCCAGGCCTAGCCAAACACTGCCTCCTAGTGGTAATTGTCCTGAAGTCCATGGCATGCCCTATGGCAGTGTAACAGTACCTGATTCCTCAAAAGGCCCTTGAGGGGATCCAAGGCCATTTGGCACGGCTGGAATTCCACCAGATCATCTCAAATGGGTGAATTTTACACAGTCCAAGACCTGTGAGCAGCCAATGCAGCCATGGAAACCGTTCACCCCGTGGTTCCTAACCTGTATAACCTCTTTAGCCTGGTCCCAGGGAAAGCCAAATGGTTCTCATGCTTGGACTTGAAGGATGCCTTTGTCTGTATCTGAGTAGCCCCAGTCAACTAGGAAATACTTACCTGCAAGTGGGAAATGCCCTCCATGGCAACTAAAAGACTGTATACTTGGCCTTGGTTCTCTCAGGGGTTTAAAAACTCCTGCTATTTTTGGGCAAGCACTAGGGAAGGCCCTGCAGTCATTCCCAGCCAAGGATTACAACTGCATTGTCCTACACTATGGAGATGACCTCCTGCTTGCTGCCGAGTCCCTCAGTGACTGAGCAAGGGACAGAGCACCTCCCCCATCACCTGGACCAGGCAGGGTACCACATGTCCCAGAAAAAGGCCCAAATTTGCCAGCAGCAAGTCAAATATCTAGGATTATACCTACAACAAGGGGCCCAGAGCCTGGGACCTGAGTGTAAGCAGGTAGCTCATGCCATCCCCACACCAACTTCCAGGAAACAAGTCAGGGAGTTTTTAGGGACAACTGGGTTCTGCGCAGTCTAGCTCCTGAACTGTGCGCTCTTAGCAAGACCCCTCTATGAAGTCACAAAGGAGGGTAACAAGGACCCATTCCAGTGGGGAACTGAACAAGAACATGATTTCCAGCATCTAAAGGCGGCACTCATGTAGACCCCAAGTCTAGGCCTCCCAGACTTGGAGAAAACCTTCACCATGTTCATACATGAATGGGAAGGGATGGCCATTGGGGTTTTACCTCAGACCCTTAGATCATGGAAAAAGCCTGTAGCCTGCCTCTCCAGGCAATTGGATAATGTAGCACTAGGATGGCCTTCCTGCCTAAGAGCCATCACTGCCACTGCCCTCCTAGTCCATGAGGCCAGAAAGTTCGCATTTGGCCAAGAAGTGACTGTGTTGGTTCCCCATTCAGTCACCAGTTTTATGGAGGAAAAGGTGTATCTCTGATTGTTAAATGTAAGACTCACCAAGTACAAGGACACTTTGTGCAAAACCCCAAAGTAGCACCTAGGCATCTGCCAAACCCTGAACCCCACCACCCTGTTGACTGTTAGATCAGGGGCCCCAAAACATGACTGCATAGAGATGTGGACAAAGTCTACTCCAGTCACCTAGAACTGAAAGACCAACCATTAAAATGTCCCAGTATTGAACTGTTCACCGATGTAAGCAGCATGACAAAAGATGGGACACCTTATGCTGGGTATGCAGTTGTCACCCTAGTAGACATACTAGAGGGAGAGGCCCTACCCTCAGGAACATCTGCCCCAAAGGCCGAGCTCATAATGCTCACCCGGGGTGTGCAGTTGGCAGCAGGACAAGAAGCCAATATTTACACTCACTCAAAGTATTTGTCCACAACTGTACATGTGCACAGGGGATAATACAAAGGGTGAGGGTTAAAAATGACAGAGGGAAAGTATATCAAGCATGGACCAGAAATCCTGGCCTTCCTGGAGGCAGTCTGGGCACCCTTCACCATGGCTGTCATCCATTGCCTCAGCCACCAGAAGGGAAACTCCTTAACTGACAAAGGCAACCACAAGGCAGACTCAGATGCCAAACAAGGGGCACTGGGGCAGCTGATGTTCTCTCCAGAGCACAAACTGCTCTTTGCTCCCCTCATCCCCCACCCATTACAGCTGTGGAGAAAAAAACTGAGCTATTCCAAGTCGGGGGGTGACTGGTGAGGGAAAGGAAGAAATGCCAAGATGAAATGACGGGTCCTGGATATATTCAACCATGGACATATTCGTCATCCCTGAAAGCCTAGCCTGGCACCTAGTGAAAAACATTCACTATTAAATTCGTTTTGGGGGAAAGGCCCTCACTGCTAGTTTGGGCGTTCAGCTCTACATGCAAGCTCCCCTCTTGGATGAAGCTAGCATGTAAGAGGTAGGTCACCTGTCAGAGAAACAGTGCCAAGCAGCCCAGTGCCAGGATGGGAGGTCTGAACAACCAGTTAGTGAGTCTAACTCCATTTACAGGTGGACTTCACAGAGCTGCCATGGCCCCAGGGATATCACTGTTTCCTATTATTCATACACACTTTCTCAGGTTGGGTAGAAGCATACCACACCGGCTTGGAAATAGCCCAGGAGTTGGGGCGAGCCCTTCTAAAAGCATCATTCCTAAATATGGAATGCTGCTTACCATCTGCTCTGACAATGGCCCCACTTTTTGGAGGAGACCCTCCAAAAGCTATCAAAAGCCTTGCAGATAACTTGGAAGCTCCACACTGTCTTTTAGTCTCAAAGCAGTGGAAAAGTGGAATGGATGAATCCAACTCTAAAGGGACAATTGAAGAAAATCTGCCAAGAAACAAAACTGACCTGGGTACCTGTGCTGCCTATAGCTCTGTTTAGAATTAGATCTGTCCCAACAAAGAAAATAGGTTTCTCCCACTTTGACCCAGTATATGGAAGGCTGCCTCCCCTTACCAGAGCCTTGCAGGGAAACCTCAGAGAAATTGGGAACTTAAGCCTAACCCAACATTTGGTTCAGCTGGAATGAGTTCTAAGTGAGTTTAAAGGGAAAGCATTAGAAGTAGTGTCCTAGCCTTTCAGCATTTATACCCCCATACATGAGTTTGAACCAGGGGACTGGCATGGGTTAAGGACTTGAAAATAGGCTCACTCCAACCTCAATGGAGAGGCGCTTACCATGCTGTTTTACCAACCTCAATAGCTGTCAGAGTTGCTGAGGTCACCCCATGGGTTCACTGCTCTCAGGTCAAGAAGGCCACCACAGATGACCCCTGGGAGTGCACCCCTGATCCTGACCATCTGATGTGCATTATTCTCTGGAAGCCATTGCACCCTTCTCCATCATAGCTGAGATCAGTTGACCAGCCTGCAATTGAGGCCTGAATCACAGTTGTTGCCCTGCTCTAGCTCACTGGAAGCAGCTAGTCAATGCACAGCTGAAGAGCTCCAAGCCCTGCTTCAGTCACTCCCAGAAACTGATGGATCTGCACACAGCCAAAAATTAAGAAGCCAGCATATGGACATCCCAGCCTGTCGAGTCTGTGGATTTGTCTTTTCCTTGGCACCTGTTCTTCATTTGGCAGGATTAACCCTCCTAGAAGCAGGATGCCTGGAGATCTTCTCCGAAACCAATTTCACTTTAATCTGGTAGAATCCTTTCTACCCAAGTACTCTGTTACCACCATCATGTTCCTCACCCTCATAAGTTTGCTCATTGCCCCCATGGCCCCTTTGTTGGGGAGGGCGATGCTTGCCAGGCATGTCTCCAAACTACTTATTCTGGGGAAGAGGTAAAAGCCACCATGGTATACTATCGGCATGCCTCCTACCACTTCTGATAGGCAGTTTACAGCACTCCATTGAGGTCCTAGTGGAAAGACAAACCATGGCGAAGGTCCTGGCTGTATGGAAACACTAGTACCAACATCTACAACAAGAAGAAGATGAAGTATAAGCAATGCAACTGTCCACTGGTGTGGACAAACATCAAAGGGGGCAGCCCCTGTTTATCCAAGCCACTTTCTGCTGCCACAGGCAGGCCACTGTTTACTCAGGTCCTTCTTTGAGGAGGTCTCCCAGGCCCCAGGGGTGGTTGAAAGTGCATGTAGGCAGGATAAGAGGCCTCTGTAGGAGCCCCTTCCCGCATGACTGCTCACCTGCTTCTGCAAACTCAGTTTTGCAGTCCTTCCTGGTCTGATCATCAACATGCAGCCAATCATCTCCCTTGAGCATTGCCAGTTACCATATTAGAAAAACCCTGTCCCAGATGAGCCATTCTGTCTGTAAAATCTTGTGCCAGCCCCTGTTCGAGGCTCAAACTTTCAGAGGGGACTTGGCTGAGCCCTGTGTGCAGAGACTTATCAAGCTTGCTTCCTGAAACTTTGGAGCCTCGATCCTGGGTCTCCTGGTGTTTCATGTAATGTTCTGGGAGCCTTGCAGCCTCAACCCTGGTTTCATGCCACATTTCAAAGAAGGATAAAGCACACGTGAAAAGTGTATGCAAACAACAAATGAAGTGACTAATGGAATAAACCAATACATTATGACTAGGTACTATATATATGATTTCTTTGTGAGACAATTTCTCACTGGATATATGGTCAAAATATATACATAAATGATAAGCATATATTTAGTGAATTTTAATAGTATATATTTAAAAAATATTATACAAGTATATAAAGTGATTATCACATTGCTTAATATAGAGCCAGAAATCAATATCAGCTGACATTAGTAGCAGTAATATTATTAGCATTATTATTGATAATATATTCATCCTAAAGTATATTTATTGTTCATTATTTAATTTTAGTAAATTACTGTGGGTGTTATCTTTGTTAGCTCCTTCAATTTGCTTACCCTTAGTATTTTCAATATTTACAAAATTAATTACTCATTTTTTATTCCACTTTAAGCACCTTGTCTTTCAACATGAACTTGCAATAATTATTGTTAGTTTCAGCCTTCTTCAATTTAGCTTCCATTGACTGACTAATGCTAGTCTGCTGAATTATGAATCTTATCATAATTCACGCACCTAATATTCTCAGATGGCTATCAAAGCCTTCAAAATGTAGTCCAAATTCCTTTCATGGTCCGGGGTTACCCTGTGTATTTTTTCATTATCTTCTCCCAAAATTATCTCACTTACATCTCATACTCAGCAGTACCAAACTACACAAGATAATCAGAAAATGCTGCATTCTACCTTGACTACTTCTATGCCCAACTAATTGTAAATTATTCCACTAAATCACCTGAATCATTATATCTTAAAAAAAAAAACTGTCTTAATCACAGGCTATTAATATTCTTTTCACATAAAAAATTTCATACACACTAGTTATTTAGCACTTAACTTATACTGGACTCTTTGAGGGAACAAATTGTGTGATGTTTATTTCTAATTTGCTATAACTATAACAATGTTAGGGGCATTAGAGAGGACAGAAAAAATTGTGGAAGAAATGAATTAATGTTTGAATGAATTAATAGACAATATAATCCTTCTTTCTATGACAAAATGCATAAATACAGAAGCAATCAAAGGAAATATTTTACCTTCACAGATAATATAAGCAGGAGATCCAGTCCACAAAGAAGATAGCATAAGACACCCCTGGGTGCTATCCTTCAAAAGAATCTTTTAACAACTAGAAACACTTAGCAGAACCATCATCCTCAAACTCTAGAAAGTAGTTAAAGGGTTATAGTAGTATGGTGAGTGCCAAATCAAGAAAATGCAGCTTTAAAAACTGTAGGAGAGGGAGTGCAAGGGTAGTTCAGTGGTAGAATTCTTGCCTGCCATGTGGGAGACCTGGGTTCGATTCCTGGGCCATGCACTTTCCAAACAAACAAACAAAGAAACCAACAAAAACTAACAAACAAAAAATTCAACAAATGGTGCTGCAATAACAGGATACTCACATGGAGAAAGGATGAAATGTGACCCCAGCATACAACTTGCAAAACAGAACAAAATGAAACAAACAAACAAACAAAAAACAGTAGGAGAAGCTCCTGATGGCCTTTTCGGACTCCACTCCAACCTCTCCTTGGTATGGTGTGAACTGAATCTGTGTCCACTGCGGGTCCCTTCCCCTGTTTCAGGGGAAGGAAAAAAAAAAAACCTAATTCAAATTGGCCTGAGGCAAAGATTAACTGTCTTAAGAAACACAATAAAACACTATGAAGAAGGAAAACCTATTCCACAGGAACTAAAGGGCCTATTCATTCTGTAAAAGGTGAAATTCTTAAGGCCTTGAGCAAGTGCAAACTCAAAAGAAGCTGGCTCATAAAAACAAGGAAAGCTTTCTTCACTTTAATTTTGACTTGGGTTGATCTTCTATAAGAAGGCTTAAACTCTTTTGGAGAGCAGAAACCAAAGGAGAGCCAATATGTAAAGCCTCTGCAAGGTGTTTTTGCTCTTGTTTGTTTGCTTCTACTAGTTCCTGGAAGATAAGGAAATATCTCTCATAACACTAACTGAATACAAACTTAAGGAACAGAGTATTTAGAGATTCAATCCAAGAGTTAACACTTTGAGATATTAAAATGTACAGTGTGTAACAAAAGATTATGAGATAAAGAAATAGCTATAAATTCTAAAAAGAACCAAGCACAAATACTGCAGTTGAGACCATAATAACTAAAATGAAAAATTGCCTAGAAGCCTTCAAGAGAACACTGGGGCGGGCAGAAGATAGAGTCAACGTTCTCAAAGACAAGACCATTGAAATTTTTCTGGTAGAGAAGCAGAAAAAAAAAGATTGAAAAATGTTAACAGAGCCTAAGAGCCTGGAAGACACAAACATGAGTACCAACATACGTATTTTGGGAGTGCTAGAAGGGGAAGAAAAAGAAAGGGGATGAAAGAATAATCAAAGAAATAATGGCATAAAACTTCCAAAATTTAATGAAAGATGCAAAATGCACATTCAGAAATCCCACCCAACACAAAAGGGTATAAATATGAAGAGAGCCAAACCCACAAAATAGTCAAACTGCCAAATGTCAAGGACAACAGAAGAGTTCTGAAAGCTGCAGAAGCAAAGAACAAGTTATTACAAGGGAGTCCCAATAAGATTAAATTCCATTTTCTCATCAGAAACCATGGAGGCAATTGACAATAGGATGAATTATGTAAAGTGTTGAAAGAAAACCACTGCAAACTAAGGATTCTATATCCATTAAGGTTCACTGAAAAATGAGGGAGCAATTAGGGTTTCCAGATAAGCAGAAAATGAGGGAGCTGATCAACATCAGCTCTACCCAACAACAATATTAAGGGGCATTCTCAAACTTGAAGGAAAGGACCCAAGGTAGTGGATGGAAGCAGAACGAGGAAATAAATATCTCAGGAAGGGTAACCATATAAGTAATTATAAATGCCAGTAATATTGCATTTTTTGTTGTGCATACCCACTTTTTACTTCTTTCAGTTTCTAAAATAGCAAATGCATACAAATTTATGATAAACCAATGGTTTAATAATACAATTATATAAAGATATAATTTATAACAAGAACACAAAAGTGGGGGAAAGAGGGAACAAGAACAGGATAGATGAATGCTATTGATTCAGTATTGGTATCAAATATACTATAATTTTTATAGATTTAGGATGTTAAATTCAAGCCCCATAATAACTTAAAGAAAAGATCTGATATATATATATATTTCTCTGTATATATATATATACAGAGAAAGAAATGAGAGGGGATTAAATGTCTAAATGTCACTACAAATAAATAAAAAATATAAAAGTAGACATTAATGGAAGAATTGAGGGAAAAATAAAAAAGGAAGCTGTCAGAAGAAAGCCCTGTGTTATCAGTGGTTATTTTAAATGTAAATGGATCAAACTATTTGGTCAAGGGTCAGAGATGGGCAGAATGGATAAATCATAACCCAATTAAATGTGGTTACAAGAAACATTAAACTCAGACAAAAATAGGTTAAAAGTGAAAGAATTGAAGAATATATATACCATGTAAATAGTAACCAAAAGAAAGCTGGGGAAGCTACCCCAATATCAGATAAAATAGATTTTAAGTAAAAAAAAATATGATGAGAAGCATAGAAAATCACTTCATATTGATAAAGGAGTCATTCAAGAAGATGTCATCATAATTGTAAATATATATGGACCAAATGTATGTGAACCTAATGGTAGATACATAAAATATATGAAGCAAAATTGACAGATATGAAGAAAGAAATAGATAGCTCTACATTAATAGTAAGAGGCTTCAATGTGGCAATATCTATAATGGATCAAGCACCTAGCTACAGGTCCAATAGGAAATAAAAAAGTTAAATGATGCTATCAACCAACTAGACCTGACAGATTATCTATCTATCTATCTATCTATCTATCTATCTATCTATCTATCTATCTATCTACCTATCTATCTATATCTATCTCTCTTCATAATACAGCAGCAGAATACATATTATTCTCTACTGCAAATGGGTTTTTCTCCAGGTTAGACCATGTGACCATGTGTAATGACTGAAAGTAGATGTCACCAATATTAAACATACTGAAATAATTGAATATTTTGTCCTCAACTACAGGGTATGAAGCTAAGAATCGATAACAGAGGTAGAACTGTAAAACTCACAAATATGTGGAAATTAACAACACAAGCAATGAATCAATAAAAAAATTACAAGGAAATTAAGAAATGTCTTAAGGCAAATGAAAATGAAAACATATCATTCCAAAACTTGTTACATGCAGCAAATGTACGGCTGAGAAGGAAATTATAGCTTTAATGATTACATTAAAAAGAAGAAGAATCTGAAATAGACACCTGGAGGATAAAGGCAAAGAACAAATTAAAACCAAGGTAAGCAGAGGAAGAAAAGAATAAAATTGGAATGGGTATAGATGAAATAGAGAATAAAAAAACAGAACAAAACATTAGAAAGAATAACCGAACCAAAATTTGATTCTTTGATAAAGTCAATAATACTAACAACTCTTTCAACTAAACTGAGCAAGAATAACAAAGAGGGAACACAAATAATTAAATTGGAAATGAAAGGAGAGCTTTACTACCAACCCACAGAAATAATGATAATAGGATACTATAAATTATGGTACACCAATAAATTGAACAACCTTGATGAAATAGACTAATTTCTAGAAGCACACAAACTACCTACATCGACTCAAAAAGAAATAGATGATCTCAACAAACCAATAACTACCAAAGAGATTGTATCAGTAATCAAAACACCCCAGTAAAATAAAGCCTAGGATGAGATGGCTTCCCTGGAGAATTGCACCAAAGCATACAGGAAGAACTAGTACCAATCCTCTCAAATACTCTCAAAAAATTCTTCCTAACTTATTCTATGGGGCCAACTTCACCCCAATACCAAAGCCAGATAAAGACAACAGAAGAAAAGAAAATTACATCCCAATATTCCTTCTGAATACAGAAGAAAAAATCATAAACAAAATTCTAGCAAACCAAATCTAACGGTGCATTGAAAAATATATGTTATGATCAAGTGGAATTTATCCCAGTTATGCAAGTGTACTTCAACTTAATGAAACTAATTAATATAATTACAGCACATTAACAGAACAAAAGAGCTGAAAGCAGGAACTTGGATAGGTAATTTCCCATTGACTTTCATGAAGACATTGTTCACAATTGCCAAAAAATTGAAGCAACCCAAGTGACCATCAACTATTGAATGGATAAACAAAATGTCCTAGATACACATAATGGAATAGTATTCCACCATAAAAAGGAATGAAGTTGTGGTTCATGCAATAACATTGATGAACCTTGAAGACATGTTGAGTAAAATAAGCCAGTTACGAAAGAACAAATATTGTATGATCTTAGTGATACAAAATAATTAGAATCAGCAAATTTATAGAGTCACAAACTAGAATACAGCTTATTTGGGACTGGTAAGGATAGGAAAAGGCAGTTGTGCTTAATTGGGATGAAGTTTCCTTTTGGGTGATAAAAAAGTTTTGGTAAAGGATTTTGGTGATGGTAGCACAACACTGTGAATATAATTATCTCCAGTGGAGTTCTATATTTGAATGTGTTTAAAAAGGGAAATTTTAGGTTGAATATATGCTACTAGAATAAAATTTGAAAAAAAAAATGACTGTATAACACAAATGGTTAACTCTAATGTAAACTATGGACCATTGTTAATCATATAATTATAACAATATTGTTTCATCATTGAAACAAATAAGCCATGCTAATGCAAAGTGTTCATAATAGGAAAAAAATGTTGGAGTAAGTGTATACAGGAATTCTATATTTTCTGTGTGATTTTTCTGTTAACCTACAATTTGTTCAGTTAAAAAAAAAGTAATACAAACTACAAGTATACAATAGAAAACGTAATTTAAGCACAAAAATTAATTATGTTCATTATTGAAGACAACTGTAATTTTATGAATTGGGAAACATCTGTTTATGATACAGAGGCAATACAATAGCACATTTTATAGACATTGATTAGGATAATATAGGCAGTTAGCAACTTGAAAATGTAGCCAACAAAACTAGTGACATTAGGGGTATGCAGTCTAGCATGTGAATAAGGCAAATACTCCCTAAAGTATAAATATGATGGATCACAAAATGTCCTGATTAGGCTTAGTTAAATACTGAAATTTTGACCTGCCAGTGAACTTTCAGAGGTAGCCACCAGATACTTAATTATCATCATAAATATTACTAAAATTATCCTGAACTAATTGCTATTTTAATAAATATTTCCTGACTATCAGGTCATTGCACCCATTTTATTTTTTTTTATTATTCTTTTAAAGCCAAAAAAAAACACCAAAGAAACTCAAACATTCGTAACTTTTGATTATTCTGTTCTACATATATAATCAGTACTTCACAATATTATCACATAGTTGCATATTCATCATCATGGTCATTTCTTGGAATATTTGCATCTATTCAGAAAAAGAAATAAAAAGAAAACAGAAAAAAATTCATACGTACCATACCCCCCACTTCTCCCCCTCACCGATCACCAACATTTCAATCTAAATTTATTTTAACATTTGTTCCCCTTATTATTCATCTTTATTCCATATGTTTTACTAGTCTGTTGATAAGGTAGATAAAAGGAGCATCACACACAAGGTTTTCACAATCACATAGTCACATTGTGAAAGCTATATCATTATTTATACAATCATCTTCAAGAAACATGGCTATTGGAACACAGCTCCACATTTTCAGGCAGTTCCCTTCAGCTTCTGCACTAGATCTTGACTAACAAGATGCTATCTATTTAATGCATAAGAATAACCTCCAGGATAACCTCTGCACTCTGTTTGGAATCTCTCAGCCATTGACACTTTATTTTGTCTCATTTTACTCTTCCCCCTTTTGGTCAAGAAGGTTTTCTCAATCCCCTGATGCTGAGTTCCAGCTCATTCTAGGGGTTTTCTCAATCCCTTGATGCTGAGTGTCAGCTCATTCCGTGATGAGCCCTGTCCCATGTTGCCAGGAAGGTCCTCACCCCTGGGAGTCATGTCCCATGTAGACAGGAGGAGGGTGGTGAGTTTGCTTGCTGTGTTGGCTGGAGAGAGAGGCCACATCTGAGCAACAAAAGAGGTTCTCTTGAGGGGTGACTCTTAGGCCTAGTTCTAAGTAGGCTTGACCTATCCTTTGTGGGGGTAAGTTTCATATGAACAAACCCCAAGATTGGGGGCTCAACCTATAGCTTTGGTTGTCCACATTCCTTGTGACTTGGGAAAGTTGAATTCCCCCTCTTTCTCACCATTCCCCAAATGGGGCTTTGCGAATACTTTTTTTATTCACTGTTCAAATCACTTTGGGATTTATCAGGGCATCACTCTGGACAAAATCAACAAAATCTCATGCCCTACTCAAGGTTCCATGTACTTATAGTGTTCAATTAAGCTGTCTACATAAGTTATATTAGGAAATGCACTAGTCAAAATATAAATTTTGTACCAAATAAACATTTTTTTTTGTTTTAGTCTCACACATAAGGTAAAATTTTAAAATATTAATTACCATCTATTTTCAGCACCCTGCAGTAATGACATTCCTTTGTTCTTCCTCATGCAAAAACATTTTTTAAATTTGTATGTTTAGTCACTATCATTATATACTCTAGGCATTCTTAGATTATAGCATCTCAGTGTTTATCGTCTATGTTTCTTTCTGATTTCATTTGTGCCCCCAGCCCTCCTCCCTCTATCATTCTCACATTCAGCTTCATTCAGTGTTTTAACATAATTGTATTACTGTTAGGTAGTATTGCATTGCACCCATTTTAGATTATTAGTTTAAGGAAATAACATCTTGGAGAATAAAAACAGTGAATTTGCAAGTGGATAAATATAAATGTTATTTACAAACATATTGTGAAAGTAGATTCCTGTGATATTTTGCTTGAGTGTTGGATTCATTTTAAAGAACAGGTAGGTATGACTATACTACTATCCTCTAATGTGTTTCTTATGAATCACCTATAGACTTCCAGTGACATTATTTATGGCCATTTTAGTGCAGTCTGGTATCCTACTTCTTTGGTCAGAGTACCATTATAGTAACCCCACCACACACAGTCTCAGGAAGAAAATACCACTGTTTGGTTTCTTTTTGTCATAATTTTACCAAAATGCATGTGATCTAATCAGCTGTGCTTGAAAATATAAGCATTCTGTGATAAGTACCTGACTTTTAATATTATGTCATTCCAGAAATACTTACTGGATCCTAGTTGGAAAGCCCTTTCATTTATAGGATGAACTTTCTTTCCACTCCTGAAGAAGAAAGAGACAGCATAAAGTATAATCTATCACTTTCCTCTGCTCACTCATTCTTTCCAAAAGAGAAAATGTAATTTATTTGATTGAAGAATTAGGATAAGTAATTGGTAAAAGAAAAAAAAATCTTCCTTTTTGAAGCATTTTGGTATGTCACTGTTGTAGAATATTCACATATTACACCGAGCCTGTTCCCATTTGCAGAGAATATCATGGAACTTGCATCTAAAAGGCTGCCCAGGATGATCATACCTAGAGATGTCCAGTGGGCCAAGGAGGTTAATTCTTCGTGGAAACATTTTCAAGTTGAGGTTCTGAGGTCTGTCCTTATGAGTAAATGGTAAGAAATGTCATTTGGGTGGTTGTTTATGCCAGAGCCAATAATCCAAATTAAAATGGTTAATATATTCATTGCTACTGATAAGATGTTGATATTTATTTCTCAATATATTAAAAATCCAGTGGGAAAATAAGGAATGTCTTTCATTTACGTCTTCAAATCAAAATATTTGGGGAACGGATCAGGAACTAACGCAGGTCTCTTACGTGAAAGCCAACACTGCTAAGTTTTAAGAAACCATTAGAAACTTTTGCCAAATATTGTGCTTAAAAAAGAAATAAAAATTTGATTGCCATCATAGATACAATTTCATAAAAATGCTAAAGTCTTTTATACCCCACTGCTATGGGGTCCCACTTCCCCAGAGACAATTCCTAAAAAGATACACAGTGTCTTGGAACCACCCTGTGAGCCCTTGGGCTGGTTTGAGTCTACACATCCAGGAAAGGTCATGTTCTTTTAATCATTTTCTGTGAATGCAGTTCTTTTTCTGGATGGAGGCCTTCAATTAGATTGTTTTCAATTGAGATGTGACCCAACCTATTAAATGTGAGTCTTCATCTTTTATTGGCATCCTTTAAGAGAGGATAAAAGGTTTTCAAAAAGCTGAGAGAGATAACAGAGAAATACCCAGAGAAGTTTGGTGAGAGCTCAGAGAGAAAAGGCCAAAGGCTAAGTGAGGATGTATGGAAGCTCAGGGAGGAGCCACTGGAACCAGGAGCTGAAAACAAAAACCCGGGAGTGAGGGACCAGCAGACACCCCTATGCACCTTGCTATCTGACAGAGGATCCCTGGATGCCAAAGGCCTCTCTTCAGAGAAGGCACCATCCCTTTGATGCCTTAACTGGGACATTTTCATGGGCTTTGAACTGTAAATCTGTAAACTTATATATCTCCATTGTAAAACCTAACCCATTTTGGTATTCTGGCATTCTGGAAGCTTTAGCAATTCAAACAGCCCTCAAGTTCATTTGTGCTAACACTTCATCCAGTTTAACTTCTGGTGGATATACCCTTTTATTGCAGACTGTATTCGATTTTTCAAGAGAAACAGAATATATATGTAAAATATTAAGAATTTTTTTTATAAGAATTACCTCATGTGACCATGGAGATTGGCAGGCAAGTCTGAATTCTGTAGGGCAGGTTTCAAGTTGTCAACTCAATGATGTTTATATTGAATTCTCCAAGGGAAGCAGGCAGATAGAAAATCTTTCTGACTGCTGAAATCATCGGTTCTTCCTTTAAGGCCTTCAACTGGTTATTGCTAAAGTCAATCTCATTTGTTGACTGCAGATGTAATCAGCTGTAGATACAGTCAACTGAGTAATGTTTTAAGTGCATGAAATATCCTCCCAGAAACAATCACGTGAGTTCTTGCTTGATCAAACAACTAAACACCATAACCTAGCCAAGTTGACACATGAATTTAGACAGCACGTGGACCTTTACTAAAATTGTCCTTCTCAAGTGCAAAAAGTTCTTTCACTGTACAGGTTATATAACCAATTGTGGCCTTATTTTCTAATGTCTACAATAAAGAAATATACTAGAATTTTTCAATGCAAATATGTTGAGTCTCTGATTCCAGTGATGAACTAGATAAACTGATAAAAATCATTTCTAAATTGTATATTAGGTTCTGATTGCTAATTGATTTCTTCCAAACTATAGACCACTGATTGTGTATGAAATAATTATTACATAAACAGAAATATATAATACCGAAACACAGTGAAAATATTTTCAAATGTGCTTCAATCCCTTTGATTACATTGAGCAAAATATTTTACTTTGATGTATGCTTAACTTTAATGCTTACAGATTATTGATAATTCCTTTTTCTAGCAAAGGAAAGATATATATCTTGAATTTATCTCACAGTATTTATATAGCATTTCAATATTATTCACCTTCTATTTGGGGAAATTAATACTTTCAGAGGTATGAAATTTTAAATTTTTTAAAATAAATGCTAGTTCAGTTTTCATAAATGATTTTAGAAAAAGAACAATTTTTTTCTCATATATAGCAAAAATTATGAAGTGGCTTGGTATTTTTCTGAAATTTGGAAACATGCTTTCTTTTTTAAGATGCTATAGTCATACGTACAACACGGTTTTGAAACCTGAGATCCTGGAGATGAGAAAGAGAAGGAATAGGTTATAGAAATGACCAATGCCAGTTGAATGTATAGAAGCCACATACCATCATATTGTTTCCAAAGTACATGAATTTTCTACCATCATGCTATCTCTTGTGATGTGACCAATAAAGTCACTGTATGGCAGCAAACAGATATTATTAAACCTTTTAGCAATGCACATGGATTTAAAATGGGCCCCAAATAAGATACTTATTTAGTTTTTATATATACTATCTATATGGAAACTCTCAAATAATTTTATTTGGAATTGCCTACCTTTTCTCAATATCCAATCAATCTTGTCAATTTTATCTTCTTAATATATTATGTAATGTTCCTGCACACTGTGTGTTTGTGTATGTGTGGGTACATGTGAGATACAGAGACTGAAGCAGAGAGAGAGAGACAGAAAGGGAGAGAGTCTCCATTATTTCTGGCCAGACTCAACCATGAATCATCTAGTTTCCCTGCCTTTATTCTTTCCACCACCCTCTTACATCCTGTTGCTTTGGCTACCTTTCTAAAATGTCAGTTTGATTTGTTATCCCTTCTTTAAAGAGCTCTGCTTGTGTTTCATTGTCTGAAGGATAATGATCTCACTCTTTTGCATGGAGTATAAAGCTTTAATGCTCTGTGTTTCATCTCTATCTCTGTCCTTATCTCATCAGTTCCTCAAGGCATATTGCACTTAAGTGCATGCACCATAATATTTCATTCCTTTAGTTTCTTTCCTTGTATTAATTTATTTTTCCTTCTCATAAGCTAAAAAACATTTTTAAAAATGTCTTAGCATCAGTCCAATTATCACTCTCACTGTGAAGCACTTCCCATGCATTGCTTTTGAAATTCAACTCTGTACCTAGTTATGTACATTTTTCTCTTCTTCTAGATAAGAATCTACAGGAAGGATAATTAGAAGTCTTTTCCAATGATTTATACAATTTATCTAATACAGTGCCTGACTCATAGAAGATGGACAATTGTTATCTTTAGAATTGAAAATGTAGCAAACCTGTGATTAATACAATTTTGCAATCATTTACCTTTCTTTAATCTCATTCTACCCTGGCTTGACAAAAAGCATAAAGCAAGAAGGTCACTCAAAATTAACAAACAATATTTCATTATACTTACAATACCAATTAATATGGAAACATACAAAATCATCTAGTTCTTCTCAGATAGGAATTCAAAGGAAGAAGTTTACAACTCGAAAACATACTTTCATATTCTGAACATATGAAAAATAAGTTAATCTTTAGTAAAAAAAAGGGTTTTGGTTTTGTCATCATTTTGCTTTGTTTTACTTTTAAGAAATGCAGTTCTGATTTCTGGTTCAGAGGTGCTCTCTATCACAAGGTTTTATATCCAAGCGTAAGTAGCAATTTTTGTCAATTATTTATGTGACATGGAAGATAATTTAAATTGAGTGTTTACTAAATTGTCAGAGTAAATTCACTTCATTTGACATTTTCATATACATTTTTAAAGTTTATTATTAATTTCACTTCATTTGACATTTTCAAATACCTTTGACATTTATACATATGACATGTTATACATGTTATACATATAACATTTTCATATACATTTTAAAAGTTTTATTATTAATTTTGATTACACATCAATGATTTGCTATCATATTTAAGAAGAAATCTCAGTTGAATTATTTCACAGTAAAATAGAAGCATGACTTTACCAATATTCATATCAGGTGGACTTTGTATCATCATAAAGTGTATGAAAACATATATATATATATATACACACACACATATATACATATATATACAATTTTCCCATATACCACCTATCGTTAATTCCTTACATTGGTGTATTATATTTGCTAAAATTGAAGAATATTTTCACAGTTGTACTATTAACAAAAGTCCACAGTTTGCCTTAGGGTTCACTGTGCTTTTTAGATTTGAAATATAGAAGAATATAGTAAATTTAAAAATAAAAGTTATGCATGTATTTTTGGATCTGATTCGTAGATATTTAATTATAAAAGTAATCTGACATGATTAGACTGGAAATAATACAATACTATCCAAAAACTACTTAAAATTTGACAGCAAATAAATTATTTTAAAGATGTTATAGTCTAATATTTTTTCTAGACTTTATCTTGTTATAACTACATTAGTAAATACTTTAGAACACATGAGTACTGTTGAAATAATTTATAAATATATTAAGTATAGTAGTTATATTTTGCACCATAATTATCATTTTCAATTCATTTATGCCTGCCATAGAATTTTTACTGAAACATTGCTTCTCTCTGCTGAAAATAAAACTTGAAGATTTCCTATCCCCTGATTTTGGGGTAAAACAGGAATAACAAAATCCCTTGAATGCAAGTTGCCAACATGAAGAAAATAAAACCAGAAATTATAAACCCTAGTAAATTATTTCTTTGAGCAGTAATTTTCTGTTTCACAGGAGAACGTTTATTAGAAAACACACATAAAAGCATATTTTTTCAGTTATGGAACAATATTATTATATATTGGTTGTATTATTATTTCATATGAAAAATCCTCTACTTATTTTTTTGAAAAGCAAGTTAAGACATGGTCTAATAAGGTATCCTTTCTGATATGAATTAGTGTGGATTCATTTCTTAACAAGATTATAAAAATTTTAAGTGTTCTTATTTGGGTCTTAGTTTTGTAGCTGATGGTTGATGACACCCATTTCTGGTTAAAATACTATGGCAAAAAAATTTGATTATTCAATGAATTATTTTTCAAATAAGATGTCACTGATTGGCAATGCAGAAATCTATGTCAATAAACTCCAGTCATCAGCCACATGACTTCCCAGCTGACCGAGGTGTTCTGGGCTCATAGGCCTTTTTTAAATCAATGTATCTTTCCCTGGATGCTTTTCTGGACATTTTTATGGCCTTAGAAATATAAACTTGTGACTTAATGAACTTCCTTTTTAAAAGCTTTCCCATCTCTGTATAATACATGCTGGCAGCTTTAACAAACCAAAACAGTCATCAATTTAGTAATTTTTAAAAATAAGTCCTTTAGAGTGTATACTTACTCCTGCTAAAGCATTTAAGGTAAAAAGAAAAACAGAAGCAAAGAATAACATAAACTAATATTACATTTCACCATATGATAAATCAGAATACTGTTATACAAAAATGTTAAAGCCATGCTCCCTGTGCTGTAAAAAAGATTCTGTAGGCTCTGTTTTCTGTCTATATTTCCTGTACAGCCAATTTGTAAGTTCCCACCTGTATTAGCTTGCAAATTGCTGGAACGTGATAAACCACATCTGGAGTGCCTTTTATAAAGAGGAATTTAAAAAGTTTCAAGTTTGTAGTTCTCAGGAAGTGAAAGTGTCCAAATTAAAGCAACAACCAGAGACTGTCTTCACTCACAGAAGGCTGATGGGTGAGGAACACCTCTGTTAGCTGAGCAGCCTTGTGGCTGGCATCTTCTGGTTCTTTGACCCTGGGTTCCATCGTTTTCAGACTCTGTTCCTGTGGGGGTTCCTCACTCTACTTCTCCAAGCCTGTTTTTTTTTTTTTTTCTCTTGGCTTCTCTTGGTTCTCTCCAGGTTCTGGCTTTGTGAACATCTCATGACAGTATCTGCTGGACTCGGAGCATCTCCAAACATTGGTGTCTCTGTTCTCTACATGCCCACATCTATGTCAGCTCTGCTGTGAAGTTTCTCGTCAGCTCTGAGGCTTCTGTCATTTCTGAGGTTCTCCAAAATATTTTTAAAGGATTCCAGTAGATTAATCAAGACCCACCTGGAATGTGTGGAGTCACATATCCATCTAATCAAAAGTTACAGTTGCAATTGGGTGTGTCACATCTCCATGGAAATAATCTAATCAAGTTTCTAGCCTACCGTACTGAATAGGGATTAAAAGAAATAGCTGTTCCCACAAGACTGGATCAGGATTAAAACTTGGCTTTTCTGAGGTGTCTAATACTTTCAACCCAGCACATTCCACTCTCTGGGCCCCCCAAAAGACATGTTTTTCCATGTACAATACATTCACTCTATCACCACATCAGAAAAGCCTTAAACCATTTCAGTAACAACACAAATGAAATACGAAGTTAAAACCATTACAAAATCGCATCAAAGTCTATTTCTATTTCAGGCATGGTCTGTTCTAAGGCAAAAATTATCTTCTGACTCTGGACATGTGAAGTTTACAACAACTTATCGTCTGTCAATATACAAAGGAGGGACAGTCATAGGATATATGCTTCCATTTTCACAGGGAGAAATTGGAAGGAAAACAGAGGTCAGTGAACCCATACAGTTCTGAAAATCTGTAGGGAAAACTCATTACATTTTGAAATCTGAGCTATCTATCCTCAGGGCTTTAGAAAGCGGCAGCCCCACCCTTTTCAATGTCTTATGCAATGGCTTTGCTGTCTCCAAATGCTAGTGGGTAGTCTGCAACCTTGGGCGACATTTGGGAGACCTACTTTTTTGTTGGCTCTACCCTCTCTAAGAACTCGGGTTGCACCCAGGCTCTCTGTGACCTCCAGGGCAAACACCCACTCCCTCCAGAACAATCAGGTGGCAGCCAGATTCCCCTCAATTCCTGGTTTTTCATTCCACCCTTTCTGAGGCCTGAGGTGGCAAACTCTTCCTGAACAACAAAGTAGAAGGGCCACCCTCTGCTTCTGGGGCATACTCACCCTTTCTATGTATGTAGGTCAGTTGGCTCTACTGGCCTGAGGTTTCCTGGTTCCATACCTTAGCTTCCATTGTTCTGTCTCTGAAGTTACTTTTCCTCCATTTTCCCCCTTTTCTGTCCCGTTTTGTCCAGACCAGCAGGGCTTCCATTGACATAGATCCCACAACACTCTTGCTGTTTTTCGATGCAGTAGGCTGGGATCATGCCCATCAGACAAAGGGATTTCCACAAATTCTTCCTGGATAACTGCATCTCAAATCCTCACTTATCCTATAATGGCTGATTGTTACCATGTTTGGTCAAATTCTTACATAGAGCACTACTCTCTGGGATCTCCCTTTCTGAAAGCCCAGAATTTTCCAGAACATCAGTTTCTAATTTCTTCATACTCAAGGGTTCAGTTCTCAACTTATCTCTTTCCTCTCACATTTTACTATAATCTGCAAGAAGAAACCAGGCCAGTTTCACATTTAATTTGTAAACATCTTCTGCTAAGTACCCTGAGCTGTTCCCTTTAAATTCTGTGCTGGTTTGAAAGGATGTATGTCTTTAGAAAAGCCATGTTTTAATCTAAATCCCATTTCATAAAGGCAGAATAATCTCTGTTCAATACTGTATGTTTGAATCTGTAATTAGATCATCTCCCTGGAGATGTAACCCAATCAAGAGTGGTTGTTAAACTGGATTGGAGGAAATGTGTCCCCACCCATTTGGGTGGATCTTGATTAGTTTCTGGAGTCGTACAAAAGAGGCAACATTTTAGAGAATAAAAGCGATTCAGAGAGAGCAGAGCAGAATGACATAGCCATGAGAAGCAGTCTCCACCAGTCAGTGACCTTTGGAGATGAAGAAGGAAAATGCCTCCCGGGGTGCTTCATGAAACAGGAAGCCAGGAGAAGAAGCTAGCAGATGATGCTGTGTTCATCATGTGCCCTTCCAGATAAGAGAGGAACCCTGACCATATTCACCAGGTGCCTTTCCAGATGAGAGAGAAACTGGGACTGTGTTTGCCATGTACCTTCTACTTGAGAGAGAAACCCTGAACTTCATCGGCATTCTTGAACCAAGGTATCTTTCCCTGGATGCCTTTGATTGGACATTTATGTAGACTTGTTTTAACTGAAACATTTTCTCGGCCTTAGAACTATAAACTAGCAACTTATTAACTCTCCTTTTTAAAAGTGATTCCGTTTATGGTATGTTGCATTCCAACAGTTAGCAAAATAGAACAAATTCTAAATTCTATTCGACGACAGTACACAATTTTGCAAGATTCTGTGCCACTTTAAAACAAGAGTCACCTTTCTTCCAGTTTCCAATGGTATATTCCTGATTTCTTTCTAAAGCCTCATCAGAGGTATATTTAGAGTGCACTATTCTACCAATAGTCTCTTCAAAGCATTATAGGTCTTCTGTATCGAGCCTTTCACAACTCCACCAGAATCTTTCACTTATCCTTTTTAAAAGCCATTCCAACATGTTTGGTATTTGCAAACTGCAGCGGTGCCCCACTTCTGGGTACCACATCTGTTCTAGTCTGCTAAAGCTCCCAGAATGCAGCACACAAAAGATAGATCACCTTTTAATAAAAGAAGATTTATTTAGTTAAACATTTATAGTTCTTCAGAAGAAAAGCAGCTAACTTTCATCTGAGGTTCTCTATTACACAGAAAGGCATAAGCAATGTCTGCTGGCCTTCTGTCCTGGCTTCTGTGTTCCCAAGCCTGTCCCTGAGGTGATTCCTTTCTGTATCTTGAGATGACGTATACTGAGCTGCTTGGGCTGTGCTGAACTAAGCTCTCTTTTTTAAGTCTCCAGTAAATTAAGTTAAACATCACTCATTGTGAAAGTCACTCCCCTTAGCTGACTACAGACGAAATCAGCCATAGATGAATTTTACATGCTAAAGATTCAGGTCAACAGCAACAGAGCTACAGGGCATCATTACCTTGCCAAGTTGACACCTGAACCTGACCATTATGCCACCTTTCTCACTGACCCCATTGACTGACATTTTTGAAAGCCCTATGAATATTTCAGACCCTGGCAGCAGTGCAGGGATTACTGGCTGCTACAACTGACTGGCAGAGGTAGCAATATCATCTACCACTATCTGATATCTGGAGGAGTTCTTACTGGCCCTAGCTACTGCTTTCCATATAATATGACGTACTACCCCTGGAAAGAAAGTGTTAGTTACATTAACTCAGCAATAGGGAGAACTGCAAAAGAAATGGATGTATCTTTCTAAATAACAAAGCTTTAAAGTGGGAATGTTGTTCATTGGGCATTGAACAGTAGAAGCAGGAACTTTATACTGTAGGTCTACCAAATCAAAACTTGCTTATTTTATTACAAGGATTAATATTGATACTGAATTACAAAATTACAAATCTGATCCAAACAGTACATGGGACCAGATTCTAGTATATCAGGTATAAACCAGAATTATATTAGGCAAACCAAGTTATGTCATAACCTTAGGGGTATATGTATTTTATCTCCAGTGTTAAGACTCTTCAAATTGATTAAATCATGCAGTTTGTACAGGCTACTCATCCTATTTAATACAGCTAAAGAAGAGGTTCGTAAGTGGGGAATATTTTGCTCTTCAGAAGACAATTGGCATTTCTGATGGTCATCACTTATGGGTTGCCACTAACATAGTGGGCAGAGGCCAAAATACTGCTAAATGTACTAGAATCCACTGAACATCAACTGTGCCAGTTTAAAGGTATTGTGTACCCTAAGAAAAGCCATGTTTTAATCCTGATTTGTCTCATGGAGGCAGCCATTTCTTTCAATCCCTATTCAGTACTTTCAGTTGAAACTTGACTAGATTTATCTCCATAGAGATGTGAACCACTCCATTGGGGTAGAGGTAGATATGACTCCACCCATTCAGGTGGGTCTTGATTAGTTTACTGGAATCCTGTAAAAGAGAAAGCATTTTGGAAAAGCTTGAGACCCACAAGAGAACCACAAGAACCACAAGAACCCACGCAGCCAGAGACCTTTGAGATGAAGAACCAAAATGACCCTGGGAGAGCTTCATGAGACAAGAAGTCTGGGGAGAAGGCTAGCAGACATTGCCATGTTTGTCATGTGCCATTTCAGTTGAGAGAGAAACACTGAATGTCAGTGGCCTTTCTTGAGTGAAAGTAACCTTTATTTGGACATTTTATAGATTTGCTTTAATTTGAACATTTTCATGGCTTTTGAACTGCAAACTTGCAACTTAATAAATTCCCTTTTTCAAAAGTCATTCTATCTTTGTTATATCACATTCTGGCAGCTAATAAACTAGCACAGACTTTGGTACCAGAAATGGGGTGTTGTGGTTTGCAAATAGCAGTTTTTTAAATGTATAAGGGGCAGTTTTTGGAGGGGTTGTGAGAAGCTTGATGGGCAAGCCCTAGATTGCTTTGAAGAGGCTGTTTGTAGAAATGTGGCCTCTAAAGATATCTCTGATGAGTCTCTAGGCAGAAATGAGGCATGCTATTGCAAACTGGAAGGAAGGTGATCCTTGTTTTAAAATAGCAGATAATCTGGAAAAATTGACTAGTGGCTTTGGCTGGGAGGCAGATTTTAAAAGCCATGGAGTTGGATATTTATCAGAAGAGATTTCCAAACTAAATGTGGAAAGTACAGCCTAGTTTCTTCTTGCAGCTTGTAAGTGAAATGTGACAGGAAAAATATAAGCTGAGAACAGAACTCTTGGGTATAAAGAAACCAGAAATTGATGTTCTGGAAAAGCCTGAGCTTCTAGGAAGGGAGACCCCAGATAATAGTGCCCCATGTGAGGATTTGGCCAAATGCGGAACCAGTCAACTATTTCAGAGAAAACTAAGATTGTGGATGGAGTTATCCAGGAAGGATTTGTGGAAACTGCTATACCTGATGGTCATTATCTGAGGTTTCTGCGTAGAAAGCCAATGAGAGTATTGTGAGATCTGTATAAAGAGAAGCACTACCAGTTGGACCTGAGACGGACAGAGAAAGGACACATTGGAGGGAAAATAACCTCAGAGGAAGAACTATGGAAGCTAAGATCTAAAGTCAAGACACTTTGGGCCAGGAGAGCGGACAGACCCAAGCATGTGGAGAGGTTTAGTTCGTCCCAAAGACAGGGGGTGAGCCTTCCACCTCATTGTAGTGAACAGTTGCGCCATCTCAGGCCTTGGAGAAGGTGGACCACAGTTCTTGGGGATTAGGGAAAGCCTGGCTGTCACCACATAGAGGGGTTGAGCATGTGCCCAGAGGTGGCAGAGGGCCCGGATACAGCCTGGACGCTTAGAGAAGGTGGAGTCAAGAAAAAAGAGGTCTCTCCAATGTTCCCCAATGTTGCATTTGGAGAGAGGTGAGCCATAGGTTCTTAGGAAGGGTGGCACTGCTGCTTTCTAAAGCTCAGAAGATAAATGACTGTTGGCCTTTGAAATCTAATGGAGTTTGCCCTATAGGTTTTTAAAACTGCTTGGATCCAGTATTCCCTGTGTTCCTTCCAATTTTTCCCTGTGGAAATGGGAATACATATTTTCTGACTGTCTTTCCTTTGTATGTTGGCAGCAAATACTTGTTCTGAGTTTTACAGGTTCAGAGCCGGAGAAGAATTTTGTCTTAGGGCAGACCATTCCTGTAGCTGACTTTGGTGAAACTTTGTACTGGTTTTAACCTTGTACTGTATTTGTATTGCTACTGAGATGGTTTAAGGATTTCTGTTTGTGATGGAATGTTTGCATTTTGTATATGGGAAAAACATGTCTTTTTTAGGGTCAAGAAAGTGAAATGTTCCAATTTGAAAGAATTATGTGCCCTAAGAAAAGCCATGTTTTAATACTGAACCATCTTGTGGAGGCAGCCAGTTCTTTTAATTCCTGTCCAGCACTTGTAGTTTGGAAACTTGATTAGATTACCTCCAGACAGATGGGACACACTCAATTGTGGGAGATGTGACTCCACCCATTCCAGGTGGGTCTTGATTAGTTTACTGGAATCCATTAAAAGAGGAGGCATTTTCGAAAAAGCTTGAGAGCCACAAAAGAGCCATAAGTACCACAAGAGTCCATGCAGTCAGAGAACTTTGGAGATGGAGAAGGAAAATGCCTCCAGAGGAGCTTCATGAAGCAAGAAAACTGGAGAGAAGGGTAGCAGATATCACCATGTTTGCATGTGTCTTCCCAGTTGAGAGAGAAATCCTGAACCTCATCAGCTTTTCTTGAGTGAAGGTAACCCCATGTTGATGCCTTAATTTGGATATTTTTATAGACTTGCTTTAATTTGGACATTTTTACAGCTTTGGAACTCTAAACTTGCAACTTAACACATTCTTTTTTTTAAAAGCCAATCTGTTTCTGGTATATCGCATTTCAGCAGCTAGCAGACTAGAGCAGAAGAAAAGAATAATCATCAGGTCCAAAATGTCAATAATGCTATAGTTGAGAAGCTGTTCTCTCAGGAGATCACAGCAGCCTTCTGTGTCAAACAACCAGAATCAGAAAAGAACACATGAAAATCTTGAAATTTTGAACTTTTAAGAAACAAGACATCTTCTCCAGAATAATTTCCAGCCTATTTATACACTTGCAAAATGCAAGTGTCTAACTTGACATAGTGTATTTTGTTTCATTTTTATATTATTTATATATTCCTATTCTTATTTTCCATACTCTCACCTCTCTGTTAGTGATAGTTGGTCATTGCAAAATAATAAAACAGAAAAAGTTATTGTTTAAGGCATTTGGACTTAGCATTTTCACCATATATGTGGCGAAAGTAAAACAAATAGCCTAGGAGAGTGGGATGTTTTGAATATAAAATACCTTACCAGGAACTCACTTTTAAAAATTACCTCATTAATCCTCACACTATGCCCACAGGGTAGGTGATAATAATTATTGTATCTGTTTTACAGATGAGTGAACTTGGTTACACAGAGGTTAATTACTTACACAAGTTTAATTTGAGAGTCGGTTAGAGGACTGGGAATAACATGAAATCTCATAACTTCAAGCTATAAAACTATTTTTACTTTATCACATGCCTACTTCATATACTCTATTTTTTCATTCTTGTAATTAACATTTACTATGTGTCCTAGGACTGATATGATCCTTTAGTGTTTTATTTGTCAATTCGATGTCTTTATCGAATAGCTGCTAGATGTAGGACTTTGTGGTAAGTCCTGTGAGAATCTATAAATGAGTGATTGGAGGAAGGGTTTTGCAGTGCAGGAAGGGTTTGTTATCTAAACCCATCTTGCCTTTATCAACGAAGGACCTCCACATTAACAAGGCATCCCCTACATGATTATGATCTTGAGAACAAATCTTATTCATACATTAAGTCTCTTTATAAGTGGAAGTTTGAGTAGAAAAATTATGTTTGCCTATATGTGTATTCTAAGAGAACCTCCAGTATTGACTATCTGGCAGTAGCCAATAATTAGGATAACATCTTGTAGTTATTAAGTGTTGAATGCATGTTAAATATTATTGTTATCATCACTACTCTTTAGAATAGGAACCAAAAGATCACATATTGAGTTATATTTCTGTTACTAATTGTATCTGCCCTTCAAGGTATAATTTTTTTCTTTTTACATGGTGTATTAGTTAGGGTTCTCTAGAGAAACAGAATCAACAGGGAACACTTGCAAATATAAAATTTATGAAAGTGTCTCATGTGACCGTAGGAATGCAGAGTGCAAAATCCACAGGGCAGGCTGTGAAGCCGACGACTCCAATGGATGGCCTGGATGAACTCCACAGGAGAGGCTCACCTTAAAAGGCTTCCCATGATTGGATTTAGCATCACTAATTGCAGAAGACACTCCCCTTTGGCTGATTACAAATGGAATCAGCTGTGGATGTAGCTGACGTGATCATGACCTAATCCTATGAAATGTCCTCATTGCAACAGACAGGCCAGCGCTTGCCCAATCAGATGAACAGGTACCACAACTTGGCCAAGTTGACACCTGTCCCTAACCATGACAGTCCACCCCTTGTCAACTTGGCACATATATATATATATATATATATATTTATATATATCACCTTGATCATACTTAATTTCCAAATGAAAACAAATAAGCACACATTTTTTCTTTTACCTGACAATACTCAACTGTCCAGCATATAACTGGAAACACATTAAATCTCTCCAGAATAGGGTGCAAATCCTTGGGCAACATTCATTCTTAACTTGATATCTTACAACTTAAATAGTATAACACAAACAAAACAGCATTACAGTCCTCATTTCTGTAACTGATCATGTGGTCGAAGTTCATATTTATCACAACCTTCTTCCACTACCCATTCCATGTTCCCTTTCCCCTCAGCAAGCACTTCAGCTGGCCGTGGTTCTTTGCCTGGTGGGGTGACCCAAACCTTCATTCCTGAAGTCTCAGAGCCATTAGTGGTCCTGCCTGGATTGTGCTGTTGCAGTTTTCCATTGATTTTAATCACAGGGCATGGTCGTACTAATAGACGCCCCAGGGGATCTCCTATAGTCCAAGAAAACTCTTCTTTACCTCCATTATGTAGTTGCAGTCCTACTTCCTTCTGATAGTCAGGGTCAATTACCCCAGACAATAATGTAATTCCCTTCTTGGTGTGTTGATCCAAAGGCATAAGTAGCCCAAAGTGGCCAGGTGGCAATCTTAACTTCCAGTTCGGTGGTATCACTGTTGTTTCTCCTGGAGAAAGCATACCCCGTTTTGGAACTAAAACCTGTAGACCAGCAGAACTCAGGGTAGCAGGGACAGGAAGCAAAAATTTTCCTAGTGGATCACTAGGAGTAATAGTGAGTGGCACCACACCCATTTCCACCCCTTGGTTCCTGGACCCATGGATCCTGGCTATGGGAGAAACAGCACCATACAGCGGACGCTGATTCAGAGCATACACAGCTTCCTGGAGAACATTACCCCAGCCTTTCAAGTTTTTGCCACTTAGTTGGCACCGTAATTGAGTTTTCAAAAGGCCATTCCACCGTTCTATCAATCCTGCTGCTTCTGGATGATGGGGAACATGGTAAGACCAGAGAATTCCGTGAGCATGTGCCCATTCCCGCACTTCATTTGCTGTGAAGTGTGTTCCTTGATCCGAAGCAATGCTATGTGGAATACCATGACAATGGATAAGGCATTCTGTAAGCCCACATATAGTAGTTTTGGCAGAAGCATTGCATGCAGGGAAAGCAAACCCATATCCAGAGTATGTGTCTATTCCAGTTAGAACAAATCGCTGCCCCTTCCATGAAGGGAGTGGTCCAATGTAATCAACCTGCCACCATGTAGCTGGCTGGTCACCTCAGGGAATGGTGCCATATCGGGGGCTGAGTGTGGGTCTCTGCTGCTGGCAGATTGGGCACTCAGCAGTGGCTGTAGCCAGGTCAGCCTTGGTGAGTGGAAGCCCATGTTGCTGAGCCCATGCATAACCTCCATCCCTACCACCATGACCACTTTGTTCATGAGCCCATTGGGCAATAACAGGAGTTGCTGGGGAAAGAGGCTGACTGGTATCCATAGAACGGGTCATCTTATCCACTTGATTATTAAAATCTTCCTCTGCTGAAGTCACCCTCTGTTGTGCATTCACATGGGACACAAATATCTTCATGTTTTTAGCCCACTCAGAAAGGTCTATCCACATACTTCTTCCCCAGACCTCTTTGTCACCAATTTTCCAATTATGGTCTTTCCAAGTCCCTGACCATCCAGCCAAACCATTACCAACAGCCCATGAGTCAGTATACAAACGCACCTCTGGCCAGTTTTCCTTCCAAGCAAAATGAACAACCAGGTGCACTGCTCGAAGTTCTGCCCACTGGGAGGATTTCCCCTCACCACTGTCCTTCAAGGACACCCCAGAAAGCGGTTGTAATGCTGCAGCTGTCCTCTTTCGGGTGGTACCTGCATATCGTGCTGAACCATCTGTAAACCAGGCCCGAGTTTTCTCTTCCTCTGTCAATTCACTGTAAGGAACTCCCCAAGAGGCCATAGCTCTGGTCTGGGAAAGAGAAGGTAATGTGGCAGCAGGAGTGGAAACCATGGGCATTTGTGCCACTTCTTCATGTAACTTACTTGTGCCTTCAGGACCTGCTCTGGCTCTATCTCGTATATACCATTTCCACTTTACAATAGAGTGCTGCTGTGCACTCCCAACTTTATGGCTTGGTGGGTCAGACAACACCCCACTCCTGGTACCAAGATGTATTAGTTAGGGTTCTCTAGAGATACAGAATCAACAGGGAACACTTGCAAATATAAAATTTATGAAAGTGTCTCACGTGACCGTAGGAATGCAGAGTCCAAAATCCACAGGGCAGGCTGCGAAGCCGATGACTCCAATGGATGGCCTGGATGAACTCCACAGGAGAGGCTCACCAGCCAAAGCAGGAATGCAATCTGTCTCCTCTGAGTCCTCCTTAAAAGGCTTCCCATGATTGGATTTAGCATCACTAATTGCAGAAGACACTCCCCTTTGGCTGATTACAAATGGAATCATCTGTGGATGTAGCTGATGTGATCATGACCTAATCCTATGAAATGTCCTCATTGCAACAGACAGGCCAGCGCTTGCCCAATCAGATGAACAGGTACCACAATTTGGCCAAGTTGACACCTGTCCCTAACCATGACACATGGGCAGGCACCAGGAATCGAACCCGGGTCCTTGGGCATGGTAGGCAAGCACTCCTACCTGCTGAACCACTGTGGCCTGCCCTCAAGGTATAATTTTTGAATCAATTCAAGTTGCCTTTAACATCAGGACCAGATTGCCAGTATTATACAGATGATGTTGAATTGACATGGCTTCTTGTTCACTAAAGGTACGTAGGTATTTGCAGCAAGTAAAGTGGAACCTCTTCATTTAAACTACCCAAATAAAATTAAGCTACACTTTCTTAAATTAATGATTTGATAATAAAGTTATCAAAAGCAAAAATTTACCACTTCCTATTAAATGATTGAACTAGACACATAGCTTCTATCCTACCAATATGCATAACAATTTGGTCTATCAAGTGAGGCAGAATACTCTATTGGTTAAATTTTTAGATTTTGGAGACTCAGATAACTCAATATCTAGTTGGTTTTGTGACCTTGGACAAGTTCTTTAAGATGGCTATTCTCTTTTCTTATCTGTAAAATAAAGATACTGATAGCAATAGTGCTCATATCAGAGGGTTTTTGTGAGTATTAATTGAACCAATCTATCACAGTAAACTCAGAATTGTGCCTGCCATGAAATGAGAAATCAATGTTTATTTTAGTATTATGATATGTCCTAATATAAATTTCAATTATATAAATTATTAACATATGCTATTAATATAAATTACTTAAAATGTCTTAGTTTTCCAACTCTCCGTGGGCATCTTCATGCCATGCATGAGGAACATTAATTTATTTAAAGAAAATCAATATAATGAAAGTCATGTTTTGTGTTCATAATATGGTTGCAGAAGGAAATCCATTCATCACAGGGCAGAATGGAGCAAAAGAGACTAGGAGAGGACCAAGTAGTAGGCGAATACATTAGTCTAGGTATGGATAATAAGATTAAGATGGGATAGAAGATTAAGTTGCCTAAAAATATACTCTCAAGTCAAAGTGATAGAATATTATCATTCCCTCTGTTTTTTTTTTTTTTAATTTCAAAATATAAAGACAACTACTCCTTAATGATTTATCTTGAGAGGTAATTTTTTTCTCTCCAAATATACTTTACATGGTTTGAAAATAACAATATGATGAAGCATTTGATAGTAAAATAGCTTGTGTTGTAACCTCATTGGTTTGTTCATATATTTATAAGAATAAATCCTCCAAGAAGTCAATGTTTGATACAGAATTTCAATTTATTCTTCCACTTTGAAAAATATAATTAGAAATACAAGTAAATCATTTATTTAATACTCTGTTTAAAGAATTTTAAAAAAGATTTTAAAGATGCAAACATAACAATGGAAAAGTTTTATATTTCAAAATAACTGAGAGCATGTGTTGTTTCCAGTTTAAAGATGTAAAAATTTTCAAGAAACCATTGAGCTAACACTAGCAAACACAACAAATGGAGTAGTAGTGTAGCTTTTATTTTTGTGGGTGTTTTGTTTGTTAGTATTTCTTTCTTCATTTCCTTTTTTATCTTCTTTTTTCTTTCCTTTTCTTTATTTGATTTATTTTTCCTGGTAAGTTGGACAAAGGAACTAGATTTGACCACAATGTAATATTCACAACATCTAGGTCCCAATAAAAATTACAAAGCATGAAAAGAGAGGAAAGTTATTGTGCAGCTACAGGACAAAAACTAATTCAACAGAAATTATCATGGAGGAGTCCAGTCCGTGGAATTATTAATCAGTGATCATAGATCAATTTTCTTAAGTAGGATAAATGAAAAAAGGTAAAGAAGGAAAAGAACTAACAAGAGAAGAACATATAAACAAATGATAATTTCCATAATGAGATAGAAATTGGTTAAGAGTTAACCAAATGGGTGGGCCACAGTGGCTCAGCAGGCAAGAATGCGTGCCTGCCATGCCAGAGGACCCGGGTTCAATTCCTGGTGCCTGCCCATGTTAAGAAAAAAAAAAATAGTTAACTGAATGTAAATTATGGGGTTTGATACACACAATAACTAAAATGAAAAGCATGATGGAGGTTTTTAAGTGCATACTGCACCAGACGAAAGAATTAGTGGATTTGAAGGTAAGATGATTGGAATTGCCCAGCTTGAAGAAAAGAAAAAAAAAAAAGAACAGAAATGAGAAACCCATATCATGCCCTCATGCATACCAATATGAACATTATAGGAGTCCAAGGAGAAGAGAGAGAGAAAGGGGCAGAACAAATATTTGAGGAAATAGTGGCTGAAATCTTCCCAAATTTGATGAAGGTATGAATATGTAAGTCCAAGAAACTCAATGAGCTCCAAGTAAGATTGAACCAAAAAAGATCCATATAGAAATATGTTGCCATCACATTGTTTAATACCAAAAACAGAGAATCTTGAAACCAGCAAAAAGATGCAATACAGCACAAGGGATCCTTATAAGACCAATATCCACTTCTGATTGGGAATGATGAAGGACAGAAGGCAGTGGGGATGACATATTTGAATTCCTGTGAAAAAGTTTCAACCAAGGACAATGCACGCAGAAAAAAATATTCTTCAATACTGAGGAATAAATTAAGGCACTTCTGTTTAGCCAAATGCTGAAGGATTACATCGATGCATACCTTTTGAGATATACTAGAGGGAATCCTTGTTGAAAGGAAAAATACTAGATAATTCAAAGCTGGATGAAGAAATAAAGACCTCTAGTATAGTTTACTGTATGGGTAAATATAAATGCCAGGACTACTGCATTTTTAATTTATAAAGATGTCTTGTTCCTCTTATTTGGCTTAAAATTCAAATGTATAATAAATAATCACAAAGCTTTTAATCAGATGCAAAATATTTAGATGTAATTTGTAATAGAAGAACACAAAGGGAATGGAAAAGGCATTTAGGAATAGAGTCTATGAAGGTTACTGAAGTTAAGTTGATATTAATATAAATAAAATTGTAATAGATTTAGGATAATAAAAGTAATACCCATGGCAACTACCAAGAAAATATCTTTAAAAATCTACAAAAAAGGAAATGAAAAGTGATTCAAAATGACTTGTTACAAAAGGTCATCTGACATAAAAGGAAGGCAGTAATGGAGTAAAGGAAGAACAAAAAAGGTGTAAGATATAAAAAAAAATGGCAAAATGGCAGACATAAGTTGTCCCTTATTGATAATTAAATTAAATATGCATAGATCAAAGTTTCCAAATGAAAGGCAAGATTGGAAGAAGGAGAAAAAAGAAGCATGATCCAATAATAGATTATTTATAAGCCTGATACAAACAAATCTGTAAGTTTTGCTTCTAGTTTGGATGTAGAAATTTGCAGAGACTGCTGTGCTTGACACTGAAAAGCATACTAATCAGAGTAAACTAATAAAATTGTAGTTTTCTTTAAAAAGAACTTCTAAATGGAATAAGTTCCAGAGAGTGAAGAGCTCTTCATTGAGATCTTGTTCCATTGTGGGGGAATTATGGTAGACAACATGAAGCCGCCATCATGAAGAAAGATGAAACCAACCAAACTTTTAAGAACTTTTTGCATCTGCTCATGGGCAAGCATGATGAAATCTAAGGAGTCTCAGCCACAAATCTTTCACCTCTTTTTCACAAATGTTTGCTTCAAACTTTGCAACAATTACACCAAAAGCTGAGGGCAGAGGGCAGTTGAGTGTATGTTATTTGAGGTACCCTCTGTGATAAACTTTATCAGGATAGCTATTCTCAGAATACACTGTACCAGAGCAGAATAGTTGAAACAAGTCTATTAAATAAATTCCAGGCTTTAAGTAATGAAAAAAATGCAAACCCATGATGGATAAGGAATGCTAAGATAAGACATTCTTGGAGTTCAAAGACTGATGGGCTCTTTTCCTACAAAGACCAAAGGATTTCAAGGCTAAAAGAGATACTAAGCAAGCTGAGGGACGAGGCAGCAAGGATACTATTTTGGGGACCCCAAAACCTTATAGTCATTCTAAAAAGGAAATAGACACCTTCATTGTTATGGAAGCTGGTAGTTTGGCTGTGAACCTCATGCAGATATCTGAATTTTACCACTACTCAGATCTCTATCTGAGTGAAGGAGATATCTTTGTTTTACCATGGTACAGAGAAAATGTGTTTCTCCTTCAGAAGTAGATATCTGCAAAGAATGTTGCTTTCTCTTTTGATATTTGGTATATAAGCTTTTAAGATTTGAAGCATAAATAGCAGTTTTATGAAGTAGCATAGAGTGATCACTGTATTATTAATTTAGCATAAAGAGGAAAACTAAAGGAAATCTATAGAGCATTTGTGTTCAGATTATATCACACAAATTTTTGTTTACAAACATGAAGGGCAACTGCATTCTTTGATTCCTGTGTAACAAATTTCCCCAAAACTGAGCATATTAAAAAATCAACTTTTATTATCTCCATGGCTTAAGATAGACATCTAGGAATGTCTTAGTTGGTTGTTTTTGGTTCAGGTTTTCTTGTCTAAAAACTGTCAGCAGAGCTGCTATAATCAGAGCTGCTATAATCAGAAGGCTTGAGTGGGGCTAGAGGATCGATTTCCACGAGGGCTCCTCTCACAGCTGTTGGGTGGACAGGAGGCCTCAATTTTTCACTGCCTTTTCACAGAAAGAAAAATTCATTTCTATATTGGCATCTCCATAAGATTGCCTGAGTTGTTTTATGGCATGACTTTGGGCTTTCCCAAGAAAGAGAGAGTGAGTGAGAAAGCATGAGAGAGAGAGAGAGAGAGAAACACAAAGAGGGAGTAGAGATGTATTTAGAGGAAGTAGAGATGTATTTTATGATCTAGGTTTGGAAGTGACATATCATACTTTCTTTCATAATACATTGGTCCTGTAGGCCAATTCTGATGCAGAATAAGAATGAACTACAAAAGAATGTGAATATTATGAAGGAGAGATGATTGAGGGCACCATCTTTGAAGTTCAGCTATAAAAATGCCACATAAAAGTGTTACTAGAGTTCCAGTGTCATCAGAGTGCTGCTCCAGGCTCGACCAGGGTCTCATCACAAGAAGGAATTCAAAGATGAGACAAGGAGGTATGAACAAGCAATGACATGCATTGGAGAGAAAGTATCTGTTTAAGGATTAAGCATGGACATGCTCACAGGAAGAGACACACTGTTTCCTTGGCATTGTTTTATTATTATTTTTCACTAGATTAAACAAAGGGATGTGGGGTTAGAGAGGATGGCACACTGGAATTGGTTAGTAGATTGTAAGTGAGCTTATTAAACCCTTGAGTTTGTCAGGGGATGTGTGATGAAATATTGGGGACTGGAATTTTCCATTGCTTTTTTGTCAACCTTATCTTAAGCAACTGAGTGCTTTTCAAATTATGACTTGTGGTTGAGTAATGTTTCCTGTTCTGCTCATCCAGGTCTCAAAGACTTATCTCCAGATGCCCTTCCATGGCACCGGCCCTCAACATACCTTAAGGCCTGCTAGCTTTTTTTCCTACATCTAATCTGCCTCAAATGTATACTTCTTACCTCAGTTTGCTATGCAAGTGGTACCAAATGTGAAGATAGTATCCTTGTTCCTTTTACACAGAATCTCTAGATTAAATTTTAATTAGTATATATAAAGGTGACACCTTGGAAAATTATTGCATTTTATTATTTTGCATTTTTATAATAACACGCTTTCATAGCTGTCCTTAAATTCAGTTTGCCTTTTTAAAAAGTGACAACATATTGCTCTGATATTATATTCCCTTAAAAAGCCGTTAATAAAATTTCCACTATTGCAAAAAATTCATGATTTTATCTAAACTTTTCTATATGTACAATGATTGTGGATATTTGCTTATAAGTCTTATGAATGCATGTCAACATTTTCTTTCTAAACCCACAGCTTTAAAGAAAGTTTTAGAAAGTGCTCCTACACTGCTAATCTACATTAATGATATAAATTTTCCTGACAAGCACCATTAATAAACATCAATGCCATTAAATTGATAATGACATTTTGACTTAATCATATAACTTGGCAATAAGATCTGAAAGGGTACTAAAAATAACTTTCTAGTTAAGGCATCTTAAACCTCTGCATTTGAAATAAAATATTTTGTTACACATAATCAACAATCTCTTACATACTACTTGAAGTCACCAAAATTAAGATCCAAGTATTTGCATTTTAAATATTTTTTATTGTGAAATATAACATATACAAAGAAAAGAAAGCAAAAGCAATAACTTTCAAAGTGCACTTCAAGAAGTAGTTACAAAACAGATTTTGGACTTTATTATGGGGTACCATTCCACTCTATCAGATTTTTCCTTCTAGCTGCTCCAAAACACTAGAGGCTAGAAGAAATATCAGTGTAGTGATTCAGCAGTCATACTCGTTTCTTAAATCCTATTTTCTCCATTATAACTCCTCCTTCTCCTTTGATCCTTCTCCCAATCTAAAGGGATCTTTAGGCAATGTCCGTTCTGTCTTTTTCATGTTAACAAAGGGTGTTGGCACTAAAGGATGGGGGGTGTAATTAGTTGATAATGCTGCAGAGGGTGGTTCCTTTGTGTTTCAGGATTTATTTGGCCTAGAAACCTTCTGGAAATTGTAGATTCCAGAAAAACACACTTAGTGAGTGATACTTTTATACAGTCTCAGCTTGAGCCCTAGGAGTTCTTAAGAATTAAGAGGAGTAACGTTGGTTGGGGTTTAGCAAAGCATGTCAATCAGCACTATCTAACTGAGACTTGCATAAGAGTAGACTAGCTCCAGAATGAACTCTTAAATCTATTTGATCTCTTGTGGTCACTGATGCCTTATTTAGTTAGTCTTCTTTTCCCCCCTTTGGTCAATAAGGCATTGTTGATCCCATGGTGCCAAGGCCAGACTCATCCCTAGAAATAACACCCCACATTGTCAGGGAGACTTGAACCTCTGAAAATTATGTCCCATGTAAAGAAGAGGGAAATGATTTTCTTTGCAGAGTTGGGCTGAGAGAGAGAGAGAGAGAGATGCCACATTTGAGCAACAAAAGAGCTTTCCAGGAAGCCACAATTAGGCGTTTTTTTTGTAGGTAGTCCTAGCTTCTCCACTACAGAAATAAGTTTCAGTAAGGTAAACCTCAAAATCAAGGGCTTAGCCTGTTTTTCTTCACCAGTGGTTGAGAGAGTACCCAGGATTTCCCAGGTGGGAATGTTTAGTAAATCTATTTTTTTTTTCCTTTGGATTCACAAGGAACTTGACCAATACTTTTTAACTATCAGCCCACCATAGTCTGAAACATATCTGGGTATTACATTAGGTTATATAGAATTACAAGGCCTTGTTCCTGTTCTGGATTCCAGGAGTTTGGGTTATTTAAATGAGCTATCCAGACAGGTAAATTTAAATTGTATATAATAGAAAATTAAGGCTCCAGGCAAAATAAAATTATCTGTCTTTGGTCTCATAGAGTAGGTGAAAGTCTAGAGTACATACATTATTATCTTTCACCCTGTATTCTGATTTACCTTAGTCCCAGCCAGATTGGCTTAATTTTTATCTCTATTTGAGGCCTGTTTTTTTTTTTTTTGGTTACTTTAAATGTTATTGTATATGGCTATGCTAACTTTCAGAGCTGCTGCACTCCATTTCTGGGTCATAGGAGTCAGAGTTACTGATAGTTACTTATAGAGAAATATCTGGTGATCCACATAATCTGTGGCTTAGAATCTAGAAATACACTTACATTTTCAGACTAAGTGTGGCTGGTATAAGGGCTTACAATTTAAGCTTCAATTTCCTTATAAGTATTTACTGAAAGAGACGTGAACATATTTTGTTCTGGTTGATTTTGCACAACCCACTATCCTCAAGGTTCATAGAGTTCACCATGGGCCCCTTAGCATCTTTTTGTAGCTGCACCATATTCTATCATATAAATGTATCACTCTTCACCATTTTGCTTCTCAGTCATTGTACACTTCAGCTACCTCCATCTTTCAGGCTTCATAGATAACGCCCAAAATAAACAGGCCATGTCTCACAGTATCCTCACTTGGTTATACAGTCATTAGCACTCTCAATTTTAGACAATTCTCATTGGTTCATACAGAGAACTGACAAACACAGCCTCAACAAAATTCCAAATCAAATTACCCCTTATCCATTGTCCCTCCCTCCCCACCCAGTTAGTTGTCCCTGGTTGTGCTGTGGTACTGTTCATGACTTTCTGTTAATTATTGGCCACAGCATTTTTAGTCTTCTCCTTATACTCATCTACTATTGATTCTTTGACCAACATCAAACCTTTGAAATAATTTGTGTAAGAATTTATTTATAATTGTAGATTTAGTCAGTGGAATTCATGGCACTCTATATCCCTTTTCAATCATATTCAACTTCAATATGACAATGTCACTTATAATCAAATAATTGGTTACAATCACTTCTATCCGTTCCTTGGCATTTAAGTTCAACCTCATTAGGTAGCCTTTCTCTCATTTCTAACTTCTATGTATCTCTATAGGTCTACTTTATTCTGCAGTGTAACCTCTATGTACCAGAGTCGTAATAGCAAAATTGTACAGTATCTGTCCTTCTGTGTCTAACATTTTGCTCAGCATTATGTCCTCAAGCTTCAGCCATATTGTCATATGCTTTGGGACCTCATTGTGTCTTACTGCTGCATAATATTCCATCATATGTAAATACAATATTTTGTTTATCCACTCAACCATTAACGGGCCTCTGGATGGTTTCCATCTTCCGGCAATTGTGAATAGTGCCACTATGAACATCAATGTCAATTTGCCTGTTCATGTCACTGCTTTCAGGTCTTCTGGGTATATACAGAGTATTGGTTTGCTGGGTTATAGGGCAACTCAACATTTAGTTTTCCGAGGAATCACCAGTTTTCCAAAGTGGCTGCACCACTATACATTCCCACCAACAGAAAATAAGTGCTCCATTTTCTCCAACATTTGTAGTTTTCTGTTAGTTTAATTGCAGCCATTCTTATAGGTGTGAGTTGATATTTCATTGTCGTCTTGATTTGCATTTCCCTGATAGCTAATGGAGATGAGCATCTCTTCATCTGTTTTTTTTAGCCATTTGCATTTGCTCTTCAGAGAAGTGTCTATTCATATATTCTGCCCATTTTATAATTGGGTTCTTTGTTCTTTCTCACTGAGCTGTATAATTTCTTTATGTACACAGAACAGCAAGCCTTTATATGATATGGCTTTCCAAATATTTTCTCCCATTGAGTTAGCTCCTTCTTCACCTTTTTGACAAAGTCTTTTGAGGCATCGAAGCTATTGAGCTTAAGGAGTTCCCATGTGTCTATTTTTTTTTCCCACTGTTTGTGATTTAGGAGTAGAGTTGAAGAAGCTACGTATTATTAGAAGACCTTGAAGATATTTCACTACATTTTCTTCCAGAAGTTTTACAGTACTGGCTCTTACATTTAGGTCTTTATTTAACTTAGAATTAATTTTTGTATAGGATGTAGGTACAGGATCTCTTTCATTCTTTTGGTGATTGATGTCTAAGAAAGTATTAGAGAAACCAGTAGCTATCTGGAGAGGAATGAAAATGAGAATACAAAATATCTGAACTTACGGGATGTGGAAAAGACTGTTTTGGGAGGGAAATTTATTGCCCTAAATGCATATATTGAAAAGAAGAAAGCAAAAATTTGAGGACTTAACTGCTTACCTGGAGGAACTTGACTAAGGAAGCAAACTAACCCCAAACCAAATAAAAGAAGAGAAATAAAGATTAAAGCAGAGTAAAATGAATGGGAGAACAAAAGAACAGTAGAAAGAATCAATAAAACCAAAGTTGATTTTTTGAGAAAAATCAATAAAATCGATGGGCTGCCAGCAAGGCTGACAAAGAAAAAAGAGAGGATGCAAATAAACAAAATCAGAAATGAAAGGGGTATCATTACCGCAGACCCTGAAGAAATAATGCAAATCATGAAAGGGTTCTATGAACAGGTATTCACCAACAAATAGATAACTTAGATGAAATGGACAAATTCCTGGAAACAAACAAGCTACACTGACTCCAGAAGAAATAGATTTCAACAAACCAATGACAAGTAAAGAGATTCAAGCAGTCATCAAAAATCTTTATACAAAGAAAAGTCCAAGGCCAGATGGCTTCACAGGGGAATTTTATCCAAACATTCCAAAAAGAACTAATATCAATCCTGCTCAAACTTTTCTAAAAAAGTTGAGGAGAACAGAACATTACCCAACTGCTTTTATGAAGCTAAAATCACTTTAATACCAAAATAGGGTTAAAAAAAAAAAAAAGCTACAAGAAAGGAAAACTATAGATCAATCTCCCTAATGAACATAGATGCAAAAATTCTGAAGAAAATATTAGCAAATTGAATCCAACAGCACATTGAAAGAATTATACATGATAAGCAAGTGGGGTTTATATAAAGAATGTAAGGATGGCTGAACAGAAGAAAATCAGTTAATGTAATACAACACATTAACAAATTGAAAGGGAAAAATCATATGATCATCTCAATTGATGCTGTTTTTCAGCATTTGACAAACTACAACATTCTTTTCTTATAAAAACACTTCAAAATGTAGGATTCAAAGGTAACTTCCTCAATATGATAAAGGACATATATGAAAAATCCACAGCCAGCATCAAACTCAATGGTGAGAGACTGAAAGCTTTCCCCCTGATCAGGAATAAGACAAGCATACAACAAAAAGAAGCAAGCAAATGGAATGAACTTAACTAATGATGTAAAGGACTTATACACAGAGAACTAAATAATGTTGCTAAAAGGAATCAAGGAAGATCTAAATAGGTGAAAACACAGTCCCTGCTCATGGATAGGGAGGTTAAGTGTAGTTAAGATGTCAATTCTACCCAAATTCATCTGCAAATTCAATTCAGTACCAACCAAAATTCCATCAATCTACTTTGAAGACTTGAAAAAGCTAGTGATCAAATTCATCTAGAAGGGAAAAAGGCCTTAAACAGCTAAAAGCATCATAAAAAAGAACAAAATGAGATGACTAACACTCCTCAATTTTAAAACTTATTATAAATCTACAGTGGTTAAAACAGCATGATTTTGGCACAAAAATATAAGTATTGATCAATGGAATCAAATTGAGAGCACAGAAATAAACTACCAAATCTATGATAAGCTGACTTTTGACAAGGCCCCCAAATCCACTGAACTGGGACAAAATAGTTTTTTCAACAAATGGGCATGGGACAACTGGATATCAATAGCCAGAAAAATGAAAGAGGACCCTTACTTTAGACCCCATACAAAAATGAACTCAAATTGGATCAAATTTAATATTAAAACTTAAATATTAGAACCAGTATCATAAGTCACCTAGAAGAAAATATAGGGAAACTTCTTCAAGACCTAGTAATAGGAGGTAGCTCCCTAAACTTTATACCCAAATATAAACAACAAAAGGAAAAATAGAAAAATGAAAACTCCTCAAAATCAAATGCTTTTGTGCCTCAAAAGACTTTGTCAGAAAGATGAAGAGGCAGCCAACTCAATGGGATAAATTGTTTGGAAATCACAGATTGGGTAAAAATTTGATATCCTGAATACATAAAGAAATCCTACAACTCAACAACAAAGGAACAGACAACCCAATTAGGAAAAGGGCTAAAGATATGAATAGACATTTTTCTGGGGAGCAAATACAGATAGTTTAAAAGCATATAAATAGATACTCATTCTCATTAGCTATAAGGGAAATTCAGATTAAGACTACAATAAGATACCACCTCACACCTATAAGAATGGATGCTATCAAACCAACAGGAAACTGCAAATGTTGGAGAGGATGTGGAGAAATTGAGACACTTATGCACTGCTGGTAGGAATGTATAATGGTACAGCTGCTGTGGAAGGCAGTCTGGCAGTTCCTCAGAAAACTAAATATCGAGTTGCCTTATAACCTTGTAATACCACTACTCGGTATATGCCCAAAAGAGCTGAAGGCAGTGAAACAAACAGAGATCTGCACACCAAATTTATTACTTTTTTTATATATGCTATATTTCACAATTAAAGAAATATTAAAAAAAACTCACCAAGAAAGGAAATTTTGTTTAAGATTTTACATATTATTATTTTAAATTGCTTTTAAATGAAATAAAGTCCTTATATTCTTAGTCTTATATTTCTGACACAATAGGTACTGCTCATTTGCGAACTTATGTCAGCAATTTGATTCAGAATTCATTTTAACATTTTTTCACAGAATGAACTGAAAAGATTATTTGTGGCTCTCACCATTTCAGGGCCCATCAGGAAAGTTTGAGATTGATAGGATCTTTTTGTTTTCATAATCGCTAATGTGGTACTCCAGACAACAGACATGCTGGCTGTCCTCCAAAATGTACAACTGCCAACAAAAGATTGCTTCCCATCCTGTACATCCTGTACATATTCTCATCCTGTACCTATTTGTAATGAATGTAATTGAAAAACTAGCTGTACATTATTTCACCTAAAACCCAACTCTGATTTATATATAAACACACAGTACCATGTGCATCATTTTAATGTAGACAATATTTTCCAAGACTTCAAACACTGTGCAAATTGAGGGAAGACTGCACTTTATTTTGTGGGGAATGCTACCAAATATTGGTAATTACTTGGCTATATCAAAGGTCGCAACATCATTCATAGCATTTGAATTGATAGGGAAACATGGCTTTATTGGTTTGCATTTGTACCTTTTACATTTAGAGTTAATCCGCATGGAGATGCAAACAAATAGTACTTGATTTATCCTTTATTGTAATGAAGTGCAGACATTTACAAATGAAATACAACCTATTTTCCTTTAATTCCTCCTTACATTTAGTGTATTATAATGATTTTTTAAAATATGTTTGTAGTTAGATTATAACTCTGTGCATTTCTTCTCAGTTTAGTAAAAATAACAATAAATCTATTTGTTAAAGAGGAGACATTTAGTCTCAAAGAGAAATTAAAATTTGTGTTCATACAATATGAAACTAGCACAAGCTCTTTTCTGGGAAATATTATACAGAGAAGACAAATGTTATTATATTGAATTTTATGTCCAGTTATTTTTAAAATATTCCATAAATGAAAATAAAGTTACAATACAAAATGGACTAAATTATTATTTTACATTTCTTACACTGGCCTGCAAGACTGACTTAAAACCTGGTGCGAAGGAAATTATCCTTTTTTTCCCTACACTCCAACAGACATTTTAAACTCAGGCCACCACAGGTCAGTCTCCCTAAATTCCCTGTACTTTCCTTACTCACTCTGATTATTCTTTCTTCCCTTTCCAAGCATGAACTCATTCCTCTAGTCTCTGTATCCTGAAACTTCACCCATCTTTCAGTGGTAATCTCACAATTAACTTTTTTTGTCTATGTAAAGTTTTGTTGTGCCTAAATATGAAATAATTCAAACTTTTTATATAGTGAACAAATTTATTTTCACCTCCATTATTAAAGCTCCATTCTGCCATACCTTGACCTTATTCTGCTAAGTGGTTACCTCCTGTGGATCTGGAACACTTGTGACTCAAAGCATGGCCTTTGTACCAAGACCCCTGGGATCACCTGAAGATCTGCTAGAAAAGCAGACTCTCAAGTCCCAACCAAGAACCAGTTAATCAGAATTTGAATTTAAACAGGACGCCTAGGTGGTTAACATTTGTAAAACATTATTCTAATCTATTTTAATCAACTTACATACAAAGGAGCCTGTGTCTAGAGAAATTAGTGGACTTTTCCATGACCAACGTTACCTTTTATGTAGGTATTAAGCATATGGTCATTGAACTGAAAGACCATCAGAAAAATTATGAATATCTGTTTCTTTTTACGCCATAATTGGGTGCCTGCCCATGCAAAAACAAACAAACAAAAATGTAATTGGAAGTGTTTTGATATTGGTTATGTTGTTTCTTCACAATATTCAATTCATATCTGGTTTATGTATTTAAATTATTAGATTGTAGTAACAGTTAGAGAATTATGTTCATTATTTTCTCAAAATACCAAGACATATTGGTTCATTTAAAAAGAAGAATGTCCCCTTGTGAGTTTAGAACTGCAGTCAATATTGTTTTTATTTTTCATTAAATTAATAAAAATTCATTAACATGTAGTAACTTCTAAATAATTATTATATTTATGCAAAAATATCATCACGGTATTTCTTTTTTTTCTATGTGTTGTTTGAGTTCTAATTTTATTATAGTATAGAAAATAAAGTTGCAACAATAAGAATGTATTAGATTTTCTAGATAAATTATATATCTTTGGGACCTTGTTTTGTGCTAAATATATGATGTAACACAACTCTTGATCTTAATATTATATCAGAATATAAGGATAACTTAAACTATTTACACATAGCTTTAGAATAGCTTGAATGCAGCCACCTGAAAAGATGCTTTCTATTAAGAAGACATTCAAAAAATATTTCATAAACATAGCTTCAATAGCTTCCTTTAGCTGTGTAATTTTGCTTTCACTGTACTCGTTGGGAGCAAGAAATTGAAAATTAAGAAACAGTACAGCAGAGATTCAAGTCCTAGAACAAAAAATAACATTTCCATCTCAATTTTTAAAAATTACTCAATCTTATTTGACATCAGGAGAAGCTATTTCAATAAGATTCAATTTAGCTCACCAGGGATGTAGCAAATAAATATACAAGTGTCAGTTTTGTCTATCAATGGAAGAAACCAGGTAATAAATAATTAACCAAATAAAAAATGTTATTTTTTATATTAATTTTGGTCCTGAAGTTGTTTGGGGTAACACACAGAAAAAGGCACCTCTTTTCTAAAGCATACTTGTTTTAGGAGTTAATTTCCTTCAGTAAATTCTCTGTTCTAGAATGCTCTCTGGAAACCAACAGAGTCACCCTTTGAAACAAAAACAAGGAAAGATTTACCTCAGAAAAGCTGAACTGGTGTTCATAGTCTCCAGAAAGCTCATTTTGGTAATAACATCCCAGGGGCAAGGAAGTATTGCTTTGTGTTTAAAAATCCTTCTCTAATATTTTTTATACTCTGAAGGCATGAACAATGTTCTATTTCAATACATAGATACCAAACAAGATAAATAAGTCAGAATGTCAATATTATATAAATAAGCAAAAGGTGTAATCTAGAATATCCATAAATCACATTGCCAAAATTTGATTTTATGGAAGAACGAATATCTGTGATAATATGTTAAATATGAACTCTACTAAAAACATTATTATTTTTTATTTTTAATATTCTTTTAAAGTACCTACCTGCATTCCTTAGTTCATGACTTCATTCCCTGTCAGCAATCACAATACTTTGATCTATGTTTCCATTGTCTCATCACCTTCTAAGACTCTTCTACCTTTCTCTTCCATCTTTTAAGGACCCTTGTGATCACAAAGAGCCCACTGGATAATGCAGGATAGTCTTGCAATTTTAAGATCCTCAACTTAATGATATCTACAAAATCTGTTTTGTGGTTTAAGGTAACTTAAGCTTCTGGTGATTAGAATGTGGGCATTTTTGAGAGACCGTTGTTTTGCTTTCCACTACACATATAATTCTTTTTTTTTAATCCCAAACTTCTTTTATTTTTAATACATGTTACTGATATATCTTATTTTGAACTTACTTTAATTTACAATTGATGGTTTCTTCCAACAATATCATTTCGTGTGTTTGAAAGTTAAATCTAAATTCCTTTATCCTTTCTTTCTCATTATTAAGTTACCTAGCTCAAAACTATATATTATTTTCTTATTTATTTGTTCAGACATTTTTATTACAGGTATCATACATGCCAGATAACATTTCACTTAGGAAATACTGTTATGTAAGGAGAGATGAGAAGGAGGAACCACTTTAGGTTGAATTGTCACAAGAGACCTCTGTGATGACTGAATGATTTGAAGGAGCACTAAATCACCTAAACTCTACAAAGAAAAAACCCTTTCTGGAAGAGACCCTTTGGAGATTTTATACCTGGGATGAAAAGCAAGAGAATTTGCCTTAGATTAGAATAGGGAGAAGCTAGCTGAACTTTTACCAAATTTTTAATAGCTGTGTATGAGATGAAATGATGCATTCAAAATCCTGAATCTAGTCATAAAGAGAATCTGCACACACCTGGCATTTATTTCTCTTGGGGTCTTTACCAAGAATATAATGGCAGTGCTCTGAGGACCAGTAGGGCTGGAAGATGAAGAGAGATGCCATAAATGCACATCACCTGAGCGTGCAGTAGCTCCTCCGCCAGGGTGAAGCAAGGAGTCATTGCAGTGAAAGGCACCCCTAGGCATAGAAAGCTGGGGAGAAGCCTGGAGATAGAGTGGAGAGAAAGAGAGAGAGGCCCAAAATCTGGTGACCAGGCAGCAGTAGGCTCAGTTTCTAAGACCTGAAGTACAGATTACCTTGAGCCTGACTTTAAAATATTTTAATCCACTTTAAGTGAAAAGTTTAAATCGGATCAAATTTCTAGAGTATATTGATTCAGCAGCCTCCACATGAATGGCTTGACAAATATGGAGACATATTCTTTTGTGGGATAAATATTGCCCATTTCAATATATGTACTCTTTCTAAAAACTGTCCAGTATGAGAAAAAATTATTATAAATCGAAAGAAGTAGAAATATTTGAACCATAATTAAGGGGAAAACCATTAATATAAGTGGACATATGAATGACAGAACACTGGAATTCACAGATTAAGCTTTAAAATATATATCATAAGTAGATAGTTATTCAGTGACATAGGGGGAAAATTCTTGAATAAACATAGAATTTTAGACAAAATTGGAAACTCTAAAAAGAATAACACCCAAAGAACAAATGGAATGATATAACACATTATAAGAACTGAAGAAATCATTCACTGATATGAACAGAACAGGCGAAAGTATAAGTGATCTTGAAGACAGAATAATACATATCATTCAAATAGTAATATGATGAGAAAAAAATGAAAATAAATTACTGTTAAGATGGTCCATGACCTGTGAGGAAATATCAAATATTCTAATACACTTACTGGAATTCTAGAAATGAAGAAGAATAGAAGAAGAAATATTTGAGGACATAATGATAGAGGTGGTTTCAAAACTGATGAAAGACATCTGTCAACAAATCCAAGGAGTTTGACACATTTAAATAAAAATACACAAAGAAAATCAGACCTAGACACATCACAGGAAAACTTCTGAAAACCAAAATATTTTAGTTTGCTAATGCCGCTGGAAAGTAGTATACCCAAATGGGTTGGCTTTTATAACGGATATTTATTAAGTTACAAGTTCCTAGTTCTAAGGTCATAAAAATGTCCAAAATAAGGCATCCAGAGAGAGATACCTTGACACAAGATAGGCCAATGTCTTCCCACAGCGTGGGGAGGCATGTGGCTGGTGTCTGCATCCTCTCCTGACTTCTGCCTTCAGATGGCTCTCTCATCCCCCATGGGTTCTCTGGCTTCTTTTGGCTTGCTTAGCATCTCATGGGAAGGTACATGACAATGTCTGCCGGGCACTACATGTCTAAATGTCCATGTCTAGGTGTCTGCTCTCTTTGTTGGATACCAAGCATCTCCTTTGGCACTCCAAATGTCTGTGCTCCTGTCGCGTTTCTGCTGGCTCTCTCAGCTTCTGGTATCTCCTGGGCTTCTGCATTTCCAAACAGTAGTGTTTCTGTTGGCTTCCTAGCAACTGTTCTCCAAGCATCTGAACTTCCTCCAGAAGGTTTCCACTATTAAAGAATTCCCATAAACTAATGAAAACCCACATTTTATGGGTAGAGTCACATCTCCATCAAATCAAAAGTTCGCACCCACAACTGGGTCAGTCATATCTTCGTGGAAACAATCCAATCAAAGTTCACAGTCTAAACAATAAGTCTGCCCCCCACAAGACGGGATTAGGGAAGAAAGCATGGCTTTACAAACCAATACAAAGAGAAATTTTTAAAAAGAGCTGAGGGGAGGGCATGTTAAATGCAAGAAACTTGCTGGAGACCCAGGTTCAATTCCTGGTGCCTGCCCATGCAAAAACAAACAAATAAAAAGTTAAATGCAGGAAACAACAGCAAAAGTAATGGCAGGCATCTCATTAGTAACAAAGGAAGCCAGAAATAATGAAACACACTATCAAAGAAATAAAAAGGAAAAAAAAAATCTAGAATTCTGTTAACTAAGTATATTACTCAAAGTTAAAAATATTTTCTGGACTAGCAAATTTGAGAGCATTCTCATTACAAGAGGACGGGTACTACAAGAAATTTAATGCAAAATTCCATTGATGCAAAGTTCAAAAATTGAAGATAAAACTATCACAATTAAGGATACATAGGTCGATGGTATAAGTGTAAATATATGCAAAAAGTGATAATTATAAAAGTCAGGAAAATCTGAGAGGATCATGATTTGTAAAGGAAACGTACTGGCGATACTTTATTTCTAGACTGGAAGTGGTTATGTGCATGCATAATTTATAATAATTTCATTAGCATGTACATTACTTTTATATATATTTCTCTGTATATATTATGATCCATAATAAAATAAAATGCTCTACTTTTTCAAATGTCTTATGAGGCCTATTTATTAAAAGACCAACTAATTTTAAGGGAAATTTAGCCATATATTTACCTAAATTCTTGTGCACCTTATTTCAAAGGACAAAGCGACATCATAAAAATTGTAGAAAATGAAAAGATTTCCTTGTTTGATGGCTTTTGATTTTTATTTTGTTTTTCTTCTTTCATTTTAGCTTCTTTTAGGTGGTGGGTTTTAAAGGTATAAGGAAAAATATCCCACTGACCTGGGATATGAAGACAGACAATTTTTACCCCATCAAAAATTGTAATAACATAGCTAATGGAATATTAAAACAATATGAAATCTGGATTCATATTGGTTATTTAATATTCTCACCCACATCGTACCATTCTCCAGGAATTTCTGGAAAATAATACTGTAGTAAAAGATGAGACAGAATGTATGAGATAATCTGTTGAGATCCACTAATATCTTCTAAGCAAAGGATGCAATGTGGAAGCAATAAAGGAACCATGAAGCACCCATTATTCAGAGCCAGTTTCAGAGTCCGTTTCACAGTTTCACAGTGCTGAGCAGCACTATTTGGAAGCAGCATCACTATAGGATTACAAAATTCATGTCCAATGCCACTAGTTATAGCAAGAAGAAACCTGATACTATGTTAGAGTTACACCCTTACTGCAGTAGGTAGCACCAGCCAAAATGAAGTTGTACAATGATACAAAGTTGGAAATGTTGAGAGTTTTCCCAGAAATGGCAATTTCACCAAGAAGAATTTCAAGGAAAAGATTCATTGCTTAGACTAAGGATTGTGAGTTGAAATTATTATTAAATTATTTTTTGTCGATTACTGCACCAATCCCCAAGTGCTCTAAAAAATGTAATTGTATAATACTTTTATATCTGCTAGAATGAGAATTCCAATTTTTTGGAATTTCTACACTTTTTTTTTCTGTTTAGATTAATTTTAGAATAAACTAGGATTATACTAAAATATTCTGGGATTTGGGTTAGGGCTGAATTATATTTATGGCTTGATTAGGAATAGACCTATCCTTTTTAAAATATTGACTCTTTTAGTATAGAAATGTAATGTATTTCAGCATTGATTCAGAGGCAAATATCTGGAAAGTTAATCCGATGAAACAGCTATTTTTTTTAAAAAGCCTGTACTAACAGGCAGGTCCTCCCATGGCATTTCTACCTCAATGTCAAAAAGATATCACAAAGGCAAATTTTCAAACCAAAACTGCCTCTTCAAGTTTCATTCCACACCATTTCTCATCAGCATATGGCACTTTTATTTTCCCAATAGTTTGCACTAGTATCTTTTACGTCATTCTTGAATTTTCCTTCCCAATCACCAGAAACGTTTAATGACTGGAGCCTTTAAACAGGATTTGCCGATATCAAATATTTGTTGGAGAAATAAATAAATGGAACTATCCAAAATTCCTATCGTTTTTCCTCGTTTTCCTCCACTTTTTTCAGCTATAGTTTCTGCATAAAGTCCATTTATATTCAAAATGCAAGTTATTTCCTTCCACTATTTAAAAGGCCCTGCATTATCTCTTCTGCATTTTGTTAGCTTTGATACTGTCGGTTAGCTTCTCTTTAAATATATAAAGCCATCATATGAGTTAGCAATTAAAAATGGTAAATAATGAACATTTATTCTGGTCACGTTTCTAACAAATTGACTGTCTCTGAGAATCCATATATTTGTATGAATCTGTACATAGTTTCTTTATATATGAACAAGTAAATAAGTATATAGATTTTGATTCCCTCCATATTTTCCAGAAAAAGTAAAAAGTAACGATTACATATCATCTTTATCACCTTGCTTTTTTTTTTTCACTTAAAAATATTGGTCCAGTGCCTGTCCATGCAAATAAAAAGAAAAAAAGTATGTGTGTGTGTGTGTATATATATATATATTTATATTTGGTGAGGGGATTTTCTATTTCAGAGCACAGACACATTCATCAATCCTTCTTAGATTTATATAATTTTCTAATGTATGCAGGTATAATCAATTTATTTAATCCATTTAATCAATTGGATTTCACTGTTTTGTCATTGCAAACAATGTCTTAATGAACAACACGCATGAAAGTATGTGTGTATATTAAATTCTCAGAAGCAAATTGGTTTTTGCAAACTGTATACTCTTTTGTAATATACTAGGTATTACATATTATAATATTGGGGTACATAGCTTGGGCAGCAATTTGAACTACTACCAACAAAATATGGAATGTGTTTTCCCCCAAGTTTCTTCCACAATATATTATTTTTTAAATTTTTGTCAAATCAATTTGGTCTCTGTTTTAGTCACTTTTCTCATTTCTATTTTCCAAGTCAGTACTCAGGTTCCTGTGAGAGATTTGTCCTTGTATCCGGACTTTTTTTTTTTTTTTTTCTTTATACCTTTGATGGTGCTCTAGTTTGTTAACTGCCAGAATGTGATATACATAAACGGAATGCCTTTTAAAAAGGGGAATTTAATAAGTTGCTAGTTTACAGTCCTAAGGCCAAGAAAATGTCCCAATTAAAACAAGTCTATAGCAATGTCCAATCTAAGGTATACAGTGAGCGATACCTTGGTTCAAGAAGGCTGATGAAGTCCACGGTTTCTTTCTCGATTAGAAAGGTACATGGCGAGCACAGCGTCTGCTAACTTGCTCTCCAGGCTTCCTGCTACCAAAGCTCCCTGGGAGGTGTTTTCCTTCTTCATCTCCAAAAGTCACTGGCTGGTAAACTCTCTGCTTTGTGGTTCTGCAGCATTCTGTCAGCCTTCTCTGCTCTTTCAGAATCTCCAAAGGTCGGTGGACTCTGGGGCTCTCTCAGCCTCATGGCTCCTCTCGGCTCTGCTGTGGCTTTTTAGTCATTCTTGAAGACATTCTCTCAAAAAAACAAAAAGAAAGAAAGAAAATCTCCACTTTTACAGTATCCCAGCAGACTGATCAAGACTCACAGAGAATGGCTGGAGACATGTCTCCAATTAATCAAGTTTAATACCCACAGTTGATTGAGTCACATTTCTGTGGCAGTGACCTAATCAAGTTTCCTCCCTATTGGGCTGAATAAGGACTAGAAGAAACCGTTGCTCCCACAAGATGGATTGGAATTAAAGCATGGCTTTTCTAGGGTACATAAATCCTTTCAAACTGGCACGGATGGCTTTATTTATTCTTCCATTTTTATCTAGGTACTATCAGTTCATTTGTCATCTCCTCATATTTTTCCGCTAGCTCTTCCTTGACTTTTTGCACTGGTGCTTTATTTTCCTTCGTAAGACTGATTTCAGTTTTAAGTGTGGTGTGCATGTGTATGTGTGTGTGCGTGTGTGTGTGTTAAGTCATGACAGAATATTTGCTTATCACTGTCTCTGAAAAACTTTTTCTACTGAAAGAATCAATGGGCAATATGAAAATTTTGTTTCCTTTTTTCAAATGATTCTAATAGTATTATAATAATATTTTCATATTCATTATACTATTAGTCATTAATGAACTGATTGGTTCTTATTAAACTAATTATCTGCAGGGATTTCTTGTTTGGGACGGAGAGGCCAGGGTATATTTCTGGGCTTAAGAATCCAAAGGTTCTCCATTATTTTTCTGTCCTTGAGACAGATGGCTTCCTACAAATGTGTCTTCTCTGCATGATTCTTCAAAACTCCCTCTCCCATGTTTCTCTGAACAAAGTTGAATTTAGAGAGCATTTGCTGTCATCCATGGAGCTTTTAGTTTTATTTAAAGCTCTTTAAAAAGTGGGATTCTTCCTTTCATGGGCAATACATTAAAACCAAGACAAGTATTTTCTGATACTCAGAAATCCTTTTCTGTTGAGGTCCTTGGACCCTCTCTGTAACACCTGTCTCCATCTTTGTGGGAACAGATTGTACCTACTCTCAACCCATTACTATTATTGATCCTGTTATTAGAAATAAAAAACATAATGTTTACCTGCCAGGAAGGTTCCCTTACCTGTGGGAAGTGCATCTTTTGTTGTGTACCCTAGGACCTACTACCTCTGGGCTAACTGAGTAACAATCAAACTTAAATGGCATATACACAGATTCAATTGATTTCAGCAGCCCTTGTTCTCTAGAATCTGGGAATCACACCTGACTCCAAATTTCAATAAACATGGAAACTAAAATTCTTTTTTATTTTTCTTGTTACTTTACATGGTATCAAGAAAAAGAAGAGAAAGGTAATTATCTACACAATTGTCACATCATACTAAAATTCTGTAACTTACCTTGTATCCCTTAAATAATTCTGTAGGCATTTCCACTGAATAACTTTGAAGATACCCACAGATATTAAAAGCCACAGAAAGCATCCGTGTCAAGTTCATATTTTAATTGGACTGTTTTCAGTGATTTTTTTTTTAGGATAACATTCACTGTTGTCTTGAATGAATATATTATATATTTGTCACTTCTTTCTACTTAATGTTTTTATTAGAAATGGCCATTCTAATATTATCAAATGCATTTTCAGCATTTATTGATATGGGCATATATCAATAAATGCTGAACTCTTTTACTTTGTTGCTAAAATGGATTACATTAGTAGATTTCTTGCTTTCCTGGAATAAACCCTAATTTGTCATAATGTATTATGTAACATTACGGCAATTGTAAAGATTCTGGGAAAGTGGTATTATGCATGAATCTGGCTTCCCAATTGTTGTTAGTTTGGGTCCTTTGAGAAGCAGAAACCATGATAGACTTATACATGCAAGAGATTTATTGATCAAAAATGGATTGAGGGTGGTGCAACAGTGGCTCAGGGGCAGAATTCTCCCCTGCCATGCCAGAGACATGGGTTCAATTCTCAGTGTCTTCCCATGCCAAAAAAGTAAAAAAAAAGATTGACAAGCTGACAAGCAGTAGGCAGGGAAACTTTTAGATCTCAAAGAATGTCTGACACCTGTGAATGGAGAGCGCAAACAGAAAAGACCACTGGAAGGATGCAGCTCAGATGACAGTGCAGAATTTTGGAGCAGCAGATGGAGACTTTCACAACCCTCTATCTGCTTTTCACAAGGCATGTATGTGACTTTGTGGACAGCAGACAGTTAAGTAAATTGAAATACTTGAAAAAATGTAGTGGGGACAGCTAATAAGGTTTTCCCCTCTCTGAGACACAAGGCCTCAGAAACCAAGATGAGAAAGCACCAAGGCCACAGAAAGTACCTTTCCCCAGAAAGAGTCTGATGTGCAGAAATCTGCACACTCACATTTATAAGGTTGACTTCAGAACAAAAGGTGAGATCTTGTTTTCATCTGTTCCGAAAGTCTGGATTAGTACACTATATCTGTTTAAATCTCAATTAACTACATAAATCAATGATATCTAATTCACTATTCCAAACATTTGTTATAACCTGTGAGGATGCACCCTACTTTAAAATACTCATAGGTCCAAGTCATTCATTTTCATTTCTGATACATGAAGAGTCACATTTCCTTGTCTGCAGTACTATTATAATTATTTACCTCATTTTAATTTTTGTCTCTTCCTCAATTCCTTGGATTAATAAGATGCAAAGCATTTGCCAACTTACCTTGTAGTTCTGCTATTATATAGCTTTCGAATCTCAATTCAAATGAATACATAGTGTATCCAATGGGACACAAATATTTCTAATATTATTATGGCCAAATTAAAACTTTTCTTGAAATTTAGAAGCCAAATACATAATGAAATACAGTCTATGACAAAGTTTTGGGATGCAGGTTGTGTATGAGTTTAGAGTAGAAATATATACTTTAACAAAGAGTACCATCAGCAATCAGCATCTTTTATTGTATATTTACATGGCTAGATATCCATAGCCACAAAAATTATGATTTAGGAAGAAAATCATACCGGGCAGAAAGTGGAAAGTTTACTAATGTTTTGGATTCTTCTTAGGCAAAATACCTTTAGTTGGCCATTCAACCAAACCATTTCCTGTATTCAGTAAATCAGTTTCAAGCAAGGGCATAAATTAGACTTGTTGCCCTCAGCTACTGCCGCTGAATATGAAGCAGTTTTGATCAAGACAACAGTAGCTGGCACTGCATCTGTCTTTGCCACATTGGTAGCCATTGCCAGCGCCCACTGTTCTTACCTCAATAGCAGTCGCCAGCTCCTACACTGTCACTATTAGAGAAATCAAACTTAGCAAGTGTAGAAGTATTGAGAATTGCTTTAATGTGTCTGATTTAGGTGATGAAACATTGACCAAATTTGACCAATAAACTTAGCTAATGAGGCCAATATGCAGGATGAAGAATAGGGAGACAGCAGATGTAGGGATAATTGGCAATGTTGAGGGTCTGTTAAAGAAAGGAAAGATAGCAAATGAATTAATCATCATACTGAGGAGGCTGAAAGCATTAGGGATGTGTCTACGGAAGTAAAATCAATTCATATGAAGAAGACGAATATGGTGATGAGGTGGCAGACAATTTGGCACAGAGACAGAATATGGAATGGGGATCATCTTTCACTATTCATTCTCAGTGTGTATATCTATTATAATCATGTGGTTGAGGATATTTGGGCATTTTAGCTTTAAACATAATGATGAGGAATATAACTATGATGCTGAAAATGAAAAAAAGAGCCTCTAACCCAGGAGTCTGTGTAATATGCCAGTGACACAAGTAGAAGATGATTCAGAAAAGGAAGAAATTGGCTCTGCATGAAGAAGGTTGAGAAATAGAGAAAATAGCAAGTTTAAAAGGAGGAGGTATCTTCAGTTTTTGAAAACTTCTCTAGAAAGATGTGCCCGTACACTTGGAGCATCTGCAGGCTGCATGCAGCATGTGATAAAAGTTGTCAAACTGGGCGGGCCACGGTGGCTCAGCAAGCAAGAATGCTTGCCTGCCATGCCAGAGGACCCGGGCTCAATTCCCGGTGCCTGCCCATGTAAAAAAAAAAAAATTGTCAAACTATAAGTTAATGCCTTCAAAATACCTGCAAACAAAAAATTGTGCAAATAGAAGCCAAATACTCTAAAAAGTGCATTATACTAAAAAGGAGACACTGGGCTTTATGAAAATCTACTTGAAAATAGGTATTAACCTATGCAGCTTGTGAGTCTAGAGAAGATGAAAGTAAATGGAAATTGTTTGGTAGACCATCTCTGAGAAACTGCAAGGTTCAGAAGAATAAAAGACGCTCATGAAATGGCTAAGTGTTACCTGTCATTTTAAGAATGTTAAGATCTTTCACTTGTGCTTCAGCAATATAGCCAACCTTTTCTGAAACTCTTTGAAAGATGTCAAAAAGTTAACTTCTCAAAAGTTTCCCAGTTTATGTGTTTCACAACAGAGTTTCACTTTGAATTCAATGAGTTATTTCCCAAATGAGGTGGTGAAAAAAGCAGCAAATTAAATCCATTTTGATCCTTACTTTTGTCATGGTCCAAGTGTAACAGACAGCATCAGGTGACAGAGAGATAGACAACAATCAAAAGATTGCACTGTGAAAATCATTAAGCAGCACGAATAACAAAAGGATGCTCTAAAGTTCTTCCATTAACTGCTTTGGTATTCCTGAAACTCCTGATGATGAGATGTTACTATATGATTCTTCTGGTTTCAAAATTATTGATTAAAAATTGGAGCACATTTTCAATAAGAATCTAGTCCCATGATTAGTAATCTACTTCATAAATGAAAGCTTTTAAGAAGATAACTGTGATGAATATGTGGACAGGGCCAGTGATAAAGAAATAGAAGAAACAGGCACAGCATAGGAGGGCGTAGAGAAGAACATTATTAGGACATTAATTACCTAGTAGGTGTGAGCTGCAGTGAATCTGGGAATCTCTTTTGTAGAAAATAACATTCAGTACAAAGACCTAAACATATAAATATATATTAGCTACCCATAGCCTTATAATACTGAATTTGCTAGGGTTTGAAATAGGATATTATATGAATATTTTAGCCATCAATTCATTGAATTTAGAATTTTATGGTAAAATTTTGTATTAGACATATAGGACGCAGTAAATTATCTAAAGTATTCATTTGCTATTGCAGACGCTGGATCTTTTGAAGTACTTCTTCGTATAGCAGCTGTGAAACATGATAGAACTGTTAACTGAGAAAAATAGGTGTTTAGAAAATTTTCCTAAAAGAGCAACTTAAGGCAAATTTCAAGTCAGTTTGTAGGAGTAATCATTCTCTCATGTTATAGAAGAAATTTTTTTCTCTTGTATGGACTGAACATGCCTTTAAATTTTCAACCTATGCATAAAGTAAAGAGTTCAAAAAATATACACTTGATGTCTAACTGATGCTAAAACAATTTATTTGATAATTTTTGTGACAGTTAAAAGGAATTTGTTACTATTGATATGGTATATATCTTAATTTCATCAGCAAAGAGAAATGATGAATGTAGACAGTATAACTAAACAGCCCTCAAGTAGGGCCTCTGATCTCATTTGTGTGCGCATTTGGGTTTCTCCCTGGGTTTAGAGTGATCGTTAACCAACATTCACCGTGTATCAGAAACTTCTGGGCTTTACTTTAGAAGTGCAGCTCTCCAAGCCCCACCTAAGGAACCAGAATCAGAATATCTGGGGCTAAAGTCCAAGAACTAATCTGATGGTTTCTACTATCTTCTATAGTAATTTTGATGTGTGGTGGAGATTGAAAGTTGCATACACGAGTTCTTCAGAGACAAAAGTATGTTCTTTCAAATTCCTGCCTGAAATCCTGCCCTCCATTTGGTCCTAATGCATTGCTTCCTTCATTTACAAAGAGACTTACTAAATAATTTTGAAAATCTAAATGACCATATCATGTTGCCATTGAAAGATTATATAGTAAATATTTATTTTAAAGGGCTGAAGAAAAATTTTTTTTTTTTTTTTTTGAGAATCAGACTCCTAATACAGTATTTATTTTTGGAAATAGTGGTTTTGCAGAGGTGGTGCAGGATAACAAAAGAAATAGTATTTATAATTTTAAGAAAATTATCTTAAAGCTAGGTGTATACAAAAACTACTGAATTCCAAATTAAAAAAATTCTATGCAGTCTAAAAATTATATCTAGTTTATTTAAAGTTTTAGTTCTATGTAATAATCTAAAAACCATTTCAAAATATTTCACAGCAAATATTCCCTTCACAGAACTATATTAATGGGAAAGCATTTGGGGCCTCCCCTAATTTAATGGCATATTTTATTACATTTAAATAAAGAGTTCATTACAAATTAGATCTCCTGCTGGATAGAATCATATCTAAAAAGCAGGAGAAATATGTCAATAATGCCCATGCGTCCTATAAAATGTTTTATGAAATCTTTCATGGTATGTTATGCTTCATAAGATTCCTTAATCCGAGCTGCAGTTCACGTTGCTATTTCGAAACAGCTCACTGATCTCTTCTGGCTGTGGCAAAACAAGCACAAATGCAGGTGATTCTAGGAACTGGGATTTGCTTTTGCATAAATCATATTTTAAAAATCATTTGCAGATGATTAATTTATGATAGGAAAATTATTCTTCATGCAGACATAAATGAAACTGGGCCTTGAGTGTTTTCTCTAGTTATAGGACCAAAATTACCAATTGGTGGTTAGGGATTTAAATGACACCACAAGAGAAATAAGACGCTTCTCACCTTTGCTTTAATACCTCTTTAAAATAGCATTAGAAAAAAAGTATGACAGATTGCATTTTCAGAATTTTTCAGTTGGGCTTTAGATGACTTGTATTTCTTTTCAATTAGGCTGCGTGGTTTAGCACAGTGACAGATGACTTATTCTGTGGTCTGAAAAGGTATTAATATAGAAGTGGAGAGGGGAGGGATGTCATATGCTAGAAGACATGTGAATTCCCTTTTTCTAGGAAAAGAGCTTGTCTTTGTACCTTGTTTTTATATGCTTTTCTTTATAACAGCCTGTTTATGTGTTAAAATTATTTGGTTATAATTGGCATAAGCAAGAATGTTTCAATATTCATGGACAGAGTAATCATAGTCTTTATATATTATTTAGTTTTAAAATGATATCCTTAAAAAAACTTTTTTATAGTCATTTTAAAAATGACATCTACTGTTTGTATTGACGATCAAATATATTAAAAAATGCCGAAAGGACTAAAGAGATAAAAAGAAAAGGTAAGAAATTTAGATTCTTGTTTTTCTTTCATGATTCACTGTTTCTTAAATGAAGTGATTAGATTCAGTCTGTGCTTTTCTTAATAGATTTCATTTATTAAGTTTGAAATTTATAGTTCATGTTTCCAAAGATCTGCCATGGGCAACAAAGATTATGACTTTTTAACTATAAAATGATACAAATACAGCCGCCAAATAGCCATAGTGCAGTTAGGATTCAAGAGTTTATTTTTAATTATCTTTGCTTTAAAGTTAAAAACCTAAATAGCAAAGGTTCATGAGTTACAAAATTGGGCAGCATTTTTCAAGTGTCAAAATTCAAGCTTGGGTAGGTACTAGGGTACTGAGTTACATTTTCTTTTTTACTTTGGCTGCTAGAACACTCTTTTCTACTCCATTCCCATTTTTGCCCCCCATGACTGCAAACTCAATCTTCATTTTAAGAATCATCCTTACAATTTTTGTTCTGTGAGTCATGACTCTCTAAGGCTTATTATTATATTGTTATATGATGCATAATTGTCATATATTATTTGGAACTCAATGTCTTCCAGGTAGTTAGTGTTGCCTTTGAAAGGGAGAGTCATACCAAAACAAAATGTATTTCCTAATGTATTAATGCAAACAGCAGTGGAACTCATTGATTTATTAAAAATGTGCATTTGCTTGCATGTGTGTTTGTGTGTGTGTTTGATATGAGAGAGAGACAGAGAGAGAAAATGACTTGAAAAGTTTGCAAAAGTTTTTCAGGTATTATAATTCTTGATCTAATAAGAACTATAGGTATTCTAAAATTCTCAAGGGTTATCAGAGTATATGAAAATGTCATTGAGCCAAGCACTGTGGTCATGGATTCTTTTATTTTATTGTATTTATTTATGTACATTTACTGCTTTGACAGCAAAAAATGCTAGTTAATGGAAGATGAGCCTTGGTCTCTGCTAATTTTTGTACTTTAAATGCTTTTGTATTTTTACCTATGCTTATCAAACAAAGGCCAAATGTACCATTCCACTGATCTGATTAATTAATTTATAGATCTGGCAACTCTATTAAACTAAATCATTATAAAATAGGGTCAAAATATTTCATGTACAACAATTGTAATACAAAAAAGTATATATTGTTGACAATCCTGTGACCCTAATAGCCAGTTGCTTACATGTGACAGCTGCTTTAAAAAAAGAAAGGTACTTTGTTTATTTTATCATGCATTTGTATAATGCCAAATGTATTCATATTTTTAGGACAAAGTTTTTTATAATTCATTTCATCCAAATTTTCATCCAAGTTTTAAAACTAAACCTTATTTTCTTGACTCCTAATGTACTACAATCACTTCTTTCAAAAGTTAAAAAAAAGTTGGTTTTCAGTTTTGCTGATACCCTTTGTGCTGGTTTGAAAGGATGTATGGACCCTGGAAAAGCCATGTTTTAATCAAAATCCCATTATGTAAAGGCAGAATAATCCCTATCCAATACTGTATGTTTGAAACTGTAATCAGATCATCTCCCTGGAGGTGTGATTAAGCCAAGAGTGGTTGTTAAACTGGATTAGATGACGACTTGTCTCCATCCATTTGGGTGGGTCTTGAGAAGTTTCTGGAGTCCTATAAAAGAGGAAATATTTTGGAGAATGAGAGATTCAGAGAGAGCAGAGCAGAACAGCATAGCCATGATAAGCAAAATCCACCAGCCAGCGACCTTTGGAGATGAAGAAGGAAATTGCCTCCCGGGGAGCTTCATGAAACAGGAAAAGAGGAAACATTTTGGAGAATGTAAGATTCAGAGAGAGCAGAGAATGCTGCAGCACCACGAAGCAGAGAGTCCATCAGCCAGCGCTTTGGATATGAAGAAGGAAAAGGCTTTCCAGGGAGCTTCATGAAACAGGAAGCCTGGAGAAGAAGCTAGCAGATGATGCCGTGTTCACCATGTGCCCTTCCAGATGAGAGAGGAACACTGACTGTGTTCGCCATGTGCCTTTCCACTTGAGAGAGAAACTCTGAACTTCATTGGCCTTCTTGAACCAAGGTATCTTTCCCTGGATGCCTTAGATTGGACATTTCTATAGACTTGTTTTAATTGGGACATTTTCTCAGCCTTAGAACTGTAAACTAGCAACTTATTAAATTCCCTTTTTAAAAGCCATTCTGTTTCTGGTATATTGTATTCTAGCAGCTAGCAAACTAGAACATCCCTGTTACCAGATTATCACATATAAAAGACTAAGCATCCTGACTTTTTTCAACACCAAGGAAGAGGAAATGTGAGCGCATATTGTTTCATCTCTATCAACACAGTATGCTTGAAATTCACATTGGTGATGCTTATACTGGTATACTTTCACCTCAAAGTGCTGATGATTTGTTACTGATAGTCTGAAAACCATTTTCTTTGCTACCTTTTTTTGTAAATTAATGTAAATTAAACAGAGACATCTAAAATTTATTTTATTGATTTTTCTGAATTAAAAATGGTATAATTAATTTTTCCTACATATGTAAGATACTGAAAATGATCAGAAATCCTCACTATATCAGAAATATATCTCCATTCTGAGTTCACTACGTTATTATTTTAGTGTCTTTCTTTTTACTCTATTAAAAATGTTTAGCTAAATGGCAACATGAGAAAAAGTGAATTAGAGAAAAGAAGAGAATATGAGATAATGAGAGAGAGATAATGAGAGAGAAAGAGATTAGAAATTCCAGGTAGCAACGCTTTGCTGAATTCTTGTTGCCACTGAATCTTAACCTACTAAATACAAAATAGTATTGTTCATGTGGGAAGCTACTGGATGAAAAATAAGTGGCTGTAATTAATGGCAACTGTTTTATCTCTAATGAGGGGATCATATGATTAACTAGTATTCAGTTATTCTTTTATGTCATCTTGAAATATATCACATCTCATGAGACCAGCAGCCACGAAGTCATCTCATACCTCAAGTTAAGTCACTCTATTAAATGATTACTTGTGTCTTGAATGCGTCACCAATAAATATTCTGGGTGTTGCGCAAACAATGACATGTCATCACAATATTTTCCTCTTTCTAGGCATAAAGGAAAGTGACACTTTATAACATCCATGTGACTAATCTGGCCAAAGATATATAATAAAAAATGAACAACAGGTGTGATACCTGCAACTTTCTCTTCTCTCCAGTAGGGACTGAAAGACCATAGGTATGTCATAGAATTCACCCAGTAACCTGGATCTCTGAGTAACCACTGGAGCAGCTACCCTTTTGCCATTCCACCTATCACTCAGCATGGAATCTATGGGATGAGTAAGAAATAAATATTTCTTGAACTTAATCCTGCAATACAAGATTTAACTGGTTACCAGAGCATAAATTAACTTAACTAAATCGTATAGCACATAGCCTAAACATATTCCCCAAATTGAATAAGTCCAACTACTTCTCTTTCTATTATAGTGTAAAAAAAAAAATAATTCAACAGAGAGAATTAATATAATTTAGTTATTTATTTATATTTTCTGCTTTTAAATTATATATGATATGTTGATAAGAATGATTTATTGGGGCTTAAAATTTTGAATTGAGAAAGTATCATATAATATTTTTCAATGGCTTTTTATACTTACCTATTAATAAAATATCCGTGATATCATATATTCTGATAAAATACAAAATTTATTGCTGTATAGTATTTTATAGTATTGATATATTAAAACTTCCCACTGATATTTAACTTATTTTAAATTTCTTGGTACTATAAACAATGCCAAGATAAGATAATGCATATCTGTATTAGTTTGTTAAGCTGCCAGAATGCAATATACCAGAAAGGAAACAGTTTTTTAAAAAGGAATTTGGAAAGTTACAATTTTACAGTTCTAAGGCCGAGAAAAATGTCCAAATTAAGTACTACCTTCGCTCAAGAAAAGCTGATGCTATCCCGAACACCTCTGTCAGGTGGGATGGAATGTGGCTGGCAGCTGCAGTCCCTCACTCCTGGGCTCCATTGCTTTCAGACTCTGCTTCCTGTGGGAGCTCCTCACTTGGCGTCTGTGGACCTTCACACAGCTCCTCCAGGACACAACTCTGGGTTCTGGCTTGCTTAGCATCTAATGGAAAGGCACATGGCAACGTCTGGTGGATCCTGCATCTCCAATGTCACACCCACAATTGGGCATGTCACATCTTCATGGAGATAATCTAATCAAAAGTTTCCACCTTAAAAGAAATGGCTGCTCCCACAAGATTGAATCAGGGTTAACACATGGCTTTTCGGGGTTACATAATATTTTCAGACCAGCACAATCTTTTCTGTGAATATACATGTCAGCATATTTATTGTAAAAGGGATTACCATACAATTTAAGAAGTAGTTTAAATAGATAGTATGTTGTTCCCCTAGGCAAATTTGTTCACTATGTATATTGATTTGTGATCAATTATAATATAATTATGCTTCAGGAATACATACCTAATTTTTCTTCTTTGATAAATGTCTTATGACACATTTTTACCATTAACTAAATATTACAACAATATGTGATTACTTAGATGTGATTTCCAAATAAAATCTTTGCAATTAACACCACTATATAAAATGTCATCATGTACCCATTCTTACAAAGCCGCATATTTCAAGAACAGTGTTTTTTATAAATATCTTTTGTGTAGCAGATCTATTTCAGAAAAACAATTGTTAATAAATCATGTTCTGAAGAACTAAATAGTGAGTGTCAGGAAAATATGAACATGTTCAACTCCATCTCTCAGAAAAACAAAAAAAAGATGGAAATAAACTTCCTCTTCAATGTCATTATCATCACCCCCTGAGAAGTGAGTTGCTCTATGGGATGTCTGTGGACACAGGCTTAGGCACAACAAAGGCTTTCAGCAAATGACCATTTCATTACTGACAGAGCACAAAGGATCTAAAAGAGCAGAGAAAGAAATCCCATCCTGGCTGGTCTTCCTAGGAGGCCAACTGCTCTGGCCAGTATCCGTGGACAGCAGGTCTGCACACTCCACTTAACTGCAGAGAGGAGGAAGACCTGGACTGCCTAAGAATGGGCCTTTATACCTCAGGGGGAGGGCCTCTGTCACTGAGCAAAAGTCATGTAAACTAGCAATATTTGTGCAGAGTTCCTGTCCTGATAATAATGGATGCTTGTTCCAGGTGGTGAGTTCACAGTAAGATAAGGTCATTCCATTAGACCTAATACCTCCCCAGCTGCAGAATGAAATTCATTGAAATATCTGAACCGATAGAAAAGGAAGTGGGTTAGACAAGGGCAGGAGATGGCCACTAGATGTGTCCTGGATTTCCCCAGCATTCCCAAGAAATTGCAAAGCATACTTGCTAAAAATAAAAAAAATCAAGAATAAAATAGAAGTAGTTGATGAAAATTGGCATGCAAATTCTTCAAAATCCAAGAATATAGGTGTTTCTAAATGCACATTTTATAGTACTGATAGTAAATAGCTTTCTGTAGAGTCTTGATTAGAACAGTGATATGTAAGAGAAAAAGTAAAGACATGGGTGAAACTAAGAATGCACTTATAGAAATAAAGCTTAACATGTTGCGGTGGAAAGGGAATTAAGCTATTATTTTTATTGTCTACAACCTCACCTAAGGGAAACTGCGCAATTAGAAATGGGGTGAAGCAAAAAGGCGTGCCAATATAAAAGCTTATCACACTGTAAATATATTTGAATATATTAAATATATATAAAAATATATAGCTGAGTTTAGCATTAATCATAAATCTCTATTTTCTCAATTCTTAACAAATTGCATTTAAAAGTCTCATAATTTTATGAATTCAAAGAAGAAATAGAAAAACAATGAAAGAAATTAAAATGTATATAATACATATAGGAAAACATTTCAAGAATTAAAAACACAGCTATAAAAGCTATGTTAGGACCAAAAAGAAGACGTGGAACAGGAGGAAAATGAAGAAGAAGAGGAAGGAAGAAGAGGAAGAGAAGGACAGTGGAAGAGTAGAACAAATGGGAGAAAAATATATACAATGTAATAATCACTTTATAAATTTTGAAAATAATTATTGCTATATAAAAAAGGTTGTCTCTACTCCAAAAAAATTTGACATCGAACCATTACTATCAAGAATGATTTTGGTGAAGTTATTATACTTCACAAATAAAGAAGGCAACATGTGCCCATCCACATAGAAGATCGCTTTATGCCATAAGGAAAACTGAAGTTGGCCTTAAAATTTTGCATAGTTACAGAAAATGCCCTCAAAGAGTAAAATGCTATGATTAAAACTATGAGCAAACTATGACCTCAATTTTTTCTACCTAGCTAATGTGTTTCATATTTTATGATCAACTGGAAGACATTTACAAACATTCAATAATCAAATAATATATTACCCATGATTCTTTATGAAGGAGCTCATCAATGAATTTATAAACAAAGCAGTCGAAGAACTTCAGAAATTGAAATATTGAGATAAAATTAATGACAGTGTTAACTAAATCCATTGACTTCCTCATTCTTGCCAAATATTATGCTGATATATCAAATGGAATATATTAGGAAAAAATATTCTTGCAGTGACTATACGTTTCTTTTGGAAATTCAGCTAGTCCTTTAGTTTCATTTGGGTTTATTCTGGCTTATTATAGTACATTTTACTTTTATTAAAATAATAGGCTGTCATGGTGAATTTCATGTGTCAACTTGGCTATGTTACTGTATTCAGTTGTTTGTTCAAGCAAGTACAGATCATATTGTTACAGTAAGGGTATCTGATATATTTAAATCATTAGTCAGTTGATTTCATCTATGATTGACTCTATGTGCAATAATCAAAGAGATTGCTTTCAGCAATGAGACAAGTCTCCTTATCCAATCAATTGAAGGCATTAAAAGGGAGAGATGATAATTACAACAGTCAGAAAGAGTTTCTCTCTGTATTCCAACCAGCCAGCCTTTCTTGTGGAATACATTGACATCTTCAATGCAATTCCCAACTTGTGGCCTACCTGTTGGGAAATGAATTTGGCAATCGCCATGGTCACATGAGTTAATTTCTGTAATAAATTTCTTAATATTTTTTTCTCTTAATATTTTTATGTGTCTATTTTGTCAGTTTAGTTTCTCTAGAGAACCCTGACTAATGCACATGCATCGTAACGAGGAAGGATAGAATAAAGCATCTTGGCTACACTCACTGGTCCTCTACCTCCTGATGAAAGGGCTATAAATTTCACTGCCAGCACCCCAGGATGGAATGAAACATGACCTTATCACTAGCTTTGGCTGAAAAGTTTGCAAACTAGTCTCCTGTCGGGTTAACAAGAAGAATTCTTTGAGACAATGTAATAAGTGCATAACAAAAGCACCACAAGTGCGGGTGGTAATCAACTTATTTGAAACAATATGAACACATGACAATTATGGGACAAAATTTTTTAAAATAACTGTGGGCTAAAGCCCCTATAAAACCAACCAACCCTACTGATCCCAAGGCGCAGCTCTCTCTTGAGCACGCCCATGCTAATTTTTTTAGCATGTTCTTTCTCTTCAATAAAGCTTGCTGTTTGCCTTTACTTGCTTCTTGTCCTTGAATTCTTTCTTGTGGTGAGATTCTGAGCCTGGAGTAGAGCTCAGCTTCAGTGTTGGCAGAGCTCTGGTAACATCTTTTTGGAGAGCCAGCCAAGAATATTACTTTCCACGTAAGGCACCAGTCCATGGAAATTGCACCTCACAAGACATGTCCCTCAATGCTGAATCCTGCCACATTGCTTGGCCCTTTTCCCCATCTTTCTTTTCCTGGCTGCTCTTGTCCATGTTCTTGTCACCCTCACTGGCCTCTGTCTTCCTTCTGTCTGGATTGGCTGCTCACCATGTTTACCTCGCCTAGGCCCTTTTTCTTCCCTCACTTTGGGTGCATTCCCTCTTCTTTCTGCCCTTTTTCCTTCTGCTTCCAACCACCAAGTCCAGGCATTTATTCCTTTGTCTTCTCCACTGTTCTTTGTCCTTTCTGCAGCCTTGGTGTTGTGTTTGTATTAAATTTTTTCATGGGTAGACTTTCTGTGTTGCTATAGTTGTCAAATTCCTCAGGGTCCATCCTTATAGCCATTCAAATGATATTCATTCCTGGCCCTGCCCACTCCTACTGTGCTCTCTTACCTCAGAGGGGAGTCTCCAGGACATTCTCACTCATCTCTTTCTTTGCACATGGCCTATGTATGAATCTTATAAAAAATTCTACTCTTTATGATGTTGAATTACTTCTCCATAAGAAGAAAAAACTTTAGCTTTAGCTGAATGGACTCACCACACCTTTAAACTTTGTTTATGGTGGTTTCTAGATCAGGTCTTGAATGATGGTTATCTGAAAATGTCCTTTCCCCCTGCCTGAAAGAAAAGCAGAAGTTTGGCTCAGGGCTGCCAGATTAAGAAGTCTGGCTCACCAACCTTCTGAATTCAGTTTGGGAGTTAGAGGGTGTCATGGTTAGGGACACGTGTCAACTTGGCCAAGGTGTGGTACCTGTTAATCTGATTGGGCAAGCACTGGCCTGTCTGTTGCAATGAGAACATTTCATAGGATTAGGTCATGATCACGTCAGCTGCATCCACAGCTGATTCCATTTGTAATCAGCCAAAGCGGAGTGTCTTCTGTAATTAGTGATGCTAAATCTAATCATGGGAAGCCTTTTAAGGAGGACTCAGAGGAGACAGGTCCCATTCCTGCTTTGGCTGGTGAGCCTCTCCTGCGGAGTTCATCCAGACCATCCATCGGAGTCGCCGGCTTCACAGTCTGCCCTGTGGATTTTGGACTCTGCATTCCTGCGGTCACGTGAGACGCTTTTATAAATTTTACATTTGCAAGTGTTCCCTGTTGATTCTGTTTCTCTAGAGAACCCTAACTAATACAGAGGGTGACCCCAGACCACTCATCTCCTGAATCTCAGCTTTCTCCCTAGTGATACTTAGAGGTGAAAAGGTGTGTCAAGGGATCCCCTCAGCTGATGGACACGTGGGAAGCCAGATCTCAGTGAATGAGTATCCCTAAATCTCTTTTCATTCAGAGTATGGACAGTGTACCCAGAATCCCAGTTGACAGCCCTCTGAGATGTATGTTAGAAAATTGGAATGGCTTATCAACCACCAAGTTGAAAAGGAAAAAGCTTATCTTTTATTGTAATGATGCTTGGACCCAACACAAATTAGAATGCAGAGGACAGCAGCCTCAAAATGACACTGTTGGCCTTAACAACTGTGCCAGTTTGAAGCTATCATGTACTCCAGAAAAGCCATGTCCTTTAATCCTCATTCAGTATTTCTGGGTGGGATCGTTCTGATTGTTTCCATGGAGATATGACCCAACTAATTGTGGGTGGTAACTTTGGATTAGATGGTTTCCATGGAGATATGTCTCGTCTCCACCAATTCAAGGCTGGGTTGCTTAATTGGAGTTCTTTAAAAGGTAACAATTTTGAAAAAAGTTTTAGAGCCACCAGAGCTAACAGACCCCAAACAGCCAGAAACCTATGGAGATGCATAAAGAAAATACTCCTGGGGAAGCCATTGAAGAAGCCTAGAGTGAAAGTTAGCAGATATCACCATGTGCTTTTTCCAGCTGAGAGAGAAATGCCACACATCATTGGCCTTCTTAAATTACCCTTTATAAAAGCTGTTCCATTTCTGGTATAATGCATTCCAGCAGCTTTAGCAAACAAAAATAACACCATTTTCCAGTTAGATCGCTTTTGCAAAGGGTAAGTGAAGTGGTCTGAAGTTCCATATATACAGATTTTCATGGCTCTTTATCAAGGCAAAGCCATGAGAAGTATTGTAAACTTTCTTATCTTCAGAGGGAATTAAAAGATGAGTCTTTTTGTAATTAAGCAGGAAAAAGAAAGTGATAGATGATCCATTACAAATAGTTCTCCAAAGAATGATCCATTGCAGAGTCCCTAGAGGAATCTGCCACCAGACCCAGACCCTGTGTCCTTGGTGCTAGAATCCTCCTTGAATCCCCCTCCTCTGAAGGAAGGTGGGGAATCTCCCATGCTCACTGCACCCCCTCTTTATTCAAGTCCATCAGGACATGCTCACGATGGGACCCCATATCATCCTTAAAATAAAGAGAAAAATTCAGAGGGAAATAGAATGTACCCTCTCCAAGAAGTGAGCAATGAAGAAATGGAAACCATTAGAGTCCACATCCCATTTTCTATGGCTGACCTAGCACAAAGTAAGAAACAATTAGGAATACTTTCTGAGGATCCCTCCAAGTTTCTGGTGAAATTCAAAAATCTTGTCCTGACTCATGAATTTACCTGTGGGAACATACAAGTCATTCTCTTCACTTGCTCCACTCCTGTGGAGAAATGAAGGATCTTGGCAGAAATGTAAGGACACACAGACAAGCTGCATGGCCAATAGCCAGTGTGGTATAGGGTGGGGGCCAAGGCTGTCCCAAACGCATACCCCAATTTGAACTATCATGAAGGATAGTGGGATCATAATGCATGGGACCATATGATTACTTGCTTGATAAAGGCATAAGAAAATGTATTGTCAAACCTGTGAATTATAATATGCTACAGAGCATAACTCAAGAAGATGAAGAAAATCCTGCTCTGTTTCAGTGGAGACTAGTGGAAGCTATGAAAAAGTATACCACTGTAGACCCAGAACCTGAGCAGGGACAAACCATACTAAAAACGTACTTAATAGGCCAATCAGCATCAGATATAAGAAGAAAACTACAAAAGATGTCTTCAGGGCCCCAAATGCCTCTAAATGACCTTATGAATACTGCCTTTTCTGATTTGTCCCATACATTTGGGTTGCCTGTTTCTATCCAAGGTGAGAATGGGCCAGCTTTCATTAGTCACGTAACTCAAGGAGCAGCAATGGCTCCTGGCTTAAAATTTTACCTCTGTTGTCCCTGGAGAACTCAATCCTCCAGGAAGGTGTAAAGAGACAACCAAGCCTTGAAGCAAACATTAGCAAACTGTGTCAAGAAACCTGTATACCTTGGGAACCCAACCTTCCTTTGGTACTCCTCAAAATGGTCTTAGCCCCTATTTTGGTTTGCTAAAATTGCTGGAATGCAATATACTAAAAATAGCTTTTACAATGGGGACTTATTAAGTTACCAGTTCACAGTTCTAAGGTTATAAAAATGTCCAAATTAAGCATCAAGAAGGGGATACTTTCACTCAAGAAAGGCCAGTCACATCAAAGGTTGCTCTGTCAGCTGGGAAGACTGGCATTTCTTAGTCTTTCACTCCTAGGTTGCATTGTTTTCCGATTTCAGTGGTTTTCTATATTGGTTCTCCAAGCATCTCCAAATGTCTTTGTCTAGGTGTCTGTACATTTTATTGGCTCTGATTCTCTCTCTGAGCTCTTTTAAGGACTTCAGTAAACTAATTAAGACCCACCTTGAATGGGTGGGTCCACACCTCCATGGAAATAATCTAATCAAAGAGTCCCACCAGATGATAGGTCTTCCAAAACAAAATTGAATTAGGATTTACAAACATAGTTTTTCTGGGGTATATAACAGTTTCAAATCAGCACAACAACAAAGGTTGTCTAGCTGAGCCCCTTTGAAATGCTATATGGGAGACTGTTTTTAACAAAGAACTCATTGTTAAATCCATGAATCTATAATCTAACCATACACTTCACTTCACTAGGAGGCCCCCAGAAGTTAATACAAAACCCAGGGGCCCAATTTCTTCCAGCCCCAGGACCCGACATACCCTTATCAAAGGCAGGCCAAGAGATTCCATCTTAATCATGACCTTGCAGGAAAGCAGATCCAGCTCCCAGATAGAGCCTAAATAGAAAGGATCTTAGTCAGTAATTCTTTTCACTCTACAGCAGTCAAGTTCAATAGAATCTCCAGTTGGATTCACCTGTCCATAATCAAACCTCTCTCCCTCTCTCTTTCTTTCTCTCTCTCTCTCATACTTTGTTACTCTTTACACCTCTAATCCAATCCAAACATCCCTTAAAAGGTCTTTTAAGCTATACTGCCCACTGCCTTATATTGGTTATGCTCTAAATGTTCTAGGTCCACTCTTGCCAGGCCTGCCAGTGTGACTTTCTGGGGAGTAGTAATTATATCTCCAAAAGTCCATCTCAACCTCATGGAATTTCATGTCCACAATGGTTGAGAATGGGAATCCCCTTTAACAGACTTCTCCAACTTTTCACCTGCACTTCAGTTGGCTCTATGTCAATCAAAGGGAGCCCCTATTACTCCCATCCAGGCCATCTCTTTGCTCAGTATCACTACCTCCACATGGAAGTTTTTTGTTTTTTCCCATCTGCATGCAAGGAAGAGGCCACAAACAGACTCTTGTTGAACTTCACCATTCTATTTGTGTCATAACCATTCTTATCACCCCTAGGCCCCAACCATAGCTTCTCCTTTTAAAAACAATGTTCACTAAAGCACACCTCAGATGGCCTCAGAGCGCCCATGTTACTAGACTATCTAAATGCCCCAGAAAGAGTGGATTAAGAAATTTCATCCATTCCATTTGTCATCAAATCAAAAAAAGGTTCCTTTAGGATGCTTAACATTTAACAATTTCCTTAATCCTAAAAATGGTACTTTCTGCCATTGTGGTAATAACACCTACTTAACTTTACTGCAAAGAACACTGTTTCACTTGCATAGTCCAGAACGATCCTACCTACCAGACACCAACCCAATCCCTCTCCCTTCTTTCATTTCATTATCTCAACCAAAACATGCTTTTCCTTTGAATCCCTCTTTTACTCAGAACTACATTCCCTGCTATGGGATTGGGAGTAGGAGGGTTAGAGCTAGCTGCCAACTCTATCATAACCTTTCCTTGAAATTTTCACATAGAAGAGAGTCTACCGTATGATCCCTAGGCCTCCTCTGAAGTCAAATAGAGTCCTTAGCAGTAGTAGTACTGCAAGTGAGGAGAGCTAAGTACACCCATGGAAGCCCAAGGGGGAACCTGCCTTTACCTCCAAGAAGAATGCTGTTTTTACATAAATCATTAGTGTCAAATCCAAAACATATGAGACTGATGCAAACAGTCCCAGTGAATTAAAAACAATGCCAGAAGTGATCGGAACCTCTTCTCACACTTGGATTCTCTCTGTTTTGGGACTTTTAATTCCTTTTCTTCTCATCCTCATATCTGGCCCTTACATATTTAACCTTCTTGTCACATTTGTCTCCAATACTCCACAGATATTCCATGGAAAACTGATGGTCTACATAAATATCAAGATTTCCTCAACCATGACTAGCCCAAACCTCTTCCACAAACAAAAGATTATTCCTTTTGATCATTGTATCATTGCCAGACCACTGGAAGACAAGGACAACCACCCCAGAAAGCAGGAAGAATTTCCAGAAGTCAGACCTTCATTCCTCAACCTCCTCTTAAGATTACGGGCATATAACTCTTTAAGGGGGGACTGAGGCAGAATAGAAAAGGACTTCTGGGCTGTGGTCCCTAGTCCTCTATCTGATCATAAAAGGGCTAAAGGTTTCATGGCCAGCAACCCAGATATGTCCTGTGCTATTTGAATTTTTTATTAGAGAAATTGTAGGTTTACATAAAAATCATACATAAAATAGAGTTCCCATACAGTACTTTATTATTAACACTTTGCATTACTATGTATAATTCTTGAAAAAAATCATTTTTGTCATTGTACTATGAATTGTTGACCAGAGTTATCTTTAAGTTTCATTTTTTGTGTTATATAGCCCTGTGGTGGAAAATTTGTTTAAAATGTTTTTATGCTACTAACATATGCCCAGATAAAGCTTTACTAATAATTTCAAAGATAGAGTGATCAAAAGGAATCTACAAAGCAGGGAAGGATGTGATACAGAAGTTGGATCCTGAATTTTTCCATTCTGAATCAACCACAAATTTTCTGGCCTGTGAAAGGTTATTAATTGAGAAATGATGGTTGAAGCTTCACACCAACAGGGACAATTCGGTTTGTTAAATATCTTCATTTTATGCACCGTGTTACATGAGTGCTAGCAGAATGATGATTTTGTGGAACAAGTTGCTCCAACAGTGAATTGTGGCAACAGAGGATCAGAGAGCAAATAATTCTTTTATTGGACATAATGAAAAGTACAGAAAAGAAAAATAATCTCATTGTCATTTACATAGCACAGAGCTCAAAAGAGCAAGTTAGGAAGTCCTATTACCACTAATATCCCAGGTTTGGCTTCAAGATGGCAGTTCCCCATGTCCCACTTCTAGCAGTAGAAGAGAGACAAATCTACACTGTTTGATTGCATTTTTTATCCACCTCAGGGGGAGGAGGCCCTGTCATTGAAAATTCCCATTCTGATAAGCATCTGGGGTGCTTGTACACAGTTTCTGGGTTTAAGATTTTTCTAAGCCTTTCCATTAGACTTAATATTTCCCAGGTTGTGTAACAGCAGACAATAGAAAAAGCGGGAGTAGGGGAAGGCCTGAGCATGGCCACTTACGTGTGTTGTGACTTCCCTATAGAAGGAGGTAGGGGTAAGTGAGGTCAGGGTGATGCCTGCTTAACTTGTGTCTATGATTTCTCTAAAAGCCCCGACAAAGATGTCCATAGTTTAGTCTCAGGATCTGTGCCTATGTTACCTTACATGGCAAGGGGTTCTTTGTATATATGATTAAGTTAAAGGAACTTGCAAAGGGGAGACTATCCTGGAATATTAAAGTGGGCCAAGTTTAATTGTATGAGTTCTTAAAACTGAAAGAGAAAGGCTGAAGCATGTGCAAAATAAAATGAACTATTCTTACTTTTGCTGGCTTTGATGATAATGGAATAGAGCTATAAGACAAATAATGAAGCAACTTCAAGAAGATGAGAAGATCCCTTACTTCATAGTTTCCCCCACATTCTTTCTCCCCACTTTCCGCCCACTTATAAAGGTAGTGATTTGATCTAAGAGCAGTTGCTTTGGCTGCTGTATTGCTATGTTTGCATTTACTTTCCATTTGTTCATTGCAAGTCTACAGAAGTACAATTTGATCTATATAATGACCTTGCATCCTGCAATTTGTTGTAATAGTAATTTAAACAGATTTCTTTGGATATTTTATGAACAAAATTAGGTCATCTATGAATAGACTGTTTAAATTCTTCCTCATCTATTTTTTATGTCTCTATTTTATTTTTTCTTCATTGCGCTGAATAAGATCTCCAGGACAATGTTTCATAGAACTGCAGAATTGACACCCTTGCATTCTTCCTGATCTTCATCAGAACAATAACTATTTAAATATGAATTTTAATGTTAGCTGTAGGCTATCCATTAATGCGATGGAGAAATTCATTTTTCCCTAGTGCTTGGGAGGCTTTTATATGATGGGTGATGATATTTTTCAGTATTAGTGTTTGTCTGTTTGATGAAATAAGATAGCCCTGTGTTTTTGCCCCTGATTTAATTTATTTTGTTGTTGGCTGAATTAGATTCCTTGATGACTTCTGTAACTTAGATTCCTTGATGACTTCTGTAACTGATTACCATAAACATAGTGGTTTAAAATAACAAAAAATTATCTCACAGTTTTTGTGGCCACAAGTCCAAAATCATTATCACTAGGTTAAAATCAAGGGGTTGGCAGGGACATGCTCTCTGTAGATGTCTATATGAAAGAATTCATTCTTTGCCTCTTCCAGGTTCTAATGGTTGTAAGGTGTGAAAGACAAATCAGAATCTAGTTGGAAGACTACAACATTTTATTAGGGACTCAAAACTTTTGCTATAGCCAAGCCAGAACAAAAGATGCTTCATGGTTCTAAGATTGACATATGATTTTATAGACATAAAAGAAACTTAGCTGACTCCTACTGATTGGAAAAGGGTCTGTCCATTCTATAGAGGCGTGGTTAGGACAGGTGGAATTTATTTTGCATTGGGTCAAATGTTGAACTAAGAGTTGATTAGCTATTTATAGGTCAGCTGCCTTGGTGAGGATTTCACATTTCATGAGATAAAAAAGCAACTCCAGAGGGAATTCAAAGAGGATATGGATATCCTTGGCTCTGAGGGGTTATCAGGACTATTTCTACACTGTCTTATTAGAGGATTCCAAGCCTCCATATTTCCATTTACGTGCTTCTGCTCCTGAATTTCTTGTCTCTGATCTTCTAATTATTTTCCTTTCAGGACTTGAAGAGACTGCCAGGCCTTGTTTAACGCCATATACTCTTTACCTTAGGTCATTTCTTACTCACCAGGTGGATGATGAGGTACACTGGTGGTAGCTCAGGCCTTTGAAAAAAGTTTTCTTCTCCATTGACCTTCAGGGCAATTCTCAATATAGCTGTAATGCCCCTATAATCCATTCTTGTTTACATCCCTGTACTAACCCAATCTATCCATAAACCAAGCTTGGTTTATGTATGCATGTATATATGCATATATGCATTTATTTATTGAATGCTCTTTCAGGATCTCATGTAGTGTCTTTTCTCACTCTACCCATTCAGCTTTAAGTGAAGGGCATCTGTCCAACTGTTATAGATGATATGGAGATCTGAGCTACCTACTCATTCAGCACACTTGTGCCCTCTGGTTTTGATTAATCTAGTTAAACCATTTCCATATTTCAGTGGATTCCTTCTGATCTTATTCAAATGTATACTTGGTTGAAAAACTTACAACTTGATGGACATCACCAAATGTTTCATCTCTACCAAGGCCAGTAACATGCCAATACGTTTTTTTTCAGTGTATATTTCTCTGATGTAGATGACATGCCTTGCTTGAGAATCCCAGGGGCCCACATTGTGACTTTCCCTGAGATGCTTGCTATAGGCTTCATGATTATTCTTATCGTACCACTGATACCTGTAACACCAAAGAGTACTTTTCTTTAGTACTTTCTATCGTATGACACAAGAAGCAGGCTGATTGCATTGTGTTCTGGATCTTCCATAGAGGTCTTCCTTGCCCACCCCAAAATGGCATTTATCCATGTCACTTAGTATATGGCTTGGAACAGTATTCCTAGGCACTACACATACTAACTTTACAACCAAAGAGAACTTCCATGCATTAAGCGTCTTTCTTTTAATTGGAGAGGCGAAATGCTTTAATTTGACTTTTCTTTAGAGGGACTGTTTCTCCAAGCCACTGACTATACAAGCTTTAGTGAAGGGTTTTTTCTTAAATTTCCATGAGTTTTATTCCCCACCATCTGGTGTATATGTTTTTTTACCAAGACCTCCAATATACTAACCAGCTCCTGCTTGTCCTTTCCATTCAGCATGGTGTTGATGATATATCAGAGTGATATTTTGTGGGATATCCAGGACTCTTTGGACTATGTTATGAGAGATGGCAAAAACAACTTAGTTCTGAGGCAAATTGTGGATAAACATTGTAGTTTTCCCATATTAATGGAACACAATCTGATCTCCTTTCTAATCTGATGGAAATTAATGCATTTTCCAAATCAAAGGACTCACACATATCTAAGATTCAAAAAATCTTTTTTAGCAGTGATACCACATCCAGTCAAGCAGTTGCAATCAAGCCTACCACATGTTTGAGTGCATGGTAGGCTATGGTCATTCTCCATGACATATCTGCTATGAATTAAAAAGACATGTGATAGAGACTGCCAATCCTATACCCTTTAGATCTTTAATGCTGGCAATAATCTCTGACATCCCTCTGGGGTAAAATAATGTTTTTCTATTTTGTATCTTGGCTCAGAAGGGAGAGCTGTGGGGGTCTTTTCCATGGTTTTCCATTTGGCTTTACCCAATCTGATAACACTTATTCCACTGTCCCAAGCCCAATGTGAATATTTCAACTGCTGAACATATAGATTCCAGTTAATCACTTGGAAACAGTAGAAATGATTATTGAGTAGATTTTTGGACACAGTAGCCCACTATGAGTTGGATATCAGCCAGGGCTCCATTTACTATTCAGTCCCTGTAAGTTCTTATTCAAACATGGAAAAGTAGAGGATAATAACCCTTTGGTTCTTTGCATATAAATGCAAGCTCAAACACTTTGTCTAGCAGTTCTCACAGTAGTTGGATGGTTCCTTTTTTCCAATGAAATTATCCCCATAAATACTTACAGGGATTTTTTTTTTGGTGGGGGGGAAAGACCAAAGGAATCATTCCAGTATATATTTCATATTTCTTACATATGGCATAGTTGTTCTTTCTAGCAACTCAGTCAAATTTTTAGCCATAGAGTCTAAAAATTGAGCCAGGTCTGGGAATTAGGTAATGAATCTCAACATTTTCTTGGAGTGACAACTCATAGCCTCCGGCTTCTTTATTTTTGCATTTGCTTGTTTGTCTTGTTTATACATATTAAGCAGCACTTTGTTGACTGCCTATATAATCTGGCTCTAGTAACATCATGTTCTTTTAAAATCTCTATAAATCCCTACAGATCATATTTTTAATTGTCCCTTCTATCTTGCTAACCATTCACAGTAATTGCAGCTTCCTAGTTTCTAGTAGTTAACGTTCACCTGCCAGGCCTCTTAATTTAGAGCCTTATTATCATTCTGGCATCTTTTCTTACTGTCATTTCTGATCACTAATGAAGAACCATGGCCAAAATGATATGGGTTCCCTTCTCATGAGTGCTTTCATTGATGGCCTTGACAAATGGTATGTCCTCTGTGCATTTCCATGGAAAATATCCTCTAGTGTGTCTTCTAGCCCTACATAATAAATTCACCATGCATGCCCAATTCATTCTGTCTTTTTTTTCCATTTATCTACCCCCCTGCCAAGGCAAATAAGGCATTTTGATGTCACCAATAGTTGACTAAAAATCAATGAGTATTTATTTATCCAGCCTCCTTGATCAAATTTCCTCAATACAATCCCAGGAATACCCTAGCTACTGCCATTACATGTCACCAATTTTGGCAACTCTTTAAGTGGATGATTTCTCTCGTTCCTTATCAGGCTCAGCACATCTCCTCTAGGGTACTGTGAGATATAACCTGTAGCTATTGGACTGGAAACCAGTCAAAAGGGTGGTGACAGGCTTGAGGAAGTCCCCTCTTGTCCAGCACAATGGAGTCCTCTAAAGCATCTTTTAGCAGAGTGGAAATGCTAACTCCTACTAGGGAATGGTGGGCTTTCCCTGTAAGCCCAGTGGATACAGTAAGACTTGTGTATTCAATGTCTTCAGGAGCATATGTAGAGGTTCTTGTGTGATGTTTCAGGTTCTCAAGTTGTATTAGTTAGGGTTCTCTAGAGAAATAAAACCAACAGGGAATGCTTGCAAATATAAAATTTATAAATGTCTCACGTGACCATGGAAACACAGAGTCTAAAATCCACAGGGCAGGCTGTGAAGCAGACAATTCCGATGGAGGGTCTGGATGAACTCCGCAGAAGAGGCTTGCCAGCCAAAGCAGGAAGAAAGCGCCTGTCACTTCTGAATCTTCCTTAAAAGGCTTCCAGCGATTACAGTAAGCATTACTCATTGCAGAAGACATCCCGTTGGCTGATTACAAATGGGATCACCTGTGGATATAGCTGACGTGATCATGATTTAATTCTATGAAATGTCCTCATTGCAACAGACAGGCCAGCACTTTCTCAACCAGACAAACAGCTACCACATCTTGGCCAAGTTGACACATGAACCTGACCATGACACACGTTTTCCCAACTAAGGCCTGACTTTCACACAGCAGACATACCTTGTCTGAACATTTGAATGATTCTAGAATTCTGTAATACTAATAATTAGGTACTCAGCTTTATGATATTCAGCTGTGCCTCCCTGCTACCTCAAGAGACAGGATCTCTATGTAAATTACCAGAGATGCTTTATGAGTTTCAGCATTAAACAGCCCTGGGGTTCTCATAATCCTGCTGCATGGTATTAATACAACCAAGCAATAGTCCACCGATTCTATTGTTTTTGAAACGATTGTTCCCATCAGATTTTTGAAATGCTTACATTATCATATCTGTTTCAACTTTCTCCTCCACCAGGACTTTTTTACGACATCATAATTGGTAAAATCTTTATTAAATGAGCTTGTATAAGGATGGCTACTCTGTTGTGCCCATGTACCAACCAGGATGGTGTCCTTCTCACTTACTGGGTTGTTAATATGCCTACTCCAAATCTTTATCTTACCATTTCTTTTCTCAGATGGCTTTTGGTACCACTGGTTTAAGACATCTTTTTTTTTTCCCTGAGAATAAATGCCAAGTGGGAGTAAATGTAGAAAGAATTGATTAAACAAAACACCTATGAGAAAAATGGGGATGGAACTAGAGAGAATGGTCTGGGGGAACCATCCAGACTGTGATACAGATTTGACACTAAGTGAAGGAAATTGAATGAGAAAGAAGCAAGGGAAGTTGGGTAGAAACCTTGTAGCTTGCAATGCAGTTTTGGGAATGTATGGTAATATTCCTGGGAAGTCCCCAAACCACAGACTCTGTCAAAGGAGTTACCCATTCCCTAAGCACGTGTCTATTTTTCATCCCTGCTACATGCATTTATTGCCTGAGAGCCGCCCATGAGAACTTTGGACCTGATGCAAATGTAACAACAGATTTCAGAGCATAGCAGTTGTTGCCATTGTTTGATTTGCTTCCTGGAATTGGAAATCTGTAAGGCGCATATCATAGCTACCACATTAAAAATATATAGGCTGCATTACATTGATTAACGTTCAAAATTTAAATCAACTAGCAATCCTGGGATAAATATGATGTATTATTTTTTAATCTTATGGATTAATCTTCTAAAGCTCTGCTTCAGATGTTTTCAACAACTCATGAGGCAAAATTATCTGTAATTGTTTTTTTCCTGAGATTTCTTTATCAATTTTGGCATCAGCAGTTTTCTTCCCTCCAAAAATGTGTTGCACAATGTTCTCTTTTTAATTACCTGAAAGAATTTGTATAAATTTAAACTTATTGTAGAAATTTGATTGAGTTTAACCCTGAATTGAGAATTTTTCGAGGAATGGTTTTAGTTATACATTCAAAACCTTAACAGATTCAGAAATATTCTTATATTCTATTTCTTTTGATGAATTCAGTAAGTTCTGTTGCAGAATTTTCACATTTTTTCTAAATTATGGTATTTATTGATATAAAGCCTCTAAACTTGTGTCCTCTTTTATCCTTGATTTTTGCAATTTTTTGTTTGATCTCTTTTTCTTGATCAATATTGTTAGTTATATCAATTTAAAAATATTTTAAATAATAAATTCTTGACTGGTTCTCTCTTCTATTTGTTCCCTAATTCATTAATTGCTCATTAATATATGTGGTTACCTTTTCTTTTCTAGATTTTCATTATAGGCATTTGGATCACTGATTTTAAATATCTCTTCTTTGTTTTTATTTGCAGGTAAAGTGAGAAATTCATTCTAAGCATTGGTTTAGCTTATGTCCACAAATTTTGGTATTTTTATTTTTATTGGTATGCAGTTTGTAATAGTCTCTCACTTGTATTATAATTTCTTCTGGGCTCACAAGTTGTTTAGTAGTGTGTTAAAATTTTTTAATAATATTAAAAATTTTCAAGACATCTTTATGTTTTTTATTTCTAATTTAATTCCATGGCAATGAGAAAAAGCATAGTATGATTTTAATTTTCTGAAATTCCTTGAAACTTTTTTTATTTTCTAATGAATAACTATATGTACATGTGAAAAGAATGTGCATTTTTCTTTTTTTTTTTCTTGAGCATGCATGATATTCTGTACATGCCAATTAAGGTTGGTTGGTCAATATTTCCATCTTCCATATTCATGCTATTTTTTCTACTTGAGAGAAGTATATTGAAAGCCCCACCTATAACTTTTGATTAGCTTATTTATCTTTCTAGATTTAGCAAAGCTTTTTTAGGATCATTTATCTGAAGTAAAGTTTAGCATGATGAAATATCCTTCATTCTGATAGTTCTTATTTTGAAATCTGTTTTCAATGATATTAATATACCCACACTTGTTTCCTTCTAATAGCTTATTACGTAGTAAATCAGATTTCAACCTTTTAATTTCAGCTTATTTGCATCATTAATATTTTAAGTGAGTTTTTTAAAAATACTATATAGTTGGGTCATTTATTTTTGCCAATGTGACAAACTCTGCCTTTTTAATATACTGTCAGCTCCCTTTACATTTAGTGTAATTATTGATTTTGTTGGCTTATTCTAGCATATTGTGATCTTGCTACATATTTTCTATTTGGAACGACTTATTTTTCTTTGTTTCTCCTTTGCTGCCTCTTTTTTTGTTTTTGCATTAATGATGTGTTGCTTTTTAAAGTACTGCATTTCACTCTTGGTGGCCAATTTGGTAGGTTATGAAATAGGAAGTAGAAAGGATATTTCATCATGTTAAATTTTTTTAAGAACTCAAAGTCCTAAAATAGCTTCAAAATAAGTTAACACTATTGATTTTTTGCTATGTTAGTTGACTTTTCACAGTGACATCTCTAGGAATTAAAATATAATCATTTAAATCATCTTATCAAAGTATATTTTAATTTGATATTATACTGCCTCCTAGCCATTAAATTACAAGGCAGCAAATGCTATAGACACTTCTAAAATCTTATTCTCAATTTCTGTATTTATTGTACTCCAAACCAATAATAGAAAATCTGAGGACTGAAACCTACCCTTGCATCAAATTTTAAGTAGTGTTGCTTCGGAGAAATATAAGAGAGTTTAGGGGGGCAGATAGAGAGAGGGAAAGAAATAGAAATATATTTGTCAGACTTTGTAAATCCCTCTCCATTCCTTACTCAATAAATGATAGTACCGTTTTCACTCTTTTTCATGTGTGAGGATAAAGATAATACTACTGAGCATGTGATTAGCCATCACTCAGCTTTTAAAGAAGATCAGCCTTTTAATACAGCTCTTAAAGCCAGCATTACAGAAAAAAAAAGAAACAGTTCATTAGAAAATAATTATAACTTCAAATCTAATATATAGCACTAGTATTTAAATTTTGTAATGTTTTGTAATGTACATATTGCATGTTTTTTATTAACAATGGTCAGGTATAACATTTGTAAATACCTTCAAATTATGTCTTTTTTTTTTAATTGTACAACCAATTCCTTAAGTTCTACCTATTAGGAGACTGAACTCTAATAGATCATCATAAACTGCTTGAAAATTCAAATAATGCTTCCATGAATTATAAATCTGTGAATTTCCAGCACTAGCATGGATAAAATTATTTCTAAATACTCCTAACTCTTCCATTTTTCCTAGTAATTGACTTAAGAAGCATATTATTAACTGATTTCATGTGAGCCATTTTTTCGAATAAGATGAATCCTAAGTTTTCAAATAAAATGATAGTTTTTTTTAAACTTTACAAATATTATATAAATGTATCATAAATAATTATTGTGTGATAAATATTTAACTACTGTCTTCTATTGTCTGTCCCTGACCAGGTCGTCAGAAGGCAAGTAAAACAGATTTGTTGCAAATCTGCAGAGAAGTTTTACAATCCAGCAGTAGATATATTCATGAATAAATTAATAAAATAAACAACTCTAAAACAGAAACTACAGCAGATACCATTCCTAAAAATTATACATTCAAAGAGGTCAAATATTAGCAGTATTTAGCATGGTCAAGTAGTCACAAAATTCTTTTCTCGGATATGATTACTAAATTGAGTGCTTATGGGTGAATAGGAGTCGATTGTACAGGTTGGAGAATACAGTGTCATAGAAAATAAGGAGAGTGATTCAAGAAAAACAGAATGCCATGGGTTTTGAAAAATTTTGAGTTATCTAATGATAATAGAAAATCCCATATGATCTTCTATAGAGATAATTACTAACTTTTCAGAGCTATTTGGTGGAAATAATTGAGGTTTGCCATGGGCTGATTGACAATTGTGGTTAGATAGGAAGTGTAGATGATTCTTAACATGGTTTACTCTGAAGAGGAGATTGAACAGTGAATTGGAGGGGGTGTGGGAAAATAGCATTACTAAAGAAGTAACCATTTTTTTATGAGTGAATGAAATCTTTATACACTTTATTGAATGACCTTATAAAGTTCAGTTCAATCTTTATCCCATTAGGAAATATTGAAACATTTTCAAGTCAGCGAAATTATTTTTCCTCGACAATTTAATGTTAAAATATTCCATATTTTAAATAAGATACACTGCCAAATTTATATTAGAGAATTTACATAAATTTACAGTATACCTGTAATAATATATAGATGATTGTTTTGTAAATATTTATATGTTTTAAAATTGAATTACCAATACCATAATATGTAATGTGAAATTATTATATTGTGGTCATATTATATGTTATAGTATATGAAATAATATATGCATATAAAATATGAGATCAGATTATTGATTAAATAAGTACCTAACAATTTTTTTCAAATAAGACGAAGTGCTTATATTAAAACCTAGGAAAATAATATGATTTATAAACTTAAAAACTTATAAAAAATTTATATTAACTAGCCACTAATTTTAATGCTTATTAATTTATGATATATACATATGTATATAAATATATTTTAATATATAAAATATGCAAAAACAGAGCCTTCAAAAATTTTGTACTATTAGGATGATTACATGAATGTGATTTCTCAATATATGATACATTTTAATCTGAAATAAAACTACACTTAAAAGATGAGTTTACTACAATCTGACTTCATTAAGATATTTGGAAATGCCCAGTGGATCATACTGTATCAAACCACTAGTTAGTATAAGATTTGACTTAGGCATTTAGTTGCTTCTGTTTCCCTTTTCTAAATGCACGGTAGAACTTCTATGAGCAGAGATGATCTTAGAAGCTGGCACTTGTGGATCCCAAAAACCCAAAGGCCAATATTGTAGAATGGAAATAGAATATTTGAAGAAAAAGAGGGCACTTTGGTACATGTATAAAACTAAAAATGCTAGAATGGAAATACATTATTTTGAGAAAATTAGGAAGAATGTTTTACTTCTATACTTACCAAGAAACAAATTGTTTCTTAAGAAAATAACTTTTTCAATTGTCAGCTATACCTTTGAGTTAGGTGGCCATATTGAAAAAGAGAATTGCATGCAAGAATCAGTTCAGTTAATAAACTCTTTTGGCACCCAACAAATGCCACTGCCTCAGGCTTATGGCTCTTTGGATTCTGGCAGTAGAAAAAATTGGGATTAAGGCTATAGACAGCTGCTTATACCGCCTGGCAATAGATTTGCTTCAGTACCTCTGAGTTCTATGTAACACTATTTGAATCCAGAAATCTTGATTTTAAAAATATAAGGATATCTTATACATAAAGTGAGCATATTAAATTCCTAACTATTACATTTTATTGCATTCAAGTGCTACCTTTTCCTTTCTTACCCTTCACATGCATTCATTTTTTATTTTCTTTGCAATACAGTCTGCCCGCTTAATTTTTGGACTTGAGATACAGTCTGATAAATTGAGAATTTATATCTCTTTACTCATGTATGATGATGTTCTATACATGCCACTTCTGTTTCAAGTGACAAAAGTAGGAGTAGCAATGTTTGTTATGCATGAAAACATAACCTTGCCCTGTCTCTAAAGTCATAATTAGCAAATTCTCACCCATAAAACCACTCAAAGTAAAAAAGCACAAGCAGAGAACAAAACAAAACCATCTTCTTTTATGTGCTTGTTCTTGCTAGAAACCCAATGCTATGAATGCATATCCTATATCAACAAAATCTACTTTAAACCATTTAAAAATCTCCACAAGTAGGTGGTAGTAAAATTCATTTTCCCATTTGGCAATTATTTTATCACACTTTCTATATACAAGGTATTCTGAAAAACAAAGAAAAAAAATATGAATTTTTTCCCAAGAGAGTGGATGAGATACATCATGTGCTCAGATATCTATAATTGCAAACAGGAAATTTTAAATTGCTTCAAAATGGCACAGTTAAGATCCTTTTAGATTCAAAGAAGTTGTAGATTCCTTGGAGTAAGAAAGAATACTTAATATTTTGTAGAATATTGAAGTTGCAAAGTTTTCCCCAGCCTTGAGGGATTGTTAATATCTATACTTGGAGATTGAGGTATAAAAATTCTGAAAGCAGAAGCATGTATATGGATGTTGGGCAGCTGGAGGGTTGAACTAGGGCAGAGACTACTAATTACCTACAAAATATCCATCTTTTCTTTCTTTCTTGAAAACTAAACTGACTTTATTGCAGGCAACGATGTGGCAATGTAAAGTCTATAGTTCACAGTCTCCATTGTAGCTAGGGGTGGGTCTTACAGGAATGGGATTTGATGACACTCTGGTTCGGATGGAAGGGTACCATTTTACCTTCCCTTCACTCCCTTCCTGCCACAAAGGTGGACAATTCCGTTATGGAGCAACCTTGAGTTCGCAGCTCCATACTATTCAAGGTAGCAAACAATTAAAAAGAGACTGTCTCCAATGACATAAAGCTACCAAACTAATCATGGACTTCTTCCCCTTAATCTCTTTTTGTGAGAGAAAAGTAAACTTCTTCTTCATTTAAACTAATTAGTGTGATTACGCACAGACACTCTCTCTCTCACATACACACACACAAAATCACACAACCCAGGTCTATTTGATTCACTTTTCATTTAGACATGTAAAGTTTGAAGTAAAGCCATTAAATTAAGAAAAAAAAATTAGCCTGACCACAGCACACAGAATGTAAAGTACAGGAAAAGAGATAGATGTGTTTTTCACTGGCAACTACTGGGTCCTGAATTAAGGCCAGCATAATGAGTTTTGTAAAAAGACCTATTATGCATTCAGGTGTAGCAAGATCTCCCTAGTTAATCAGTTTTGCATATTTCACTCATTTATTTTATTCACCCGACCTTTGAAAGCATTTTTAGTGTGAAACCTCATTTAAGAGCATAATAAGTATTCAATTAAATTTTAATAAAATCTGTATGAAAAAGAAAACAGTTTCAAAGTGGTTATGAGATAATAACTTTGGAAATCCCAATGCACAAGACACTGGCACATCAAACTTGGAGAGAGAGGTGAAACTCACCAGGCCAATTGTCTTTCTAGGAATGTGTCCTTCTGGTGTTCGATCTAAGGAAGAGTATAAGATTCAATAGCAGTCAGGAAAGAATTGGAGGCTGTAGCCAGAAAACTAGATTCCCCAAATTTAATATATTAGCAGCATTAAGAATAATTACAGGTGATAGGATGGACAAAAAACAAACAAACAAAAAAAATGAAAATAAACTTTTGAACAAAGTGTTAAATGCTAGAAGGATGTTTTTGTCCCAGTTATAGTAGGTAATAAGCACTTAACTAAGAAGTGCTGGTAAACTGGTATAGATGTGCAGAATAGTTGGGCTCCAGCCTCGCTACTCACTATGTTCTGCGGATCAGCAGAGTTAACATTACCTGTAAGAAATGCAGAATCTTAAGCCTCACGCCAGACCTACTGAATCAGAACCTACATTATAATAAGTTCCTCATTTGGTACTCATGCACCTCAAAAATTGAGAAAAACTGAGTTACAGGTTTGGCTTAGCTGTTTCAGACATGTTCAATTTATAATACCAGATGACCAGGTGTTTGGAGAATCACTACATCCGAGAACCAGCACATATTTTAATAAAGATATGAAATAAGCAGTGGAATGAGTCAATGCTATCTTTTTTTTAGACCTAAAAAGGCCTTGATAAGTAGAAACCAATGGAGAGTGTATTTTGAGGAACATGGTGTTGTCCATAGAAAGCCCATTTTAGATTTAGCAAAAAATTAGAAAAATATTATTGTTACTACCCATGGATAAATTTTTATTTAATTCTAAATATCGAAATATCTTCTTTCCGTTGATCATTCATATTAGTTAAAGTGGTAAAATGGAAGTTCACGAGAGAGACATTCACTAAAGACACTATGTTTTCAAATTGGTAGCCCAACTAGTTCAAATATATAAAATTGATCAAGGATTCTATTTCATTCTTAATATCAAAACCCACATTTCACATGAATGTAATTTACTGAAGCCCCTTCCATTTATACACTCATGTAGTCACTAATTAGGCCAAGCTCATTACATTTGATAAATTTCAAATGACAGCAATGTCACTCATTTACTAAATATATTAGAATTAAGATGTGATTTTCTGATTTTTAAGGATATTCAGTGTATTTTATTTATGCAGATTTTAAGTAATTAATTTGTTAATGGCAATATTACTTTCAGAAATACAGAGTGTGTGTTTTACAACTCTAATGATATTACATTGAAAAATAGACTAAATTCTGCCTTCACTTTTCATTGATATTCAAACTGCATGTTTTATGACCTATCCAGCATGTTACTTTCTAACACTATTTATATCTTGGTTATGGACTATTTATGGTACATTTTTTAAATGCCTTTTTTCAATCAAAAACAGTCTAACTTTCTAATTTGTAATGTTGTCATTATATTGTCACACAACTCCATATTCATAAAAAAACCTCTTTAAAATATTGTGTTCAAATATGAATTTACATTAAGTATAAACTTCAATTTTGTTAGTTGAGGTTATAGAATACTTCAACTTAATTAAAATATGGTGGAGCTAGTGTCTAAAGAAATTATAAATATGCATTGATATAAAGTATATTATAATATTTAGTAAATATGATATTTCCATAAACATCATTCATAAAAATGTATAAATTTGCATATAATTTTTTCTCAAACAAATTAATGCTCTCTCATTTAACTAAGTATAAATAAATTGTAGATTTTAACAAATATTGATAAAATAAAATTTTAAATATTAACTCTATAAAGTACATAAAATAAGCTATTTTCTTTTATATACATTATTTCTTCAAATATAACCATATGTATTTTTCACATATTCTTATGTACTTCTAATTTGACAAAAAGAGAGAGTTGGAAGAAAGAGAAGTTGTGGACAGAAAAGATAGACTTGTGTAAAGTAGACTAGGTAAGACTTTTTTTTTATCTCATTTTAATTATTCCAGTGTTCTGTTTATTATAGTCAAATCATCTAATAATTTGACATATTGTAAGGAAACATAATAATAAGCAGTCAATTAAATTAGAATTAAGTCTGGATAGGGGGAAAATTCTAGGTGGTTGTGACAGAACAACAGTGAAAAGGAATATATAACCGTAGATTCTCCTTCACCTGGACATACAAAGGCATATGCACACTGAAGAAACACTTTTTCAGGAGCTATAAAAACTTCTGTGTAGGAAGTGATATCCCAACTTGTATTATCTCCGAATTGGATATTTAGGTCTTCCTATCAAGAATGTGGTGGCAGTAGGCTCTTCTAATCAGAGAAGATCCTATTAAGTCAGCAATTTCCCTTCAACTACCATTGATTTACAATAAATTTTTTTTAAACTTTTATTTCTTTCCTCTCATTAAAATAAACAACCCTGAAAGTAATATATTCCCTAAAAAAATAAAATAAAAAGTAGGAAAAAGGAAAAAGAACAACTAATTTGCCAGATATGAGGTATAAATGCATATTAATGAAATCAAACTCTACAATTGAAGATAGTAAAGTATTTGTGAGGAATTAGGCAAATCGCAGTAGGAGAAGAAGGAGGGAGGTTAAAATGCAAACCTTCTCTGTAATTCCTCACACGGCTCTCTTTTCTCGTGGGTGAATATGAGCATGTCCTGGTATTGAACAGACTGCTTGAACATGAAGACAGTTGAGCTTAGTTGTGTCTTAGTTGCTTAGCTACTAAAACAAACATTATACAGTGAGTTGGTTTAGACAATAGGAATTTACTGGTTCATGGTTTTGAGGATAGGTGAAATCTAAAATCAAGGTGTCAGCAAAACAATGCTTTCTCCCAGAAGAAAGTAGCATCCTGGGGTTGGCTGCTGGTGATCCTTGGACCTTGACTTTCCCATCACATGGCAGTGCTTGTCCTGTCTCTTGCAGGTCCCATGACTTCCAATTCCTGTACACTCCCGATGCTGTCTCTCTCTTTCTCTCTTTCTGAATCTCAGCCTACTTATCAAGGGCTTCAGTAAACAGAATTGATGTCCAATCTGATTGAACCACATGTTTACTGAAGAAACAATTTGAACAAACCTTATTTACAATGAGGCCACAGTTACCAGAATGTGGACAAAGACTAAGAACCTGTCCAAACTCGGGCACACAATTCAATCCACCCAAGCCCATAATAGAAAATGCTTGGTGTAGCCAATTGTTAGAAAAGATCTGTGTGTTTGTATAATGAAATCTCCTGCAGTGGTGGTAGAAGCCTGGATGTGTGAAGACATTCCTGCTGAGATCAAGGCAGAGCACCCAAGATATGTTAACCAAGAGTCATTGTTTTGATAATGCTTATTGACATATTCAGAAAGAAATGTCAGAAAGATTGAAAACTGGAAAGAAGAAATTTGCAATGCACATAATTAACAACATTTTTATATCAAGATTATATAAAATTCATATAGAAAATGAGAACTAATCCACTAATAGGAGATAAAAAAGACTTGAGGATAAAGAAGCCAGATATTATCAGCAATCCTGGTGCAATAATTTAAAAATGTGGTCAATAAGAATTATAGGTGTGATAACAAGGTTTCTAGTTGGCCAAGATGTCAGTGCAAAATACTTCCAGCTTTGAACAGCTAGAAATAATTGCCAGAATCATCTTTCTCAGAACTCCAGAAAATATTTGGACGGTTGTAGAAACTAGGCGAGTGCCAAATCAAGAAAATGCAGCTTTTGCAGTTCAAACAGAAATGTTAGGTTCTATATATGGTAATGCAATAAAATAAAAAATGAAAATCCATGGAATTGCATTATGCAAACATGGGACCTTAAGTTAAACCATGAACTGTAGTTAATAATGAAGTTATAAAAGATGTGCTTTCATAAATGGTAACAAATGTACCACACCAATGCAAAATGTTAATAATAGGGTAGCATATGGGAATCCTGTAATTTATTCATGATTATCTGTAAACCTATGTCTTCTCTAAAAAGAATAATTTAGAAATGATAGGAGAATTCCATGGCATTCTTTCTGACTCTTCTTGCAATCTCACCTCAGTTCACTATGTTATGATAAATCTACGGTTTTTAGGCATACAATGCATAAAGATATGCTTTGTGACAAGAAGAACAAAGAAATGGTGGGGCAGAGGTGTACAGGAACATGCATACACATGTGCATGCTATGTGTATGCAATTGAAGTTAACTTGGTATCAAGTTAGATTTGATTATTATAGGTTTAGTATGTTAAATTTAAGCACCATGGTATCCATGAAGAAAACATCTGGAAAAAATATATGGAAAGAAATTAAAATGGTATATTACAAAAAAAATCAAATAAATGTGAAAGTAGATATTAGTGGGAAATTGAGAGCATAAAAAGATATAAAACTTTCAGAGCAAATCAATGAAATGGTAGAAGAAAGCCAAGCCTTATCAGAAGTTACTTTAAATGTAAATGGATTAAATTCTCCAGTCAAAGTCAGAGCTTTTATAATTGATAACAGCATAATTTTAAAAATGCCAATGAAACTGCACTATACAAACAAAAAACCGTAAGCTCAAACATGGACTATGTTTATGTTTAACAGTAAAATTATAAAAATGTGCTTTTATCAATGGTAACAAACGCACAACACCAATTCAAGATGATAGTAGTGTGGCATATGGGAATTGGTATTTTATACATGATTGTTCTGTAAACACACACATTCTTTAATAAGAAAAATAAAAATAAAAAGACATATTGATAATGTGGTATATTGAAGCTGTATGTTCCCCAGGAAAACATGGTCTTAAATTTAATCTATTTCTGTACGTGTAAACCAATTGTAAATAAGAATTTCTGATGAGGTTACTTCAATTAAAGCGTGTCCCATCTCAGTCAGGATGGGTCTTAATTCTACTACTACTGGGGTCCTTTTGAAAAGTATGAAATTCAGATGGACAAAGATAAAAGCAACTAGAAGCAAGGAGCTGAAATGGAATCTGGAAGAGAAGGAAGGGACAGGGGGATGATGCCAGGTGCTTTGCCATGTGACAAACTAAGGACCAAAGATCAGCAGCATTCAGTCCCAGAATGGTGGTCTTTGGGAAGAAAGCATTACCTTGATGAAAACTTGATTTGGAATTTATTTTAGCCTCAAAACTATAAGCTAATAAATTCTTGCTGTTTAAGCCAACCCATTTCACCGTCTTTTCTTGAGCAGCCTAGAAAACTAAAACAGAAAGAATGGAAAAAATGTCAAGAACCCAAAATATGCTGTTTATAAGTACTCACCTTAAATTTGAAGCAAATTGAAGGTGAATGGATTAAAAAATAAATATACCATGCAAATAACAGCCAAAAGTGAGCTGGAGTAGCTATACTAATATCAAACAAAATAGAGTTAAGTAAAAAACAATAGAGAAGGAGAAAGAGGACACTATATAATTTTAAAGTGGTCAATGCAATAAGAAGACATAACATATATAATTCTTATGTCATATACATATCATTATATACATACACACACACACACAAACCTAGTTGCAGAAACCCAAAATGTATGAAGAAAATATCGACAGTTCTGAAGGCTGAAATAGGTGGTCCTATATTAATGGTAGGAGATTACAATATAACACTTTCAATCATGGATAGCTACCTAGAAAGAAAATAAGAGAATAGAAGACTTGAACAAAACTAGAAACCACTACACCTAACAGATTCACATAAAATATCATGCAGCATAATATACATTCAAATCTAATGCAAATGAATCATTCTCCATGCTAGACCACATCTTAGGTCCCAACACAATGGAATGAACTAAAACAGAGCAAGAACCAGAAAATTCACAAATAGGGAATTTTAAAAACACACTTTTAGCCAATGGCTCAAAGAAGAAATCATAAGAAAAATTAGAAAACATTTTGATGCAAATAAAAACAAAACACAAAATACCAAAACTTATCAAATGCAGCAAAAGAAGTCCGATGAGAGAAATTTATACATCTAAATGCCTATATTAAGAAGAAAGATCTCAAATCAGAGACCTAACATCTAAAGTAGGGGATATAGAAAGTTTGCAAACTAAATGCAAAGTGAGAAAAGGTAAGGAAATTACAAAGATTAGAATAGAGATAAGTGAAATAGAAAATAAAGAAAGAGTGAGTGAGAGAGAGAGAGGAAGAGAAAGAAATCACCCAAGCTAAAAGGTGGTTCTTTGTAAAGGTCAATAAAATTCACATTCCTTTAGCTGGTCTGAAAAAAGAAAAGAGAGAGAGGAGTCAAATACTATAGTCAGAAATGAAAGGGGGAACATGACTGTCAACCCACCTCAAAATAAAAAAAAGGAGCATAACTATGAACAATTTTATATAAACATATTAACCTAAATGAAAACTTTAAATTACTAGAAACATACAAACTACTCACACTGACTCAAGAAGAAATAGAACAATCTCAACAAACTAATAACTAGTAAAAAAAAAATTGAATTTGTAATCAAAATCCTCCCAAGAAAGAAAAGCCCAAGACCAGTTGGTTACACAAAGGGATTTTACCAAACATTGCAAAATAGATATAACACCTATCATGCTCATATGCTTCCAAATGTTGAAGAGGAAGGACTATTTCCTACCTCATTCTCTAATGACAAAATCATAGTAATATCAAAGCCGAATACAGATAACACAGAAAAGAAAATTACAGACAAATGTTCTTTATGACTATATATGAAAAATCCCCTCAAAATGCTAGCACACTGACTCTGTGCATTAAAAGAATTATGTACCATGATCAAGTGTAATCTAGCTCAGGTGTGCAAGAGTCGCTCAACATAAAAAAATATATTAATAAACCACATTAAAAGAATAAACAACAAAAGAAACACATGATATTCTAAATTAGTGCAGAAAAGGCATTTGTCAAAACCCTGGCCCCATTCTCCATACAAGCATATAGACACCAAAAAATAGAGGAATTGTCTTCAACATGATAAAGGGTATGTAAAAAAAATAAACAAACCAAAAACACAGCTAATATGATATTCAATGATGAAATAGTGAACTCTTTCTTTCTAAGATAAGGAACAAGAGAAAACTGCCCACTGTCACCACTAGTATTAAATTGTACTAGAAGTTCTAGCCAGAGAAATTAGACAAGAAAAAGAAATAAAACACACTCAAAATGGAAAAGAAGAAATAAAATATTTTCCTATTTTCAAATGTATGTTTTATATAGAAAGTCCTGAAAAATTCAAAGCAAAGCTTTTAGAGGTAATAAAGAAATTCAACAACGTGTTGGGGTACAATGTAAATAAGCAAAAATTAGTGTTTTTATATACTGGTAATGAGCAATCTGATGAGGAAGTCAATGAAACATGTCATTTATATAACAGCGACTAAAAGAATAATATATCCAGATATAAATCTAACCAAGGATTTAAAGGATTTGCACATAGAAATCTATGAGAGACTGTTAAAAGAAATCAGACACCTAATAAATGGAAAGACATTCTGTGTTCATGTATCGATGACTAAATTTCATTAAGATGTCAAATCTACCCAATGTGATTTACAGATTTAATGCAATCCCAGTCAAAGCTACAGCATATTTTTTTCAAAAGTATAAAATCCAATCATCATATTTAGATTAAAAATCTGGAAAAGAAGAATGGAATTGGAGGATTCACACTTGCCGGATATGAATCTTATAACAAAGCTACAATAATCAAAACGGCATGCTTCAGATATAAAACCTCACATCTAGGTCAATTGATTTTGTTTTTTTTTGTATGCTGCATGATAGTAGTCATATTTCATTCTTTTTTCATGTAAGCATCCACTTATTGCAGCACCATTGGCTGAATTTTTGTTTGTTTGTTTACTTGTTTGTTTAGGAAGTGCATCGACCAGGAATCTAACCCTGGTCTCCTGCATGGCAGGTGAGAATTCTCTCACTGAACTACCCTTGCACCCCCTAGGCCAATTGATTTTTGACAAGGGTTTCAAGTCCACTCAACAGGGAAAGAATAGTCTCTTCAACCAAAGGTGCTGAGAAGACTGGATATGCATATGTGAAGGAATGAAGGTGGACTTCTACCTCACACCATATAAAAAAATTAGCTCAAAATTGACCAAAGGTCTAAATATAAGAACAAAAAGCATAAAACTCCGTGAAGAAAACTATGGAAGCAAATTCAGGACCTAATGTTAGGCAATGTTTTCTTATGTTTTACACCAAAAATATGATACAGGTAAGAGTTAGTAGACAAATAGTGTTGCATCAAAATGAATGCTTTTGTGAATTACGGGACTTCATCATGAATGTAAAAAAGCAAACCACAGAATGTGAATAAATAGTTGGAAACCACATATGACAAGGGTCAAATTTCCAAAATTTATAAAATAATCCTATAACTCAACAACAAAAAGACAAATAACACAATTTTAAAATGTGCAAAAGGCTTGGATCAATATTTCCTCAAAGAAGGTATATACAAATGGGCTTAAAAGCACATGGAAAGATGCTCAACATCAAAAATCATTTGAGAAATGCAAATCAAAACCACAATGAAATATCGTGCCCCCATATTAGAGTGGCTTCTATTAAATAAGCAAAAAATTGCATGCTTTGGAGAAGATGAGGAAAATTAGGAATACTCATCATTGTTAGTAGGGACATTGCAGCTCCAGTGGAGGACAGTTCGGTGGTTATTCAAAAAGTTAAGTATAGAATTACCATATGGCCCAGCAATCCATCTTCTAGGTTTATACTAACAATAATTGAAAGCAAGGCAACAAACAGATATTTGCACACCAATGTTCATAGTGTTATTATTCATAATTGCCAACAAATGGAAGCAAACCAATTTCCCACCAACTGAGGAATGAATAAGAAAAGTGTGGTATATACATAAAATGTAATATTATATCTGTGACAAGATGGAGGAACTTTTAGGACATCACACTGAATAAAATAAGCCGGATTCAAAAGGGCAAATATTGTCTGATCTCACTGATATGAAATAATTAGAATAAGCAAATTCTTAGATTCAGAAACCATAGTACTGCTTACTAAGGACCAGGGTAGGGGTAGGAAATGGGAAATTAAAACTTTATTGGCATGAGGTTGTTTGAGATGTCTGAAAGTTTTTAAATGGATAGTGGGGTTTAGCACACTGTTTTTTAAATATTTTTATTGGCAAAACTTCACACATGTACAGTCTATACATGGTGTAAGATCAATGACTCACGGTATCATCACATAGTTGTATATTCATCACCATGATTATATTTTATAACATTTGCATCACTCTTGAAAAAGAAATAAAAAGAAAAAAGAAAAAACTCATGCATCCCAAACCCCTTACCCGTACTCTCATTGACCACTTGTATTTCTATCTATCCAATTTATGTTATCCCTACTATTTACTTATTATCCATATTTTTACTCATCTGTCCATACCCTGGATAAAAGAAGCATCAGACACAAGGTTTCCACAATCACCTAGTCAAATGCTTCAGGTACTGCCCTCCAGTCACTCCAATACACCATAAACTAAAAAAGGGATATCTGTATAAGGAAGGCATAAGAATAACTTCCAGGATAAGCTCTTGAGGCTGTTTGAAATCTCTCAGCCACTGACACTTTTCATCTCATGTCTCTCTTCTGCCTTTTGATCAAGAAGGCTCTCACAATCCATTGATGCAGGGTCCCAACTGATCCCAGGAGTTCTGTCCCTCATTGCCAGGGACATTTACACCACTGGGAGTCATCACCCACACAGGCAAGGGAGGGCAGTGAGTTCACCTGCTGAATTGACCACATCTGAGCAACAAAAGAAGTTCTCTGACAGTGACTCTTAGGCATAATTTTAAGTAGGCTTAGCCTGTCTATTGCAGGAATAAGTTTCACAGGGGCAAACCCCAAGATTAAGAACTCAGCCTATTGATTTGGTAGTACCCACTGCTTGCAAGAATATCAGAAATTCTCCAAATGGGGAAGTAAAATATTTCCTTTTTTTTTTTTTTGTCCCAAGTCCCCCAAGGGGGTTTTGCAAATACTTCTTTTTTCTTAGTCCAAATTACTCTGGAATACATTGGAGCATCACACTAACCTGGACAAACAAAATCTCCACCCTATTTAAGATTCCATGAACTTATGATGTTCAACTAAACTAATCATACAAGTTAAATTAGGTAATGTACTACCAAAAATATAAATTTTGCACCAAATAAACATCTCTCCCTTTGGTTTTACACAGAATTTGAAGTTTTAAAATTTGGATGATATCATCCTTTACCTTGTATTCTGATACACCTTAGTCCTATCCAGATCAGTTTCCTTCATTTCTCTAGTTGAAGTATGATCCCTTTTTTCAACTTTCTGCACAGTTCCTGTATGGGGTACTGCTCACTTTCATAGCTTCAGAGCTCCAACTCTGAGTCTCAGGTGTCACATAAATATCTGAAGTTTCTGGGAATGACCAGATTATATACAAACAGCTAAGTATCTCAGAATTTAGAATTAACAGTTACAGCTCCTGAATATATGTGACTGCTATAAGAGCTTACAATCCAGCATCCAATATCTTGAATGTACTTAACACCACTAAATTATATATTTGAATGTGGTTAAAAAGGAAAATTTTGCTAGAATAAAAATAAACAATAGAAGTGTACAATATAGTGAGCCCTAATGTAAACTATGGACTAACAGTATAATGATATTGTTTCATCAATTTTTACATTGCTACACTACTGCTAAGTGTTACAAATAAGGAAATCTTTGAATAGTGTTAACAAGGATATATGGAACTCTGTATTTTCCACATGAACTTCCCTAAACTTACAACATCTCTAATTTTAAAAAATGAGAGAAAAAAAGTCCTATAACAATAAGTATTGGCAAGGATGGGAAACAAACTGATAAATTGATAACAGGGGCATAAATTTGTACAACTACCTTGGGAAATAATTTATGATATCTCATAAAATGAAAATAATGCTAATATTCAATGTAGTTGTACATGTGCACTAAAGGACACATGTGAAGATATCCATGTAAGCATTGTTGTATTAAACAGAAAACTAGAAACATTACAAAAATGTTCATCCACAGTAAAATGATTAAATACTCAGAGAGTTTTCAACATTAATGTAAGGGATGTACTGCAGTGGTATATACATACTAGCACAAATTAAATTCAGGAGTCTATTTTTATGAAAAAATATTCCAGAAGATTACAGAATAATAACCGAACAAGATGTAAAAATAAGTCATATATTTTTTACGGCTAGAAATTTGTGGAAAAGTATAAATAAATTTATGGCAATTTTTTGCCATAATATCTACAAAAATCATACACATGGTTATTTCTACAGTTACAGGAGGATAATAGAATGTAGTCTGGAAAATCACACATGGGCCCTCAATTTTTGAAGTAACGTAATTTCATCTGTAATTTAGGAGAATATTACTCGTTGTTATGATGTTCATGAATAACAAAATATATTGATATTTTCAGTAGAATTTGTTTTGCACAGTATAATTTAGAGCAGGCAGAAATATTTTTCTGAGCCTTATGTATATACAGAAAAAAAATTCCATTCTGCTATCAGGCTAAAATATTATATCATTGTTTGAAATGCTATAAAAATGTAACAAAATTCAACAGAGTATTATTTGGGAATTTTGAAAAAGTAGCTAAACGGTATGTTTTCTTTCTTATCTCAAAGTTTGACCCACTCACTGTCCACTTTGATATTGGGTAATATCAAAGAAAGTTAATTCAGCAATTTCTTCCGCACTTAATGGGAATTATCAAATAAATAAATCATTTTAAGCTTTCCATATATATTGCAATATTTTGCTTCCATATAAACTGCAATATTTTACTTTCTGCTTAAGTCATTTTAGACAGGCCATTAAAATTAAAAAGTGCTGATCAGAAAATGCCATTTACTATCTGCCACCTGGTGGAAGTCATCTAGAACTACAAGAGCAAGTGATTTTTTTTCTTTTTTTTCTTTTCTGGCTATCCTTCTATTCTCCCCAAATAGAATTTATAACTTAAAGCAAATGTAAGGGATAGTAGGATAGGTTTTATTTAGCCTTACTTTTCCACAGACACATAAAATTATTTTGGACAAATTATGCAATCTCCTAATTGAATAATATTGATAGCATATTACAATCTCTTAAGCAAAAATATATAATCAATAAAGTGCTAAGGAAATATTACATGATCTGAAATACTTCTATAAGAAACAACACTTATACTCCATTGTAATATATGCCAAAAATAAATCTCCTGTGTTTTTATTTTCATAAGTTTTAGACTATAATGAAACAAACATAGCTACAAAACAATAGCTACAAAACAATCACATTTTGAGCACTTCTTAGTTGTTACTTTAGTTCTCAAACCCAGAAATATAAATAAACATTTGTCAGTGGAATATCTTCTGTATAATATATGTTACATTTTATGATATTTAAGCCCAGGTCTTCATCATCTGAGGCATCACTTTCAGTTGCACTGAAAAAAGGAATATCCGGACTGCTGATTTGTCTGTGCCGTTTCTCAACTTCTCATAATACTACATTTTGTTTGCATACTTTTAGCCACCTTTATTGTTCATTTATTTAGTTAAAAAATGAAAAAAATCATATAAAGCTTTTTAAAACTAAAAATAGTTGTATTCGTTGCCCAGTTCTGTATAGATAGCACAAAGCACCAGTTATTGCCTTCAATATTATTCATCACATGAAGGAATTGAGCTGAAATAACTATGCTAAAACCATATACAATGATCCAGATCTTTTTGCAAGATTAACTCTGTAAACTCCCAAGAAAATAAAGAAAAATATTCTATAGATTTTTAACCCAGTATAAGAATTCCCTACTTATAATATACCTTGATTTTGGTGTCTAAAATGGACTCTAGACAGATACTCACTAATCCGAAATAATCTTATGGTCATTTGATTCAAAGTCTTAAAGTCAGAGAATTGACATGTTTAACCTAGCATTTGATAGTAACTGCACGTAGGGGTAGGAGATACAGATTTACAGGCCAAATTTCTTGGGTAGTCGGATCTCTTTCTCAACTAATTCCACTCTTGATATGGATCACTGAGTAATTGGGTGAAGATAATTCCCCAAAGAATTTGGACTAATCCATAAAGGAGAAAAGATTTAAAGACATAGGCAAGATAATAAAGCATAATAATAGATAAAAACTAATGACATATTAAGACGAAAATGGCGATGATGTTGTCTCAATTAACTTGGTTAGGGAAGACTGGGGTTTACTTTAGTGTAAGAGTCAATATAAGAGGCCAGCGACCAAAAATTCCAAGTCATCAGCTGATCGAAAGACATCTCTAATGGTAATGTTAAAATACTTACAGAAGATTAATAAATAGATAAGAAGTTTGAAATTAAGCTGGACACTTTCCTTTGGAAGTGAGTAAAAGTTTCTAGGGCCTGGTAAGTAACTGCAGAAGAAAAAAAAAAAAAAAACACCTAATAGAAAGACAAGAAAGTTAGAAAACGGGTTATACGAAGTAATATCTTCAACGGAAGAACAATCTTTGAACAAAAAGCTAAGTATAGAAGACTAGAAAACAACATTAGTTTGGGAGTTTCCCAGCCGGTATTTATACGGCTATGATGCCATTACCTATTCAAATATGCACCAAAAAAAGAGAGAAATTATGGGCTCTCTGGGTCTAGACAATCAAAATTGCACGCTGCTGCAGCTGTGCGCTGTAATCCTGCTGCCTGTCCACCAACACACGGTCTCGAGATCCATTCCTGCTGACACATTAATTTGTTGCTGCAGTTTTAGGAATTTCTCATTGATGCATGTTTGTTGAGTTCACTACCTACAGTAAGCTGTCTATTTGGCCAAATTAATCACAAAATGCGGGTTTCTTAATTGTAACCCCCAAACAGATTTTTCCACTCTATTTTTTTTATTTTACATGGGCAGGCACTGGTAATCAAACCCGGGTCTCCAGAGTGGCAGGTGAGAACCCCGCCAGTAAGCCACCGTGGGCCACCCTCCACTCTATTTTTTATATCACCCTCACCAGAGTTCTTAATACATTCCCATTTTATACTTTAATCATTTAAACTAAATGCAAACCTGTTTTGCCGTTCAAACCTATCTTTATGTACAAAATAGATTGAACTCAATAATGTGTGTTACTATTATTTTTTTGTTTTGTTTTAAACTTAAATAAATTTAATTTGGGGGGAAGGGTGTGTGTGTTTATGTGCAAATGCATGCATTTTTCTCAGACTTCAGAGATAAAGTACTTTTCCTTGTATAACCAACGCTATCATCTCTAACATCTAAATTGATGATTCTCCTCACAGCTCTCAGAGTTCTGCAATTACCTAAACAAAGAAGAACTTTATTTGAATCATATTAAGTTATCTTTATTGATATGTGTATCACAGACATTGCCATTCCTCAGTAAAGCTGTAAAAATTGAGATTTTCATGTTAAAAAAGTATGATCTTTTCAATTCCCTCACATCTTTATACTTTCTGATTTGGCCCTTCCTCCTTATTGTTAATTCATTGCCACAGAGTACTTGCCAAGAGTACATTACTATTATTCATTTGAGCAAAGCTCATGAAAACAATCCAAGATTTTAATGCCCTTTATTTACTACTATATCTCATATGTCAATGGGAATGGAGCAGTAACAGCAGTTGTTTCTATTGTCTACTTTTCATGCTTCAGACATGAGTAGTGTTACCGGACAAAGGCCATGGGTTCTTTCACCCAATGACTCAATAACCAATTCCTGAGACACTGGGGTTTCAAAAAGAGGAAGAGTTTATTACTAGGCATGTAGTAGGAGAGCAGATGGTCTAGTGGCCCAAAATCTGTCTCCCTAATTATAGTAATTCTAATAGCGTTATTAGAGAAAGGATGGGCAGGGTTTAGGATAATGAGCACAGTGACCCCAGATGATGTAACCAGGAGTGATCTGATTATTGAGCATGTGCAGATTGATTACATGCTTAGCCACAGAATGTTAGAAAGAAAATAGCAAAATGAGGTATAGATGACTTGTAGGTTAATGTCTAAGCTACTGTACATGAGGCAGGCCCACTTCAGTTAGATCCAGTCTCAAAGTAATCAAGATCATTTTGAACTTGGAGTGGGTTAGTTCAGGGAGGACACAAGACCCTTCATTAACAGACTTTTAGTAATTACAAGACTCTAAAGTTGAAATGGTGGCTAGCTAGGTACAGATGAAAATTAGTCACATAGTTTTTACAATCACAGAGGCAGAAGATAAAGGTTTCAAAACATTATCATACATCAAGGCATCTGGGTTACGATTTAGAGATTTCAGGAATTTCCCTTTGTCTATTCCAAGATAGCAGAAAGCAAAAAGGAATATCTGTATAATGATTCAGTAATCAAAATTATCCCTTAAATCCTGATTTCTCAGTTACAGTAGTGGGGCTAGACACTGCCTCATGAGTCACAGTGTTCCTCTGCTCAAAATCTTCCACAAAATGAACTTATTGAGCACAGAAAGCCAGAATTTCTCCCTACATGAATCTACATATAAGCTCTGCCCCTTGGACCTTATATATTTTTCACCCAGACCAAACCAATCTTGCCAGATGAATTTCAATCCTCATTATTTTGAAATCTTTCTATTACAACTCCCATTATTTGGGGGAATTGCCCCATTATTATTTTATAATCAGTGTTAATTATATTACTTGAATAAAGTTAAAGTAAATAAGAGTAAAGCTCTTACTAACATAACTCTACTTACTTTTATCTTTTTATTGATATTCTCTCTTTGCTCTTTGATGAAGCATGGTCATCATGTCTGCCTTTCTTTCTTTTTTTTGTTTTGGAAGGGCAGGCACCGGAAATCGAACCTGGCTTTCGGCAGGCCAGAACTCTGCCACTGAGCCATCATGACCTGCCATGCCTTTATTTCTTTAAGAACGATTATCTTTAATTTTTTGAATATATTTATAATTACTATTGTGAATGCTTGTTTACTGATACCACCATCTGTATATCGTCAAAAGAAGTTTCTATTGCCTGCTTTTTTTTTTTTTACTTGTGGATGGGCCATATTTTCCTCTATTTTTTTGCGTTTATTATGCATTTTTCATTGAAAACTGGACATTTTAGATAATATGATCTAGAAATTCCGGATATTGTCTTCTCACATCAAACCCCACCCCCTGGTTTGTTGCTGTTCTTGGTGCTAGTGGTGTTTATTGGTAATTGTTTATTTGTTACGTGGCATCAATGGGTTAATTTCCCAAAACCAATTTCACCTGAAGTTGCTACTTCTGACATCTTTGCTCAGATATCACCCCGGCCTCCCACTGGTTTTCTTTGCCAGCTGATGAGCCTTGGTGGGGCTTTTTTTCTTTTGTCTTTGGTTTGGCTAACCTGAGGCTCCCTCTGGGCTAGCATGAACCACTAATTGGTCAAAGGTCATGTTTTGTATTTTTATACTCTATCATTAGAAGTGTGTATAGCTTGGAGGCTGCCAGCAATGAAATTTATGCGTTTGTTCCATTTTCAGTCAGGGACTATCAACTTGGAGTTTCTCTTCACAATCATGACTAACAAGGTACAGCTTTGTTCATTCTTAGAATCTTCCAGAATGCCATGGCTTATTATGATTTTATTTCTAATCCTGGCTACCTAGTCAGTACCTCTGGGTCAGAGTAGCTTGTTGCTCAATGTTTGCTTAGAACTTGTGTTTAAGTTTACTGATACCACCATCTGTATATCGTCAAAAGAAATTTCTATTGCCTGCTTTTTTTTTTTTTACTTGTGAATGGGCCATATTTTCCTCTATTTTTTTGCGTTTATTATACATTTTTCATTGAAAACTGGACATTTTAGATAATATGATCTAGAAATTCTGGATATTGTCTTCTCACATCAAACCCCACCCCCTGGTTTGTTGCTGTTCTTGGTGCTAGTGGTGTTTATTGGTAATTGTTTATTTGTTACGTGACATCAATAGGTTAATTTCCCAAAACCAATTTCACCTGAAGTTGCATCTTCTGACATCCCTGCTCAGATTTTCTTCCAGCTTTTGTTCTTTTGTCTTTGGTTTGGCAACCTGAGGCTCCCTCTGGGCTAGCATGAACCACTAATTGGTCAAAGGTTATGTTTTGTATTTTTATACTCTATCATTAGAAGTGTGTATAGCTTGGAGGCTGCCAGCAATGAAATTTATGCGTTTGTTCCATTTTCAGTCAGGGACTAGCGACTTGGAGTTTCTCTTCACAATCATGACTAACAAGGTACAGCTTTGTTCATTCTTAGAATCTTCCAGAATGCCATGGCTTATTATGATTTTATTTCTAATCCTGGCTACCTAGTCAGTACCCCTGGGTCAGAGTAGCTTGTTGCTCAACGTTTGCTTAGAACTTATGTTTCAGCCCCTGTGCTGGTAAGGATGCTGCCTTCTGTTGATAGGTCTGTGTGTGGCTTGCTGAATGTTTTCAGGTCTGCCCCACATTCTGTTGTGATTGGGCCTCCTCCTAAGTGTCTACTCACGGAAACCATATAGCCCAGCACACGTACAGAGTCTTCTTGACCGTCAGAGTTGAACATGATCTCCAGAGGCCTCTTCTTGGCTGTGTCTTTTTCTGATTCTCTACAACTATGCTGCTTTGTTTGCATCATAGAGTAACCAGCTTCCTTTTAATTGCTTTCCACCAAAATCTCCATTATTGTTGTTTTTATAATGACCTTGGAAATGAAGTTCTCCACACTGCGTTTCAAATAAAAGTGAATCCTCTCAGGTAAAGATGTGGATTCTTAGGGCCTGCCTTTCTTCCATCAGGCAGCATCCCTGCGTCACTGCACCGGAGTTGAAATGGGAACTGGGGTTTCATTGTCTAGTAACCTACCTCATTCTACAAGTGGGCATGGGGAAGAGTGGTGATCACTTTTCTGCTAGGCTAAGTCCTCACGGTTTGGAACCCCCACTCTTCGTGCAATTTTGCAATAGAACACTCAGGGATCAGTGTTCTCTGTGGCCATGCCTGGAGTAGAGCGTCTACTCTATGATTGGAAGCTGGAAAGGAGAAAGGAGACTCAATCTTCTCAGAAGCTCTTGCCTGGAATAGATCTGCTACATGGGCCTGGGAAGCGTAAGAAATGCCAGCAGCCTTCCCCTTCCAGGGTGAAAGCATAACCCCAGACTAAGAGCTGGGATGGAGAGACTTGTTGTCTTCTTGGCAAGACCAGCCTGGATTTGAGAACTCATGGTATAGCTTCCATAACACAGCACTAAGGCTGGGCTGGGGCGGGAAGGCTAAGCATACCAGTCATGATACAAATGCTTCAAGTAAAAACACACTGATTGCCTTTTTCTGTATAGGAAGATTTTCTTAAAAAAAAAAAAAAAAAAAAGCACAATTTTCAGAGATTAACACTTTTTGTTTCTTTAGTCCTTTTCACCAGTCATATTGCTGTTTTGCTGGTGAAATGGTCCACTGAGTTCTTTACTTCACCATTCCTGAAGTCCACCTTTGTGAAATTTAGTAATATTATTAAGGTATCTTCTGGTTTCCTTTGTTTCTAACAAGAAGTAGATATTTGAATTTTTCCTACTTTCTCTGTAACATTTCTTAGTTCTCTTGCTGATTTTGAGATATACTCTTTATATTTATTTTAATCAGTTTGGCTGTGATGTGATTATACTTTCCTTTTTCTTATTCTATTTTTTTCATTTTGTTTCAAGTTGGCAATTCTTAAACAAGTAACTTTCTTTTTTTCATCAAATTTGGGAAATTTTATTTCATGATTATTCAGGCTTTATTTTGCAAGCAATTTATTTTCTTCTTTATACTTTAATACATTAATAACATGTATATCAGACTTTCCATAATATTTCCGCTGGTCTCTGAGGTTCCATTCATTTTTCTAGAATGGATTTTATCTCTCTTCTTCAAAATCAGATAAACCGAAATGCTCTATTTTTAAATACACTCATTGATTCTTTTGTATGTTATAATCTGTTAAATTCATTTAGTTTTCATTTTAATGCCAGATATTGTATCTTTTACATATAAAATTTCATTTTAATACACTTTTTATTTATCTTCATAGATTTCCTATCTTTACATTCACTATGAAAATATTTCCTTTATATCCTAGTGCAGAATAATAATAGTTTTTTAAAACATTGTGTTATACCATAATTTCAGACAACTCAAGATTTTTCCTCATTGACTTTCTTTGGCTTTACTATGGATGATTTTATCTTATTTATGTATATGCTGAGTAAATTTAGGTTGTATCTCGGACATTGTGGTACACACACTATAGAGACTCCAAATTCCGTTTTATTGTTCTGAAGTTCAGTTATCTTAGCCATCTCTAGTCTGTTTAGAATCTCCCTGGTTTTCACCTGTTATGTGCCCCGGAAAAGCCATGTTCTTCTAATCCAGTCTTGTGGGAGCACACCCATTGTTGAGTGTGACCTTTTGATTATGTTGTTTCCATGGAGATGTGACCCACCCATTGTGAATGTGACCTTTTGATTAGGTTGTTCCCATGGAGGTGTGACCCATCCAATTCAAGGTCAGTCTTAATCATTTTACTGGAGTCCTTTATGAAGGGAATAAAAGGCTGATAACATAGAGAAAGCTCAGAGGCTACATAGAGAGCAGAGACATGAAACCAGATGCAGACATTTGGAGAGCTAAGCTAAGAAAGGAAACCAGAGTCTGCCGTAAAGAAGCTAAGTGAGGACCCACAGGTGCTTAGGGAGAAAGCCACAGGAAACAGGAGCTGAGAGAGTCAACTGAAACGAGAAGCTGGGAGAGAAGGACAGCGGACATCACCATACGCCTTCCCATGTGACAGGGAAATCCTGGGCACCATCAGCTTTTCTTCAGAGTCAAGGTATCCTTCTCTTGATGCCCTAGTTTAGACAGTTTTATGGTCTTAGAAATGAAAACTTGAAGCTTAATATATTCCCTTTGTAAAAGCCAATACATTTCTGGTGTATCACATTCTGGCAGCTTTAGCATGGTGCTTGGATCAATCAGAAATCTGATTACAATTTACACTGAATATGGGACTCTGTCTTTCTAGAGATCTTATTTCTCAGAGTCACTCTTACTTTCTCGTGGCTGTTGGGGCTACATAGCCTGTCTCTGCTTCTTCCAGTCAGCAATGCCACAGTGTTCTAGTTCACTAGCTGCCAGGATGCAATACACCAGAGACGGATTGGCTTTTAATAAAAGGGGGTTTATTTCATTAGTTCTTCAGAGGAAAGGCAGCTAACTTTCAACTGAGGTTCTTTCTTACGTGAGAAGGCACAGGGTGATCTCTGCTGGCCTTCTCTCCAGGTCTCTGGGTCCCAGCAACTTTCCCTGGGGTGATTTCTTTCTGTACCTCCAAAGGCCTGGACTGAGCTGTGAGTGCTGAGATGAGGTATGCTGAGCTGCTTGAGCTGTGCTATGCTGAGCTCTCTCATTTAAGCACCAGCCAATTAAATCAAACATCATTCATTGCAGTAGGCACGCCTCCTAGCCAACTGCAAATGTTATGAAGGACAGATGAGGTTCACATGCCTTTGGCTCATATCCACAGCATAGAACTAAGTACCTTCACCTAGCCAAGTTGACACCTAAATCTAACTACCACATGGAGACTTTTTTTCATCATCAATTTTAGCTTCATTGCATAAGAAAGAGTAGAGCCTGGCTGTTCTCAAAACTAAACACTGTAAAATAGGAAACTTAACCAGTCTCCTTCCTTCTGTGAATGTTGATACCCATTCATTTTCTGCCTACTTTTGATCTGACTGTAGAAACTAGGATCTTTTTTTCAAGTTATAATACTTATGTTGTGAAAGATTTGATTTGGTAAGAGCTACCTGACCATTAATGAGATGTGACTCCCTAAATCACATTTCAAACATGTTTTTAGTATTGTCTTTATTTGCAATCCAAATGAAAAAGTCACATTCAATTCTTCCTCCTGCTTTAAACTTTTAAAAAGCAAATTAAATTCAGGAGATTGTGTCAGAACATCTTCTATTCCAATTGGACTACACAGTCCAGGTTGTGGAAAAAGTATACTTTGGATACACACGGTTATTTAAAATAGGGTATTAACTGTTGGCCCGCTTTCTCGAATCTCTCATTAAAGTGTGTCCCTTAACTCATTTTTCCTCAGCACCTTTGCCTTTGCACAAATAAATTAATATTGCTTTTACTTGTGCACAAGTAAGTTACAAGTAGCCCCTTTAAGCATTGATTTTCCTTCTCTGAAAGTTGATCACAATTGAACAGGTATAAGGAAAATGGTCAAAATAACTTCTGCTCATACAGAGTTCTCATTTTTGCATCTTCTACTAAACTTCCAATTGAAGAATCTATGATGCAGTTCAAATATTCTAATTTAAGATGTGGAAAGTTACACTAGCTGAGGCTATGTGATTTATCTAAAGTCAAAATCTACTTTGGGAAGTTCAAATTTAGCAAAGTTTAAATCCCGGTCCAAATTGAAGTGATAAACTCAAATTACATCTATGTTTGTGTTTGTAGTAAAGCTTCAGGGATATGTGATGCAATATCGTGAACAATTTTGTTCGTGTCCTGCCATTAAAAGCATCTCCTTTTTTTTGTTTTTGCTCTTCTTTTAAGAATTTGTTTTACACCTATACCACGCAACAAATGGCATTTTAAAACACTGACATATAACTCCCTAATAACATTATGCAAAAACAAAATTGTTTATCTTATTAGAAACAAGATACACCATCACTTTATAGTCTGCAAACATTGTACTTTAACTTTAATAATTTGACAATATATATATTCATCAAACAATCTGCAGACAACTAGTGTTTAAACAAAGAATACTTTTAAGTAGACATGACTGTTCTAAATTGTTTATTAGGTATGAATTTCACAAACATTACTTCTATTAGCGATAACAATGCAGCTGGAGAGAGTTGCGCCTCCCCCAAGCTGCAGGGCGAGAACAACCAACAGTATGGTGGAAACCTGTGGCCCTTTCCAAGGCCTCAGCTCTTGTGGCCAGCAGAGGTCAGCGCATGCATCTCCCTGTGTTTGTGAACAGGCTTGGTGGTCCCCTGGGTGTCAGGATTTCTTCTGATAGTTTTATGGAATGGATCCATGAGGATAACCTCAAAGAATTTGTAGGTGGGATCTCCACCAACCCAGTAAGAATTCAGGATGCTCAGCGGCCCGCAGTGGTGTCCAGCTCACTCCTCAGCAGCAGACTGAAGGCGTCTTGCAAACTTCAGGTGGTTACACCGTGATGGGCAGGCTTGCCATAGGCTGCCCTCTTAGGAACTGGGCACTTGCAGCCACTACGGCGCACTCGAATCCTATAGATGACATAACCTTGCTTGGCCTTGTATCCCAGTCTGTGTGCTTTATCCGGCGTGGTGGGACGGGGGGCCCTGTGGAGCGCAGAGATCTGGCTGTACTGCCAGCAGCGGACCCTCAGAAGGAAGCACATCACATCAGACTGCTTCTTCCTCCATAGCTCCTGCATGTACTTACAGGCATCCATCTTGGCTTACCTGATGGCTGCCGCCAGACGGAATGGAAAAAGTATCTCCTGAGTTGGCAAGGAGACTGTATCAAAAATCTGCAGTTTTTCTAATTGCATGGGCTTCGCCATGTACTCAATATATTTATAGCAAGTTTAAACTGTGTTTTGAAATTCTATTACAGAAAAAGTCTGTACTTTGATGGCACGTGGGTATTGAAGCTAACATCTGAAATACTGAACAATATAGTTATGTCAATAAAGTTCCGTGTGTGAGCTGGAATAAATTGTCTATAAACCCAATTTCTTTATTCCCAGTTGCCACTACTCTGGTAAATCATAGTGACTCCATTAAGTCCATTTAGGCACAGCTAGTAGAGATAAGGACTTTAGGTGAAACTGCCTATCATTTCAGATTTTTTGTCTAAAACGTCATCATTGGTTTTGATTGCTTAGCACTTACTATATCCTTTCTTTATGCCCAGTTTTTTGAATCTCTATTCAAGGGGTATTCCTTAACTTTTATATTAGTCCATATTTAACAACTTATTAAAATGAAATCACAAACTCTATGTTAGATAATCACCAGAGTTGGCCCTGGGCATCTGTCACTTTAAGAGACAGAGATCTTAGTCCCAAGACCAAACCAAAAGGTTTGGAAAGACTCACGGAGCTACATGAGGACTGTCAGGTTTTCCAACTAACTACATTTCTAAAAACGTGTTATTCCCTGTTTGGTAGCCTGATGTATGCCTGCTCTCAGCATCTTTTATCTTGACTTTCTTCTTCCAGGTTTAAACAATGCCCTTTGGCTCTGACTAAGGGCTTGGCTTGGCTCTTGGAAGTAACTTCTCTCTTGACTCTTGTGTGGCCCTGTCACACAAACTATCCTAATTGAACACAACTTGCCACCTCAGTAACTGCCCTTTTTTGAAGGCTCACTTAGGGGTATCTTTTGCTGCTCTGTTACCTTTTGCTTCCCTCCTCTGGCAATATCTAGGCATTGCAGTTAACCTCTCCAGTTTTATGTATGGACTTCTAACATATTACTCTTAGTTTCTGGCTCAGTTTATTAATTTAATCATTTATTCGTTTTCAAGATATTTTTCTTGAGTACCAATAATGTGCCAGACAGACAATTTTGGAGACTTAAAAATATACAAAATCATATTTTTTTCTGGTCTTTATTGGTCATATAGGATGGTGGGGAAGTAGAGATTAATCAAATGATGATTATCTGTTTCTTGTTAACACTGCCTTTCTGTGTCTGTTATTTCTGTGTCCTTAATTGCGTCAGTATCATTACTCGGGGTCTTTACTGATTCTCATGATGTTAGACTGATTGCTTTTTTAAGAATTTGTCTTATTTTTTCATTTTTATTCTTTTATCTACCACCCATTGTATATGGGTGATACAATGTGAACACAAGAGATATTGAACATGAAATCTAGTGTAAAATCTAACACCATGGTAGCTATTAAAAGTAATTAACATAAATTTATCTGAAAAGAAATTCAGAGTGAATTAGGAGTAAAGGAGAAGAAGTGTTTGATGGGTATAAGAAATATTTATTTTTAAATATGTATTTATTTATTTTTTGTGTGTGGACAGGCACCAGGAATGGAACCCGGGTCTCTGGGATGGCAGGTAAGAACTCTGCCACTGAGCCACCGTTGCCTGCCCCAAATAAGTAATTTTTACATAATGAGAAAAACATGGCAATGTCTAACAGTGTTCATACATATTAAAATTATCATCTTTATCTTTGGTGTGTATGTTTGTATGTGTATGCTTTTCTGGGGGAAGACACACACTGCTTAATTAATACAATCATAGTATATAATTTTCAAAGGAAAAAACTATGTGTAAATAATTTATATAGTTTAATATAAAACATAATAAAATATGTTTTATACATAGTTAACATAAAACATAATAAAAATGTTTTATGATAGACAAATTGCCCATTAAAATATCCTTTAGTATATTGTGTTGAAAATATTGCTTATTTTCTTTCAAAAGTATCAAAAAATTACAGTATTGTAAATTCTATTATAGATACTTTCAAAGGCATGTGGTCTATTAAAAAAAAATCATGTACAGATACTTCTGCACCATTTACAGAAAGGGAAAGTGATGCTCAGAGAAGTTTAAGGGATGTGCTTAAGACCAAACAGCTAAAAATGTGGCCAAGTTTACCTTCCAATTCATATATTTTGCTGCAATTACTCTCCATTCCCACTGTCCCAGGACATGGAGATGATAATAGTATTCATTTAATATACAAGCTGGGTTATACTTATAGAGTTATTCAAATCACTTTTTAAATTATACAATATTTTAATGATGTGATAGCTCTGTTCTTCCCCATTTCTACTTTAATTTCACAAATGCTAAATATGTAGCCTGTGGTGACTCTGTGATGTGCCACCAAGATCCAATTTCAATCAATATTTGTTAAACTATCTGCTAAGAGCAATGCTGACAAAGGGGCTCGGTCTCCCCAGGCACTGCCTCAGTGAAAGAAAGCCACCTCATTCACGGTCACCTTCCTTTTTGGGGGCAGCCTATAACCAATGACTGATTGTTCTTGAAAGTTCAACTCAAACTGGAACAATTCTGAAAGATGTTGCAGTTCCATTACTTCCTCTGTGTTTAGGTAGAGCTGTCATTGGATCAGCATTGGAGAGTGGCCTCTCCTTTTACCCAATCCTGCTTCCTTCTCACTTCCACAGGTATTGATTCCAGAGCTTTCCTTAGAATGCATCTAGTGTGTAGTATGCTAAGCTTCATTTCATTGAGTCTGCTTTCTGGCAGGGTTAAACCTGTGATGGGAGTAGTCCAAGAAAGCAGTAATTGAGGCTAGAAGTTGGAGCTGCATCATGCATCACCCAGCTGGACATAGAACCTCAACTCATTGGTAGAATAACTGCTAAAATTTTTATCACTAGGCTGGTGTGATGGTGGCTCAGTGGCAGAGTTGTTGCCTGCCATGCCAGAGACCTGGATTCGATTCCCAGGGCCTGCCCATGCAAAAAAAAAAAAAAAAAAAAAATATATATATATATATATATATCACTGGTGAATTGGAGGAGCTACATTAGCTGAAAGTTTGAGAACCTGGGTGCAGGGTATAGTAACTACGAACAATGGAATTGAGTTGTTATGCTTAATTTGATTGATATTCTAGAAAACTGCATGTAAAAGCTGAGAAGGAGTAAGCACATATTGAAAGACAAATGTGAAAGGCAGAGGATCTCATTTGCAACATACAAAAATCATCATCTGCAGTGCGGTCTGGGAGGAGTGAAGATGAAGACCAGCCTTAGAATTTAATCCAAAGAACAGGAAAGTAGTCAGTTAGCCAGTGCCAGGACCCTGGGAAATGATTGAATTCTGACCTATGGAAGAGGGACATCTGAGTTGAAATGCCAGACAACATTGAATCCTCAGATTCTCCGAAACTTCCTAAGTCTGCAGAAGCACCTGACTCCTGCTCCCTAAAACCCAGCATTCCCACTTACATGAAATGATTAGAATATGCAAATTTATAGAGTCAAAAAGAATAGTTTACTAGGAGCTGGGCGGGAACAGGAAACAGGGAGTTAAGGCTCGATTGTACAGAGATCCTGTTTGAGATAATATAAAATTTTTGGTAATAGATTGTGATGATGGTAGCACAACATTGGAGACTACTATTGAATTGTTATTCATTTGAAAGTCGTTAAAGAGGGAAATTTATGTCGTTTGTCCACAGAATATAAATAATGACAGCAACAAATTTAGAACTGTGCACAAAGACTGAGTCCTAATGTAAACTATGTAAACTATGGAATATAGTTAATAGTTTAATTATAATAGTATTGTTTCATCAATTATAAGTACCACACTAATGCAAACATTAATAATAGGGAAACTGTGTGTTTGGGGGGTAGTGTATGGAAATACTATACTTTCTGCATGATTTTTCTGTAAACCTACAATTGCTCTAGTAAAAACAAAGAAAGAAAACTAACATCTTTTTATTTACTTGATGCAGAGTTTTCTCTTTTCAAAGACTACATGTTTCATTCCTTAATATATACTTTAGATCCCTTCCTGGCTAGTAGACCTATAACTAGGGTTAAGTTACAACTTAATCAAACTGAGGATGGTTTGGACTTTACAAGGGGAAAGAGTGACCATACCACTCGTAATATGCACATGCAGAGGCTGGGAGAGTACACACGGGGTTGAATTCTGAAAATGTGTACTCAAAAAGGCCGAAACTTTAAGTTAGATAAGGGAGTGCGTAGTGATTTTTGATAACTCCCTTAGAATATTGAATTTAACATCCTGGGCATTACATCAGGAAGTGGTATAAACTTTCTCTCAAAATGGCTTTTTTGATAGCTAAATATTTTTATTTGGCACCCAGATTTCAATCTCACGTATTTGCATAAAATTAATTTTTTTCCTGATGCATAACTTCAGAATTGCACGCTAGTTCGACTGATTCCCTTTTCATTTTTATTTGCAGTCTAGGCCTCACAATGTCCCTTCATAATCAAAGTTGTTAACACCATGAAGAGAACAGCTGCCGGTTCCTTTCCTTACAGCAACCCAGGGATCATGTGAACATAAGACATGTTGGGCAGGCTCGTGTTTAAATCATTGTTTGCATGGTAATATTTGGTTTAGTAAATACATATAGTAAAGCATTTAATCAAGATGGCCCCACTGTAAAAGAAACCTAAATATACTCAATGGGCCAGGTTGTTTAGCCTGGCGGTGGCAGTCACCATGTGCACTGTTGGCCTTACAACTGCCAAGTGCCAGTATTTACAGTTTGAATGTGGGAAGGAACCTCAGGTAAATCACTCCAAACCCTTCCACTTTACATATGAGATAAGGGGTTCGGGAAACTTAGGTAAACGACAGGACTGGGACAAGAACACAGTATAATAAAAAGCTTAATGATCAGTATTAGGTTTGTTATTAAAATTGTCCATTTATCCATATAGATTGCCAAATTATTTTCTGGTTTTCAAATAAAACTGGTTCTATGAACCAAATTTTTTTCAGCCTGAAGTATGCCAGAAAAAATGAATTTTTGTGATTAAGTTTCTTCTGCACAACTTCTTCAGTTTAGGTTCTAATTACGGTGGGAACAGTTTTGATCTGTCTTTCTACTAACTTTTAGGGCATTTACTTCAAGAATTGAGTTTGGGCGTTAATATGTTAGTCGGATGGACATTGAGAGTTATCATTTATCTTTCATGTCATTTCTTCCTTCACCTATAACTTACCCAATTACCTCTTCTTAAATTTAAAGTTAGGTCAATGACTTGATTTATTTTTTGAAAGATAATGCCAGATACATTATTAGGCCAGTGTGAAATAGCGTAGTTTTAACATCCCAATCTGGAAGGAATCTTTTTTTTTTCAGTAAAAAGTAATATAAATCATTTGGAGAAATATAATATTAAAAGACATTCCTAAGTACCCCTTGTTGTTAAAAGCATTTAAGGATGGGCAGCAGGGACCAGTGATGTGCAAAACTCCAAGGAGTTTTATCACCTTTGAGATTAAAACTAAAATTTCTAAGATAAAAAGAATGATTAATAACACAATAAAGAATAATCAGTATTGACCTTTGTGATGTGATGATTCACATTAGTTTCCAACTGAAAACAATAGCACTTATTTACTTTCCTAACAAATAATCATTTTGTGTCTCACTATAACATTGAGATCTGTCATTTATAACGTTTCCTGGATTATCTAAACACTATCATTTTTAAAATTAGCTGGTTTCCAGGGTAAATGTAGATTCTGGTAAATGCAAGAGAATTGTTCTTACTGAGCAATAAATTATTGGCGATGAGGTAAGGCTGAGGAGCACTTATCAGTGCCTGTCAATACATTAGTCTTTAATGGTCCAGTCCAGAGGACAGCTGAGCAGTTGCCATCATCACTACCCCAAATTCATTGCAGATTTTAGAAGTACTGACCAGTATTCCAAAACCCAGCACATGATTTGCGGTTGGAGCAAATAGATGAGAGATGCATCTTAAAATAAATTTTTCAAAGGAATGATACTGGTCACCTCCCACAGCGTATTCACAGATGCCAGAAACCTAGTCAAAACATCCGCCAAGTCCTCCCAGTGTGATACTCATATCAACCTGTAGGTCTTTTTCTTTTTTCTTCTTTTGGGCCAATTGAAGGCCCAGAGTCAGTGTGGTCTTGATCAGGATTTGAAATCAGCTTTCAACCCTTAATAATGCAGTACTCTCTTACTTCAGGCCAAATAGAATCACAATCTCCATTGATGAATTCAGCCAAAAAACTTTCCTGCTCTCCCTTGGTGATATAATAAAAGCAGGTGGCACCTCCATCAGCACAAGCTTTTAAAAAAGCTTTGCTCCAAAGATGACAGAAACAGTTGTCCAAAATCACTTTCAGAATCAAAAGGCAGTACTTCAAATTTCCTTTGGGAAGAGGGTATCCAATAGAGTAAAACCATGCTCCACATTGGAATATGGACCTAGAGTTACGGGTGGAGCCAACAGCCAAAAGGGCACAGGCTGCCAGAGCAGGAATGATTGACAACTCAGTGCTTGGCTGAGGAGCCTCTGGAATAAATAAAGCAAGGAAAAACATTGGCTCAGGCTAAGTGAGGTTTAAATGGAGAATTATGAATCATAATGTAGAAGAAGGGATTGAATTTCTCAAAGAAGTGGGAATGTTAATATTATATTATGTTTGGATGGATATCTTACCAGATGATTATGTTTCACAGAAGCACTCAAAGGATACACCATTTAACAAGGTCATAAGAAATGCAGAGGTTCAGGACAGAAGATGGCAGAATAGCTTAGATCTAGTTTACCCCTGCTACAAGGACCAGCTACAGAAGCGATGGGAGGGCGACTGAGACAGCAATTCCAGGTTGTAAGTGACCTGGGAGAGTTTTCTGCACCACATAGGGATTCCTGGTTGTGAAAGCTGAGGAACTGAGAAGCAGAGAACCAGACACCTGCCATTCAGCTGGTTCAAACAGCCTAACATGGAAGCCTGGAGTCCTCAAGAGTGCACAGAAGGGGAGATAGGGACTAAAAAGAAAGCCAGACCATGTTCTTCGAACACACTACCCTCATCAGTGCAGCCCCATGACCCATGGCTCACCCCACACCCCACACACCTAAACCCCACCACTTGCATCCCCCATGCTCCAAGCGTCCTTGCCCCACTGACCCCCATGTGCATACCTGCCCCCCACACCCACCCCAAACATGTGCATGCCTGCCCCAGTCCTACCCACCTCTGCTACAAAAGCAAAGTCTCACCCTGCCTCTCCCAAGTCCTACCTCCCCATCCCTGTCCCCGACAGATGGTTGCCAGTGCATAAAGATTGTGTGTACTTACCTCCATACCAAGCTACTCCCACTCCTAGCCCATATAGTCATGTAACACCATACTGTCCACCCTGAGCTCTGCACACATACATCAGTTTACAGTCCAACCAGATCTGCACATGTACAAGGCCCCCAGTCATGCCCCTCAGCTCTGGGTAATCACTGACCTGCACAGCTGAGCCACATCTGCCCCCAGCCCATGCAGGTACAACACCAACCTGCTGCCCTGAGCTCTGGACATGTGCACAAAGGGCCCTGTGCCCTAGACTAGCACACACCAGGCTCTGCCCCCAGATCCATGCACCTGCACAGCCACATCCTCCCTGCTACTGAGCAGCTATGCTCACAGGCACCAGCATAGCATCCCCAACCTGCACCTATACCTGCATTGCAATGCATCACCACACTGATGTGCCCCACCCCGTGACCTGCATTATGCTCCATATCCATCCTGCAAATTCAAGGCTTTAGATTACCTAAGGAAATCAACTTTCAAAGTAAACCAATCAAAATGATTTACATGCCACAAAGACAACAGAAGATCACTAAGCATATCATGATAGAGACAGATATAGCCCAACATAACAACCAAATTAAGTATCACAGAGATTAAAGATGTTTGGACCAAATAAAGAAACATACTTGAAACACACAACAACAGATCTGAAGAGGAAGAAGAAAGTTCTAATTCTTTGGTGCTTAGTGATATCCTGCTTCATTCCATTGTGACCATAGAAAGTGTTCTGAATAATTTCAATGTTTTAAAATTTATAAAGACCTGTTTTGTTTCCCAGCATATGATCTATCCTGGAGAATGGTCTATGAGCACTAGAGAAGAATATATACCGTGATGTATATATTGGGGTGTAATGACCTATATATGTCTCTTAGATATAATTCATTTATCAAGTTATTTAAGTGAACTAGAGGACAGGACAACTGATTTCAAACACTCAAAACAGAAAATGGCAAAATGAAAGGAAAAATTTGAATTGGATCTCAGGTAAATGATGGATGAAACAAAGTGTACAAATCCGGAGGTAAATAAGCAAAATCAGAAATGAGAAGGGGTATGTTACCACAGACTCTGAAGAAATAAAAGAAATCATAACAGGAAACTATGAACAACTATAGGCCAATAAACTAGACAATTATGAAGCTATTATCATTTTAATACTATACCAAAGTAAAGATGCTATAAGAAAGGAAAACTACAGGTCAGTCTCCCAAATGAACATAGAAACAAATATTCTCAACAAAATACTAGCTAATTGAATCCAACAATGCATAAAATAATTATACACCATGACCAAATGGGGTTTATACCAGGAATGCAAGCATGGTTCAATGCAAGAAAATCAACTAATGTAATATAGCACATTAACAAATTGAAAGGGGGAAATCAGACGATCATCTTGATTGATGCTGAAAAAGCATTCAACAAAATTCAACATCCTTTTCTGATAAAAACACTTCAAAAGATGGGAATCAAAGGTAACTTTCTCCATATGATATAAGGCATATATGAAAAACTGATAGGCCCCATCATACTCAATGGAGAGAGACTGAAAGCTTTTCTCCTAAGATCGGGAATGTGGTAAGGAAGACCTCTGTCACCACTACTATTCAACATTGTGCTAGATGTTCTAGCTAGAGCAATCAGACACAACAAAAAAAAAAAATAAATAAATAAATAAAAGGCATCCAAATTGGAAAGGAAGAAGTAAAACCTTCATTATTTTCAGATTACATGATTCTATACTTGGAAAATCCTGAGAAATCTACAAAAAAAAATTGCTTGACCTAATAAACAAGCAAGTTGTGAGGATATAAAATTAATGTGCAAAAATCAGTAATGTATGTGGGAGACCTGGGTTTGATTTCCAGACCATGCACCCCCCCAAAAAAAAATCAGTAATGTTTCTATATACAAGCAATGACCTAACTGGTGAGTCAGTCAAGGAAAAAAAATCTACTCAAAACAGCAGCTAAAAGAATCAGTTATCTAGGAATGATCCTAACTACATATGTAAAGGACTAGTACACAGAAAACTACAAAACATTGCTAAAGAAAATCAAAGAAGATCAAAATAGGTGGAAATATGTTTCCTGCTCATGGATAGGAAGGTTAACTATAGTTAAGATGTTAATTCTACCCAAATTGGTGTGCAGAGTCAATGAAGTACCAATTAAAATTTCCAACAATCTACTTGGAAGACTTGAAAATGCTAGTTACCAAATTCATCTGGAAGGGAAAGAGGACCCGAATAGCTAAAAGCATCCTAAAACAGAACAAAGTGGGAGGGTTAACACTTCCTGACTTTAAAACATATTATAAAGCCACGGTTTTCAAAACAGCATGGTACTAACACAAAGATAGAAGTAATGATCAATGGAATAAATTCAAAGGTGCAAGAATGGACCACCAAATCTATGGACAACTGATTTTTGACAAGGCCCCCAAATCCACTGAACTGGGACAAAATAATCTTTTCAAAAATAGGCATGCAATCCTAAAGAACACCTAGGGCAATATACAAGATTCCACAAATGTTCCATGTACTAGAGTAATTTTCCAGAAACCTCCAGATGGGTTCCTGGTCCAGATAAGTCCTGTAATCTAGCCCAGCCCCATCAGATAGTTCCATCTCCCTACACCATATTAGTGACAGACCCTTCCAATATGAGAAATTTAGAATTGCCATAATCCAAACACTCCTAAAGAGAGGAATGGAAAGATCAAAGGTGATGGTAGAGTTACACAGAGAAGATAGGATTTAACAAATGAACATGAATGCTGAATCACTAAGTTGATATCTCTTTTAGTCTCCAGTATTTTAGAGTAGCTAGAAGTAAAAACCTAAAACTGTGAAATTGCAACCTATGACAAACTCTGAAGTATGTTCTATAACTAATTGTGATGCTGTGCTTGGACATTTATAGCTTTTTAACGTGTTATTTTTCACAAAAAAAAAGAAGGAAAAAAGTTTACTGTGGTGATAAAAAAATATTTAAGTCCTCTAGCTTCCTATATTCTGGAGCTAGAAGAAAAAATATGAGAGGATCGTATGGTAGCCTATGACAAACTCTGGGATCTGTCCTGTAACTACTTGCTGAAGAGTGCTTTGAAAACGATTGCTTTTTTATTTCTTTGCCTTGTATATATGTTATACTACATAATAAAAACATAAAAAATAATGGGCATGGGAGAATTGTATATCAACACCCAAAAGAATGAAAGAGGTTCCTTACCTTACACCCTATACACGAATTAATTCAAAGTGGATCAAACACCTAAATATAATAGCATTATAAAGCTTCTAGAAGAAAATGTAGGGAAACATCTTCAAGACTAGTAATAGGAGGTAGCATCCTAAATTTTACACCCAAAGCACAAGCAACAAAAGAAAAAATAGATAAATGGGAACTCCTCAAAATCAAATGCTTTTGGGCCTCAAAAGACTTTGCCAAAAACGTGAAGAGGCAGCCAACTCAACGGGAGAAAAAATTTGGAAATCACGCATAGGATAAAGGTTTGATATCCTGTATACATAAATAAATCTTACAACTCAGCAACAAAAGAACAAACAACCCAATTAAAAAATGGGCTAAATATATAAATAGGCATTTTTCTGAAGAGGCAATTACAGATGGCTCAAAAGCACAGGAAGAGATGCTCATTTTCGTTAGCTATAAGTGAAATGCAGATCAAGACTACACAATTCATTTCCACCTCACATCTATAAGAATGGTGCTATTAAATAAACAGGAAACTACAAATTTTGGAGAGGATGTGGAGAAATCCGGACACTTATGCACTGCTGGTGGGAATGTATACTAGTACATCTGCTAAGGAAGAGAGTTTGGCTGTTCCTTAGGAAACTATATATCGTGTTGCGCTATGAATCAGCAATAGCACTACTTAGCATATATCCAAGAAAGCTGAAAGCAGTGATGCAAACTGAGATGTGCAAACCAACATTCACAGCAACATTATTCACAGTCACCAAATTTGGAAACAGTCCAAATGCCCATCAACGAACAAGTGGATAACAAAATGTCGTAAATACGTGATGGAATATTATGCAGCAGTAAGATGAAATGACGTCTTGAAATACATGATAAGATGGATGAGTCTTGAGGACTTAATGCTGAGTGAAATAAGGTAGACACGAAGAGTTAATACTGTAGGACTCCACTTTTATGACCATGGCAATGGTAAAATCAGACGTTTATAATACAGAGACACATAGAAGATAGAGGTGGATGGCCAGTTACCTAATGAGGTTGAACTCAAATATAAGAGAGCAAATAGAAGTGAAGGCAGTTCTCTAGTGTAAGTAACATCATATTGAAGGTGAACACGATCGAAAGGGGTTGTATATACCTATGTGTTCCACTGATTAACACTAAAAATATAAATAACTTTTTGCGAGAACTACTTTAAAGGTGTAATTCATGTACAAAGCATGTTTAAGTCCAGGACACAGGTGGGAAACTGCTATTGCCTGCTATCAGCTATGTTTAACAGGAAAGCAGGGATAAATAATGGGGGGAGGAACAAGAGGAGGTTTAGATTTCCTGTTCGTTAAGAGTATATTTATAGGTTATCTTTCTCTTTGAAACAAAGAAATTGTCTAAAATTGAGAGTTTTTCTGGAATGTGGACTGTGGGCATTTTGCATGATGCCTAATGAATGCAGGTGGCTGAAAGATGCACTGACTGAGAAGTAGATTGGCAAACGATGGTGTATACATATGATTGAATATTGTGCTGCTATAATACGGAATGAAGTCATGAGGCACTCTACGATGTCAATGAATCTGTAGGATATTTGGTGAGGCAAAATAAGGGAGAAAGAAAAGAACAATTATTGTATGGTCCCTTTAGAAAATGCTTACGAGAAAACAAGGACTAGATGGTAAGCTCTTATAGCAGACACAATTGTCTGGAGTGGTAATTATTATTTCTGGATTTTAAGAGCCTGTTTCATGTATGTATTCCCTGGTATTTAGAGATAAGAATAAAACCAATCAGGTTGGTTCTAAAGTAATTCAGAATACAGGGGTAAGGAAAACATTGTCTATATTTTAGTACCTCACCTTACTCTTTGAGACCAAAGGAGGAGTGGTTTATTTTGTATGGAACATAAATTTCTGCAGGGCATAATCTAACTCAACCTGACTGGATAGCTCATTTGAGCAATTGAAACAGTGGGAGCCCAGAAAGAGAATGAGGACCTCTAGTCCTATATAGCTTAATATAATGCCTGAATACATTCTAAAGTATATTAAGCAGATAATCAAAAAGTATCGGCATTGTCCCTTGAGGGATAGGAGAAAAAATTACTCTTGATCATCAGGGAATCCCCTGATACTATGTCAAATATTAGGGACACTCAAATCAACAGCCCAAGCCCTTGATCTTGAGGTTTACCCTGTGAAGCTTATGTCATAGTGAAGAAACTTAGCCTACATATAGGTATGCTTAGAGTTACTTCTGGAGGACCTCTTTTATTGCTCAGATGTGTCCTCAATCTCTCTAAGCCCAGTTACGCAAATGAAATCAGTGCCCTCTCATGTACATGGGACATGACAAAAAGGAGTGAACATCTCCTGGCAGCATGGGAAATGACTCCCAGGGATGAGTCTGCCCCTGGCACCATGGGAGCAGCAGTTTCATGCTGACCAAAATGGGGAAAAGATGTGTAACTAATAAACCATCAGTGGCTGAGAGAGCTCAAATGGATTTGAGAGGCTACTCTGGAGGTCATTCATACGCAGGCTTCAGTTTAGATATTGCTAACTATCATAACTTACTGAACCCCAACTAAAACCATTCCAGCCAATCCTGAAGAACACTTAAATCAATATATAAGATTCTACAAAGGTTCCATGCACTAGGGCAACTTTTTAGAAACTCACAAACTCTAGATGGGTCCCTGGACCAGATAAATCATGAAACCTAGAGGACCCAGCCTCTCCAGAACTTAGCTAGTTACATGTGCCTACCCTATATTATTGACAGCCTGTTCCAACATGAAAAACTTAGAATGACCATAGCCCAGATAAGTACTTGTTGAAGAGTGTTTCAAAACAAAACTGTTTTTTTTTCTTTGCTTTGTATATATGTTATGTTATAAAAAGTTTAAAAAAAGAAATGCAGATATTTGTAAAAAAAAAAAAGTCACTTGCAGCACTAAGAATGTCAGTTGACTGTCTGAATTATTTATCATATGGTTGATGGTAGGTAATGCCATTAAAGAAGTAAAATCTGTGATAGTGACAGGGAAGGTAGAGGTAGACCCTTAAAACAAAAAGGGCAGCAGGAAGTGCCAAATCGATGCAATAGCAAGTGGGGCACACCAGGTGACATGAAATGCTGCCAACTCTTAGTGCAGCTGGGAACAGAAAATTGTTCTGAATCATATCGGGAATATGATTACGGCAATTCTGTTCTTTTAACCTTATGCCAGGCAAGCCCTTTAGTGTTAGCAGCATCAGTAGTTCTAAGATTCACCTGGCAGAAACTACCACAAGCACTAGTGGGAGAATCACGACATAGCTATCTAGCGTTTGGAAGAAAGACCACGCCATGTGCAGCATAAAATTATATGCCTTTAAAATCAATCCCTGGAGGGTGAGCCACGGTGGCTCAGCATGCAGGAATGCTTGCCTACGATGCCAGAGGACCCGGGTTCGATTCCCGGTGCCTGCCCATGTTAAAAAAAAAATCAATCCCTGGAGTGTTTTGAGCCATGGTGGCATAAAGCACCTAACTATGAATGCCAACTAGCCATATGGCTAAATTTGACCTTTATGAATTAAGTCCTGACAGACATGTTGTTCTAGTTTGCTAGCTGCCAGAATGCAATATACCAGAAACAGAGTGGTTTTTAAAAAGGGGAATTTAATAAGTTGCTAATTTACTGTTCTAAGGCCAAGAAAATGTCCCAGTTAAAGCAAATCTATAGAAATGTCCCATCAAAGGCATCCAGGGAAAGATACCTTGGTTCAAGAAGACCAGTGAAGTGCAAGGTCTCTCTCTCAAGTACAAGGGCACATGGCAAACACAGTCTGAGTTTCTCTCTCATCTGGAAAGGTATATGGTGAACATGGCATCATCTGTTAGCTTCTTCTCCTAGCTTCCTGTTTCATGAAGCTCCCTGGAAGGCATTTTTCTTCTTCATCTCCAAAGGTCACTGGCTGGTGGACTCTGCGTCTCATGGCTATGTTGTTCTGCTCTGCGCTCTCTGAATCTCTCATTCTCCAAAATGTTTCCTCTTATATAGGACTCCAGAAACTTGTCAAGATCCACCCAAATGGGTGGAGACATGTCATCACCTAATCCAGTCTAACAACCACTCTTGATTAAACCACATCTCCAGGGAGATGATCTAATTACAGTTTCAAACATACAATACTGAATAGGGATTAGAAGAAACGACTGCCTTTACAAAATGGGATTAGGATTAAAACATGGCTTTTCTAGGGTACATGCATCATTTCAAACCAGCGCACATGTTAAGTTATTAAAAACAGGTGGCCTAAGCAGCAACCATTCATTATAAGGAAGTAGCACATCTGGAATCAATCATAAACAGTCAGGGAGCATTGACAATCTGCATAAGTAGCCCCCCCCCATGTCGTTCACCACTATTGCACTAGTTTCCTACCCTCAGCTCACACCTGCCCCAATGTGAAGGGGACCCTCATGACTAGCAGATAAAGGAGGAATAACCCAAGCTTGGCTTATAAATAAGTATACTCATTATGTGGACATAGCTAAAAATGGATGGAAAATGCCCTACAGATTCATTCAGTGGTGACTAGAAGTCCATGGTAAGAGAAAATTCCCTGAATTGGCAGAGCTTCAGGTGGTACATTTTGTGGAAAGACACATGGCTGTAAATTAGAATTTGTACTGATTCATGGACAATGGCATATTGTTTAGCTGCTTGATCAAAACCTTGAAGAAAAAACAAGGAAGATCATGTATAGCAAAATCTAGTCCGGACTAGAAAACAAATATTTAACAAATGAGAGTGGATACTGTATGAAGATTTTCTCATCACATGTTAATGCAGAGAGCTTTTATAATGAAGTGGTACCAAACAACCAAATAGATAGAGGCACTAAACAACCAAACAGAGCTGGAAGAAATGGAGCTATACAGGGTCCAGGAACATGAGTTCCCATTAGGAATAAATTCATCTAGCTCCTGTTGATGTTGACTATTCAACCAGACAATAAGAGAAACCAATATATAATCCCATTATGACACTATTCCTTGATCACTGCAGTTGTCCACTTAAGTTTAAGTTTACTACATGGTCCTCTTCTACCATCAGTTTGGGATCCAAAAAATGGAAGTAGAAGTGTTCCTATTTACGCTCACTCTTAATTATCCACTCAGGAATTTTGTGCATCCTGAATTCTTACTCTATGCCCTGCAGGTTTAGATGCCTTGTTTCCCAATGGGGCAACACTTCCACCACCACCACTTACAAGGGACGCAGCAAGAATCCCTGTGAATTATAAAGAAAATCTGTCCCTTCTTTCTATAGGATACTTGGACAAAGAAGAGGTAAGGTAATTGACATCCTGAAAGATATAATTGGCACTGCTTATCAGGATGTTTTAGGGTTACTGTTACACCTGGGTTCAATATTGAATATGTTTGCCATATAGGTGATCCATTTAGGTTTCCAGTTTTATCAAGTGCAGCAATGTTGACCTGAGTGACTATGGTTTCAGATCCTAGGAATGAGTATTGGGGCCAAATCCCAAGGCAAGTAAGTAATTGGGACTAACAAAGTGGATAACCTGAGAAAGAAAATAAATAAATTTGAATGGATATTGGAGGGCTGCAGGGCTAGCTACAGAAGTGGTGGCTATCTTTCAATCCACTAATCTTCCTTTCACAGCATTCCTCCAGGAAGAGTCCACTGGCATCCTGGAGAAGCTTCAGAGCATATATGAAGATGTGTGTTTAAAAGCTACAAATGGTGAATACTGTAATGTACCTCACTATAGCCTTCAGCTGTCAGCCCCTCCAGGAAGACCCTCAATTTCAGAGAGATGCCTTGCCCAAATTCATCTTCCTTCCCTGTGGCAAATCACTACAAACAACTAATCCAGACAAGAATCTAAAGATTTACTCATACTAAATCAACCAGAGACAATTCTGAAGAGCCATTCTAACTGTGTATCTCATCATGGTATTGCCCAAGTGTTTTGGGTTTCATGTCAGCTCAACTCTGCCTTTGCCCAACCCTTCTTCCTCCCCATCTCTTCTTACCCCACCCTTCTACCTTAAGGGCAATCTTGAATATACATGCTACATACTAAACTCCATTTCAGAATCTTCGTCCCAGGGAACACAACCTGCAACACAACCCTTTCTTGACGCAGTTTCACAGTTTTACTCATTTCCTTCAAATGTTGCCAGATATTTTCATATTTAATTAAACTAAGATGAGATATCATGATTTTAGCTGTTGATTCCGTTAGCATATAACTGACCTCAGCATTTGAAATATTTAATTACATAAAATGATTTAATGACCACTTCATATCTTACAAGGATTTCATTGTCTTTAGCAAATACAAGTTTTTGTTTGTATTTTTTTTTACTTTTGATGCATGATTCGCTTTCATACAAATATCTGCATATGTTTATATGAAGGTATAAATCAAGTCAGAATGAAGAATAAGTAGAAAAACATATTTATGACAAGAATTTCAAAGATGATTCATCTAATGTTCACATTTTATATTTGATTACACGACTTAAATAATCCTTATATAAAACTCTAGTTGACAGTGACATATTTTGAACTGACTCATAGCATTTACATGAAAATGACTTCCAGAACTAGTACTTTTCTGACAATTAGGATTCATATTAATTCCAATTAATTCATGATTTATATTCATTAATGCACACTATTGCAATAACAATTTCATGAAATTTCAGATATACTTCTTATATGCCTGTAATGATAATTATACTTTCTCTAATTTCTACTGAAAATTTTTTCTACCCATGTCAGAGTGTGTATGTGTGTGTACCACAGGGGATAATTTTTCAGATTTATATGAATAAAGGTAAGGCAAAGAAATTAAATTTTTGCATTTAATTTGAAAATTTTTATGACTACACAAATAATACACAAATAATAAAATAAAAACCTGTTTATGCATCACCTAGGTCAGTTATCATTATTTATTTATTTATTTATAATAAAAGTTATTTATTACTTTTTTTACTGCTTTGGATATTTAGGCACTCCTCACTTTGAATGGTCATGCGTTTTATGGGATTTAATCTCAATTTCCAATGAAACTTGCAAAGTTTCTGATAATGCATGGGTTTCAGTTAACATGGTATTGTGCAAAAGGAGGAATGTGTGTGTGTTTAACAAGAGAAAGTAAGTTGTACACCTCATGAATCTTCAAAAACTTCAGTTCAAATCTAAACATATGACACCCTCTTACATAAGTATGATGCAATTATATCTCTTAAAATGTAACTGTAACTCAATAATCTCACGGTAATACTGAATCTATATATTAATTTTCCTAACAATTTCCCTTCCTCCTAGTTCGGGATTCAATTGAAGTTCACATACTGTATTTGGTTGTGATTTTACTTTAGCGTCTTTAAGTATACAGTTTATTTAAAATGATTTTGTTACTTTCCTGACTTCCTTGAATCATTTAGGCGAGTAGTCTTTCAAGATCAGAGTTTTGAGTTTTTTTTCCCAAAATGATTTTGTGCTTTATTTTAAAACAGTTTTAGTGTTAGAAGCACACATCTGCACACAACTATTCCCAGTTCTATTATTAATAAAAGATGCATTGCATTCAACTCAGTTTCTTCATTGGACCCATTCATAGCTCTCCCTCCCACTTGCTTTGTCACATATGGTGCTTTTTCTGACAGCAACCTGCTATTTCTGTTCACTACATTAAAAAAACTCCTTTATTGAGTAAGAGCTGAAATTATTTTTTTCTGATGCTCCGCTAGCAAATAGAGACTCAAATATTATTAACTATTTTTTTTTATTCTGAAGGGTAGAGATCAGCATAGGTATTTTGTCTATCAAAATAAACACTGCTCTCTTTCCTTTCATTATGTTATCTCAAAGAAGGAAAAAAAAAAAGTAGACCAGTATTAGCAACTCAGTTTGGCATCAAAATACTCTTCTAGACTCTGATATACCACATCCAAAGATTTTCTTTTTTCTTTTTAATACTTATAAGGTGGTCTCATATTTATTGACATTTCTGATGCAACTCTCCAGGATTTAACACTGGGTCAACACTTAGATATGTAGGACAGGTGGGGGAAAATGTGTGCTTTTATAACTCTCTCCTTTGACAGCACTGCAGAGCATGTTTCTGGTTACACTTATGACATTAGTGGCTTTCCGGGTGTATATTTAGATACTATATATGCCACATGAAAAATCCATAGAATACAGAATATGGACAGGTTTTTTTTTTAACCCCACATCAGTAAATGTCAGATACCAAGAGCTGTACAATTGATATGCAGATAAATTTTCATATTCATTTGTATTTTCATATGCAACTTTCGGCTTTTTTAACTTATGCTAAATTATTGTTTGGTTAATTTCATAAATCTGAATTCAACATTTCCTGCTTTGTAGCATCCACTTTAGAAGGCTTCTTTTTTTGTGATAACTGTATGAGCATACCCATGTTTGGGTCTCAATGTTTAAGTCTTCTGCACATGAAGTTTTAATAATCCAAATTTGGAATAATTAGGCATTCTTTGGAAATATGACAAAATTTCATTTTTCTATAAGTATTTCTATTTGTCTCCTCTTTATCCTTGTAGAATCCTCTCTAAAAGAAGGAAATACCACAAGATTAGTAAAGGATGGTTTAGAAATGGATACAAATATGCTTCAACTTACATTTCAAACTTTTAAAAAGTAGATGTTTTCATCATTTCACTGTATTAAATTGAAGAGAAATTTTGTAATGTATAAATCATATTTATGTTCATTTTTTGAAACTATTGAGTGTTTAGAGGAGATACTTACAATAATTATGATGATATTTATTCCTGTTAATTTGAGCAAGAAAGATACCCATGTATTAGAGATGCTTTCTACCACATATAAGTATTAAGACGAAGGAGAACAAACAGGAAACTTGCTGCAATATAATTTTCAGTGTGCACAGGGATGTATATAGTATGAAAATCAGTGCTATTAAAATTCAGGTTAAATATAACCAGTGAGAGAGGAAAATGCTGTATATCTTCAGAGTAACAATGAAGGATTTGGAATTCAAAATAATTAATTGGCTTCATAAAACAGCAGGAGTTGACAAACAAATAACAAGCAGCTGTATGTACCTGTAGAAAAACAAAAGTAAGATTAACTTCCCAGTAGCTACTAATCAGAGAATAAAGACTATAATAATAGCTGCAAAATTCTTTATTTTCAGACATGCTATCACTAAAATGTTTACTTCTCTAAAATATAAGTACAAGTAGCTTTTGTTTAAATATTAACTTCAGTGAAAATGGGTACAAGAAGTACTTTGCAATACTTCTTTCATGCTTCCAATATGAAAATCAATTTTGAAAATACTGTTTCTATGAATAATATATTCCCACAATATTCTTACAGTATATTATAAAATATACATTCAAGTGCATTTTTCTGCGAACAGAAGCATTTAGGTGTGTCTGTGTTAAATTGGCAAATAGATGACTAATATAGTAGGATTTGATTTTACTACCACTCAAGCAAAACATTCCACACTAATTTTTAAATATTGAATAATATAAGAAGACTTAAAGTGAACATTAGTTGAGAATGAATTCCAGAAATTTATTCATATTCTGACTTGTTCCAATTTAGAAATGTATATATACTTTCAGGAATGACTCAAATCAGCTCACAATTCCATTGACAGAACAATCAAAATAGTATATTTGATTAAACATTTAACTTGGATCCAGTTTTTTTCAAGTTAGAAAGGTTCGTGTCTGACCATTTCATATTCCTGATAAAAACTCAAATGTATGTCATTCACTAGTGATGTCTTAAGCAATCAGGGATTTACTTTAACTCTTTTGCTTTATGAACATAATGTTATATAGCTCTTGTATTTCAATTGATAAAAATAATTTGTGGGCCATGGTGGCTCAGTAGGCAGAGTTCTCGCCTGCCATGCCAGAGACCTGGGTTCAATTCCCAGTGCCTGCCCAAACAAACAAACAAAATCATAATAATCATAATTCGCGTTCCTGAATACTTATATTTACAAGGATATCTTATGCTTTATTCTAAGACACAGATGGAATAAAGTGTCATGTGATCTGGATAAGTAGCAATGCCTGATAAACTTTTTCCACTGTGGTACATTGGTAGGAAATATAATAGAAATCTTACCCAAGTTTAAATGATGAAAATAAATGATCAAGGCAAATGGAACACAGTGTTCATATATTTTAGACGATGTGATGAATGGAAATATATAATTAATCTTGGCTAGCTATCATAACAAGGAAGTCTGGAGTAAGGAACCATGCTTCTAACCATAGAATTGGGTTCGGCATCACCCAAAGGCCTGAAATTTGAAAGAACAAAGCTCTTTTTCAGTGTTGAAAGAAACTGAAAAGAGAGGGAGTCTGTGGTAGAGTAGTTTACTATAATGTTTTCCAGTCTAGAGCCTTGAAAAAGGACACAGGGATTCTCTATTTCCTCCTTGGCCCTGAATCCATAATGGAATTTTGAGGGGAGGTACCCACTGCTAAAACCTGAGAGGGGCTCCATATGTAGCACACAAGTTATCAGCTGCCTTGCAGTTTAATGGCAGCAAATAGTGCCTTTACCTCAAAAACTAAAAAGTCCTTTACATGGAAAGATTATATTTTCCCTGTAGTCAAAATATTGCTCAGCCATAACTGCTAGGAACAGACAAATATGTATTTGGAGGTCACCACATACACGCTGAGGCCCTCACTGTCCAAGTATATAAGTCAAATGTAGTTCAAGTCAGGCTTCAGTACCAGAAACCTTTTGGTTATCTTCTCATGCTATAGGCTACTATGCCTTGTCTCATGGCTGGGTGGCTGAAAATTCTCAGGTTATCTTTGTTCCCAGACAATGTCTGATCTCTCCTGAATCCCAAGATTTTTCTAAGGTTTAACCACGTTTTCTGAAGCTTGGCATTTTGTTAATGCCTGCACATAATTAGCCCATCATAACCCAAGTGCCATTTGCCTGTTGCCACAATAGCCTTTCCTCTCTAGAAAGAGCCAGTTGCATGAGCCCAAAGCCACCAGGGGTTGAAGTCACCCTTTCAACCTTGCTGAGTGAAAATTCAGCTCTTCAAATATTAGCTGTATCAACTTCTGAGACAAAAACATATTGCCCACACATGGAATTCCAAACCCCAAAAACACATGGCCAAGCCTTATTCAAAGCTTCTCCATATGCCGAACTTTCTTCCTTGCTCTTATTATAACTCAGTATGTCAAAACTGCTGCAAACACAGGACCTCTGGGGGTCTTAAAAAATTAGCATACCTCTACTCTACCTAAATTCTGATAAAGAAAAAGAGAAATAAGTCTAACAGATGGAAGTCAAACTATCACATTTAATACTAAAAAGGCAAAACCAAATGCAACAACTGCTACCCAGAAAGGCGGACATATCCATCTACTTACGTTATCTTTCTTAAGACTATTGTTGTCTACTAATGTAAAGGAAAAATAATTAGGAACAATAGGCTGTCATGTGTTTGTTTTTGTCTTTTTTTTCTTCGCATGGTCAGACACCAGGGATCCAACCTGGGTCTCCGGCATGGCCAGTGAGAATTCTACCACTGAGCCACCATTGCACCACCCTCTTGTACTTTTCAATGTAGTAAAAATGTGAGTTTCTTATAAAAACTGCCCCACACTGGAGTAAAAACATACAAATTCAGGACTTTGAATCATGTCTACTAACATTAAAGACTATGGAATTGACCCAAACACCAAATGGCAGTGACCTCTTAAGTCCTGGAATTAAAAAAGGGGGGGGCAGGGGTCACCTGTAGCAAATAGACAAACAAATGTATTGTCTGCATGACATTCATTAGGCTACAGGAGGCAAACACAGCCTAATCTGAACTGGAGTTAGAGAACACATCTCAGCTTTTATAGATGTCAAATGTAATTAAAAATGTCTCTCCAATTCCACCTTTCCTCTAGAACTATGGCAAAATGATGCAGCCCAGGGTGTGTTAGTATTATATCCCAGTGCATTTTCTCTTTGATTTACCATTCACAAATAGCAGAGTTTATATACCAAATAGAGGAAAAACCCAAACAATTTTCTCACCTTTCTTGGGAATATTATTTCTCATACTTTATCCTATGCTCTAATATAGCTACCTCCAAATAGTCCTCCAGGTTTTAATTAAAGAATTCTTGAGGGATCAGCTGTGAATAAAAGTCCTAACAGTAGTGCCTTTATTCAAACTTATGGTCATTCAAATATATTTTGTTTTGAAGAGTTGACATCAGAGAATTTTTTTAATGTGAATTGAGTAGAATGAAACATTTTATACTCTATTTTCCTTCAGTAAAGATCATATTATGATGAATAAAGGCTTTTGTTTTGTTAGGCACCTGCGATAATTATGTGTGTCAATATTCAACCCACTATAGTGAATTTAAAGTCATAATTAATGAAAATTGTGATACATGCATAATGCATTCCTACTAAAATCTATCTGACCTATTAATCCTACAAACTGCTAATAAAAACATCAGCACAAGCTCATAATATGGAGTAAATATATAAGAGTAAAAATCAAGCTAAAGTTGAATTAAAACCCCATTTTCCAAGGCGTATGTTTTAATAATACATGAATACATTTTCTGTCTGCTTCCTGGCCAGAAGTTTTCAGGATTATTTCAATTCACATTACCAGTTCTCTTGCTCATTATTCCCCCTTTGTTGTCTCCTTTCCTTCATTGTTCTAATTAAATTACATTCTTTCTAGCATATTAGCTTGAATTGTGTCTCTAAAGTAAAGCAGCTGTAATAAAGCCTAGCTATGCAACATTGCTACCTGTGACAGTTAACATGCGATTGTGATCGATTACAAACATACCCTCAAAAATGTATTCAGGTTATTTGTTATTAAATTATGTAGAAAGACTTATAGTTCAATTTATTCAGAAATGATTCATTCTCATATCTTTTCTTCATCTCGTTTTAAAATTTGTCTATGAATTTTGTGATGAAACAGGCAATCTATATACCTTGGATGTGTAAAAGTTTTTGTGCACTTAAAAACTCTTGATCAAATTTATTTTCTCACTATGTCTTATAGATCTTATTAGATATGTTTGGTCCCCAAGTCATTGCAAATTATAATAGTGCTGCATGAAATTTCTGCCATTTGGTGGCCAGATTGCTTCAAAAATGTATAGGAGACTCCCAACCAGTAAGTTGATTTGTTCTGCAATTTTGTGAGCTGATCTTTCTGATGGATTTTGTGAACATATGTAGAGGAGCTACTGGATGAGCAGACAGGGAGTTTTGCCTCTAGCAAAGACGTTGAATTTTACTAAGCATGTCTCCTCTGCCTGAAGTAGTTGTTTCAGTAATTCCGGAGGGTAAAAGAAAACTCCAATTCCATTATCTGTTGCTATCAAGATGTTATTTATGTCCTGAGAGACTGCTATCAAACTATTGTTGGGAAGTGGCCATTCAGTAAGAACAGATGGTGACAGCAGGTACAAGAAAATATGGACAATTTTCAGGACTCAAATAAATAGAATCATGAGCTTAGCCTTGAAAATAACTTAAAGGAACAATTACCAGACAAGAGAGTTAAAGCATATACAATGGATCCATTAACAATGAAAGGACAAGAGAATGTGACCCAGTTATAGGTTTACTGTCATTTCTTAATAGGAAAGCTTTCACAGAGTTAAAGAGTTACTACAAGAAAATCCCAATGATAAATTTTAAATCCATAAACATGCAAAGTGACTTTATGAATAGAAAAGCACATTAGTAAATGAAGAAAATTATGGCACATCTACTATGGTTGAAGAATTATTTTTAAAAATGCACTGATAAGCTCACTTGAAGAGTAGTGCATTATTAAATGCAAATATAATAATCCATAATTCATATTCTTAAATGAATAATAGGCAAATAATTTGAATGAAGTCACTAACAGGTAGAAATACAATAAAATATGATGAAAAATAGCAGGTTGTATAGAACTTAGCTAATTAAATAAGAATATGATTTTTACTAGTCCATAAATCATTTCAGATGATATGATAGAAAACAAGGGTTGCAACTTCATATTCTATATATGCCAATAATCAGAAGAGAAGCTGTTGGCTGTTTTGTTTGTTTGTTTGTTTGATTTTATTACTTAATATACAAAGCTAACATCTAGAGGTAGCTACATCTTTGGGGTACATACAGTTTCAAACAAACAGTTTTCCAACGATGTTATGATAAATACCACATACTAGTTGGTTTAACAGTAAGGATTTATTATCTCATTATTTCACTGGGTAGAAGTTCAAAATCAAGTTTTCTACAAGCCACGCTTTCTTTCTGAAGTCTGTAGCATTCTGGTACTGGCTTGTTTTCTGCAATCCTTGGGGTCCCTTGGCTCGCATCTCTGCATTGTATCACATCATGATCCCTCTTTCTTTCTTTCTGCTTTTCACTGATTTCTGGATTTTTTTCTGTGGCTTTTCTCTAGAAGGTCTCTAATAATGGATTAAAGCCTACCTTGATTCAATTTGCCCACACTTAAATATGATTTTAGAAGATGCTTTTCACAAATGAGTTCACCAGTAATGAATAAGATGTCTTCAAAGGGTCCTATTTACAAATGGGGTTGGCACTTAGAGAAATAGAGATTAAGAATATGTCTTTTGTGGGGTGCATGATTCAATTCAGTTCTAAACTGCTCAAGCAAATACCATGAAATGGGTTAACTTAAACAATGGGAATTTATTTGCTCATGGTTTTGAGGCTAGAAAATGTCCAACCTTCCCTAAGATTGTGGTGTTTGAGGGCTGGTTACTGATAATTCTTTGTTCCACTGTCACAGAATAAGGCACATGATGGTATTTCCTGGCATCTTCCTTCTTTTCTGAATTCCATTTCAGCTTCTTGTTTCCTGTGGCTTTCTTTCTTTGGGTCTAAATTTCATTCTCTAATGAAAGACTCCAGTAATGGGATTAATACCTATACTGATTTTAGTATTAACTGAATGCTAAACACATTAACTGAAGTAATCTCATCAAATGTTCCTACTAAGAATAGGTTTATACCCACAGGAATGGATTAAATTTAAGACCATGTTTTCCTGGTGGGCATCCAGCTTCAATCTATCACAATCACCAACAAGCTAAACTTTATTTTTCACATTAATTTCCTCCAAAAGACTCTTAGGTCAATAGATGCAAAGACTGCCTTTTTTTTTCTTTCTTTGCATCCACTGGGATCTGAACAGTACAGACTTAAAAACAAATGCTCAAATAAGAACTGTCAAATGAATGAGTGAATGAATGAGTAAAAATTAACTAGATATTTATTCCAAAATATCTATATACCTGAGTTAAGTAGTGCATGAATCATGAATTCATGATCTCAGTTCTAATATGCTCCAAATTTACTTAAATCTATAAATTAAAATCATATATTCTTAATGAATATCTTGATGAAATGGACATGTAAACTATTTTAAGTTTAGTGCCAGAAAACTCTTCTCCACCCAAGTTGCAATTTTAACTATTACAAAAATAGTTTTTATGAGAATTATTGTGTATATTCAGTAGTCTTGTTTCTTTTCTCTGAATTCAATAATCATTGCTATGAATTGCCACCCAGGGATGTGACTGCAATTCTAGTGAGTCCTTGAACACCAGTGTAGATCAGGGTTCCAAGTGCTTGTATTCCAGATCTCATTCTTATTTTAATACTACCTGTTCTAGTTTCCTAGCAGTCAGAATGCAATACCAGAAATGGAATGGCTTTTAAAAGGGGAATTTAATAAGTTGCTAGTTTACAGTCCCAGCACCAAGAAAATGTCCCAATTAAAACAAGTCTATAGAACTGTCCAATCTTGAACCTTGGTTCAAGAAGGCCGATGAAGTTCAGGGTCTCTCTCTCAAGTGAGAAGGTACATGGCGAACACAGTCAAGGTTTCTCTCTCAGCTGGAGGGGCACATGGCAAACATGGCATCATGTGCTAGCTTTCTCTCCTGGCTTCCTGTTTCATGAAGCTCCCTGGGAGGGGTTTTCCTTCCTCATCTCCAAAGGTCACTGGTTGATGGACTTTCTGCTTCATGGTGCTGCATCATTCTCTGTTCTCTCTGAATCTCTTATTCTCCAGAATGTTTCCTCTTTTATATGTCTCCACTAACTGATCAAGATCCACCCAAATGGGTGGAGACATTTCATCACCTAAGCCGGGTTAATAACCATTCTTGATTGGGTTATATCTTCAGGGAGATGATCTAATTACAGATTCAACCATACAATATTGAATAGGGATTATTCTGCCTTAACAAAATGGGATTTTGATTAAAACGTGGCTTTTCTAGGGTCCATACATCCTTTCAAACCAGTACACTACCTGTAATATAATTCCTTTAAAAAATTAACTAATGTTCAGTTTTCAGTTTCTAATTGACTTCTTAATTTCACTAAATTTCATCTTATATGGTCCATATATGATATCACTCCAATATGTGAAAATATTTTGGAATTCTGATTCAGTCATTTAAGATATATTATCCCATATTTCTTTTTGTACTAAAAAAGTTGTGCTTATGATATCCAAATTAGTGAATGCATTTAAACAATGTTGCAGAGGTGAAAGAAACAAATAGTAGAATACATTTCTATCTATGTTTATACATTCTATCAACACATGATTTCATACATATTTTCAGGAACACATTGCATTATATAATTAAACAGAGCATATTAGATTCTAGTTATATAAACTAAAATTTAGCACACATTTCTCAACTGTAAATTATTCAGAGTCAATCCACCCTGTAGTGATAACCTTCACAATTGCCCAAAATAACCTTTAGTAAACACAATGATAAGCAAATCCTGCAGCTATTCCTCTTACCCTGATGACAGAGAAAGGATATATATCAGGGAATCCAGCTTTTCTTTGGCTGAAAACCTCTTTATGGCTCCATCACAAATTTAGTACATATGGTCATAGAGTTCCCAATTCAAACCTGTGTTTTAAAGGGCCAAGTGGTTAAAGTATTTTAATGGGGCTTAAAGAGTAACATTTTTTAAACCCCATACTGGCATCTTAGGAACAAATAAATGGGTCAATGGCCAGTTGTCCCAAGCATGCACTTGACTTCTGTGAAGTCTTAATCCTGTTCAGTCTGCTAACTTGATTCACTGTATTCTGACTCTTTTGCTTGCTTCAAAAAATCAAATGTAGAAGACTGATAGCTGATGGAAAGAAAGGTTAGAAGAGCATTCTTTATGAGATAGCAGTTGTATGTGACAGAAAAAGTTTCAATGCCTTGGTAGACGTGGGTTGAGAAGGTTGTTGAAGATATATCCCACATTTTTTACAGGTTTCAAGGTAATATAAACCTTGTTTTTGTTACACATTTTCTCTTTCTTAGTGTCCTCGTTTTTTCTGATGTTACCAGCAATTTGAAGGCTGCAACATCATGGAGTTATTTGAAATCATCCTTTATTAGTTGTTAATTAAATAGATATTACACAGAAAAAGAATATATAACTAAGTTTATGATCATATCTTATCTCTTCTAATAATCTCACCATTTCTGAAGTAATAATGAATAGCTTAATCATTATTAGGAGCTGGGAAAGGAAATGACATCTTTGTATTTTCATGGGCACAATTAAATGTTAGTTTCATTCTAACATTTTGGTGCTGTAAAAATGAATAAGAATTAGTTAAGGTACTCAAATTTTAAATACTTCCAATCATTTACTCATATTTGCCATGAAAATAGAGATTATTAAACTATATTTTCTCATGAGGAAATGAGGCAATTTAATAAAAAACTGAGAACCAGATTTTTGCATCTCTACCATTAATATCCTCTTCAGTCCTCTGTGCAATTTACAACAATGAGCAATTAAAAGATGAAGATGTGGCTACTGGTCTCAAGAAGATACTATTCTGATGGGCAACAAAGTTGAAAGAATAGTTGATTGAAATATACCCTACATTGACAATGCTACATACAAAAGGCTAGAGTAGTATACTGAAGGGGTACTTAATGAAATCTGGGAACATGGAGGGAAAATAGATATCTTTTGGAAAAGCCAATATCTGGATAGAATGAAAGCTGATTAGGACTTTGATAGTGAGAGGAAGTATATATAATTCAAGTTCTTGTTTAATAACTACATTATTAAGTAGTTGAGCTGGCATTCTAACTATGTTATATATTCCACATGCATGAAAAGGATAACACACAACTTTACACATATAAAATGATAAAATAGACAAATTAAAACCGCAATTCTCCCAATATGAAATAGATACTATGAATACTCTTACAACCTCCAAGGGAATTTAATTTGCAATTAAAACATGCCCTCCCCCTCAAAGAAAAGTATCTCCAGGCCAAAATGGTTTCAATGAAAATACAAATATATAGTTACAAAAGAATTAACACAAATTTTACATAATCTCTACCAGAAAATAAATGAAGAAAAATATTTTCCTTTTTATGTTGTGCTATTAGGGTCATCCTGATTAAAAACACAAAACTATTTTTTGTACAAAAATAGTGCAAAAAATATAAAGAAAACTCCAGCCAATGTCTTTATGGGCTATGGAATAAAAAGTCCTTGCAAAATATTGACAAATAAAATTAAGCAATATTTAAAAAGGATTTTATATCATGACCAAGTGGAGTTTCAGGCATGAAAGATTTGTTTATTATTAAAACAGATCAATAAATCCACAGTATTATAAAGTTAAGAAGATAAGCCATAAAATTATATCATTTGATGCAGAAATAATATTTGTCAAACATCAGCACCCATTCATAATACAAACTCTCAGAAAAAATTATGTAGAGTTGAAATACTTTGACTTGATAAAAGGCATCTACAAAAACTTACAGTCAATATTCTGCTGAATAACATTTTTGATCTAAGAGAGGAAACAATGTAGTATGTTTACTTTCATGATTTTCATTCAAAATACTGCAGTATATTCTAGCCAGTGCAAAAAAATAAATTAATTAAAGGACATAAAAACCATACAAAAAATAGGAAGAAATACAACTACTTCTACTTACAGGTGACATGACTGTATGTGGTGAAAATAACAGGAAATATAAGAAATAAAAACAATAAAAACTTATTAAAACTAATGAAAAATTTTACCAATGTTTCTGAATACAAGATGAATGTACAAAAATCAATTGTGTTTTTGTTTTCAAGCAGTAACGATTAAAATGAAAAATAAAATGTTATCTACAAATTCTCAACAATAAAATGAAGTACTTTGTCATAAATTTAACAAAATTACAAGAGTTACATGCTGAAAACTGCACAAAACCAATCATTGAAATCAAAGATCTAAATTAATAGAGAGGCATACCATGTGCATGGATTGGAAAACTGAATAAAGATGACAATTCTCCCAAAATTGACATGCAGGTTTAATACATTTCCTACCAAAATCCCAACAATACTTTTGTAGACATAGGCCATAGTTTCTTAAAATCTACATTCAAAGACAAAAGAATTAGAATAAGTCAAACAATTTTTGAAAAAGAATAATGTGGGAGAAATCACTCTATTCTATTTCAAGATTTATTACATAGCTAGACTAATCAAAGCCACATGGTATTGGGAGAGGAATAGAAATCTAAATCAATTGTACAGAATTGGAAACCCAGAAATAGATCCTAACAGATATGCCCCAATCTTTTTTTTTTTTGAGAAAGATGCAAAAGTAGTTCTACAGAGGAAAGATAACCCTTTCAAAAAATGGTGAAGAAGCAATGGACATCCTGGGGCAATATCAGGACCTTGACCTAACTTTCAAACCTCATACAAAAATTAACTCAAAATTTATAATATACTTAAATGCAAATTGTAAAAGTATAAAACATTTAGCCAAACACATAGGATTAACCTTTGGGGATCTAGATCTAGAGAAATGGTTTTAAACTTCATACCAAAACTACAAACTATAAAAATGTGTAAATTGGACCTCACCAAAATTAAAAACTTTCGGTCTGTGAAAGAGTCTGGTAAGAGGATCAAAAAAACATCTCTATGTTGGGCAATAATGTTTGACAACCACACATCTCTAGTCCATATAAAGAACTTTCAAAACTCAATAGTAACAAAGTACTCCAATTAGAACATGGGAAAATGAATGAAGAGACATTTTACCAAGGAAAATACAAAGATGGCTCAGGAAAAGATACACAGCATCATTAGCCATCAGGGAAATGCAAATTAAAATCACATAATAATTCACTTCATACCAATCACTATAGCTAAAATAAAAGAGAAGAATGTTTGGTAGAATTCACAGGTGAATCCATTTGGTCCTGGTCTTTTCTTTTTGAGGAGATTCTCGAGGACTGATTCAATCTTTTTACTTGTGATTGGTTTCTTGAAGTTATTTATTTATTCTTGAATCAATGTTGGTTGTTCATAACTTTCTTGGTAGTTGCCCATTTCATCTACATTGTCTAGTTTATTAGCATATAGTTGCTCAATAGTATCCTCTCATTATTCCCCCTATTTCTGTGGTGTCAGTGGTTATGTCTCTTCTTCCATTCATGATGTTATTTATTTGCATCTTCTCTCCTTTCCGTTTTGTTAACCTAGCTAAGGGTCCATCAATTTTATCGATTTTCTCAAAGAACCAACTTCTAGTTTTGTTGATTTTCTTGATTGTTTTCGTGTTCTCAATTTCATTTATTTCTGTTCTAATCTTCAAATTTTTTCTTTCGTGTTTTTTTTTTGCTTTGGGATTAGTTTGCTGTTCTTTCTCAGTTCTTCCAAGTGAACCATTAATTCTTTGTTTTTTTTTCACTTTCTTCTTTTTTAGTATAGGAATTTAGGGTAATAAATTATCTCTTAGCACTGCATTTGCTGCATCCCATAAATTTTGATATGTCACAATTTCATTTTCATTTGTCTTGAGATAGTTACTGACGTCTCTTGTAATTTCTTCCTTGACCCACTGGTTGTCTAGAAATGTGTTGTTCAACCTCCATATGTTTGTGAATTTTCTGACCTTCTGCCTGTTATTGATTTCCAACTTCATTACATTATGATCCAAGAAAGTGTGCTGTATGATTACAATCTTCTTAAATTTATTGAGATTTGTTTTGTGACTCAGCATATGGTCTATCCTTGAGAATGATCCATGAGCACTCAAGAAAAATGTATATCCTGCTTTTGTGGGGTATAATGTTCTGTAAATGTCTGTTAAGTTTAGTTCATTTATTTTATTATTCAAATTATCTGTTTCTTTATTGCTCCTCTGTCTAAATGTTCTATTTATTGATCAGAGTGGGAAGTCTCCAACTATAATGGTAGAGGTGTCTATTTCTCCCTTCAGTATTGTCAGTGTTTGCCTCTTGCATTGTGAAACACTCTAGCCTGGTGCATAGGTATTTATCATTGTTGTGTCTTCTTGTTGAATTGTTCATTTTATTAATACATAGTGTCCTTCTTTCTCTTTTAATTGTTTTACATTTGAAATCTAATTTGTTGGATATTAGTATAATTACTCCTATACTTTTCTGATTGTTGTTTGCATGAAATATCTTCTCCCAATCTTTCACTTTCAACCTAATTTTGTTCATGGGTCAAAAAACGAGTCTCCTGCAGACAGCTATATATGCTTTTTAATCCATTTTGCCAGTTTATGTCTTGTGATTGGGGAGTTTAATCCATTAACATTTAATATTATTACTGTAATGGTGGTACTTTCTTCTACGATTTTGCCTTTTGGGTTTTATATGTCATATCTATTTTTTTTTCTCTTTTTACCTTTACTGATATTCTTCATTTCCACACTCTTCTCCAGATCTCTCTCTCCTGCCTTTTCCTATCTGCCTGTAGTGCTTCTTTTGGTATTTCTTGCAGAGCCAGTTTCCTGGTCACAAATTCTTTAGTGATTGTCTGAAAATATTTTAGTGCCCCCTCATTTTTGAAGGACAATTTTGCTGGTATAGAATTCTTGGTTGACAGTTTTCTGTTTTAGAATCTTAAATATATCATACCACTGCCTTTTTGCCTCCATGATTTCTGCTGAGAAATCCACACATAGTCTTTTTGAGTTTCTGTTGTATGTGATGGATTGCTTTTCTCTTGCTGCTTTCAAAATTCTCTTTGTCTTTGACATCTGATAACTTGATTAGTAAGTGTTTTGGAGTATGCCTATTTGGACCTATTCTGTTTGGGGTACGCTGCACTTCCTGAATTTGTAATTTTGTCTTTCATAAGAGATGGGAAATCTTCAGTGATTATTTCCTCCATTAGCTTTTCTCTTCCTTTTCCTGTATATCCCCCTTCTGGGACACTTTCAATACATATATTCATGCACTTCATGCTTTCATCAAATTCCCTGATACTGTGCTCATATTTTCCATTCTTTTCCTTGTATTTTCTTTTGTATGTTGGATTTAAGATGTTCAGTCCTCTTGTTCACTAATCTTTTCTTCTGCCTCTTCAAATTTATCATGGTAGGTTTCCATTGTCTTTTTAATCTATTCTATTGATCCTTTCATTCCCTTAATTCTATGATTTACTTTCTTCAAACTTTCAATTTCTTCTTTTTGTTCACCCAATGCCTTCTTTATATCCTCCCTCTTGGATTTGATTTCTGATGAGATTTTGCATGTCTGTTTGAACATCCTGAATTAGTTGTTTCAACTCCTGTATCCCATTTGAATTTTTGGTTTGTTCCTTTGACTGGGCCATATCTTTGATTTGCCTAGTATGACTCATTCTGTTTTGCTGGCATCTATGTATTTGATTTCCTTAAGTAGTTTCTTCTGGAAGTGGTTCTCATTCTTTTACCTAGGATTTTTTTTTTTCTGGATGGCTTTGTTCTCTATCTGTTCTTGGGCATTTAGTTCAATTTATTCTAGACCTCTAGCATAAATTCTGTTTAAATGATCAGAATTTTTCAGTTCTTCTTTTTTTCTATTTCTTGCCCTGCCTATATGGGGATTTTTTTTTTTTTTTTTTTTTTTTTGAGCAGGGTCTCTTCAGATATTATAGACCCCAGTCATATGTTCCCATACTGGTCTGGCCTCCTGTCAGAAGGTAAAAGTCATCTCCATCAGTTTTCCCTGAGGGTGCAACCCAGCAGGTTTTCAGATTTCGATATGAAGCCTCTAGACTCTGTGCTTTTCCTATCCTGACCAGCATGTGGCCCTTTGCTGTCTGTGGCTTCCCACCATCATGAAGTAATGTGCCACCTTTCACATCAGCAAACTCTCCCTGCTAGGGTGTGGTTGAGAATGTGGTGAGGTTGTTGGTTTGCTATCACTTGCTTTGATTTCCCAGTCCCTGGGACACAAATTCCTTGAAAGAGAGATTCCACTTGAGCTGGGCCCCAATTTTCTCTGTGGGAATGTACAGCCTTTAGAGAATTAACTCCTTTCACCTGACTTGTTACTTTGCCTCTCAGACAAGCTTAATTCTGTCTTTGCCTGGGGTGGTGTTGGAGCCTGAGAAGGTTTCCAGTTCTATCTAATGAACTCTTAAGTAGTAGGAAAAAAAAATCATTTTCAGAGCAGGATCCCCACTCCTGTGGTCTGTCAATCAAGAGCTTAAGTTGGCATGCAGCTCTGTGTATCTCCAGGCTCTATATGCCGCCCCCCTTCTTTGGGTTCAGTTCTTTTCCAGTATTTTGTGCTGTCTGACTCAAAAAGCCTTTTTGCCCCCCACCAGCCTCACCTCCTCACTGTCAAGACAAAAACTCCTATTTCCTTTAGTCCTTATTCCAGGTTTATCTGTGCTGGGGGCCTATTTTCAGTAGTCAGAATTTGTTTATTAATTCCACCATCTTGCCCCATGTTATCTATTTTTAAAAATGGACACAATTAAAGGATGGTATGCACAATTCAGATGTTAGTTTAAAAAAAGATCTGTCTTTTTTCCCCCAGTTGCTTTTCAGAATTTCAAACACTCCTTATCTGTCCCTCTCTCTTCCTCTTAGTTATTTCACTGTTACGTAATAATGGGTGAATATTGTTTAATTTTCCTGCTTTAAATTCCCTGGTTTAGTACTTTTAACTCTAAAAGATTATACACCATTAGAACTTAAAAACAGCCTTCATATTTTCTCTCCCTGTTTCTTCTGGGACACTGAACAAATCTATGTCAGACCTTCAAATTATATCTTGAATATTTCTTAAACTGCATTTGATATGCTTTATCATCTTCTCTTTCCTTGTTAGATATAGCAGAGGTTTTTATATCTGTCTACCAGTTCTATGAATATCAGTTCTTTATGTCCAGTACATGACAAATGTTCTTTTGAACTTCTATTTTGTTAGTGTTATTTTCCATTTACAGCTTTATTTTCTGATAATTGTATCTAATTGTGTCATGTTAATTGGTTTGCAGTTTTCAATGCCATGCAGAGATTTAAAATTTTTCCAACTATGTATTTTAATATTGGCAACACATGTTTTAATATCTGCATTTAATAAAAGTAATACTCAAGGCAAATAGTAATGGTTTTAATATATGTGGTTTTACATTGTTTTTCAGATTTTTATGTTAAATATTGCTATTTAACCATTATCTTTGAATGATTGTTTTTCTTTGCTATTGAAAAATGATACCTTCCAGTGCCCCAAGGCCTAGGATGAATATATCCTCTCTCAGGGAAGTTTTATTTTTGGTTCTGCCAGACATCTGTGACGGTTACTAGGTAGAAGCAATTTACACAAGAAAAATTGGGGGTTTTAGTCTAACAAACTATGACCACCTCAGCTGCCACAAGTTTGTATGTCTGGATATTGATCCTTTTTTTAAATGAAATATCCCCCTGATTTTTTCCTCCTTTGTTCTGTTTAAGACTAAGGCAGACTTTTTCAGCAGCTCTTTATGTCTGGTTGTGTGTGTGTGTGTGTGTGTGAGAGAGAGAGAGAGAGAGAGAGAGTTTGTGTATGTGTGTGTGTGAATATGGATTTGAATTCTTTTGCCTTCACCCTGAATCTTTGGAGGCCCAAAATAATGCATGAAGAGTCCCTTATCAGCTTCTCCACTTCCTTAGTCCTGGTATTGATTTTGATTCCTTTTAGCCCACAAAGCCAGTGTTAGAATTTGAAATAAAACTTTAAACTCTAATAATTAGTATTGGCACATGGCCTCATATTATCAGTTTATCCTTGATTACAAATATTCACAAGGAAATTAAGCTTTTAGATCCTCAATGACTTTTAAGTTATAAAACATATTCTATTGAACACTTTTGTTTGTTTACAGAGGAAAAGTATAACCGTCAACAGTTATTTCGCTACACTAGTATAAGTTGAAAGTTGACTTTCTCATATACATTCTTAAAACTTACACATGCAAGTTTGCAAAATTCCCTCCTTATGCCACTGACACTATGCTACATAGACACCATATAGCAGAGTATACTCTAAACCACAGAAAGTCATCTCTTCCTTTACTATGAACCTTTTCACACCTTACAAAAGTCTATGTAGCTGGTCTGCTCAAACCTCTCTTTGACAAATAGAAATTAAGGGATGATAGATGTTTTGTTTTGTTTTGTTTTGTTTTTGCCAAAGTCTTCAATAGTTCCTCTAAACCTTTAGGGAATAAAGTGATTTTTTTTTTTTACGAAATAATAAACTTCACAATTATTTACCTTTCTTTCTGCTAAATGAAATTACAACAAGGACAATAAGGAACCTGTTTGTTTAAAATGAAAATAAATTCTAGAGGCCTATAAATACTCTGCTGGTGTGATTTGCCTTCAAATCTGAGTTTGCTCAGGCTATATACTTGAATTTTGGGGACTCAACAAGATTCCTTAGTTTAGGTGTTGACCTTAATTGTGGCTTGGCAATTTGAGTTCCCTCTGTCTCTGGAGTTTACTTGGTGTTGAATGTTCCTGCTACAACCCAGATATTATGCCTTTAACTTTACAAATATACTTAATTGTCTCATTTCTGGTGTATTTGGGCCAAGGATATACCTGACTGATTGAATTCACAGTCAAAAAATAAATAAAATCCAGTTCTCAATAGTGTTACCCAGATTTTTTATTTCAATTAAATACTTCAATTTTTAATTTATTTAATTTTCAATGAATTTATCTCATTTTTTCAGTGTCACCTAGAATATTTTTCTCAACATCAATCTGCACATAGTTAATAATTTTTTTTCATACAGAAAAACTTCCTCATTTCATTTAGGAAATTTATTGAGCTTTTCAGTGCCCCAATTCCTCATCTGTAACTGGATGATTTTAATATATATCTCATAAGGCTATTTTGAGAATTAATACTTAACCCTTACAAATTGAAGGGGGCAACAGCTGCACCAGTACACCCTTAATTCCTAGCTGTTACTGTTATTAATACTTTAATGTAAAATGAAAGTAATTTCCTCACGAATTAAAAAATTGCAAGAAGGTCATACTTCCATAAATTTATATTCTTCATAAATATTTTGTAATTACATTGATTTTATAATTTGAAATGCATGTTCCACTTTTCTTCAAACACCTTAGTATACAATTGTCTTTCCTGGGATAGATATCTATTAAATGTAACTAAATAACTTTTACTGGGTTCTGGTAAAGATTACAAAATGGTAGATTTCACTTATTTTTATTTTAGAACACTCATCAATTTATTAAATAGCATACTAGGTATTTCCTCTCTGGATATTGACTTTGATGAAAATTTAAACATATCTAATTCACTTTACCTATGTGCCAATTTCTAGTTCAGGAAAGCCAAATACGATCCAATTCTAAAGTCCATTTATTAACACAACCTTATTTAAATGACTTCTGTATTTAACGTTGACAGATAGAAATAATATAACCTGTAAGAAATAAGCAATAGAGTCACAGTGGTAGTGTGGTTGGAGATAGAATTGTATATAGGTTGGATATGGACACAAGTGGAGGGAACAGAAAGAGAACACAGTTTCACTGAGTGGTTTGAATCTATTTCTGCACAAAGTCCTCAGTAGCACCAGCTATGACTGACCATGTTGAAAAAGCCATATAAAACAAATAAGGGTATCTATATATTGTAATTTTATAAGCACTAACTAATTTTGAAAGAAGTTTTTTCTTCTAACGAAACAATTCTTATTCAAAGTCTTAAAATTGAAATACAGTCTGAATTGTTTTCTAAAGCAATTGCATGAAACTATGAATGCTAATTAAATTCATCTAAACCACTGTTATAGGATCTTCACTATGTCGTTGCAAAGGAAGCTTTAGAAATTTAATAAATGGAATATGAAATGGCAAAAGCAAATTAGCATTTATCCATGGTACTATATTTTTAGGCAATACAACACTGCAGCTTTACAGATAATTTTGGAGTTTAATAATGGTAAAGAAGAGTGTGAAAGAAATTCTTCATTTATCATGATCCATCCTTAGAATTTATAAATACATAAAATCCATTATCAACTGTTGCTGTGTCTATATAACATAAGAAATTTGTATTTTGGATAAATTTTGGTATGCTAAATTTTCAAAAGTCAGAATATCCAATCATTTAAAATTCAGATTATAGTGTTTTTAATCCTTAGGCTTAAAATTTATATGTACTATAAATAATACATATTATTCATTTGTATCACTTAAGAATAAACATGTTGAAAAGTAAAATGTGGAGTGCATTATTTAGAGGATCTAATTAACACAACCAGTGATCCTAGAATCAAACCCAGGTCTCCTGCATGGGAGGCGAGAATTCTACTACCGAACTACCCTTACGCCCCCTTGAAGAACACTTTTAAAGAGCAAAAGCAATTTATTTGGAAATGTGTTGGCTGGAAACAAAACTAGTACATAATATAGAACAGTAGAGAGAAGAGAATGTACAAATATGGAAGTATGTTATGCTGGTTTGGAGCTATGCACGCCAGGAAAACATGTTTGTAAGCTTCATCCATTTCTCTGGATGTGACCCCACAGTAAATGGGGCTTTTGACAAGGCAACTTCAGTTAAGGTGTGTCCTGACTCAATCAGGATTGGTCATAATCCTATTACTGGAGTCATTTGTAAGCAGAATGAAATTCAGGCAAACAGAGGTAAAGAAAGATTAAGCAAGAAGCTGAAGGTCAATGGAAACTAGAAGAGAAGGGAGAAGCCAGAAGAGTGAGCCCTATACAGTGCTGTATGACAGAAGAACCAAGGACTAGGGATCACTGGTAGCCAGCCCTGGAATATCAGTTTTGGAAGAAAGTATTGCCTTGAGGATTCCTTGATTTAGACTTCTTCTATTCTCAAAACCATGAGCCAATACATTCCAGTTGTTTATGCCAAAATATTACATGATCTTTGCTTTAGCAATAAAGAAACAAAAACTTATGGATACTTTCTTCAAGGATTGACTAAAGCCTAGACAGTTATATTAGTAGTAGGAAGAAAAGGTATCAAATAATGATGAAACAACCATTCAGTATCAGAAATTAAAAAAAAAAATCACAAAGCTGAATTAATTGTGCACCTATAGCGAGGGAGAGTTATACTGGTAAAGTACAGTCTGTCTGATCAGAGAAGATTGCTGATTTTATGCAATTTTATTGGGAATCAGTATTTAATGGATTTTCTAGAATGTAAGGAAGGGGGCATCATCTGGAGAAATGTTAATCAGATGAGACTGCTTTTAATTGATTGACCTTTAAACATAGGTTAATTGGAAAGAGTTCATTCTTGATATAGAATATATCCAGAAGTGAGGGTCTTTATTGATTGAATGGCTTGCAAAAGCATATTCATTGAGGCAAGCTGTCCTTGGTCACTTATATTTATTTAAATTAATATAAATTAATATTATATTAATATAATATTATATATTATAATATTATTTCATGGCTTTTTGTTATGGCCATGAAATAATAATGTCTCTATTCAAATAATTGGTGACACCCTACTTCTTTCCTCCTTTATTGTAAAATTTCTCAAAACGAATTCACTGTATCTGATTCCCTTCCTCTAAATCTGTTATACTTGATGTCTTTCAGGTTTGACTCCCATCACTTCAACAAAACTAATCATGTCTACATCTAGTGTCCTCCATATTGTTAAATTTAATGGTCAATTATGGGTCCCAATCAAACTGGCCCATTAGTGAATTTGCACAAGTAGGAACTCCATCTTCCTTAATCATTTTCTTCATTTTTCTTCCAGAGAAAAACACTCTAAGGCTTCTTCCTGAATTAAGGTCTCTCCCTCTCATTCTCCTTTTTGCTTTCTCTTCTTTAGCCTTGGAGTCAATTAGGGCTTATTTCTTGGAACACTTCTCTGTAACTTCTATACTTGCTCCCTTAGTGATCAAATTCAGTCTAATGGCTTCTAAATGGCCCCTTTAACAGGGAAGTATCCCAATTTATGTCTCTTCTGAAAATTATAATATATTCTAATTGCTTACTCAGAAGTTGTTTCTTGGATAATATCTCAACATATCCAAAAGTAAACTCCTGATCTCATCCATCAAATAAATTTCTGCAGCAATTCTCTACATTTTGGTTTATGACAACTTTACTTTCAAATAGCTTAGGTACCAAATCTTAGAGCTCTCCTTAACTCACCTTTCTCTCACACATTTCATATATAATCTACCAACCAAACATTTTGATGCACCTTTATTAACCAAAATCCAGTTACTAATACTAGTTATACCTGGTCTCAGTGTGTTTCATCTTTTGATAATCTTATTGTTCTATATTCTGAATTATTTTTACTGTTGCTTTCACCATTGTATTACTTAGGGTTCTCTAGAGAAACAGAATCATCAGGGAACACTCGCAAATATAAAATTTATAAAAGTGTCTCACGTGACCGCAGGAACACAGAGTCAAAAATCTGCAGGACAGGCTGTGAAGGTGAAGATTCCCATGGAGGGTCTGGATGAACTCTGCAGGAGAGGCTCCCCAGCCAAGACAGGAAGAGCCTGTCTCTACTGAATCCTCCATAAAAGGCTTCCAGTGATCAGATAAAGCATTACTCATTGCAGAAGACACTCATCTTTGGCTGATTGCAAATGTAATCAGCTGTGGATGTAGCTGACATGATCATGATTTAATTCTATGAAATGTCCTCATCGCAACCGACAGGCCAGCACTTGTCCAACCAGACAAACAGATACCACCACTTGGCCAAGTTGATACATGAATCTAACCATGACAGTCCACCCCTTGTCAACTTGGCAGCTATGCATACCACCTTAAACCATACCAAATTTCTAAGTAAAAAAACAATAAAATGCACAATTTTTCTTTCACTTAACAATACTCAACTGTCCTGCATATAACTGGAAACACATTAAATCTCTCCAGAATAGGGTGCAAATCATTGGGTAATATTCATTCTTAAACTTAATATCTTACTACTTAAATAGTATAACATGAATAAAACAGCATTACAGTCCTCATTTCTGTAACTGATCACGTGGTCGAAGTTTATGTTTATCACTACCTTCTTCCACTACCCATTCCATGCTCCTTTTACCCTCAGCAAGCACTTCAGCTGGCCGTGGTTCTTTGCCTGGTGGGGTGACCCAAACCTTCTTTCCTGAAGTTTCAGAGCCATGGGTACTCCTGCCTGGATTGAGTTGTTGCAGTTTTCCCTTGATTTTAATCACAGGACATGGTAGTACTAAAAGACGCCCTAGGGGATCTCCACATGGAAAACTCTTCTTTACCCCCATTATGTAGTTCCAGTCCTACTTCCTTCTGATAGTTAGGGTCAATAACCCCAGACAATAATGTAATCCCCTTCTTTGTTTGTTGACCAAGTGGCATAAGTAGCAAAAAGTGACTAGATGGCAGTCTTAACTTCCAGTTCAGTGTAATCATTGTTGTTTCTCCTGGAGGAAGCACTCCCTATTTTGGAACTAAAACCTGTAGACCAGAAGAGCTCAGGGTCACAGGGATAGGAAGCAAAAATTTTCCTAGTGGATCACTAGGGGTAATAGTGAGTGGTACCATTCCCATTTCCACTGCTTGGTTCCTGGACCCATGGATCCTGGCTATGGGAGAAACGACCCTATACAGTGAATGCTGATTCAGAGCACATACAGCTTCCTGGAGAACATTATTCCAGGCTTTCAAGGTATTGCCACCTAGTTAGCACCATAATTGAGTTTTCAAAAGGCCATTCCACTGTTCTATCAATCCAGCTGCTTCTGGATGATGGGGAACATGATCAGACCAGAGAATTCCATGAGCATGTGTCCATTCCCGCACTTCATTTGCTGTGAAGTGTGTTCCTTGACCAGACACAATGCTATGTGGAATACCATGACGATGGATAAGGCATTCTGTAAGCCTAAGGATGGTAGTTTTGGCAGAAGCATTGTGTGCAGGGAAAGCAAACCCATATCCAGAGTATGTGTCTATTCCAGTTAGAACAAATTGCTGCCCCTTCCATAAAGGGAGTGGTCCAATGTAATCAACCTGCCACCATGTAGCTGGCTGGTCAACATGTGGAATGGTGCCATATCATGGGCTGAGTGTGGGTCTCTGCTGCTGACAGATTGGGCACTCAGCAGTGGCTGTAGCCAAGTCAGCCTTGGTGAGTGAAAGTTCATGTTGCTGAGCCCATGCACAACCTCCCTCCCTACCACCATGACCACTTTGTTCATGAGCCCATTGGGCAATGACGGGAGTTGCTGGGGAAAGAGGCTGACTGGTATTCACAGAACGGATCATCTTATTCACTTGATTATTAAAACCTTCCTCTGCTGAAGTCACCCTCTGGTGTGCATTCACATGGGACACAAATATCTTCATGTTTTAGCCCACTCAGAAAGGTCTATCCACATACTTCTTCCCCAGACCACTTTGTCACCAATTTTTCAATTATGGTCTTTCCAAATCTCTGACCATCCAGCCAAATCATTAGCAACAGCCCATGAGTCAGTATACAAATGCACCTCTGGCCAGTTTTCCTTCCAAACAAAATGAACAACCAGGTGCACTGCTCAAAGTTCTGCCCACTGAGAGAATTTCCCCTCACTACTGTCCTTCAAGACACCCCAGAAAGGGGTTGTAATGCTGCAGCTGTCCACTTTTGGGTGGTACCTGCATATTGTGCTGAACCATCTGTAAACCAGGCCCCAGTTTCCTCTGCCTCAGTCAATTCACTGTCACGAACTCCCCAAGAGGCCATAACTCTGGTCTGGGAAAGAGAAGGTAATGTGGTAGCAGTGGAGACCATGGGCATTTGGGCCATTTTTTCATGTAATTTACTTGTGCCTTCAGGACCTGCTCTGGCTCTATTTTGTATATACCATTTCCATTTTACAATACAGTGCTGCTGCATGCACCCAACTTTATGGTTTGGTGGGTCAGACAACAACCAGCTCATGATAGGTCTCATGGTAACCTGGTGGCCAATGGTTAAGTGTTCAGTCTCTACTAAGGCCCAGTAGCAGGCCAAAAGCTGTTTCTCAGAAGGAGAGTAGTTATCTGCAGCAAATGGTAAGGCTTTGCTCCAAAATCCTAAGGGTCAGCATTGTGATTATCCTATAGGTGCCTGCCAAAGTCTCCAGACAGCATCTCTATTTGCCACTGACACTTCCAACACCATTGGATCTGCTGGATCATATGGCCCAAGTGGCAGAGCAGCCTGTACAGCAGCCTGGACTTGTCGCAGAGCCTCCTCTTGTTCAGGTCCCCACTCAAAATTAGCAGCTTTTCTGGTTACTCAATAAATGGGCTGGAGTAGCACACCCAAATGAGGAATATGTTGTTGCCAAAATCCAAAAAGACCAACTAGGCATTGTGCCTCTTTTTTGGTTGTAGGAGGGGCCAGAGGCAGCAAGTTATCCTTCACCTTAGAAGGGATATCTCAACAGGTCCCACACATTTGGACACCTAGAAATTTCACTGAGGTGGAAGACCCCTGTATTTTTGTTGGATTTATCTCCCGTCCTCTGACACACAAATGCCTTACCAGTAAGTCTAGAGTAGTTGCTACTTCTTGCTCACCAGGTCCAATCAACATGATATCATCAATATAATGGACCAGTGTGATGTCTTGTGGGAGGGAGAAACAATCAAGATCCCTGCAAACAAGATTGTGACATACGACTGGAGAGTTGATATACCCCTGAGGCTGAGGTAGGACAATGAAAGTATATTGCTGACCTTCCCAGCTGAAAGCAAACTGTTTCTGGTGGTCCTTACTAATAGCTATTGAGAAAAAAGCATTTGCCAGATCAATAGCTGCATACCAGGTACCAGGGGATGTACTGATTTGCTCAAGCAATGATACCACACCTGGAATAGCAGCTGCAATTGGAGTTACCACCTGGTTGAGCCTATGATAATCCACTGTCATCCTCCAAGACCCATCTGTTTTCTGCACAGGGCAAATAGGAGAATTGAATGTGGATGTGGTGGGACTCACCACCCCTGCATCCTTCAAGTCCTTAAGAGTGGCAGTAATCTCTGCAATCCCTCCAGGAATCTGGTATTGCTTCTGATTTTGCTTGGTAAGGGCAGTTCTAGTGGCTTCCACTTGGCCTTTCCCACCATAATAGCCCTCCCTGCACAAGTTAGAGAGTCAATGTGGGGATTCTGCCAGTTGCTCAGTATGTCTATACCAATCATACATTCTGGAACTGGGGAGATAACTACAGAATGAATCTGGGGGTCCACTGGACCCATTGTGAGACAGCTCTGAGCTAAAACTCCATTGATCACCTGACTCCATAAGCCCCCATTCTGACTGGTGGTCCAGGGTGATGTGTTGGGTCACCTAGAATTAATGTCACTTCTGAACCAGTGTCTAAAATCCCTGAAATATCTGGTCATTTCCTTTTCCCCAATGCACAGTTACCCTGGTAAAAGGCCGTCGGTCTCCTTGAGGAAGGCTTGGAGGAAGATTAACAGTATAAATTTGTGGCAGTGTAACAGGTTTCTGCCCCAAAGGGACCTGGCTTCCCCTTCATTCAAGGAGCTCTGGGTTTGTAAACTGTTTCAAGCCTGGAAATTGATTAAGGGACCATGACTCTGTGCATAATTCAGATTAGACTTCTGTTCATTTGACCTAGAACTCTTTTGTTTATACAGCTTGAACAAGAATTTAGCAGAATACCCTTCTATTGTATTTCTAGGTACCCCGTGATTTACTAGCCAATGCCAGAAATCTCTGCGATTCATATAATTTTGACACCCGCTTTGAGTTTGCCGTTTATTACAATAGCCACGTCTACCCTGTCTTTGGCAATTAAGTGCTGCCATCTGGCTTCTGCCAATTCAGGATCCCATCTTCCACATTGTGTTTAAGGATTCCAGCTCAGTGACAGCAGTTCCTACAATAATATCTCACCTACAGAGAAGGGCAACCACAGAGCTCTTCAGGGATGATGGTGCTAGTCTCACAAATTTATTTCTCACTGTTCTGGTAAAAGGTGCATCCTCCAGATATTCCTAGGTGTAAGAGCAGCCTTTTCATGATAAATCCACTCTAACATTCCAATCTCTTTAAGCCTCTGGATCCTCTCATCTACATTATACCAGGGCAGTTTTGGCATTTCAACCTCAGGTAATGTCGGCCACCTTTTGATCCATGTTTCAACTAACCATCCAAACAAACTGTTAATACCTTCTCTAACCCCTTGAGCTATAACATTGAATGCAGAATCTCTGCTTAGTGGACCCATATCAATAAATTCAGCCTGATCCAGCCTTATAATCCTCCCACCATTATCCCACACCCTTAAAATCCATTGCCACACATATTCCCCTGATTTCTGTCTGTATAAATTAGAAAACTCACTCAGTTCTTTTGGAGTATAACATACCTCCTTGTGTGTAATACTTTGTACCTCACCTTTAGGGGCTTGTTGGGACTTTAGTCTAGTTATAGGTCTAGAACAAATGAGGGGTGGTGTGGGTGCATCATGAAAAGAATTAGAAATATCTTCCAAGCCATATGCTTCAGGGCCTTCATTTGCAGTTTCATCTGGTAAAACTGAATTAATCACTCTAGGGATAATCTTTTCAGGAGGAGGTTTAGTGGTCAACTCCTCAAGGCAGGCTGGAGGTAGGGCAGTTATGTCCTCAGGACAGACTATTACAGGGTTATCTAGAGAAGACTCAGCATGACCTAGGGTTTCAACCTCACCCCCAACATCATTCTCAATCCATATATCACCATCTCATTTTTCAGGGTCCCACTCCTTTTCAATCAATGCCCTCGCTTTATCACTTTATCAGCAGACATAATGCAAGATTGAGATTTCAGTTTACATTGTAAAGTTTCTGTTCTAACAATAAGATTCTGAGTCTCATTTTCAGAGATCTCACGTCTACGGCTACAGGAAATGAGATTTTCCTTCAGGATACTCATAGAAACATCTCCATCTGTCAGACAGCGCTTAAGCCTCTCATTTGAAGCCTTAAGCCCATTGCTTTCACTCCTTAATGTAGCCAGTGTATCTAACAACAACCAACATCTCTATATCTCTTATTTCTACAAAACTCTGTAAAGGTGTCAAAAACATTATCTGCCAGAGCCTGGCTTCATATAAGCGAAGTGTTAGGAAAATCGAATGGTGATATTTTGACTATCTCTTTTGCCAATTCACTCCATGGATTGGGAGTGTCATTCTGATTATGGGAATCAGAGTCCTTAGTGTCTTTGAGTCCAGTCAGAGTAGGAAACCATTCATAAAAACCCATTCTAAGACTCTGTTTCTTAAGAACCACTCCTGGTACTAAGATGTATTAGTTAGGGTTCTCTAGAGAAACAAAATCATCAGGGAACACTTGCAAATGCAAAATTTATAAAAGTGTCTCACATGGCTGTGGGAACACAGAGTCAAAAATCCGCAGGGCAGCTGTGAAGCCAACGATTCCGATGGAGGGTCTGGATGAACTCCACAGGAGACCCTTGCCGGCTGAGACAGGAAGAGCCTGTCTCTTCTGAATCCTCCTTAAAAGGCTTCCAGTGATCAGATTAACCATCACTCATTGCAGAAGACACTCCCCTTTGGCTGATTACAAATGGAATCAGATGTGGATGCAGCTGACATGATCATGATTTAATTCTGTGAAATGTTCTCATTGCAACCAACAGGCCAGCACTTGCCCAACCAGACAAACAGGTACCACCACGTGGCCAAGTTGACACATGAACTTAACCATGACAACCATTGAACATTTTCATTCTATTCTCTACACAGCAGCCCAAGTGATCTTTTAAAATGTAGTTAGATGGTGACACTGTTCTACTCAAAATCACCAATGATCCCCCATTTCACCCAAAGAAAAATCAACACCTTTACAATGGCCTACTAAGTTCTGTGTTCCATTGCTTCTCTGACATAATTTCCTCTACCTCTCGCTCACCCTTCTCTCAGTACACTGGCCTCTTTATTGTTCCTCTTACTTAACAAGAGTTCTCCTTCTCAGGATCTTTGTATTTACTTTTCCTTCAACCTGGAATTCTTGTCCCAAGATATCCTCTTGGTTTGTTCTCTCATTTTTTCAAGTCTTTACTCAGGGTGTTTTCACAATGATGTATTCTTCATGATCTTATTTAAAAATTGCAGTCTCTTTCCACCTTTAACAGGCCCTATCTTCTTTTCCAGCATGATTTCTAATAGAAATTTTCACTTCCTAAGCTGATACATAAATGACTATTTATTGTGCTTCTTTTGTCCATGAAGGCAGAGATCTTGTTTAATAGATTGACAACTGTATCCTCATAAGGTAGGTCATTCCTCACAAATAATTTTCATAACATTAATATTTATTGTGTAAATCATGTGATCAAGATATTTTTGCTGTTGGTGCTGGTGATATTATGCAATATAAAAGAAAATTCTATTTGGGTAACACTAATAGACAGTAAGATATTGGAAAGAAAGAAGCAATAGGTCATTTAATAGCAGGCATCTGGGGAAAGGCTATTATTACTTACAGAGAACAGGCAGAGAGATGTCAGTAGGAAAGAAGAATGTTGTAACAAGAGGTTGGACAAAGGGGTTATATATGGATGTAGATAATTTTTCAGATTTATTTGCTGTATATATATATATTGAAGCAATTTCCCTTATGAAATTTTCCATAGTTTTCTGTTAATTAGGCAATGTGGTTATACTCAGAATTGCTGGGAGTGGAAAATCAAACTTTTAAGTAAAGTGTTCAAACAATCAAAATAATTATATAGAGTTGAGAAGAATTGAATGGACAAATTAAACTTATTGAGAAGTGTACAATTATGTACATTATATTTGGTAGACTGCTATTCATCATCATGAAACCAGTCTAAACCAATTTCATTGATCTTCTGCAGAAGTTTTGCACAGTTTGGAACGTTGATTCATTTATATAAGGATAGCTTCAGTAAGTACTATAATAAAACACTGAGAATCTCATTAAAATTGTAGTTGTCTCAATAAAATGACAATTAATAGCTTGATCAGGAACTTCAAAAAGCAAAGAAGAGAACATCAAACCAAAAAGGAGGCTGATAGAAAAAAAAACGTAGTAGTATCAAAAGACTAGTCCATAAATGAATGAAGCCTTTCGAAGTATAGCAGTTTGGAGTGATGACTTTGGTTACAGAATGTAAATGTAGAGTAGAAGATGCACGCATATTCAATAAATGTTAATTCCTGTATTGGGATTGGTCATTCATTTAGATTAGGTCTGTGTGGAAGGTGGAAAGACTGTGATCCATTTGGAGCCCATGTTATTTTGATGAGCTCAAATCCCAGCAACATGGCTTTTGGGGGAGAATAATGTTCTTTCTGTTATTTTTTGTTGTTGTTAAATTGCCATCTGAATAACTATTCTTAAAAAATTACATAATCTTTAAAATAATTTGTTACTGCTACATTAGTGATACAGTAATTCTTTTAAAATTCTATCACTACAAAGTTTTCTCAAGGATAATTAGGAAGGCTAAATTAATAGAATTTTAAAACTTTATGAATGTGCTATATTCAAATGGTTGATTATTTCTGTTAAAAATATAATAATAGTGGGCAGTGTGATGGTAGCTCAGTGGCAGAATTCTGGTTTGCCATGCTGGAGACCTGGGTTCAATTCCTGGTGCCTGCCCATGTAAAAAAAAAAATATATATATATATATATATACATATATATAATATTTATATAATAATTTAAGTAACTGAAATCTAGACAAAGTTACAAATTTATCTTAAATTTTCAACACATCTTTTGTTCTATTGCCATGCATATATAAGCAATCATATGATTATTTTAGCTATTTCTACCCTTAAATCAATTGACATTGATTTTCTCATAGTGTTTCCTCTTTGGAATCATTAACTTCACAATTTCCAGCAGTCAAGAAAGAAGTACATAAACAATTATTACAGAATAGTCTTTAATTACAATATCAGTAATGATACTAATGTCTACTTTTCTGGAGCGTATAGCATTTTATAGGTCTTAGGGTAAATTGTCTAAATGTGTTAAATTATTTAATATCATCATGATCCTATAAGTGGAGCATATTTTATTTCCTTTGTTTCTCAGGCAAATACCATGCAATGGGTCAGCTTAAACAATGGGAATTTACTGGCTTACAGTTTTGAGTTTAGGAAAATATCCATATCGAGACATAATTAAGGCAGTGCTTTCTCCCCAAAGAATGTGGTGCTCTAGGGCTGGCTGCTAGTGGTCCTCAGTCCTTAGCTTTTAACATGGCAAGGCACATGGTGGGCTCTCCTGGTAGCTCCCTTCCCTTCTGAATTCTTTTGATATTTGGTTTCCAGCTGCTCCCTCTGTGGCTTTCTCCCTCTATCTGAATTTCATTATCTTATAAAGGACTCCAATAAGTATTAAGACCCTTTCTGATTGTGGCGGGCAACATCTTAACTAAAGTAGCCTCGTCAAAATGTCCTACTGACAATAGGTTCATGCCCATGGGAATGGATTCAGTGTAAGAGCATCTCTTCTGGGGTACATACAGCTGCAAACCACTGCATAGTAATATTATGATTTTCCTTTTACAAATGAGGAAACTGAGTTTTAGAAAGCTTGAATAAACTGCCCTAAATTACACAGCAATTAAAAAAAAAAGCACAGCAATGAAATATTAGGTTTGGGATATAAACCCAAGGAGTCTTATTTCAGCTCCCAAACTCTTCCATCTTACTACTTAACCTTAAGTAGGTAAGTAACATGAAATAGTGAAGTAATTCCTTTTGTAAGTAATGTCTTTCATCATATCATAGAGTATTTTTAAACTTCATCCTCTTGGTGAACATTTTATTCGTTAACTTAAACAATCAAATAGTGGAGCATGGTATAATAGAAAATGTGCAGCTGACACATCAGTAATTTTTCATTTTTTTCTAATTTGGAATTTCTCCATTTCTTTAAAATTGAGAAGGCAATATCTGCTTACTGTTGTGTTAAGGAGATAATGTTACATAGTATTTAGGAAAATATTTTAATCTCTAAATTTTATATGCATATTGACTATCACTAATTAGCCAATCTGAAATTTTATTGCAGTCATATTTGCATGGAATAAAGAAATAGAAAGATAGGAAACTTTACATAAATTTTAAAAAATACTTGAGATTTATTTCCTGATTTACTTTTAGTTTGTGCTCTTTAATTTAATGACCTACCTTCAAGGACCAAGTGAAATCATGATTTTACCTTTCCTCTAGTTTCTCCCCCTCTTTATAATTTTGAAATATATGAAATTATTTGATATTAAGTTGTCAAGTTGATGCCTCATCATCCCTGAAAATTGATATTTTTTTCCTAGAAAGTTAAGGACAACAGAGAGAGCCATCAAATGCAGGAAATGAACATTAAATAGAATACTATCTTTTAATCTTCAGACGCCATTCAAATGTTAACAAATCCTCCAGTAATCTATTTATTAAAAAATTATTTAGTTTAGAAACAAATCATTCCTCTTGTTACATTTGTTTTTACTCTACTTCTATAAGTAATATTTCCTGTCTTTTCTTGACTTTCAAGATCTTGACTTTTTTAATATTATGGGACAGTTATCTTGTAGAATGTCAGTATGGTTTGCATGATATTTCCTTATAATTAGATTCAGGTTATATACCTTTGGCAGGAACACAGACGCAACGGTGTGTTATTTTCAATGTATTCTATAAGGTAGCACACAGTTTGTTTTATTCCCATAAATGATGATGATCATTATAATCATTTGATATTGGACATTCAGTTAGGCTACTCACTTATAGAGTTATTTTTTCTCCATTTTAATCACTAGACATTTTCTGAAGGGATACATTGAAAACAAGAAAATATGCTGTTTTCTTAAATTTTTTCTATTTATTTATTTAATAATTTATATAAGAAAAGACTGATGTCCTATTTTACTCAAAGGGATATAATTTATTACTCTCATTATTTATTTTGATATTTAATTTTCCTTTTTGACTAGGGATTCCCTTTTAAACTGGCTTCTGTGACTTACTCACTTGCTCCCTTCCTTCTCGGAGCACCCCATTGCTTTCTGGCACTGCAAGATGGTCCAGAACAAGATATTTTCTTGCTCCTGCTCTGGAATCAGTTTCTTCTTCAAGAAGGCCTCATTCCTTTTAATTAAAAGTGTTACTTAAAAGTCAAAATCTGAGCGTTACGTGGAGTCATCATTAGAGCGTTTCTGTCCTGACTCTCTCAGTAGAACTAGGGATATACACACATACTATGCACACATTTACACATTAATTTAAATCTATATTTTATATCTATATTTTTGTCCTGAAAATAATATGTTCCAATTCAACTCCGCAGAGTTTATTGCTTTCTCCCTTTGTGTATTTGAAATTGTCTTCTCAAACAGAAAGAAACCATGCTGTCAGAATCTTTGATACAGTTATTTAATTGATCAAATTCTCTGCATCCTTATCATTACACAGTCTCATCCCTTCCAAGGATGCTCCCCTTACTGCACTTGGACTTTGATTGCCTATGCCAATAATTTTACCTACATGGATACCTTCCTTCGGTGCCACAAGCCTGCATTTCACACCCCTCTCTGGCTGTCACACCCAACACTAGGCCAGTCCTTTGAGTACATGCCTTCTCTATCCTGTCCAGGCTCTGATACCCCAACTGGGCCTCCTCCCATAAACATGGATTCTCACCCCACTTGCCATCTGATTTCCCATACTGGGAAACCCTCCCATCTAGATGTCCTCTGTATTAGTTAGGGTTCTCTAGAGTAACAGAATCAACAGGGAACACTTGCAAATATAAAATTTATAAAAGTGTCTCACGTGACCGTAGGAATGCAGAGTCCAAAATCCACAGGGCAGACTGCGAAGCCGATGACTCCGATGGATGGCCTGGACGAACTCCACAGGAGAGGCTCACCAGCCAAAGCAGGAATGAACCTGTCTCCTCTGAGTCCTCCTTAAAAGGCTTCCCATGATTAGATTTAGCATCACTAATTGCAGAAGATACTCCCCTTTGGTTGATTACAAATGGAATCAGCTGTGGATGCAGCTGACGTGATCATGACCTAATCCTATGAAGTGTCCTCGTTGCAACAGACAGGCCAGCGCTTGCCCAATCAGATAAACAGCTTCCACAACTTGGCCAAGTTGACACCTGTCCCTAACCATGACATCCTCCTTAACATGTTAGGGCTCTGATGCTCTATTCTGGGCAACAGCATTTCCTTGCCCACCACCAGAAAGAGGTCTGTCTTGTGCTGTGCTGGATAAAATCGTGTTAGGACTCAATTGTTCATAAAGAGAAGGGAAAGGTAAAAAAGAAAAATGAGAAAAGCATCTCAATTCCTCTCTTAAACAAACCCTAGAATACAGACAGGAGCTGATGCATTTTTGCACTAAAGTATGATTTGCTGATAACTCAATATTTGTGTTTTCCAGAGGGTATTTTTATCATAGATAAAAACCTTCTAGAAAAGAAATAAATATCTAATATTGAATTTCAATAATTGGAAAGTAGACAGAAGAACTTTTCCCCCTCCTGTATATTTCTACTGAAGTGGTTGTTACGGATTGGATATTGGTGATCTACAGATTTCTTTGACACTAAATCTGGAAAGCGGCTATCTATTCTTCACACATAAAATGTAGTTCTGAATAGAACCCAAACTTCTACATGGAGAGATTTGGTGAAATGAAAATTACATACATAGAACAATTTCAAGCAATCATAAATCTATAGAATTTTAGAGAACTGTCTTGAGCTAATACTTACTGAGTACATATTACCTTATGGAAACTGTTCTAAACATTATACAGGTATTAAACTATTTAATATTTATAAAAACACTGGTAAAGGTTATTTTTCTCATTATAAAGATGAGGTATCAGTGTTTTTAGAATTATTTCTAAAAGTTGTACAACTATTGGGTGGCAGAGCAGGGCTCCAAGCCCATGCATGCTGCATTGGTAACCACTATGCAAAACTACTTTTTGATAATTCAGCCAACATATTTATTGTTTTGTGCTGGATAAGAAACTTCTCTGATATCCAGGCAACTTTTTATGGTACTGTGTTAGTTAGATTCAGTTGTCAACTTGGCCAGGTGAGCATACGTAGTTTTGTTGCTGCGGACATAAGCCGATGGTACATGAACCTCATCTGTTGCTAATTACATCTGCAGTCGGCTAGGAGGCGTGCCTGCTGCTATGAGTGACATTTGACTTAATTGGCTGGTGCTTAAATGAGAGATTGCAACGTATCACAGCTAAGCAGCTCGACATTCCTCATCTCTGCACTCACAGCTCAGCCCAGGCCTTTGGAGATGCAGAAGGAAGTCACCCCGGGGAAAGTTGTTGGAACCCAGGGGCCTGGAGAGAAGACCAACAGAGACCATCCTGTGCCTTCCAGGTAAGAAAGAACCTCAGTGGAAAGTTAGCTGCCTTTCCTCTGAAGAACTAACAAAATAAATCCCCTTTTATTAAAAGCCAATCCGTCTCTGGTGTGTTGCATTCCGGCAGCTAGTGAACTAGAACAGGTACCAAAGCAAGTCCCAGAATCTACTAGAGTTTTTATATATAGTAGTGATTTTTTAAAATCAAACTTTAGAGTTTGCACCCATGAAATCACCAAAAGTGCACTTATCTTTAAAAAGAGAAAATAGATCTTTATGCTTATCTGTACTTTTAAGGCAATAAATGTGATAAAAACTCCTTTTCACTGGAGAAATTTGCTTATTTCTGACTTTCCTTATCTTTCACATAAAATAAGTTAAAACTTGGCAGCTTTCTGTTCCAGTGACAGCATCACTAATTCCACTAACTGTCTCTTCTGTAGCACAGTGCATCATCTAAACAAACTGTTGATAAATATTGTCTTTCCAGATGAATCGCCTTGTCTGAGTTAGATTTGTACATTTTTTCTTTAAATATTTCGGGTTTTGAGTTCACCCAATTTTCTGAACTTAAAAAGAATTGTTTATTACCGTAAAAATATAAAGGATAGTAGCAACTTATCTTTCAATTTTATCTACATAATTTCTGTCTATGTATTCTCAAAAATATCAAGCCTATATTGTTATATTCCAGTATAGAGTTCATGTAAAAAATTAGTGCCTTTTCATTTTAATGTGTTTTTCTCCTTGTGTTATACCTCAGAAATTTTCAACATTTCTCACTATCTTCATTAAATATAATGGATTTCATCATCGCCAAAGTGCTGGAACTACCTTGCACAATAATAAGCTATTCAGTTTCAGTATTTAAATGAGTATGGTATCTTCTGAAAAGATAACACTTATCTTTCTATAGTTTACCTCAGAGTACCTCAAAGCAATAAAAATAGGTGGTAAAATACTGCTTTCAGAGAAAATTGTTTCACAGATAGAAAAAGGTAAATCCATTTCATTTTGGAAATACTGACAACATAGTGAGATTAGACAAGATGCTAAAAGAACACATAGCGTGAAGAATAGTCCATGCATTCTATAAACTTATTTACACTCTAATCACTAAATAACGCTCCCTTCCTTTTCCATACAGTTCCTTCCTTAAACTGAATTTTTTTTTTATGATCCATTTTAAAGCAAAGTACAAATGTAGGAATGCCAATGTTGCATTAAATGTTGAAATGAAATTTGTACTAAAATCTGGGAGTCTATACATCAAATTGTGCTTGGAAAACTGAATCTCCATTTTGAAAAAAAAAAAAATAGGAGAGCCTTGACCTCACACCATATACAAAAATCAATTCAAAATGGATCAAATGTCTTAATATAAGAGCCAGAACTATCAAACTCCTAGAGGAAGAAGTAGGGAAGCACCTTCAGGACCTTGTATTAGGCAATGGTTTCTTAGACTTTACACCCATAGTGCAAGCAACAAAAGATAAAAAAAAATAGGTTAATTGGACCTCACAAAAATTAAAATCTTTTGTTCCTCAAAAGACTTTACCATGAAATTAAAATGACAATCTATACAATGGGAGAAAATATTTGGAAACCACACATCTATTAAGGGATTAATAGCCAGAAAATGTAAAGAAATCCTTCAACTTAAAGACAAAAAAACCAATTAAAAAATGGGCAGAAGACTTCTCTCCAAAGAAGATATGCAAATGGACAGAAAGCACATGAAAAAATGTTCAACATCATTAGCCATCAGGGAAAGGAGACACAAAATCACAATGAGATACCATTTTACACTCATTTACAATGGCTGCTGTAAAAGTAAAAAATAAAAACAAGTTTTAGAGAGGATAGTTAGAAATCGATATGATGATTCATGGTTAGTGACAATGCAAAATAGTGCAGTTGTTGTGCACCATTGTTGTCCGCATAAAGCAAAGTACAGGACCACCACATGACCTGCAATCCCACCACTAATTGTATACCCAAAATAATTGAAAGCAAGAATTTGAACAGATATGTCTACCCCAATGCCTACAATCACATTATTCACAATTGCAAAAAGATGGAAACAGCCTAAGTGACCATCCACTGATGAATGGATAAATACTTTATGGTACATGGTATATGAACATAATGTAATATTACTCAGCCATAAAAAAGGAGTGAAGCCCTGGCACATGTGACTCCATGAATTAACTTCAACGCCATCATGTTGAGTGAAATAAGCCAGACACAAAAGGACACTCACTGTCTGATCTTACTGGTTTATAACAATGAGAATAGGCAAAATCATAGAGTTGGAATCTTAAATATAGGTTACATGAGGACTGAATCAGAATAGGGAGTAGGAAATCTTGTCCTAAAATATACTGTGTTTCTATTTGGAATGATGAAAATAATTGATGGTATTGATGGTAGCAGAACATTCTGAATGCAATCAGCAGCACTGAAATATGTATGCGAATGTGATTAAAGAGGGAAAATTTTGATTGTATATATGGTAATTGAATAAAGGTAAATAAAAAAAATTCCATGGTACTATACTACAAAAACAAGGAACTCTAAATTAAATCATGGGCTTTAATTAATAGTACAAATATAAATATATGCGATCATCAATTTTAGCAAATGTTACACATTCAAGCAAGGTATTGGTAGATGATAAATGGAAACCCTGCATTTTGTGCATGATTTTTTCTTAAACCTACAAGTTTTCTAATTAAAATATATATATTTAAGGCAATTGGGAGAATAAATTTCTAGTCCTGGCTCCACAATAATTAATCATATAATTCCAAGCAAGTCTTTTGCATTTGAAAACCTTGCTTTGAATTAATAATACCTGTCATGATGCTGTCAAAGGTTTTTAAGGAGAATAAAGAAAATACAAATACTTGAAGAACAAAATATTGCATAAGTAATATAATGATGAAGTGATGCTATTGATTATAATTAAGGAAGTAATATTTATAATAATTGCCCTCAAAATATTTTCTTCAATATATTAAAATTACCCTCAATATATTGTAAAGCAATTGTCATTGAAAATGTTACTTATACTTTGTGGTTATTTCTTTACAAAGTTCAGTGATCTTTTTTATATTGTCTCTTACCAAATATTTGATGATTCATTCTTCCTGTAACTTCACAAAATATCGGTACAAAACCTTTAATCTTTTATAAAGTGTAAAATAAAAGCCTTGTATCATGAATCAATTTCTCTTAGATACTTATATTTTGAAGGATAATTTTTTGATAAAAATGTGTTATTTGTGAACATTGACTTTATGCAGCTTTATTTTGGACTCCTTCTAGCCTTAAAACCATAAGCCAATAAATTCCCATTAATTAAGCCAACCTATTTGAATGGTATTTTTTTAGAAACCAGGAAACTAAAAGAGCAGGAAAAATAACTCTATATAACCTTCATCATTAACATTTCCTTTAAAGTTTATGAATAGAATGATTCAGTGAAAATGGTGGAATAAGAAAATCCAAAAATCTATACCCATATATGTGTGTGTGTGTGTGTGTGTGTGTGTATAAATAATTTTTTAAAAGGCAAAATGAGTCTGTCTCAACATTTTTCAAACTCTGTAAACTAGCCAAAAGCTTATAGGAATTCAGGGACCACTTAATCAAGAAAAACAGTGGTGTTTGAACATAGGCTAGTCTCATCCACTGTGGAAGTATTGAACACAAGAGCCTGCATTCCTGGTAGTGATACAGGATGGGGAAGAATGGACTTCATTCACAAATTGTTCTCAGCTGAACTGTGTAGTTGCTCTTCTAGAAGACATCCTCAATTGTTGGCCTTTATCTTGCTTGACTAGAATTTACTTTTTACTAAAGCTTCTCCTGAAGGATAATTTTTGAAAATGTTTTATAGGTGAATGTTTTGGCCTGAGGCAGTGAATAACATCTGATGCAAGCAATATACTAACAAAAGGCTTAGGCAGGCAGGCTGAAGAGTAGGATATTTTAGAAAGTGAGAGCTTTGAAAAGGCTAAAGAAATTTTAGAGACTCTTGAGGTCCATACACATATCCAGGGTTTGGTTCATGCTTATGAACCTGAGAATCCCTAAGCTCTCACTTTTTGCTGACCTTGAGTCTCTGAATAAGTAGGAAGTGAAGGCTAAAACAGAGTTGCAACTTCCTGGTTGAGATTTGAAAGAGCTCTCCTGCAGGGACTAGGATGTTTTTTGGCTCTAAGAGTTTAAGGAAATCTCTTTGAACGCATTAGCTGGTCCATAAGAAAAGGAAACAGCCACTTCAGTAGGCACATATAACAGAGAAAGGAAGCTTTAAAAAATGAGAACAGAAAATTCACGAAACAAACAAACAATGAATATATCAAGAAGCAGCTATAGTAAATAATGCAGAGGAAGAAAAATCTGATTTCCAGAACTGCTGCTTCATGATATTCAAAATGTCCAGTTTTCAACAGCAACTCCTGTTTACAGGAGTTTGGCTATTCCTTGTTTCCCAGGAAAGAAACCTCTTTCTCCCTGGTGTTGATGATAGCAGGCCTCCTCCCAGACTTTCTGTCTCTATAGTATTTTACATTTATTTTATTGTCTCAAGCTGTTTTTGCTTGGAGGGCAAACCCTAAGAGAAGTACACAGTGGAGAGGAGTTTCAGAAGTCAGCCTTTTCCAGCCAAAGCAGGACCAAGCACCGGAAGCAGGTGTAGAGTGGCCCCAAAGTGCCCTGGGGAGAGGATCAAGAAGAGTGTCAAGAGTTTCTCTGATGGCTCCCGAAAGTTGAGCTTTCCTGGCCTGCCCAGCAAACGCAGCCCTTCATCTAACCATCCTCTGTATCCCTGAGGAAGTGCAGAGTCTTTAAGTCTCTCCCATCAACATCCCTATCTAGGCAGGTTTAAACAATGACTTCTGCTATTCAACTCCGAGGTGGGTTGAAGCAATAGCTGATCTCAGACTCAGGCCCACAGCAATCAGAATTAGCTAATCAAGAGCCATGATCAGGAATAAGTCATTTGCCCCCCCACCCCCGTGTTCTTAGGGAAGAGCACTTTTTGTCCCTTTGTGTCCCCAGCAGTTAGCCAGAGACTACTGTTCCTTACTGTTCCTTGCTGTAATTCATCAGCCTCTTCTGCTCCTCCCCGGAGGTTGCTCTGTGTTCTTCTGGCCTTTAGAGTTTCAAAATCGCTGTTTCAAACACTTCCTGCCTATTTTAACAGTTGTTTTGGTGGAAGGAATGAGCCCTGAACTCCCTACTCTGTTTTTCTTTCACATTAAACTTTCATTATCTTTTAGGCATCTTAGTCTTAAAAGGTCCCCAAACGGATATTTTCCTTCTTAACCAATTCGGCATATTCACTTCTTAAATTACTTATGCCACTAACTTATAGGTTTTAGTTTCTTGGGTTTCTATAATACACATAGATTGCTAAGATCAATCTGCAGGAATTTATTTTCTCTCAGCTTTGGAGGCTGGATGTCCACAATCAAGTACTGGTAGGATCCTGCCTTCTCTGAAGCCTGCAACATTCTGGTGGTTTTCTGGTAATACACAATTCAATCTGCCATGACCTGCCTCCGCTCCTCTCTACCCATCTTTCTCCCCACAATATTCAAATTTCCTCTGCTTATAAGGACTCCAGTCACGCTTTATTAAGACCAATACTGGTTTAGTTTGGTCTTGCCTAAACTAATAACATCCTTAAAAGTCTTATTTATGAATAGTTTCACATCTACAGGACCATGTTTAGGACTTGAACAAGTCTTTGTGAGGGATGTAATTCACCTAGAAGGCAATGTTTTATCCTTAATATCTTCCTCTATGCTTTGTTTTCACCCTTTTTATCTTAATCCTCAAAAATATCACAATTAACTTCTAAAATATATCTAGAACTTATCCATTCCTCTCTTTGTTTTTGCTGACTATACTCTCACAGTTTAAAAGGTCAATTGCTGTAACCTCTTCAGTAAAGTTTCTCTTATTCTCTCACTGTCCCTAAATCCTCTAACAAGCTTCAGTATAATGAGAAATGCTTCTTTCTATAAAATGACTCTCATTTTATACACACACACACAATAATCTCTATCTATATATGTCTCTCTATATATTGTCAGATATGATAACTGTTCTCTAGGCCTACCACTATTCTTTCAATTTGCTCTAATATATCAAGTACTAGTATTCTAAGACCACCTGTACCCCAAATTCCTGCCATTCAAACATTCTTCGGAACTTTACTTGAAAGAAGTTTTCCTAACAACCTTTCTCTGACTGCTGCATCTAATCAGAACCTGTGTAATTCATTCTCAAGGGAATATTCCTTTTGGCATAGCATCTATCACAAGGAATAGTTGTTTATTTATTGATGAGGTGATTATTTACTATGTTCTTCTTTATTGGACTCTAAGTTTTACTAGTGCATGTCCTATGAATATGGTGCTCTGGAATATGTGCTTATTACCTTAATAAGAACAGGAAAGATTGAACAATAAGGAAGAGAGGAAAAGAAGTTCAAATCAAATTGGCAAGGGCTTTGAATGGACAGTGATGATTCAGTGCCATGAACTGAGATGTATAACAGATAAAGCCCTCTGCTTTTCCTGTAGCAATTCTAGAAATAATTGTAAGGTTTATTGCAAAGAATCACTAATAGAAACAAGTTTTATCTACAGTTCACAGGATATTCACATGATTAGGAACTTGTATTTATAAAAATATAATGATAGTAACCAATTATCTTTTCAAGAATAGTGTAATATGTTCATGTGGATCCGCTTATTTTGCACATCATAGTAGTTGATTCTTTGCAAATGTTTTTCCCTTTCTTCAGAAAAATCTATGGATTCTATTGAAAATTTCTAATGTTAGTGGAGAAAATATGATTTTTCTTTTTGTAAGAAAAAATTCCAACTTGATATTTTCACATTATTAAATAGACCTAACTGTCTTATCACAAATCTGATGACACAATTTTTCACAAATATTAATGGCATAAAATATGTGGTATATGGTATGGGCAAAGTAGTTTCTTTTCCTATTTGAAACTAAAAATGATTTTTAGTTAACCTTTTTGAAAAAAAATGTTAGCTCATAGGGTAAGCAAAATAAATTTATCTTAAGTAACTGACATAAGCCCAAATAGGGTTTTAGTTATATAAAGATAGGCTCAATAAATTTCATTTAAAGAAAGCTTGTGTACTGATTTTAATTAATGCTATTTGTAATAGGAAGACATTAATAAGGTTGAATAATAAAGCTATTAAATTCATGAGCCAAGGTAATAGGAATAAAAATTTAGTCCAAATAAACAACTTTATATGAGATTTGAAAAATCATTTCATTACTTAGTGTCATGATCAAGCTCAAAAAAGATTAAGCATTCACAAATAATTATCACTTCTCTGGTTTCTTAATTTTTCTTATAAAACCATATGTGCATACAAATACTAAACTTGAAACTTGAATTTTTTTTTTTATTATACATCCTATTCCTAATTTTTTTCTTACTTAATTCTGTATCAAATTCAACAGAAAGACCCATGAAATTAGTTTGCAAGAGTGGACAAACTCATAATAAAAAAATATTCATTTTTCATCTGAAATTCAAGGCCAACAATGTGTCCATGTTTTATCTGGCACCACTACATCTTCTTTGATTTATCAGTCTGAAGCTAATAAAGTTCTTCCTTGTCTTTCCAAGTTAAGTTCTCAGGTTGAGCAGAAGATTCCTAAAAAGGATCCAGTGCCGGCATACACTTTTGTTGAAAGGGTGAGAAAATTATGTGGTTTTGTGTAAATCTCTGTATCATGACTCACTTTAAAGCCAAAATGGCAACAGAAACATCTAAAATTTTTCTTTTGCCATATGATTTTTCTAAGGAGTTATTTTTCTTTTAAGTCCAAGGAACCAGTCACATGAAGTAAAAAGCATATACTCCAGGGCCTTGCAGAGTCAACTAGTTCATGCGATTATTTAAAATAAAAAAAGTCTGTTGAGCAGGTTATAGTTTCTGTGGCCATTTTTCATCTTCAAAGAACTCAGCTAGGTTTGGCCTATCATTATTTGAAAGTAATCTTTGAATTCATGGCTAGTTCAAATTTCTTGTTGAAACTCTTCTGCAATGTAGCAGATCTTTGTGGTGATTTTTGTCCAGGTTTTCACACTCAGCTCAAAAAAGAGAGAGAGATGCATTCTGGGGTGAACTGGTCTTTGTTTAATAATGTTGTCTATATCATCTAGAATTAAAAAAAATAATCTCCAAGTACTTTGACACCAACTCTTCTCTGTGATGACAGCAGTGTGTTTTAATGTCAGAATTTTATTCACAAAAGAAGCAAAACTTCTCTTTGTACCAACCATTGATGAGGCAGTGTCAGTACAAATGTTGACATATTTCTTTCAAGATAATCCAATTTTTTAAAGATGAAGACAAAACATTGATTATATCTTAGACTTTGCTAGTTGGGGGTAACTCTTTGCCATAGATGAAAGTTTTCTAAATTTGCCAACATCTACAAATTATATGAAATAATATTTGTGGGTATAAACTACTGATTTACCAACTTACAGAAAGGAGTTATTTGTTATTGATCACCCCATTCCTTTTAGCATAATGTGATATGCTATGTACTCAAAGATTAACATGCTGTTTGAAAGTAAAAACTTTTCATCTTATGTTAGTCTTTAGGACATTTTAATTTTTATACTAACTGCCAGAATCTTATAAATTGTAATTTTTCTTTTCTGGGCAATAGGTTCATCCAATACACTTTCCTCCTAGAACTTTTTACACTGAATATGACCTTATTGTTTTTAGAAAAATCATTAATTTTTCATTTAAATACCCACATAAAAACAATCATTACCATTATCTGTCAGGTGCTTATATTTAGGTGAGTGCCTTTTCAATTGTGCACAATAGAGTAAGATGAATTGACATACTTGAATGTGTAAAATCTTATAATTAGATTTGATTATAAAGAAAAATGTATGTATGTGTGTATCCTTTGATACACTAGGGCAGTGAAAAAGCTCAGGGTTTTAATCGTCATCACTATTCTCATCAAAATAGTTAGTAGGAGTGAGAATAGAATGTCCCTCTTCTAAAACCTACCTCATCTTGAGAAATTGCCAGATAAGAATACTAGATATCTTAGTAAAGCAAAGGCAAAAATCAAATATAAAAGGGCATAAAGGAGACTAAATGAGACAATATCACAACATGAAAGCTTTATAATATATTTCACTACTATTCTATACAATTCATAATTTGTCATATTTATAACAATAAAACACTATGGGGAGAGTTGAGTCTAGGAACATAAGCATGATCTTCTTTTAGAAATAAAATATCCTCTGAGTTTCTATTATAGCAGTTGAATTTGTTGGCTCTTAAGAGTCAGTTGACGGAAAAAGAGGTTGGGACAGGTCATTCAAGGAAGGAGAGGATGACATCACCAGTTAGTTGATTGCTCCCACCTCTGAGCTGAGCAATTATCTACTGCCATTCATGTCTCAGGTCAAAAACTGAAAATTGAGTCAACCAAGTGAATGCAGCCCTACTTACTCTGAAATTCCACAAAAATATGAAAGTCTTCTATCAAAATTGCTAACAATATGGGTCATTTAAGTTCTATTTGAGCAATTCTAACATTATGCAGCATGTAAAGCTCAAAAAAAAATGTTTTTCAGTCATGATCCCTCACAAAATCCCTAGCTAAAACTCCTTAAAGTTCTGTAACACCCCTGCTGAGAACTCTTTTGTAAGTCACAGAGTTAAAAAGAAATTGAATATATAAGGGTGAGGGAAAGATCTTTCCATTATTTTGAACTGTCTTTACTTTTTACTGGCTTCTGTTATAGCTGCATATGGCGAACAAGAGGTCAGGTTCCCTGAATGCCAGTGGTATAATGGATTTCTCATGATCAAACCATTTACCCGCACTTGTAACATCTGTAGTTAAGCCCTTCAAATCTTGATTGCTCAAGGAATCCATTTATGAAATTCCTTTTTCTTTGACATAATTAGTTTTCTTCCTCTCAAAGGAATTATTCCTAATTATATATTGTTATATTTTAGTTTAGTTTCCTTTCACCTGAAAAATAATAATAAGTTCTCTTGATTCTGCATGCAACTGTAGCTTCCATGCCGGTTTTCTCCAACTGAAAGAAGAACTCTTAGTATCTTTATAACTACACTTTGTGGTTCTTAATCAACTTTCAAAGGCCATTGCTATCCAGTGTATTATTTTACCCATGACTTGAATTATTCTTTTTATGTCATCAGTTCTTTCCCTATTGCTCAAAACAATCATCACTTCACTTTTCTTTTCTTAATAACTTCATACTAGTGTTAGACATGATTGTCTATTCTGCTTTCTTGAAACAAATATCTTCTCTTCCATTCTGTTGGATCAGTCTTTCCTTCTGGCCAAGTCATGAGGTATTTATTTTCAAAGTAATTTACTGGTTGCTTCTATTTTATCATATGAATCTTTTTTTTTTTTTTAATTTTAGCTTCTTCATTGTCTTATTTTTGCCTTTTACTAGGAATCTCTCATCCCAAGCTTTAAATCACCTCAACAAAGACTCAGCTCTTTATATGATGTGCTGGATTGTCTATTTCCAGCTCAACACCAACACCCCTCTCTTCTAAGGCTGCAGGTGATATTTCCCAGGAACCCTCTGCTGTATGGTTTTGGATTACAATTAGCCAGTGCAAGCAAAAATTAGAAGGCAGAAGTGGAAGAGAGGCTGTGTGTTCTCTAGCCACTGGTGGACTAACAGAGACAATGCAGACTTATATAAGCAATGAGCTTTGCAAATGACAATTGCAAAAGGGACTTACCAGAGAATATTGGTAACTTCAGGATCCTCTAGCAAGCCCTGGAAACTATTCTCTGCAGTGCTTCATGCTGAGACATTCAGCATCAACATCTCTGACTTCCAGATTAAATTTTGAGATAGTAATGAAATCATGGACCTAATAGCACCAAAGCAGATTTCTTAAGCTAATGAAAGAAACATCTTCTTTGGTACCCCAGATACATCAAACCAGTAATTCTGGTTCAATTTGAATTGCTGCCTTCCTATTATCTCTTAAAATATATATTTATAGCAGTTTTATTTCTTCTAACTATAAAATCGATCATCAATCAGTACACTGAACTCTATCTCAACTACAACCACCTTACTTGGGAGACATTTTGCTAATGGCTATAGATAGAATATTACAAGACTAAGTATTTGTGTAGTCTTGTAGTATACCCTAAAATTCATTTAGGATATTACAACTGAATAAAAAGACTTTAATAATAGAGACCTAGAGAAGAAAGCACTCTAAATTTTATCAGTATTCTCATTTTTAAAGTATGACAGTACAGTATTAAAAAAGTACATATTTAACAATGAACTGAATTAGTTGAGTGTGATACTGAGGTGAACAATGTCACAATGTCAAGCACAAATATATGTAAAAGATATCTCTCAAGACTATAATATTCACACTTGAACCAAAGTGGCTAGCAATTTTTGAAAGGTGGTTGGTTTAGTGCAAGAGAGGCTTCTAGCATTTCACAAAATGCTTGATAATGTGTACAATACCTACACAAGTCTTTTGCTTATAAACATGTCAACCTAAAACAATAGTTATACCTCCATTTTTTTGAGAAATATAATGGTACAATGGAAATATCCAAAATATTGTTTTAGTCTTTAATCACAGAAACCTAACAAGGTCATGGTGAGAAAAAAGCAAAACAAAAAAGAAGCATAGGGAAGAAATTGCACAGGGTGAAAGTAGCTTCTGGGCATGGAAAAGCTGCAAAGAAAGCTATGGAGTAGGAGAGATCTAGATGCCTTTGCAAAAAAATATTGAAAATGCTGAGATTGGTTTGGAAGCCACCAAGATGAGCGTTTTAATTTGCAAACGTATATTTGCCACTTTATCTCTCCGCTTCTCTTGGCAATTAAATTCACCTGCTTATGCCTACTATGCATTGCCAAATCTGATATTCTTTTACTGGATTAATTCTTCTTTGAAAAGAATTGGGACAGTATACCTACTTTGTCAGTGACAAAAGTTTAAATTTTAGACATCAAGTAGTAGTTTTCACTGTTCGTAACCTCAGCTATACCTTCACTGTGCTTATTAAAGCTCTTCCTTCTCTTTCTTCTAACTCAGCCTTTGACTGGCCAACCATGATGACATGATTCACATTTTACTTATTTTTATTTATTTTTACATCCTACAACCTCATCTTTAAAGAGTGTTTTTTTTTTTCATGCATGTCTTTATTTTATTACTCATCTAACCATATGCTAGATAGAGGGAATATAAATCACAAGGTTATTACAGTCACATGGTTAAAAGATGATGGCTTTATAGTTATAAAATCATTATCCAGTGATGAAATGGATTGCAGTTCAACAATTTCAGGTATGTCCTTCTGGCTATTCTAATACACTAGAAACTAAAAGGAAATACCTATTTAATGAGCCAGTAGTCATACCATTTATTAAATCCTAACTTCTCAGTTACACCTCCTCCCTCTCATTTGATCTTTCTCTCAAACTTCAGGGATATCTGAGCAATGACCATTCTAACATGTACATGCTGAAAAGAAGTGTTGACATTATGGGGTAGAAGAATGAAGCTGGTTGATGTTTTTGAGAGACTAGTACCTCTGGGTTTCAGAACTTATCTGGTGTGGGAGATATCTGGAGGCTTTAAGTTTCTGAATAAATAAACTTAAAAGGTGAAACTTTTATAGATTCTTAGATACAGCCCAGGGTACTCTTTAAGGTTTTCAGGAATAATGTTGTTTGGGGTTTGGCATACTGTGGCAATTTGAAATATCTGGCTGAAGCTTTCATAAAAGTAACCTGCAGAATGACTTTTCAATTCTATCTGAAATCTCTTAGCCACCGAAAAGTTTTTTTGTTTCATTTCTCTTACCCCTTTTGGTCAAGAGGCACTGTTGATCCCATGATGCTGGGACCAGGTTCATCCCTAGGAGTTTTGTCCCATGTTGCCAAGGGTAGTTACACCCCTGGGAGTTATGTCCCATGTAGGAGGAAAGGTACTGAGTTAATTTGCAGAGATTGGCCCAGAGAGAGAGACGTCACATCTGCGCAACAAGAGAGAGGTCCTCTGGGGAGGCGACTCTTAGGCATAATTATAAGTAGGCTTAGCTTTGCCCTTATAGAAATAAGCTTCATAAGGGCAAACCTCAAGTTCGAGGACTTGGCTTATTAAATTGGGAGTCTCTAATGTTTGAGAAAAATACCAGGAATTCCCCAGGTGCGGAAGTTTAATAATTTCACATTTTTTTCTCCAGTCCTTCACAGGACTTTGCAAGCATTTTTGTTTGTTTGTTTTCTGCTCCAAGTACCCTGGAAAGTATAGGGGTATTACAATAACTTGTACAGAATAAAAAGATCTCATTCCCTATTCTAGGTTCCATACAATTAGATTGTTCAAATACACTGACCAACAGGTTAAATTGGATAGTGTACAACAAAAAATGTAAATTTTCAACAAAATGAACATCTCTTTCTTTGGTCTCACACAAAAGTCACAATTTAAAAATACAGGCAATAGCATCCTTTACCCTGTATTCTGATTTACCTAAGTTCTAACCAGATCAGCTTCAATCCTATCTCTAATTGAAGTGTAACCTCTTTTTTAATTTCTTTCAATAATGGTTATAATAAAATAATGCTGACTTTCAGAGCTGCAGAACCCTAAGTCTGAGTCTCGCTTGTCACGTAGATATCCAAAGTTCCACGGAATTGCCAATTTATACACAAGAAGCACAGCATCTCAGAATTTAGAGATAACAGTTAAAACTCAGGAGTAAAGTGACTGCTCTAAGAGCTTAGAATCTAGGAATGTTTACAATGAGCTTTATTGAATGTTCTGTACTACTTAATCATAGATTGCCCAATCTCTGCCTTATTTCTATCTCCTTATAACATAGCTCTCAAATTTAAAGAGTACTTTTTTACTTTAACTCTTGCTCATTGCCTTCAATTCCAACCGATATATTCAAGTTGCTGTTTCCTATGTCACATGCCAACAGAAATTTAGTGACTAGTAAGTGGCCACAGATGTAGCAGATATTCCTTTTTTACTTTTGATCTTTTTCACAAGGGTTTTAGAGCAAACAGAAAGCTGATCATGAAATCAACTGTGGCATATGCTTCTGTACAAACGACCAGATTTCTCATTCCACCTTTCAAAACATACATATTATCCTGTGTCACAGTTTTCTTGTGTATCTGGTGTTCTTATTATTGGGAAGAATACTGCTATGGTTTAGAGTAATGTACCTCTCTAGGCTTAAAAAGTTAAAGAAATCACATTTTGCTAAAGTACAAGAAGGAAAGAAGTCATTTTAACTGAGACTATAGCTACTGGGCTGGAATAAGGTTTTGAATTGTTTTATAAACATTGAAGTTTTTTAGAAAGTTTTACTATTGCTGATCAGAGTAAAGCAGTGAAATTTATCACTAATTGTATTAATACTGAAAAATGCGTATATTATATATATCATTAAAGATGGTATATAATACTAAATAATGTTGATTGTCTGACAACCTATGTTTCCTGAGTTAGCACAAGGGTGATCAAAAAATAAATCCGGAAAAACAAAACAAACAACTAAAGCATATTATATAACACAAAATTTGAGAGATAAATTTTTAGATGACAATTTTCTGTGGCTAATTTCTATGTCTCAGTAGAACATATTCTACTTAAAATATATATTAACATCTTTAGGTAATGTTTTTAAAATAACAGGTTGAAGGACAGAGAAAACATTTCTATAAATATACATGGTTATTTGTTTTTTCTTTAAGGGAAGTGTGATTTTTCTAAAGGTGTAATTGTCATAGTTCAAAATAAAATTAAAAAAAGAAAAAGTTCTCTAATTTAGAAAGTGTTGCCCTATATTTTAGCATTGCCACTTACTGTTGTACGTAATCATAAAAGTATTAGTAATACCTTTTTATCAGCTGTATTTCCTGAGTCATGTTATATTTGTAACTGTTAATATCACAGCATATTATGTCATTTCTGGTGAACTGATAAACCATATCATCAGATTTTTAATAGAGAATTCTTTAAAATCCATGAATCATATGCTTTGTATAATTTCAGTGTATACTACTTTGTAGTTTTTAAAGGTGATATCTTTAGAATCCCTGATCCAAAGCAGAAAATATGTCAACAAATATTCCCTTAAAATTTTGTGGCTATGTGTTTTTCTAATATCTTTGTGTTTTCCAAAATAATTTATATATTAACACACTGATGAAAAATTTGAATTAATATCTTGCAGTTTTTAAGGCAATTTTCACAATTTCCAGTTAGTTGATACAGTGTGAATTTGGTATAACAAGTTAAGAAGGTCTTAAATTCAGATTGTAATAATAAATATTACATTGTAAGCATATGGTATAAAGCTTCCTAGTTTCCATTAACATCTTTATTTTTTAAGAAAATAATTGGCATTTCATTTTTCCAGCCAAAATAGTTTAGTAAAAATGCCCTTTCTTTCTATAATGATCTTTTGATAAACTTTCAATGTCTACTTTTCACATTCAAAACACTGTTCTTATTTTCAAATAAGGAAAAAAAAAAAGTGAAGAAAACATTTCATGTATGTGAGAAATCCACAGTCCAGTCTAAGAAACAAAGCTGTGAACCAGTATTTTCTGGACTGCGTGACTGCTACAGACTGTTCAAAGCAGTAAGGGATCATGAAGAGAGAAAAGTCCAACTTTTTAAAAGACTGAAGGAATTACAGTCATGAATGAATGGTTCCTAGAGTGCCTCCATTCCTCCTATTTCTCTCCTTAGCACTTTCAGATGTTCTCAAGCAATTTTATTCCTTAAACAGTACCCAGCAGTTATGAATTTTCTGTAGTGTTGATCCCATACTCAGGTGTGGCATGGAGCCTGATTAGCAAAAGCTAAGGAGATCTTATTAATCTCGCCAAAGTGGTTGACCCAGATTTGTCCAATCACAACTTCTGTCCAATTACTAGTTTGAAATCTATCTTACCTCTAATCTACAGGGCATTCAAAGCAAATATATATATAAATAACTTAATAAAATTATAATGATATTATATAAATACGTAATCATATGCACATATGCACATACATCTGCATGTGCACAGCTGGGCTCTAAGACGCCTGGGAGGACCTCGTCTCTCTTCTTTATCTAGTTATTTCTTTAATTCTTCATATCTGGCCTCATTTGTCGCTCCCTGAGAGATGCTTTTTTACCCTTCTTATGGATATTAGGCTGCCACTATCCTTCCCTGAAATGATGTCCCTTACAGTGCCATAGACTTTTTCATTTCCTTTGCATTTCTGCTGATGTAACTTTCCATAAATTAGTGTGCTCATTTGATTACGGTCACTCACCCACATCAGATTAACTTCTTTCCAGCCAAAAACTATTTGTTTTTAGTTCATTTTGTCCCTATTATATAATCCAACATTAAATAATAGGTGATAAAAATGTATTAATGCACAAGATTATAATGAACAGATAAGAAATGAATGGACATTCAGTACACCTAATATTCTTAAGGTAGTCTATAGTTTTTTGTTCCATTCTGATCATTTTTCTGAATAATAAATCTTTCAAACTTCCTTTACTTTTATTTTTTTCCACATTGTGATGATTTCTAAGGATGTGACTACTACCTATTGCAAGTCATTGCTCATAATGTTTACTCAAAAGAGTACTGAAAGGATTGTATTTACTTGAATGAGGCTGACCTAAAATATTTACAGTCTAGATTAGGCTTTACTCCATTTACTAGTATATGATATTATATTTAGTGATTATTGTGATATTATAATCCATCATGGTTATTTGCCTTAGAGCACACGATTCATTATGCATAGTCATGATATTCTAGGACTTGCCTTTTTAATAAACAATTTAAAGGACTAACTGCAAAGAATGAGTTAATTATTTGCAATTATAACAATACTATGTTTTATAATATGATAAAAAAGGCATATTTTCATCAGTCAGAACACTCTAGTTAAACTTCACTCTTTCTAAGGCAGTTGTGGAGAAATTCTAAGTTCAATGTTAACAATGTCCAAAGCCCAATCAAACTGTGGGGAAAGCATCACAGTAATTGAAGAGTATGTGCAAAAGAGCTCTTTCCCTGACCTCTCTCTGCCTACAGATTAAATGAGATAGTCCCATATATGGGATAATTGGCTCTTGCTCCTAGGTTGAAAACAAGACCTGTTTTGGTATAGCTGTTTGCGTGTTTCTTGAGGTCAGAGCAGAAACAGAACGGGGTTTAATGAAACTCTGGATATTACACCAGTCAAGGAGGAAAAGAGAATGAAAGACAGTTCTCCCCTTGAGTGAAATGCACTAGCAATTTAAAAGCATATGAGATCCCCACCCTCCACCCCTTTCCTTGACAATTGTGGAATACCCAGTCAGGTAGGCTATCTGCATTTGTTCTAAGCATAACACCAGACAGCTCACCTAGAGAACCCTCATTTACGAGGAACCACAGTCATTTTTCCTGGGAAAGCTGAAAAAAAGACCAACTTCTGAGACACTCTTGCCAGCTTCCTCCTTCATTTGTAAATATAATCACTTTTCACAAATGGCAAGATATTTGAGAGAAACAAGGGTGGGGAAAAGAAAAAAAGTTACCTATATGGGTTCTTAGAAAAATTTTAGGATATTCTAACCAGTAAACAAAAATAGATTGCTTGATCTATAAAAGAAAGAAGTCTTAGAAATGTGGACAGTTACACGACTGCTCAAATAATAAAGAAAAAACAAGGAACTCGAATATCAGAGAAGAGACACTTAGGATAGAACGAGAAGATCCAGCAGAATGTTTCTAGGGTAAAAAAAGAGAAGGCAAAAGGGTATAGATGAACAAACATACATACCATTAGAAGTAGAACACTTCCATGAAGTTAAAAGACATACAATCTTTAGACCTAAAGAGTCCACTAAGAGTAATAGATGAATAAAGGAAAGTTACAGCTTCTAGATAAAGCTCGGAGAAACTTCACCTTGCTGAATATAAAGAATAATACCTTCTTCAAAGAAGGAGAAAATAATGAAAGTAAACCTTTAAAAATGTGACTCAAACTCTTGTGTGGACACAAGAAGGTAATGGACAATCACGGGCATGAGGGAAAATAGTCTTTATGTTAGAATTTTCTCCAAAATAAGGTAAAAAATTGGCCAGATATATTTTTTGTGGAATACACTACTCTAAATGGTTCTGAAATGAAATATATTTTCATAATCTTAGTCAATAAATGCAATTTTTTGTTTGTATAAACTTTAAGAATCACAGTTTAGAAAATGCACAAGAGATTTTGCATTTTTTACAGTGTCAAACTTTTTGACAAGTAAATGTACCCACCCACAATATCTAGAGGTGTGGGGAAGTGATGATTTGGCAGTAGGTAGGCGTGGTAGTGTTATAAAAGCCTTTAATATGTCAACTGTCATCATGGGAATCCAAATATTGCCTAAAATTAAAACAACATCAACAAAAAGAGGTTAAAGAAGAAGTCTAAAAAGTAAAATAATCTTCAAATTTACTTCATCTGGAATGTGAGATTGTGATTAGGGAGAGGTAGAATTTTTTACTGGTTTCTATATATTTTCATGATGATCATGATGATCTAATATAGGTTACACAGACCACGGTTATAAGAAAAATAGTCAAGAAATGCAATTTTTTGTTTGTATAAACTTTAAGAATCACAGTTTAGAAAATGCACAAGAGAGTTAGATGATGAAAAGGTAAACTTAAAAATGTATTCATTTTAATGTGTTTTAGGGGAAGAAAATATAACTAACCTATGATTATCCAAGATTTTGACTTTGACTGACTAACATGCTTCGTGTTCAGTGGACTCATGAAGTTATCAGATTTACAACAATTGATATATACTCCATAATTCACCTAATCATGGATAGTACCAGTGAAATGAACTGCTGGCATGCATTTTGTATTTTAAAGTCATTTCCCTGTAACTTTTAGTGTTTTTTTTTTAACTGCCAAATCGAAATATCTACTCTCAGAATCTGGCAATTTAATAGCATACAAATGTCATCTAGTGCATTGAAATCAAAATTGACCTACATGGAAAGCCTAATTATATAAATATATATATAACTTTATATATAAAACAATATATTAAAATAAGGACAGCAATGCCATTAAAATTGTCAGTTAAACTCAGGGCACATCACAGTATTCTCAGATCTTTTCTCAGGTGTAAAAATGTACCAGTGATGACAAACATTTATTTTTCAAACAGAAGCTGACAGCTTGTAATATTCAAAATTCTTGACTGATATTCTCTATATCTGCAAAGAACATCAATTCTTTTGGGCAAAATTTTGTCATCAAATATTTTATTCATAAATACAGCTAACTTCTAAAACCTTCATGCTGCATAAATACAGTTGTTAATTTGAAAAACAAACTCTTTTCATACAGATTGATCTTTCACCAGTATCACTTCTCCAAAGGAGGACGATTATGATAGAAAGTATTGGAGCCATAGCTTATGAACCTTAGCTGTGTTAAGCTGTTCTCCTTCATTGTCTAAATGAGATTTTATTTTCACTTAAGACTCTCCAAATATTATAAAGAGATACTTGAGAGACTTTCTATAACGTCTTCTATAATGTTTCTCCAATCTGATGGGAACAGTGAAAGGAAAGAATACCATTCCTACCACATTCATACAACTAAATGAGTGGACACAATCAAAAGAACTTTGGAGATTTGAGTCAGGTTCTTGAAAAAGATGTGACAGAATGAATTTTCCTCATAATAATGTATTTAGGAAACAATTTTTGATGTCCAATATTTTTAGAGAAGGCACTTAAATATGTTTCCCCATTCTAGGGACATATGTACAAGTTTGGATCATTTGCTGGACAACAAAAAAAATTAAAGAATTTAATTACCATATTTAAACGAGTGTTAGCACTGCTAATTGTAAATGAATATTTGTCCTCCTTCCAAATTTTAGCTGGTCATCAAGCTACAATAAAACTTCCCAGGTTTCATTGTGCAGAAGGTTCTATCTGCCAACACTATGTGAGATCTTGAAATGATATATCCCCTTCCAGGTTATGCACTTAAAGGACTTTGCAGGTTCTCCATGGGTCTTTTTTCCATGTCTCACTGCTTGGAAGACCACTGCAGCAGCCATCTTGGAACCAAAGATAGAAGCAATCTGTAGAGTTCCAAATGTGAAAGTCATTCATCCTAATAACCCTGAACCTACACCACTCTTCATACACTTCTATGAGAGAGAGAGATAAACATCTCTCTTTTTAAGTCATTATACTCCGGTGTCTTACTTTACTGATAATACAATTTAGGCAGTATTCTACTTAATTAAACAAGAAACTTCAAATGATTCTCACTAGAATAAAACTAACAAAAAAGAAGAAAAAATTAGAATAAAACTGAAAATAGGTAAGCACAAATATTTGCAATTTTTACATAAGAAATATTGACAGCAAGATATTTTTAAAAATAAATTACTTTTAACATATGTTATTTTGTTTATATTTTAAACATTTATAATTTACTAATAACTTGCATCAGGCTAAGGATTATCCTCACTTCATGCCAAGGGATATTGCTTTTTTTCATCATGATGTTGATGTAAAATTTTCATAGTTAATTTAATGGGAGTAAAAAAAATGAGTCAATCTAAATAACAGTAAAATAACAGTACTTAATAAATAATCATATAGGGGATGCAAGGATATGGCAAAACATATGAAGGCGATATACCAAGGATATAGAAAAAAAAAACAAACATTGTCTAAAAGATTACTACTTCCTAACAAAAATCAGATTGAGAGAATGAGCTCTATGTGTTTTGAAATGACTGGGTGATTCTAGAAAATTTATTTACTTTTATCCTGTTAATAAGGTTGTGATGTAGGTAAAAATTAGATGTTGTGTTGAGACTGCAAAAACATGGTCTCTGGCACATAGTGACCACTCATTGCCATGCCATGTAATAGTGTTTTATGGTTACCAAAATTCCCTATAAATTGATAACTCTCTCATTTTTGTAATGAGAGACCCCTTTGATGAGAATATTTTCCATCATATACGGTACTACCACTGTAAAAATCATCTTTTATTTGTAATAAGTTATCACCAATTCATCTCTATAAACAGCCCCAATTTATGTTTAGCTAGGAAATTCTCAAGTGCAATTTTAGCGGATTTGGACAAATCTATAAAAATACAAAATTATATCTTGCTATTTTACTACCCCTAAAGAGTAGGAAAAAAATGTAAACATCCCAACCCTTCACTAAGAAATGTAAGGAAAAATTAGGAAACTAAATAGAAATGACAAAAGTAGGTTTTATTAGATGATCAGGATCATTCTGCAATTGACTACTGGTCTTTAAAATATGCATAAAATCAACAAGAATAAAACATTATGGTAAACATAGTTTGCAAAATATACACAGATAAGAATTGATTATACTTTCCTCAGAGTAAAACAACAGTCATTTTCACTGGGATGTGGCAAAGTGAAAGACAAATTTCTTCTGCAATTCTTAAGAGAGGACAGATAATTGGGTGACTATCATTGTTAGTTTAAATGACTTATATCGTTGAAAAATCTGTCGTAACTAACCATTGGTTCTTAGCATTTGACCCTACATGACTTTGAATGTGACTTTATAAGCATGGATATTTTGCTTTAATTATTGTAAAACAAGTTCACAGAGTTATGATCTTGGGAACTTCTGAGCCATCTACAGCCCACCTCACTTCTACCTGGGACTTGCAGTTATATGGCAGTTCCAATTATTTGATTGATACCTGTTGGCCAGGTATTGGTTAAGTCAAGCATCATTGCACATCAAAATGCAATTTCACCTTCAATAAAAAGTTAATATTTTCACATTTCTAAATTTCTTTATTTCATTTACTGCATTTTCCAATTCTGCCTACTGTTTTATTTAACATCTTAATAAAACTTGTGAGGTTTTTCCTTTAGATAGCCCTTGGGGAATAATTTCTTTGTTCTATTTCTTAAGGAAGAGCTTTATGACCCAATAAGAATTATTGCTAACCTGCATTCATTCTTGAGGGAAAGAACGTATGACATAGTTTAATATGAAATGTAATTATTGCTAGCATTAAAATGTGATGACCACTAAGAGAATAAATCATAAGAGAACACAGAACAATACTTCATTCACCTTAAAGTGAAGTAATATGTATGCTGAAAGTAGCTACACAAATTAACTCTCTTGGAAAGTTACTGTGCTCCTTATTCTCCTTTTTTACTTTATCCTCTTTGGATGATGCTGATTTTTTTTTTTCAACTATCTGCTCACTCTAGCTTTATCTTATTATTTCCTAGACCACTTTCTCTATTCCTTTTCTCACACTTTGAAAATATGCCTTTGAGAATTCAAACTCTAGTTTGATATAGCTTTTAGGTCACTGTTCCAAGTTATATTGAATTTAATCACGGGGTCACATGAACCAAGTAGCTTTGCTGTTTCTAATCTACTAACTGCACATTTTCTCTGAGATTGGATAGGACCGGTCCTATTAGGATTTCTGACACCAAAGGTCAATAATTCTTTATTTCATCCATAATTTTATATTTTATTGTCCTACACCTTTCAAAAGTTTCACAGATTCTGTGGAGAAAATGAAATCTCCTCTCACTAAACTAGATTGCTATTTTCTTGTCTTCTTTATGTTATCATGGGACTTATTATTCTTTCTCCTCAATTTCAAGTTTTCCACTTAGTGACCTGTATTTTATCTTCTTATCTCTAACATATTTCAGTATAATATTACACTTAAAATGCACATTCATTTCTCTGTAGAATAGTTCTTTAACTTGAAATGATCCAATTTAATTTAATTGTATTGAGTTTTAATCAAACATGTAAAGGTTATATACAATTTACCTAATGTGCTTATACTATGTCTTTTTGGCATTTAAAAAGTTAAAGGCAATGCTATTAATGTATGATAATCTGAGTAATTCTGTTAAATCTTTAAGTAAATAATTGAACGTGATTTTTTTTAAGTTACATATTTGGGTAAATGAAAGTACGAGGTTTCTAAAATATAACTTGAAGCAAATTAATAGCTTTTCCTTTCACTTTAATTGGGAAAGCAGATTTGACAGTGGCACCTGTCATATTTTAGGTCTGATTGAGCCCACATTTTCTGTGACCTCACAAAAATTTGTTGGGTTCAATATTAATTGACGATATATGTGGGAAATTTTGTTTATACAGATTCTTTCAAGAATAGCAGTAGCTCCTCATCACAAACTAATTATGAAGGAACAAGAAGATTTAGACTGTTAGATGAGACATTAATATTTTTTTAAATTTTATTAGCGAAACCTTCAATAATATCCAATCTGATTGCACATTCTGTGTAGTTTTCATTTTGCACTGCGGTCTCATTCAAATCAAATCAGTGGCTCTATTTCCAAAAATTTGAAAATGTTATGCTATTAATAAAAAACAACCAACTACCTCATAGTGTTTTCTGTGAATAATATGAAACAATAAATGTACAAATGATTTCAAAATTATAGAGCAATAGATATTGTTTCACATTTAATTTTTCAATGTTGTGCTTGATTTTTTCAGAGTCAATATAATATCTTCGTGTTTGGAAAAATAAAGCAACAGACTACAAAGATACACAAAGACAAAGCTAGCCTGCCTTAAACAAACCAAATTAAAAGCCAGGTATATTTCATTCTATCCAGTTTTCTTGCTAATATAAACATATGTAAACATATGTCCACATATGTTGAAATTGTGCTTGTATTTTTCTTTGATTACTTTTAGTTAATAAATCACACAAAACACAAGGCAAGATATATCAATTGTTAAAATCTGAGCATTGAAGGCAAACCACCTCTATTCATTTCTGGGCTATATCACTAATTAGGTTGCTATGTTTAAGCATAACTTTTAAGCTCTCAATAGTTCAGCTCACTGATCCAAAATATGAGCAAAGTAATGTTGTGTGATGAATATATAATTAACAAGTAAGATTTTGAACAATTTACATTATGTGTTTATATACATTTGATAATTTAACTTAAAACAATAATTGTTTTATATAAGATGAGTAATCTTATGAAAACATAAGTAACTTCATATAAAACTAATTTTTAAAGAAACATATTTGAGCAATTAAGAGTAACCTTTTATAAAAAGGTACCTTGAAACAAATGCATAAGTATTTCAATATTTTCACTTGGGAAAATAGCTTATAGTTGCTATAACGTAATTTATACATAATATACATATGCTTAGAAGGATGTCTGGTTCAGAGAAAGTGCTCAACACATTTTAATTAACCTTATTTTTAAAATTGCTTCTTGCATTTAACAATGTATTAATTTTTCTAGTCAATGAAATAGACATAAAACTGTCTTTTCATAATTTATTTAATTACACATGCATATAAAATTTTAGATGAATAGAATCATAATAAACTTGTGTGAATACATTTCTCTTATAGGTTCATGTTTCTCTCATTTTTTTATTGGCCTCTCATATTCTTGCATTCCTCACTCAGGAAAACTGTTTTCATAAACAGGCCTGTATTTTTCTGTACTTCCCTTCAAACACATATTACTCTCTTCTCATGCATCCAACAGAACTCCGTCCAGGTCTATTAAGATAGATTTCATTCTTTAAAACAGCTGCCTAATGGTCTGTGCCATAATGTAAAGCCATCATTTTCTGCAGCCATTCATTACAAAAAGGATTTCATTTAGTATCCAGGCTTTCATGCTTATGTATATGTATTTCTATGATAAGATTTTTGGGGGTAAGCATTTTTCATTGTATCTGATGCTCTGATGTATTTGGGGTGATGGGACTGTTTCATCTGTCATTAAATGGAAATTTCTATCTCTAGCTCTAGAATCATTGATTTTTCAATACCATAACGTGGCAAAATAACATTACTATATTTTCTTAGTTCTGTAGATTTTAGTGACCCTTTTGGTTTTTTAGTGTACAATGAAAATATTAGCAGGGAAATATGTTTTCTTTGATGATATGTATACATATTATTTAATTTTCTGGGTCATTGCATTTGCTAGAAAATCCATCAATGACAACAGAAATATTTTTGTCTATTTTCTTATTGTGTTGAAAGCCCCAAAATATGAGGTACAAAGTGTAACCCATGAGATGGTATGTTATACTCCAAAAGAACTGCACGATTTTCAAACTTATATAGAGAAAATATATCTGGGTAATATCTATGAAGATAGACATTAAATATATGGGATAATGATGGAAGGAATGTAAAATTGGATCAGGCTGAATTTATTGAACTGAGCCAGGAAACTAAGACCTGGGCTTACTAAGGAAGCTTCTGGAATCAAAGCTGTAGCCCAAAAGTTTAGAAAGGACTCCGATATTTATTCTGTTGGTTGACTGCAACAAGGACCAAAAGGTAATCATGGGGTCACTAGAAGTTAAATAGATTGGCAGTCTGCTAAATTGTTCTTGATCTGAAGAATTCTAGGTCATGTGAGCAAAAGGCTAACATGAATTAAAAACAAAATAAAACAAAGCAAAACAAAAAACAGAGTGCTGACCCTCTAATCCATTCTCAAACTTGAGAGAGTTTACCGACCCAGGACACTTGAATGAAGGGAAGTCCAGTTCACCCTGCTATGGATGCTGGTCACAGCTAACAATTTTTACTGCTAATCTTTCTCCCAGCCTTCTGAAAAAGCACCTACATTTTTTCAAGAGGGTGGCTGTGCATTGGAGAAAAGGAAATTATCCAGAATTCCAATATAAATTTGTTATAATTTCTATATCAATTAACAGTCTATTTGAGGAAACATGGTCTTCCTACCTTCTTTTACTTCATTAAACATGGTCTTCTTTAACTTTTAACATAGTTCAAATGGTTACTTTGAATACTTCATTAAATATGACGTTTGGTCTCTTCACATACACTTTCTGTTTCCTGGTCACTTTGGTTTATGGGGGAAGGCACAGGTTGCATTTTCTTTGCATCTCTAAGTTTTTATTAAAAATTGAATATTTTAGATACTATATTAATGCAACTCTGGATAGTGCTTTCCTTCCCTCCATCCTTCTTTCCCTCCAGAGCTTCTTTCTGTAACTGCTTACATGTCTGTTTTGTGACTTGCTTAGTCTGTTTTATCATGTTCTCCAGCTTTGCTTGTGTCACTTGTGAGTGGTTCTAAAACATCCTTAATGGTGTCCTGAGAATGTAACTCAATTATAAAACCTTTTTTACTCTGCAATGTGTGAAGGAAAACGAAATTCAAAACAACAACAAAATCTATTTTAATTGAAAAAATATCAAGTACAGCACAATAAAGATACAGAGCGTATAAAACCTATTTGATTAGAGCATTATTTTCATCACCATCCTTCCAAGCTGCTTCCTCAAGGAGGTAGGATTGTTTCTTGCTCTGATTGCACTCTACTTTACAATCATTAAACAATGTTTCTGTACTTTTTTAGTATACTTGCATCGCTCCTTGTTTGGTCTTCATTTGTTGAAATGTCTTGTATATTATTCATAACTAACTGAATCCTGCTCTAAGCAGATTATGAAACATACTTAGCTTGGTACTGTGTATGGACACCATTTCATGTAGCTCTTTCCTTAGTTTTAAGAAAGGAGAATTTTACATGTTGAAAAGTAATTTGATGGTATAGCTTTGAAGAATCCTCAGTAAATGTGTGAAGTAGCAATCACTAGAGAAGAATTTACTTACCCCCAAATTGTTTACAAACAAATCAATAGTTGCATTATAAAATTGACAATATTAAATAATTTGACAGTAAGTGATATTATATATGATGGAGTAAGGAAGGTCTGGCTGATTATGTTATAAAAATCATGATTAAACAAAAAGTTTATAGTTTAGTCAATGGTTTAATATATCTAATATTCAAAGAACTAGCAAGGATTTGAGGGATTCTAATTGAGAAATATTCAGATGGAGGTTAAAATATGCACTTTATAGACATATAGCTGAATTTAATAAAACTGCAGCCAATTTGAGGTTTCCTCTCAACTGTGAACCTTGGGAAATCTCGAGATCTCAAACAAAATGCTTGCCTAGTCAGCTGCTTGCATGATTGTGGCCTAACCCCCCATGGACAACTGATCTAGCACTCCTATACCTTTACCATTCCAACACCCAGTTTTCAAGTACAGGCTGCTTATAATGGCTACAACTCTACAAATATATGGTATTTATGGTACATAGCAAGGAGGGGCTTTTAGACAAGTATATTCACTTTGTCAACTAGATAGAAAATTATATAAACAATTATGTAAACAATTGACCAAAGGAATGAGATTCACCATATAGTTGGGGGAAAGAAAATCAAGAAGAATATTTTATTAGGGAAAATGTCGCTTGTAATAAGCTTTAAACAATGGATAAATTTTAATTAGTATAAATGGCATATTACTCTTATTGGAGAGAAGCAGGAACCAAAGACAGAGACAATATTTTAAGTCCCTTGAGTATGAGAATAAGGAAAAGATTGGATTGGCTGCCATAGGATCCACAGTTTCCAGCCAGGTGTCTGATACATATTCTATATTTAGTACATAATGAGTTAATGATGAATGATGAACAAATTCTGCATCACACACACTTGTACCAGAAGCTTGATGCCAATTTTCACTTATTTGAAAAAGATAAATCTCTACAGAAAAGTTGAGGTATTCGATATGTTACTATCAGTGTATCTGTCAGAATGTTGAAACAATTTACACTGCCATAAGAGATGTTTAATATATTTTCCCCCACCTAGTGCAGCAGAGTGGGTCTTATGTAATAATGTCAACTTGGACATTTTGAAAGGCAGAGTGTATAACTTTAATTTTGTTACTAAATGTTTTATTAATGTACATGTTTTATTATTTTAAATATCAATTCTATAAGTATATTCATTATCTGTGAAATGCCTGCCCATATTCTTCTACTGTTACAGGAAATTATTTATATAATTAAAGAAATTAGCCCCATATTTTTGCAATCATTGTAATTTTCTATTTCTCTTTTTACTAGAGAAATTTTCAGTTTACAGAAAGTTGATGCATAAAATATACAGTTCCCATAGCCACACTTATTGTTAAACTTGCATTAGTGTGTTACATTTGTTACAATTGGTTAAAGAACATTTTAATTAATAGTACAATAATTGTACTATTAACTATAGCCCTTGATTTACACCAGGGTTCATTCTTTGTTTGTAAAATCTTTTTAAAAAATTTATTCTAGTAACACATATGTAACCTACAATTTCCCTTTTTAAATACCTCCATATATAATTCAGTACCATTAATTATGTTCACAGGGTTGTGCTACCATCACCACCACCCATTACCAACATTTTTCTATCAATCCAAATAGAAATGTTTTACAATTCAAAAATTAACTCCCCATTTCCTAACCTCATCCCAGTCACTGGTGACCTATATTTCAGTTCCTGACTCTGTGAATTTGCTTATTCTAATTATTTTTTATAAGTGAGATCATACAATATTTGCCCTTTTGTGTCTGGCTTATTTCACTCAACAAGATGTAGTCAAGATTCATTCATGTTGTTGCATCTGTCAGGATCTCATTCTTTCTTAAGGTCCAATAATATCCATTGCATGTGTGCTGGTTTGAAAGGATTATGAAAAAGCCATGTTTTAACCATGATTCATCTTGTGGTAACACATCATATGATAATCTTACACTTTCTGAGAAACTGTCAAACTGTTTCCCACAATGGCTGCACAATTTTACATTTCCACCCAGAACGAAGAAGTGTTCCTATTTGTCCACATCATCTTCAGTACTTGTAATTTCCATCTTTTTAAATAGATTCTATTCTAGTAGGTATGAAAAGAGATCACATCATGGTTTTTGTGTGTGTTTACACTGTATAGAGGGATCATATTTCATTCTTTTTCCACGTGAGTATTGCATTATTGCAGCACCATTTGTTGAATTTTTGTTGGTTTTTGTCGGTTTCTTTTGTTTGTTTGGGAAATGCATGGGCCGGTAATCAAACCTGGGTCCCCTGCATGGCAGGCGAGAATTCTACCGCTAAACTACCCTTGCACCCCCCACATTTTGGTTTTGATTTGCATTTCCTTAAAGGTTAGTGATGCAAAATATCTTTTCATTTGTTTTGGGGGCATTCATACATCTTTTTGGGAGAAATGTCCATTTAAATCTTTTGCCCATTTTTTCTTGGTCATCAGTTTGTCTCTTTACTGAGCTATGGTAAAGGCATGAACATAATATGAACACGTGGAATATCGTTTGTACTGTAAGTCCAGAATTGAAAAAAATACAAAATGACAAATATAAATTTTTTAATTATTAAAATTGTTTCTCTCATTTTTCTTTGCTCTTTTGATTTGGGAGTGGGGAGACTGATGTTTTCCTTTCTACCTATTTTGTAATTGGGTTGTTTGTCTTTTTGAGTTGTAAAATTTCTTTATATATTCTGTATATTAATATATATTGAATATGTGGTTTCCAAGTATGTGGGTGTCTTTTTTGCTTTCATGAGAAATATCTTTGAGGTACAAATTTATTTAATTTTGATAAGGCCATATTTATGTATTTTTTTCTTTTGTGGCTTTTACTTAGAAGAAAAGCAACTAAATTTATTATTTGCCTAACACAGGGTCCTGAAGATACTTCCATAAGTTTTCTTCTTGGAATTCTATACTTTGGGTTCTTATTTTTAGGTCTTCAGTCCATCTGGGTTTGATTCCTATGTATGGTGTGCAGTAAGGATCCACCTTCATTCTCTTAAATATGGATAACTAGTTTTCCAAGTACCATTTGTTGAAGAGATGATTCTTTCCCAATTGAGTGGACTTAAAGCAGGTAATACTTTCCCACAAACATTTGATGTAATTGTTTCTTATACTGTTTTAGTTGTTCCAGGCTGCTTTTGCCTTGGGAGAAAATTCTGAGGTTGATAGAGCCAGAGAAGAGTTTCCTAGGTCATTCTTTCTCAGCTAGAACAAGGTCAGGGATCCACAAACCAATCAACTCCTCATGCCTATGGGCAGGGGTGTGGGAGGGACAGCAAGGGAGCCAGGTGTACCTCCTATGCCATTTTGAAGCTGTAATTTATTGACTTGGCACTTATCCAAGAACTACAGCCCTTTAACTCTTTTCCACAGTTTTAAGGAAGGGTACTGTCTATAAGATTCTTCTTCTCAGAGCCAGGCTGCAGTGATCTGAAGTAACTGATCAAAAATAATGATCTGTGATGAGACTGCACACCCAAGACCTTTGTGGATTTATGACTTTATGCCCCATTTTGGCCCCAACAGGTTGTGCCAGGGTCCAGGGTTGAGGAACTCACTGTTGTCTGCCATGAGGCTGGGGCCGGGTGATGGTAGCTACTATACAGAGAGTGAAATTCACTCATATCTACCAAGATTACCAGCCTCTTTCTCCTGCTCTTCCATGGTGCTGCATGGGGTTTCACTAGACTCTGGAGTTTCGAGCTAATTGCTTTAGACAGTTATTGCCAGTTCAAGAGCTGTTCTGTTGGAATGACAGATTCCTGGAGCTTCTTAATCTGCCATCTTCCCAAAATCACCCACTGTTTCTTTTTTACATACATTTTCAATCACATGAATGAGTTCAAATCATTATTTTTAATGTGAGTTTATTTCTCATTCTAACAATCATGAAAAATGCTAAAATGTTTATGCATGCTTTACTAAAATCATTGTTGGTTTCCTCTGGCATTTAAAATTATAATTCTGGATGTATATTGGAAATAATCATAATAAACCCAGAATTGTGATAATGTAAGGAAATGTTTCAAAATATAAAAAGAGTCACACAGCAATTCATTTTAAACAATTTATAATAAACTTTGGTAGTATCAAACAATCAAATAAAAATGTCCAATACTGTGAGAAAATATTGCGAAAAAAAATAAACTGAAATCTACTAACATAGTTGTTTCACTTTCTTGCCATTATTAGTCTTTCTCTCACAGAGAAAATTTGAATAAAATCTTGACATGGACAAGATTATTGCAGAGAAGCTTTTAAATTCATTGCAAAATAAATTTTTATTCAGTTTATGTTCATGTACAGTTAAAAAATAATACTTGAATTTAACCTCTTTTAAATAGTTTTAGAATAAATTCACCAATCTGGATTTGTTGGCACTGTAAAAGTATGTTCTTTATGATTTATTTTGCTTCTCAAGAAGAGCACATGCTTTTACATTATGGCAGCCGTGGAAAAAATCCATATCTTTTACAGAATCCCTTATCATCCAATCTAAATTTGTTAAAGAAAATAAGACCCCCAAACTAATGTACAATTATCACACTAATTTACTCTAATTAAAGTAAGCTATTAACATTTACAAAGCTCATGATTTATGCTAGAAAAACACGAATCTTGGACTCCCATTGCTATACAGAGCATTTGTTTTCTTTTTTGTATATTGCTGCTTTCTTGGAAAAGATTTCATGTCATTTTGCATCAACTTAGATTCTAGAATTATAGCACATGACATCTCTTTGCAATTGCTTTCACTTTACACTGTGGAGAATGAGGTCAAAACATTACCTGAAACATAGGAAGTGCTCATACACCTTTACCATTATTAACAGAAAGTTAATTTAGCTACAAGCAGCTAATTAAGCTGATAGAAGAAGGTAGAGAAGGCGATAGATGACTGGAATGTGGAGTATACATTTTATAGAGAAATAAAACCCATATAATATTTTATGCTGTGACATGTAGCAATTTGAGGTAAACTTGGATAATAAGGACAATTGAAATGCACATATTAAACTTAATGTTTTAATGTTAAATTTACTTATTTACAACTTCAATATGTGATAACTCATTATGATTGTATAAAGTGGTAATCATTTGTTAAATATTATAATTTCTTAAACATTACATGTTTGGGTTATTTTTGAGCAGTTGAAAGCATATAAGTCAAAGAAACGAAGGGTCAGTCATACCTCATACCCTAAACAAAATTCAACTCAAAGCGGAACAAAGACCTAAATTTAAGAGCCAGTGATGTAAAACTCCTAAAAGAAAATATAGGGAAACAGCTTCAAGACCTAGTGATAGGAGACAGCTTCTTAGACCTTACACCCAAAGCACAGCAATGAAAATAAAACAAGAAAATGGGAACATCTCAAGATTGACGACTTCTGTGCTCCAATAGACTTTGTCAAAACACTTAAATGCCAGCCAAGCCAACAGGAGAAAATATTGGTAACCATATATCTGATATCCAAAAGGGTTTGATATCCAATACATACTCAGCAATAGAAAGATAAACAATCCAATTATAAAATGGACAAAAGCTTCAAATAGACATTTCTCTAAAGAAAAAACACAAATGGCTATAAACTACATGAAAACATGCTCATCTTCATTAGCTTTCAAGGAAAGGCAAATCAAAACCACAATGAGATAACGTCTCACACCTACATGAAAAGGCACTAATGAAGCAAACAGGAAACTACAAATGTTGGAGAGGATGTGGGACAAATAGGAATACTTGCTCGCTATTGGCGGGAATGTAAAATGGTACAGCTGCTGTGAAAGACAGTTTATTGGTTTCTCAGATAACCAAATGTTGAGTTGCCCTTATGGCCCAGCAATTCTGCTACTCCAAAAGATATAAAAGCAGGGACACGCACAGACATATGCACATCAATAGTCATAGCAGAATTATGCTATGTTGTCAAAAGATGGAATTAATCCAAGTGTTCATCAACTGGTGAGCGGATAAACAAAATGTGGTCTGCACATATGATGGACTATTAGCCAGCAGCAAGAAAGAATGAAGTCCTGAAGCATGGGACAAATGGATGGACCTTGAGGACGTAATGCTGAGTGAAATAAGTCAGACACAAAAAGACAGATAGTATATGGTTTCCCTAATATGGATTAACTAGAATATGTAAACTCATAGTCATAAAATGTAGAATGAAAATTACCAAGAGATGGATTGTCACTAGAGAATGGGGAGTGGTTGCTTTATATGTACAGAATTTTTAATGAGGTTGAACTTAAATATTTGGAAACGGATAGAGGTGAGGGGAGATTTTATTGAAATTATTGGTAATAGTGCTGAAGTGCAGGTGAATTGGTTGAAAGTGGCTGTTAAGAGTCGTATATGTCATCAGAAGGAAAACTGGGAGGTTTAAGTATGGTTCACAGTGAAACTTGAGGTGTATTTTAAGATTAACACTACAAATATAAGTAAGGTCTTTCATGGTACATACAAATGTGCAAAGTGTACTTGTACAAAAAGTTAATAATAGATTGGTATATGGGGAAAAGGACCTATTGGAAGCGACAGACTATAGTTAACAGTAATATATTAATATCTTTTTATCAACAGTAACACATTTACAACACCAATATGAAGGGTTCAAAGTAGAGGGGATAAATGGTATGGGGTTTTTAGGATTTTCCTTTTTTTTTTATAACTGTCTATTATTTTTCTTTTTGCAGCAATGAAAATGGTTTAAAATCAAATGTGATGGGGCATGCGCTAGTGGCTCAGCAGGCAGAGTTCTCACCTGCCATGCCGGAGACCGGTGTCCTTTCCCTGTTCCTGCCTGTGCAAAAAAAAAAAAAAGAAGAAATAAAAAAAAAAAAAAAAACTCAAACGCAAGGACTGCACAACTAGGTGATGACACTGTGAGACACTGACTGAATACTTTGGATGGAATATAGGATAATATTTACTATAGTATTTTAAAGCGAAAATTTCTGATTACAAAATCACTTTTTGTTGAGAAACTACGCAATTATATGAACAAGTATGAAGGCTACACATCAAGAAAGAGAAGCTTGTAGAAACTTAATAGTGATACTAAGACTATTGAAGGAACCTGTAAAGTGAGGTCATTAGCTTTTTCTCATGGAGAATATGTACAAAATCCAAGTTAAAATACACTAAATAATTTTGTTATAAATTTAAAATAAATTTGTATTCTTTAATTTGAGTTTGAGAAGTAACAACCATAGAAGGGAGGACTCATATATTGAAAAGCAAGTGAAAAAAAAAACCTTTTCAGTTTGGGCAAATGAATCAATCAAAATAAGTAATATTAACTTTATCCTATTAAATAGAGTTTCTCATGCTAACCTCTCTTGCAATCTGCTTTCATTTAAAAAGTCATCTAACAATTCTGAACTCAAGCTGCATTTTAGATAGAATTTATTAAGAGAATACAAGCTTTTACATAATTCAGAGGTCATTTTGTACTTGTCCCCATAAAAAAAAATCTGTGGTCTGAGATAATAATACTCGGAATTTTCCAAGCAAAAAATTGATTCCATTTATAAGAAAAATTTAAAACACTGGGTAGATTTTCTCTATCAAATACTTATGGCTATACTGGATTTTTTAAAGTATTTTTCTTGTTGGAAAGAACTCCACCTCCAATTTTCTCTCTTGCATTTGTATGCAACCAGCAACACATCATTTTGTTGCTTCTGTTGTTGGTCAGGAATAGTTCAGACTGATTCTTAGATTACTTAAGGGACAGAAAGGCATTTCAAGTAGCATTAAAACTTGATTATCTTTCAAAATAATTTAAAAGTATACTTTATGAATAATTTAAATGTGATTTCAGTTTTAAATTAGGTGCTGTGATTAGTATAATATTTTCATCAGTGACCAGAAACATCATATGAAAATAAATTAAAAACAGATAAACATAAAGTGCACTGTATTTAGAAGCAAGCCCTTGGGTGTTTAGTTTTGGCTGTTGCTATACTTGATATTGTTTTTTGAGCTTTGTACCAAGCTTCTGTAGAAATGAAAATTAAATTGAGTTGCACCCTTTTCTCTTCTGCTTGCCCTCATGATCTCAAAAAATGGTATTTTTTTTCTTGATAATTCTAAATTTGCTCTTAAAGAAAGGGGATTGTGTGTGCTCTTAAAACCATTTTTTAATATAAGAAGATAAAGTATCTACCAAAGAAAATAGACTGTAGTTATCTTATTCTTTCTACTTTCTTTTTTAATTTTTTTTCTCCTGGCTGGTATATTCCATAAGAATAGGCATATTGTTCCAGTTCTCCCTATTTTAATGTAAATTATGAAATAACGTCCCTTTTCATGTTTCTAGAAAATTGATTATATGCAATTCTCTGATCTCAGTAACGAAGCAGTGATTCATACATTGACTTAAGATATTTTTTCCACAAAAATTTCTATTATTATTTACATAGTTTGTTTTCAAAGCCAAATTTCACTGAATTTAACTGAATTTAAATTAACAAATTTAAACTGAATTCCAGTTTAAAACTGTGGCTTATTTTTGTGTTAACTTAGTTTTTTTAAATGAAACTATTCTCAGAAAGCAATAAAAAAACCTTAAAATTACGTGTAAATGTGATTATAAAAATATATTGATAAAACATTAAGTAAATCCATCTGTTAATTACTGACAGCATTGCATCAATTTTATGTTAAATGAAATTAAAGAGCAAAATCTCTAGTGAATCAAGTGAGTTTAGTTACTTATACTTTCATTCTTCACTGGGAATTATTCAGAAGTCAGTCCGGAATCATGCAGAAATTATTATCCACATCCCTAAGCTTAAGGGAGCTACACAGGCACAGAGAGTTTTAAGGGAATAACTTTCCAGGTCCTTAACTTCTATTATAGTCTCTTCCTAAAATTGAGTTTTCTGAGACCGCACTGGTAGACCAGATTCACTGTTCAGCTCTAACTTTTCCCCTGTCTATTTTCCTCATAATTATTTTCCAATTTTACAAAAGAAAGGCATACTGCTTATCTGGAATATGGTTATGGTATATGTTCCTGGGGTATAAAAATCCCTGGAGGGTTAAACAAAAAACAAGTAAAAAAATGAGTATCTATGGCAGTTCCTTTACCAAACCACCACAAATTTGTGTCTTTCTCTCTTTTACAGACATCTCTATTAAGATAAAGAAAGAGCAGACTTTTCCCAAGTAAGAATACTATGTTAAAAAGTTTGATTAATAATATCACCTCCTCTAATCCCTGGAGATCTCTCCTAAGGAAAGAGTCCTGAGATCAAACCTAAGAAAACAGAGAGAAGAAATACTGAGGGCAGTGGCTTCTTATTCACCCACATAACTTACTCATGGCAAGGTCCATGCTTCCACTATATTCTTAGAGTTGGAAATTAGAATTGAGATGGTTGTCACAGAAACACACATTAGCATTCTTATTTGAATTGAAAAATGAAATTAGACTTTTGGATGGAAATTCAGTCTAATTTGGTTGATTTTTGACACTGAATTCTGGCTTTGACTAATAGGTTACACGGTACACATTTTCTCATAAATTGCATTAGCTAAATTTCACCTCTAAAGATTTGAGGAAAATATCTAAATATACTCACAAATATGTCTTGGAATTTAAAATATGTAAATTTACCCAGCCTTGGAGATTAATACTTCAGTTTTATAATGAAACTATCTTAAAGAAAAAAGTAAGAAAAAAAGTGTCCTTAACAACTCAGGGAAACATATAACATTTATGAAAAAAGAATCAGACATATTCATTCTAATACTTATTCACTTAGTGTTAAATTGATATTGTTTTCTGAGCTTTTTAACCAGCCTTCTGTAGAAGTGAAAATTAAAATGAATTGTACCCTTTTCTCTTCTGCTTGCCCTTATGATCTCAAAAAAGTGATATTTTTTTCTTGCTAATTCTAAATTTGCTCCTAAAGAAAGGGGATTGTTAAATAATGTCTACTCTAGTAGACTAGAGCCTACTCTAAATCTATTTTTATAATTATATTAAAACTTTTAGTTTATAACACTTTAATTATATTTAGTCATTGACTTAAATAAATAATATTTATTTAATTTATGGATTTTTACTTTTATAAAACTGTTATGTAATTGACATGAACATCAAAAGACGTAGAGAAAGAATTTGTTCTAGCATACGAATCAGATTTTTTAATATGGATGAAAGTATAAATTAAAGTTTTAAAAGAGAATATACCAAAATTGTAAAATCATAATAAGTCATTATTAAGCAGTCAAAAAGTGAAATAAATAAATACATAAATAACTTTTTTTTTAAATTCTCCTAAACTTTTGTTTCACTTCCCCTGACTTACCCAGGAAATTCTCTGTGGCTATAGGCATGGAGGAGAACACCAGATCTGTGTGACTCTGGAGGATCACTCAGCCACAACAAATTTCAGCATTCTCAATGCTATGAATTCTCCAGAATCAGAATAAAAACAAAGAGATGAAAAAAGAACATCAGCACCCAGTTCCAGGAAATATTGAGGAAAGAGAAGAAAGACAATTCTTGTGAGGCTATTTTTAATGAACTGTCATTTACTAAAACATTTTTTCAAATTACTAGATTTAAGCATAAATTTAATCATAAACAGCAAACTCTAAGTGTATTTACCATTTTTGTGTGTAGTTCCTTAATACCACTTTGGTTCTATATGGGTAGGAGAGCTAGGGCTAGACTAACTTTTAATGTGCTTATTACACAGAACATTTTATATATTTAGTATAATGAAAAATTTTATTGTTTTTGGAAAGAAATGAAATTTAAAAACCAATCTCTATACCAAGGGTATAAAATTAATGAGCTCTATTTACACTTCCGTACAGATATGACCATTTTGAGATATATTCATAAGGATTTTTAAAACTGAATAGTAAGATAAATGTTATTTCTGCTGTCTTGATTTTACAAGTTTACTGTACATTTTGAACTGATATTAGTGATAGTCCGACCTTTGGCCATTTTTTATGAGCATTTCTGTGCTTATCTCCCTAAAATTTGAGAAAATACTTGAAGACCAAAATGTTGTCATTGATATCCCAGTAAATTAAATTACTAAATAAAAAAGATCATGTTGAATTTCTATGAAATTGTTTACAAAATGATATCCACAATTACATTCATCCTTACACTACTCAATAACCAAGAAGCAGCATTATGATTGCTTTCTAAGGACATCTATTATTTGCAGATCTTCATGATAATGGTAGAACTCCCCAAATAAAATGCATCCACAAAGGCTTCATGTTGTCAAAGACTTAAAACCACATTTGAGAGGTAGGGATAAAAACCTCACAATACTTAAATTTTCTGAAAATTAAAAAATTCTATCTAGAATGTAATATTTACATATGCTATCTTGTTTTACAAATTCTGGTTAATACTATTAATAACCTCATTTTACAAGGTGAAGCCTAATTTTAATATTGAAATGTACTCTGTACACACACACACACGCACACACACATACACAAACACACTCGGGCTACCTCATCACTATTCTATTCTACCTAATGTTTTAAGCAGTATTTCCACTAGAAATATACACATATATAGTTTAGGGTTAGGGTTAAGGTTAAGTTTGGAATTAAGGTTAATAGGAGGTCACTACTAGTGTTGGAGTTAGAGTTTATTAGCCCTAGTAGCTCTGTTGTAGATTTTTCAGGACTTTCTAGATTTAAGATCATGTCATCACCAAATAGTGAAAGTTTTACTTCCTTTCCAATGTAAATGCCTTTTATTTCTTTCTCTTACCCTGGCTAGAACTTCCAACACAATGTTGAATAATTGTGGTGACAGTGGGCATCCTTGTCTTGTTCCAGTTCTTAGAGGAAATGCTTCCAGTATTTTGCCATTGAGTATGATATTAATTGAAGGTTTTAATATAGGCCCTTTATCTTGTTGAAGTAGTTGCCATTTATTCCTATTTTCAAATTGTTTTTTATCAAGAAAGGATGCTGGATTTTGTCAAATGACTTTTCTACATCAGTTGAGATGATCATGTGGTTTTCCCTCTCTTTTCCTTAATGCATTGTAGTACATTAATTCATTTTCTTATGTTGAACCAATCTTGCATACCAGGGATAAAATCCACCTGAACATGGTGTGTAATTTTTTTAAGGTGTTATTGGATTTTATTTGCGAGTATTTTGTGAGCGTTTTTTTTCATATCTATGCATAACAGAAATTGGTCTGAAATTTCATTTTTTTCTAGTGTCTGTACCTGTATTTGGTATAAGCATAATGACGTCACACAATGAGTTAGGTAGCCTTCATTCCTCTTCATTATTTTGGAGTAATTTGAGCAGGATTGGTTTTCATTCTTCTTGGAATGATTGTTGAATTTATCTGTGATGCCACATGATCCTGGACTTTACCTTGTTGGAGGTTTTTGGTGGTTAATTCAATTTTTTCACTTGTAATTAGTCATTCTGTTGAGGACTTCTATTTCTTCTAGAATCAGTGTGTTTTTTTTCAGATGTTTCTAGGAATTCGTCCTTTACATGTAGGTTGTTTACAGTTGGTGTAGTGTTGTTAGCACACAGTTATTCACAGTCTTCTCTTACGATTCCTTTAATTTACATGGGATCAGTAGTAATATTGTGCTCTCATTTCTGAATTTATTTGTTTGCATCAACTTAGTCTAGCTAAGGGTTTATCAATTTTATTGATCATTTCGAAGAACCAACATTTGCTTTTGTTGATTCCCTCTATTGCAAAGTGGCTGTAAATATCTAACCATGGAGGGAGGGAGGAATCCCAGCTTCTTTGTCTCTAAGGGACTATCGAAACATACAAGACCAAGTAAGGGGATGGAGTGGGCCCTGCATCCTGAGGTGGCAATTTCCTACTTGGTATTTTTCTTTTTCTTTGCTTCCACATTTATGGAGTCCTTCTCCAGTCTCTACCATTCTCTAGAGTTTTAAGCAAATGAGATTTGCCTTTTATTCACTGAATCTCTGGAGAGGATTTTCAGAGAATTTCTTATGTCACTGAGTTAGTGACATCATCTAGCATATCTTTTAAAGTTACTCTGATCCAAGGATGCTCTTCACTGAAGCTGGAAACGGAGTATTGAGATTTCTTACCCTCTTTTCGTGATGTCAGACATTACTTGCCCTTACTAGTGGTTCAGAAGGGAGGCAGTGCTATGTTTGTCATCTCAAGGGTCTGTTAAATTAGCCATGCACATTGAAAAGTGGATTCACGGGAACTATTGATCTCTCTTGGGGTTTATGGCTCCATGAAGCAATGTGCTTGCTTAAGTGGGAGAAGTTGAATCTGTCACTGAATTCCTTTCATCCACTTTTACGTGATGACACCAAGTGGAGATGACAAACATTTGGGAGGCAAGATGCTGATAGCTGGAATAATAGCACAATTGAAACTGAACTTTATTCAGCCTTGACCAGGACCTCAACATGTCCCCAGCCAGAATTCTTATCAAATAAATTCATCATTTGATTCTCTGTGATTTATGTGCCACGGAACCCCTACCCTAAAGTAAGAATGACAGAAAGGATTAGAGAGCAGTGGTTAAGGGTGCAGAATTATGAAATCACACAGCCTGGATTTTAATTCTGACATTTTAATCTACTAGCTGTAGGACTTTGAGCATATTACTAATACTCTAAGCTTCAAGTTCCCTGCTGGGGATTGTCATAGCAATTACCTCATAGCATTATTTTGAGAGTTTAATGAGGTAATTGGTTGAAAGCACTTAGCTCAGTATTTGGAATATAATAAGCACACCCCAAATGCTATCTATTTTCTGGTTATCAACAGAACATTTTAGATTCATTTTCATTATTGTTCTCAATTTGGGCAAAATTTTTATTATTAATAAGTGTTATGACTTAAAAGTTAATTATAAATCATTCCGTATAGATCTCACTCATAGTTAACAGGTTAGCTCCTTTCAAGGAACATGGCTGAAACTCTTGTCTTGGACTGGATATCCTCTATGACTTTATTTATTGTTGTGATATCTCAAGCCAATTATTATGGCTATTCAAGAAATAGCTGAACAAATCATTTTTGCTAAATCATGACTATTTTTAAATTTGTGTATAAGACTAAAAAATAGAGATATTAGACCTGAAAATGCTTTCCTTAATCCTGTAATCAGAAGCATGCACACAGATCACAGCTGCTGTTTATCAAGTAAATTATCACACCTGTGTGTCACCCATTTTAAATACAATTTTTTATAAATTGCTGTTTGCTATAAATGTGAACATTTCTTATTATAAAGCTTTTCAGTTAATGTTCTATGTTTTTCAATGCCTCCATTAAATGCTAAATGGCTCATCTGGCAAGAGTTACATTTTGAATTCTTAGGATGATATGCTATATTCCACAGGTAAATTTATTTGGAGAGAAAAGTAAATATATCCCATGTTGTAATATTTTGTTTGGTTAAATATAATACAGCTATTTAACAGAAAGGCAGGTACATATTTATCTTTCCAACACTGGATCAGTTTTAAGGCTCTTTTTTGAATTTTTCAATAAAATAATCCTACTGAAATAGAAACATTGGGAATAAAGTATAAACATGTCTTGATACTTACTTAGCACAGAGAAACATAACGCTCCTTAAATAAACAATAAAATTTTAATTTAAAGTGCATTTAAATGATGTCACAGTATATATTTACATTGGTTAGAGTACTATATTTCATTTCAAAGCTTTTGAATTCAAGAGCCATGTATATGCCACTCATCTGCTAGAACTACTAACCACCAACAGATTATCTGTTCCATAGCAATCTAATACAATATCGGAAAAGACAGATTTTTGATAGAAAAAGTTAATGCTTTGAAAGAAAACACATTAAATAAAAAAAACAGCCTAATTTAATACTATGTAACAATTCAATTTTAAATTTTATATTTTGTACTTGTCCCAAAGAAATACTTAAAATACAAATAATATCATTTCTGCTCGCATAATTTGAGTGATGATTTTTTAAATTAAATTTATCCAATTTAAAAATAAATATCAATTTCCATAGAAAATATTTATGTTTAAATTATTTTGGCCCGTCAGTCAAAGTAATGCTACTCACTTTTGCCTTTGTTTTACTGATATGGGCTCCCTCCACTCCCAATCTTGCTTGTGTTTACACTGTTACCAGGGCCTAGGTAACTTCTGAAAACTGTTCAGACTATACTGCCTCAAATCTTCACATTACTGGCATATGTGTAATAAGTGGATGAAATGCCTCATGATGTAAATTGATAAATAATGCTCTCCAAGAAAATCTTTCTTGAAGCCCATGGGTGAAAAATAAACTCTAAAGAGAGAGAGAGAGATGATGTGAGGTACCTTAATCTAGCCCTGAATTATAATCTTTATTCTATATCCAACTAAAGTTTGGCGAATAACTTGAATCTTATGAGCTTCTATTTCTTTATCCAGAGCCAGGTGTATTAGGGAAGATTCTTTTCTACAAACTGTTAAAAAAAAAACAAAACTGAGATTATACAACTACTAATTGAGTGAATTTTGATTTAAAACTCTAATAGCTATAAATTATTTTTTAAAAAACAACAAAAACTTACATATGTATATGTGTTAATTATACAAAATAGGATATTATAAATTTTACAAACCTAAATCATGATAATGAACATTTGAGTCTTCCTTAATTTCCATTTCATTTGCAAAAAAAAAAAAATATTCTAAGCCACTAAACCCCACGATAGTCTCTGTATGTATGACCTTATCTGTGTGATTTTAGAAGTGCTGAAAACGTGGACAAACAAGGCTTCATAGCAAACTGTTCTCATCCATGCAGCTCCCTTGTTTCCAAAAGTGCAACTTCCCATAACCTGATCTCGAGTTCCTGGTTCTGCTTTCCTAGCCTAGTGCACACACCCATGATGGGCGTCACCTCCTCCTTCCGATCAGATTTCTTGTTCTTCCCTTTACATCCAGAGCCACTTACCCTAAACCCCATCTCTCTCTCGGAATTCTTTCAGCACATGATTATATCATCTTACACTTTCTAATTATTAAACAATATTGTATATAGGATAGCCATAAATCTGATTGTTCAAATCCATGTATTTTGAGAGGGAAAGGGAAAGTTAAAATAATTTAAATGATATAACGTCTGTAACTTCATTCACTGATACAAGTGGCTTTACTTTTGTGAGCTTATGAAATTTTTCTGTTAAAAAATCATTTTCATAATTAAAATTCTTTCTAAAAATAAAAATACTGAATATCGTGTTTATGTAAAAAAAAAACAAGACAGAACTTCCCAATTTGATTATGTGAACAGTTCTTCTCAAAAGAATAATAATTACACTTGGTATGTAGACATACTTTATAATCAGATTCTTATCCAGCAATGTCTCGAACATCTTGCCACATGTATGTATTTGAAAATATCTTTTTATATCACCTTATTATATTTAATATTTAAAATAATAGTCTGAAAGCTTCAAGGCTGTACTTTCTGTTTAGTTAAATTCTAAATATTGATACCTCTATTGACTTTTTTCCCATTGATTACAATATTTTTTATTGAGAAAATATTCTCAGTAGAAATGCTGAAGTACCAAATGATTGCACAGTAATTCTGCTAAATGAAGGTTATTCTTTATTTCTATTATTTTTCATGATTTAATATCTGTCTCTGTCCAGTTATTATATCAATTACTGCTCTCTCCTACAAACATATATTTTAAAAGACAAAACGATTAAATAATATATCTCTTTATGATTCCTTTGAATGTTTCACTAGAGTGCTGCAAAATCATAGGGATTCTCAGTGTGAGTCCATTCTGAAGAAATAATAAATTAATCTAGTTAAAAGGTGGAGTTCAGTGAAAATTTTCCTTCTCCAAGTCTAGATATTTCAAATGGGCATTTAGAAGATAACAAAATTAAACTTCTGACCTCTCTTAGTTTAATGCATTCAGTTGTTATCTTGCTTCTGTATTTACTTCAATGTGTTTCTATTTTCAAGCCTTTTTGGCAATAATTGGAATTTGATTACAGCTTCAAATGTTAAAATTTAGTGCTCATTTTATTGAGTAATTTGATTGAGTTTTTAAATATCTTTTAAAATGTAGAAGACATTTTGTTTAAAAAGTCAATACTATTTTGACTATTTTGGGATACTTATGATATGTAAAACAGTTTTTCAAGAGCTCAGCCATTCATAATATCCATCTGATAATGGGCAGCAGAGAAAGAAAGCACTTTGTGCAATACTGAATTATATTTTGTATTAAGCATCAACTTTGTCACAAAAATACCACAGTTAAATTAATCTGATATAAGCATATTTTTAAAATGTTTGGTAACTGAAAGATTCTATTTTAATTCAGTAAACGTTGTAGTTTTTTGAATGCAATTTAGTTTTGAGTGTACCACAGCCAATAATAAGTACTTTTATACTCTATAAGTATATTATTTCATAATTTTTTCTATTCATGCAATATACTTCACCAACAATTTTTTTCTTGTAACCAAAGAAACAACTACATTCATCTTCAAGGCTGTATCTTTAAACAGTATTTTCAAGAAGGATAATATCATACATTCACTATGAACAAAATGAACCTTCAAAAGCTCCTTTGATTCCATAAATTGGAGGTAAACTTTAAACCATTATTGTAATTAACTGATAAGTTTTTGAACCGTCTCGGAACCTGATGTAAAACTAGTATCTTTTAACTATTTTCCAAGTTCTTCTACTATAAGAACCAACAATTACCCTTCAAAATTAAAAACCAGAATAAGCATCACTCTCATTTACCAACAACAACAACAAAAAGAAGTCAGCTCTATGGAATCATCTATCATATTGAATACAACAGAGAGGTGAATTTTCAGGGCAACTAACTATTCTGAAATCTAAGAAAGGCTGAGTAGTAGTTGGAAGCTGTTGTGCGCTTCCATCTTTTTTAGCACTATCCTGTGGGTGTAGACCTATTATAGGTGGGACATTTAAGTTATTCCAATTGAGATGTGAGCCACCTCATTCGAGATGGGTCTTAATCCTTAATTGTTATCCTTTATAAGAAGATAAAACATATACAGAAGCCAAGAGATGAAATTAAGAGAAACTCATTGAGAAAAGTCCTGGAGAGGCTTACAGCACCCACAGCGGCTCAATGAGGAAACTATAGGAACAGAAACTGAGTGTACTGAAGCCCAGGAGAAAAAGACCAGAAGATGATGGCCATGTGAATCCCCATGTGACACAGGTCTCCCAGATGCCAGTAGCCTGACTTCAGAATCCAGGCATCATCCTGTTGATGAGTTGAGACATTTTCACAGCCTAAGAACTGTAAATTATAAATTCATAAATTCTCATTGTAAAGGCCAACCCATTTCTGTATATGCATTCCAGCAGCTTTAACAAACCAAAGCAGGTGGGAACTTCTAAAGACACATGGGATGCAAGCACTGAATCCCCTTTTGTTTGAATTCAGTAGGAAAGTGGAACACCATACAGATGATCAAGAATAATTAAGCTAATTTTTAGTAAATTGCTAAAGGCTGAGGGTTCTAGTTAGCTAGCTGCCAGAATATGATATATCAAAAATGGAATGACTTTTAAAAAAGAGAATTAAATAAGTTCCAAGTTTATAATTCTAAGGCCATGAAAATGTCCAAATGAAGGCATCCAGAGAAAAAATACCTTGGTTCAAGAAGGCAAATGATGTTCAGGGTTTCTCTTTCAACTGGAAAAGTGAACATGGTGACATCTGCTAGATTTCTCTTTAGGCTTCTTGTTACATAAAGCTCTACCAGGGGTGTTTTCCTTCTTCATCTCCAAAAGTCGCTAGCTGCTTGCACTCTCATGGTTCTTGTGGCACTCACACTTTCTCCAAAATGCTTCCTCTTTTAAAGGATTGCAGTAAACTAATCAAGACCTACCTTGAATGGGTGGAGTCACATCTTCCTCCAATTAAAAGTTAACACCCACAATTGGATGAGTCACATCTCTGTGGAGATAACCTAATCAAGTTTCCAACCTGTATTTATTGAATAGGGGTTTTTTAAAGTGCTGCTTCCACAAGATGTATCAGGATTAAACCGTGACTTTTCTAGGGCACATAGTCCTTTCAAATCGGAACACTGAGTTTGGGATAGCTTGAGAGTATTGAAACCCTGGGAGCCACAGAGACAAGAGAATTCATATATTCGCAGTTCTGCAACAATCTTCGCTGAGAGCTCATGAGAATAATGAGAGTAAGGCAAAAGGCTAGACTAACTTTTCCTCCCAGGTACATGCCTGGAAAAATATCTTTCCCACAGACTGCCACTGTGGGAGAGACTGGAATCTTGATACTGAAGTTCCCCTCCTACAAGCTAACCTATTTAACTGCTGGGAGAAAGATGACAGATGCCATTGCCCCTAGGACGTGGGGGAAGGCTAGAGGAACGTGAAGACTGTGAGAATTGAAGGTAGCCAGAAGAGAAACAAAACCTGAACATACCTCATCTACTAAACTAACTAACAACAGGGAAGAGGCAAGCCCATTTTCAGACGTAAATATTATTTACTACAGGCTCTATTGTCTTATTCAATATATTCAACTTTCAACCATAAATTATGAGAAAAACAATAAAACAAAAAAATATATTGAAAGTAATAGATCAGATAACAGGAGAAGAATCTGATATGACCTAGATATTGGAAGTATTGGAAGTATGAGATACAGAAATCAAAATAACCAAGATTAATATGTTAAAGTCTCAGCAGAAAAGAAAATAAGCTAGCCTAGAACAGCAGAGAGGTGAAATGGATATTGCAAAACTGAAAAACATGCTAAAAGACAGAAAAATGCCTTCAATTGCTTCATCAACAGGTGACTCCGAGGAATAAAGAATAATTTATCTTTAAAATAGTTTAATGAGATTACCCAAACTAAAATCCATAAAGCAAAATAGTAAAATTAATATAAGAGCAGAAAAAATCTGTGAAAAATATTAAAAGAATGTTACAAGAAAGTGAGAAAAATATTTAAAATATTTAATAGAAGCATAAGAGAATGAGAGAGAGAAAACTGGTCAGAAGAAATACTTAAAGAATTAATGGTCTAAATATTTCCAGAAATACTTAGATTTCAAACCACAGGTTCACAATTTTGCAAAGAAATTAGTTAGGATGAATTAAAAGGAAAACTATGGAGTTTAATATATATGGAAAATATTTGTTGGTGTCAAAAGAGAAATAACCACACTTTATAATTATAGTAGAAGACATAGACAAATCTTCAACAATAATCGAATTAAAAAAAATAAATGATAGTTTGTATTTATACTTAACAGTGAAAATGTGAATTTAGTCTGCTCATTTATAAGGTCAGAAACAAGACCAAAATGCTTACTCTCACAACTCCAGTTCAATATCACTCTATTACCCAGTGCACTAAACAATAAATATATGGAAGTAGATCAGAAAAGAAGGCATAAAACTTCATTTTTCATGGACAATATGATTGTTGTAGAAATTTCTACGTAGAAGTTTCGAAAGGATCTCCAATAAGCCACCAGAATTAAATGTGAATTTATGAAGAATGCAGGCTACATGGTCGCTATACAAAACTCTATTTCTCTTTGCTGTCAAAGAACAATTGGATCATGAAATAATAATTAAAAAAACAGTAATGTTGAAATAATACTAAAAGATGAAATAGTAGATATATATGAAATGATAAAAATATAAATACATAAAAACAGGTTGAGTCCATAGGCTGACAAATAGAATCACTGACAAAGACACCAGAGAAGATCTAAAGAATGGAGAGATTATTGTGCTCATAGGTTTTTAAACTCACCATTGACGAGACATCAATTTTCCATCAAATTATCTTCCAGATTAAAACACAGGAGAACTAGTTAGTGATACTCTATTAGGAAACATTTCTTAAATAGGATACCTGTTCTAGTTTGCTAGCTGCCAGAAGGCAACACACCAGAGACAGATTGGCTTTTAATAAAAGGGGATTTATTTTGTTGGTTCTTCAGAGGAAAGGCAGCTAACTTTCAACTAAGGTTCTTTCTTACGCAGGAAGGCACTGGGCAATCTCTGCTGGCCTTCTCTCCAGGCCCCTGGGTTCCAACAACTTTCCCCAGGGTGACTTCTTTCTGCATCTCCAAAGGCCTGGGCTGAGCTGTGAGTGCTGAGATGAGGAATGTCGAGCTGCTTAGCTGTGCTACATTGCAATCTCTTGTTTAAGCACCAGCCAATTAAGTCAAACGTCACTCATTGCAGCAGGCATGCCTCCTAGCCGACTGCAGATGTAATTAGCAACAGATGAGATTCGCATACCACTAGTTTATGTCCACAGCAATAAGACTAGGTATGCTCACCTGGCCAAGTTGACAACTGAATCTAACTAACACAATATCAAAGATAAAATTTGTAAAAGGAATCATTAACAAACAGTTTTCATCAAAATTTTTAAGATTTTCCTCAAGAAAAGACACTATTAAGGGAATGAGAAAAAAATCCAAGTGTGGATGAATAATTTACATAACACATATTTGGTAAAAGCAACAAAGCAAAACAAACAAACAAATAACAAAAACAACTGCATCCAGAATATAAAAATAATGACAAAATCTCAATAAAAAGAGATGCCAAATCAAACATCATGAAATGAGTAAATACATGAACAGAACATATGCCAATATATAACATATAAATGACAAATTAGCACATGAATATTACTGATATTTGGATTGCAAGTAAGCAAGTGACCATCACTAGTCATTATAGAAATGCCAATTAAAACCACAGTGATACATTACTATACTTTCTAGAATAGTCAAAATAAAGTGACTGACCATTCCAAGTGTTGGTCAGGATGCAGAAGCACTAGAAATCTCATACATTGTTACTGAGAATGTAAATGGTCCAGCCACTTTGGCAATTCCTTCAAATTGGGACATATATCTAAGAAATTATCCATTGCTGCCCGTAATAATATTTAATAAAGAGAAAGAAACATATGTTTATGCAAAAAACGGCAATATCATTGTCATAAAAGCATTCTGATTAACCTCTACATGCTGTATGGTAAAAATACTGTCTCTATTTCCCATACCCATTTTAAATTTACATCTAACCTTGTAATTTCTCATATTTCCTACTGATTCCCTGTCTTGTAACTTAAAGGATTCCACTACTTACTGCACAGATAACATCATAAATGTCTGGTACTCTAAGAGTACAGATAACATTATAAATGTCTGGTATTCTAAGAGACCAGCAGAGATAGCAGCATCCGAGTCTTCCAAAACTCCCTAAGAGCAAATGGTGGCAGCTCTGCCTGACCTCTCATGTCCAAGCATACCTTATTTTATCAGGAATCATTATGCATGCTGACCTTGAAACAGTGGATTTTGAAACAGTAGCTTTTAGTGTATTGTGCCTGTTATGGATGAGGAAAGATAAATGAATTACTACTGGCATCTCTCTGACTTAACCATGTTATAAAATAACTACTCTATTTGTTGCACAAAAGTTAATATCTCCATAATTGAGAATATGGCAAAACTGAAAGTACAAAATAGAGTTCTATAAAATCTATTCCCAGTTCATTTGGACTTGCTATTCATGGTGGTTTAAATCTGTATGTACCACAGAAGAATATGCTCTTAAATCTAATCCATTCTTGTGGGTGTAAACCCACAGTAGCTAGTAAATTTTGATGAGACTGATTGAGTTAAACTGTGACCTACCTAATTCACATTGGGTCTTAATCCTATTACTGCAGCTGATTATAAATGCAATGAAATTCAGAGACAGCAAGAGTAAGCCATGCAAGCAAGAAGCTGAAAGCTAAGAAATCTCAGAGAGAAGGGAGAGGCAAGCAGATATCATCATATGCCTTGCCATAAGGCAGAGAAGTCAAGGATCATCAGCGGTTGGTCTTTGGGAAGATAACATCACCTCGATGACTCCTTGACTTGGATGTTCTCATGGTCTCAAGATGGAAGCTAATGCATTCCCAGTGTTCAAGGCGACTGATATCATGATATCTGCTTTAAGCAGCCTAGAAAACAAAAGCAGATTTTGGTAAAGGGAGAGTATGGTGCTGCTCTTGCAAATAACAAAAAAGTGGAAATAGCTCTGGAATTGGGTAATGGGTAGAAGGTGAAAGAATTGTGAGGTACTTGATTAAAAAAAGGATTAGGTTGTTTTCAAGAGAATGTTGGTAGAAATAGGGGTGTTAGGGACACTTCCATTGAAGCCTTAGACAGAAATGATAAATGTGTCATTGGAAATTGGGAGAAAAGGAACAGTTGCTTTAAAGTGGTAGAGAACTTGGCAAAATTGAGTTCTAATGTCAGACAGAAGGCAGAATTTGAGAGCTATGAGCCTGGATATTTGGCTAAAGAGATTTCCAAGCTAAATGTGGAAAGTGCAGTATTTTACTTTAATACTTGCAGATTAAAATAAAATGTGAGATGGAAGGAATAGGCTGAGAACTGAATACCCAGGCACAAAGAAATAAGAAATTGATGGTTTGGAAAATTCTGAGCTTCCAGTAAATGAGTCCCCAAAGAATAGTACTCCAGGCAAGGAGTTGACTGAATATGTAATCAGTAAGCCATTTCAGTCCAGATCAGGATTTGAGATACAGTTAAATTAGAAAGATCTCTGAAAAATCCTATTATCTGTTGGTCTGAGCCTGTGCATAATTCATGCAAAATTGACAGGTATTTTTGTGTAGATCTGTATGAATGGAACAACTGCTAGCATGAACTAAAAAGGGGCAGAAAGGAGTCATATTGAAGGAAAAATCACTTTCAAGGCAGAACCATGGAATCTGAGGTTTGGATCAAGGTACCTTCTCACATCAAGAGAGGAGACACACCCATGTGTGTTGAAAGGGTACGTGTGCCCTGACATTTAGAGAGGGTGAATCATCTGCCCTGTTGTTCAGGAAGTGTTATCACCCCAGTTTTCTCAGATCTGAACACACATGGTGTTTTGGCCTACAGCTGGGCTCCTCAATTGTCTTTTCATATTATTTTTGTTATTACCTTTTCCTTCTCTATCTTTTCTTATCTTTCCTCCTGATATCTCTGAAACTTAATTCTATATTCTGCATGGTCTTTCCATGAATTTCATACTTTTCTTTCATGACCCTTATGTACTCTTGACTACCTTTTCCTTCTTCTAATAAACTGAAGCAGAGGTTTTATAATATATGCCATTGAGAATATTGTTAAAGCTTATTGACTGCAATTCTGTGGATTGTTCATTTTATTTTTCTAATTAATAAAATAGCAGGTTTATCAATGATACAATAAAATATGTTACATATAAAATATTAAATATACAAATCATTATAGAATATGGAAATTTTATATACTGGACTTTAATTTTTTTCAAATTAATAATTCAGTCCAGAAAGAAATACACTCTTATTTATAGATTGTTTTAAGTGACCACATATTATTTTTTCCATTTTCTTTACATAGGTAACAAAATCTCATAAAAAATAATCCATATTCAGTGTCTATGGAAGCACGATGGTGCGTTATGGGAATACACGTTCAGGGAACAGTAGAAACTTTCAGCATGTGATCACTTATTACTTGCACAGTAGAAAATGTCCAGAACCTGTGAATAATTTCCTTGTCCCTTACACAGCACAAAGTCTAAAAGAGCAAGGGAAGAAATTCCACGGTAGCAGTTCTCGGGGGTGTTTGAAAACTCTCCATGGTAGGGTCAGTAGAGGGCAGCTCTGCATAGCTCCCTTTGATCCAGAGAAGAGAGACGAATCTGTACTGCTCGAGTGTGGTTTGTGTCCGCCTTGGGAATAAGGGGACCCTGCAATGAGAAATCCTGTTCTGATAAGTACTTGAGGCTGCTTGGTCCCACTTTCCAGGTTTCAGGTCTGGCGGTTCCTCTTCATCAGATTTAACATCTTCCCAGGCTTGTGGAATGGTACCCAGTAGCAAAGGAATAGGGGAAGTAGAGGAAGTGGGAGAATGGCTGCTTAGTATGAGATCCTGACTTCCACAGAAAAGGAGATAGGGGTAGGTGAGGTTTGGGCCATGACCACTTAACCAGTGACTGTGAAATCCTTAGCAGTCTCAATAAAGAGAAATCGGTTCCATTTTCTTTTCCTTTAATTCATAAACTATATAGTCTTCTACATAAGAAATGACTTTAAAACTTGTGCAAATAAATACTTATAAAATAGGTGATTTTCATAATCCAGTTTACAGATAAAAAAGGACAACAGTTATTGATAGACATAGATTTTAATGAAAGCACCTATGTAACAACAAACTATCCATTATATTTCCGTTTTCCACGTGGAGGTTGAATCTATCAATTTCTTATTGCAATAGAAATAAATGGAAGATTGGAAGAAAGGATAATCCAAGCATATATTAACTTTAACTGCAAAGAGAAATTGATGATATAAAGAGAAATAAGATCCTTAGGGATTTTTTTAAAAAAATGCATGTCATGAATAAATTTACTTACAAATATACAAATGGAAAAAAATGAATGTTTTAGTTTCATAGCTGCTACAACATGTACTGTGCAATGGGTTGTGTAAACAATATTAACTTATTAGCTTGTCATTTTGAGGCAAGAAGTCCAAAATCAAGGTTTCAAAAAGGTGATGATTTCTCCCCAAAGGCTGGGGTTCTGCTGTAGGCTGCCAGAGATCCTTGTTCCTTGGTTTTTCTGTCACACAGCAATGCACATGGCAGAATCTTCTAATTTTTCTTCCAGGTTCCATTGGCCTTTGGCTTCTGACTGCTCCCTGGGGTTTCTCTCTCTCTATGACATTCATGCTGCTTCTAAAGGACTCCAAATATCTGGTTTGGAGACTATTCCGTTGGACCACACCTCAAATGAAGCAACTTCTTAAGGAGATCTTATTTACAATGATCTCACACCTACACGATCAAGGTCTGGGAACTGTACATGAATTCTCTGGGAGACATGTTTCAATCCCAATAGTTAAATGCAAAGAAAAATGAGAAAGGAAGAACCATGAATATAGTTAAAGATGTAATGAAGATATTTACTGAAGCTATGATTCTTAGAGCTTGTTCAGTCAATGAATGCAGATATGACTACAAGTACAGAAATTGATATGTGCATTCCATTCAGGAATTGATCACATTTCATTTTCTGAGATATTGCAATCATGATTCATTTTGACAGTGGAAAAAAAGAACTTTTCACTATTGGCTTCTAAGTTATAGATCTATCAGTTATGCTATAGTCTTGCATCAATAACTTAAATGGAAATAATACACACTTGGTAACTTACAAATCAGGTACAGTTTAAATATATGAGGGTAGTTCTACTTCAATCCATTTTGTTCTAAGATTTTAAGAATTTTTATAAACTATAATTACTTTTCAAAATGTCTCAACAATTTTGCTCATTTATATTGTATACAAGTAAATTGACAGCAATTTCTCTGACATCCCATTCTTTCATTTTCTAGGCTGCTTAAAGCAGATACCATGAAATGAGTTGGCTTAAACAATGGGAATTTCTTAGCTTATGAATTTGAGGCCGGGAAAATGACCAAATCACCAAGGTGATGCTTTCTTCCTGAAGCAGCCAAGGATCCTTGGCTCCTCTGTCTCCTGGCAAGGCACATCTGTTGATTTTCCCCTTCTCTTCTGGGTTCTGTTTCAGCTTCCTGTTTCCTGTGGCTTTCTCTCTCTCTCTGTATTCATTCTGTTTATTAAGGACTCTAGTAATCAGATTAAAACTCATCTTGAATAAGGTGTGCCACACCTTAACTAAAATAGCCTCATCAGAAGATCCTACTTAAAATGGGTTTACACTCTCAGGAGTGCATTAAATTTAAGGACATATTTTCTGGGGTGCAAATAGCTTCAAAACATCACATCTCTCATGACAGAAGCCTATTATTTTTAACTGTTTAATATTTTTTCATAGCTATAAATTAAATAAATGTACATTGAACATTAAAGTATAATGTAGGACTAGAATATCAATTATACCTATGCACCTTTGAAATATTTAATATCTGAGTTGAAAATCTAAAATATATATTTTTTAATGAAGTGCAGACATAAAATGGCAGGCATAAAATTATATTAGAAAATAGAAATATTTTGTGCCCTAGGCTTGGTGCCTTAATAAATTATCTCATTGAAGTCTCCAATTGAACTCTTGAAAGATATGTCAATACTCATTTTACATATGAGTAAACTCAATGCTCAAGTCTGTTGGGCAACTTCAGATCATACTCATTTTTTCTAAAAGTAATTATATTTCAACTCTACTGTGCTTTTAGTCAATGACAAAGAAGAGAAGTTCATGTATTCTTAGTTCCTCTGACACTTTTTTCCTTTGTAATTTATTTTTTCCTAGAGAATTTTTGGGCTTACAGAAAAATCATGAATAAAATACAGGGTTCCTACATACTACCTCAGTTTAACAACTTGTATTGGTGTGGTGCATTTGTTGCAGTTGATGAAAGCACAGTTTTATAGTTTCATTATTAACAATAGTCCATAGACTAATTTAGGGCCCACTGTGTCATGACTCAACACTTTTTACAGGTTACTCATTATTGAGTCTAGGTGTTACAGCAAGCCTGATTTGGTTTCGGGTATGATTTTAAAATTTATGTTTAATAGCAGACTGGAATATATATGGTAGACATTCCTCTACTAGTTTGATTTTCCTGGGTAGTGGTGATAAAATAGTATAATGTTACTTTCTCTTTGAGTCCATAAGGAATAGTTTATACTCTATGATGGATGGATAGGTTTTCTATGGTTATATTGTATACATATTCCATTTATTTGTATATCTGTCCACATCTTATAAGTTATCTTAATAGTTACAATCAGTCCAAAAATGCATCTCAATTACACTCAGACTTGCTGGAAATAAAACTTTTGTTAATTTTTTTTTTGAAAAGCAGTCTTTTCCCTACTCAGACTTTCCACATCATTCTCTTTCATAGTATCATTTAGGCCTGAATTGCCCATGGCAATTTTGTAGCAGAAGAGGAGTTTTCAGTACCTGCTGGTGAAACCTGGGGAAATGTCCAGTACTTTCGGATTGCTGAGCTTTATTATCACATCTCAGTAATCTAGTGAGCATCAATTCTATTGACAGGTATAGAATCTCTGCATTGCAAATGGCTTCATAGCCTTCTCTACTCCTTCTCTAAGACATGGTCTAAAGTCCTGCAGTAAACACACATTCTGACTTATAAAACTTGATTATATTTTGTGAAATAATGGCTTTGCAAATACTGTATCTGGTTGCTTATTTAACAGGGTAAATAGGGTATGGGCTTTGGAGTATGAAAGACCATATTTTGAATCCTGTTTGTCTCATAAAATGTCTAAGCTCTAGTATATCACTTTCTCTTGTTACGTTTTTACATATATGAAAGGGAAAATAAAAACACTATGCTTAATCTATTGCTTGTCCTGGAAATTAAATAACAGATGTATAAAGCTTGATAGACCACCAGCGCTCAGAAAACATAAATTTACTTTCTTTCTTTCCTTGTCAGGTTTATATTGCTACTTAAAGATTTTACGGGTTACCCTAAATAAAGTATATATTCCTTGAAGACGGAGAACTACAAAACAAACAGCTAAAATCACAACTTTAATTCCTTCTTATCATTAGCTAGAAAGAATTAGATATTTTAAAAATTTACAGTAGTGTAGCTGGTATAGCTCCTTACCAAATAGAGCCCATGTTCAGTGTGTGAATGATATCCCTTTGAGCTGTCAGTGCACAATGAATGATGTCTCAGGCAGAAGTCTTGGCCCCCACACATAAGTTTTTAAATGCTTAGTTCATCCTGGGTCAAAAAAAAATGAAATGAATAACGACTGGTTGGTAAGTGACAGATTCATATTTTAATGAAATAACTCAAATTCATGATAAATTGTCACAGAAATCATTGATGTGTAATATCCAATGTTACATTTAAAAACACATTATTTGGGGAGCGTGATACTAATATATGATGAAAATGGCCTCCTAAACTTTCTTTTTTAAAAGATAACTTGAGATTGTATTTATAGTATAGGAGTAAGACACATTGACTATCTTCTTTTAATTCTCAACTTCTATTCATCCAAATAATTGGTTCTACTGAAGGAAACTCATTCTTTTATTTCACACATGTGAAATGCAATAAAACCTGAACCCAAATTCTGCAACATATAAATCAACATTTTCAACTATAAATATCTTCTTACCATAGGTTTTGCTACTTTTTGAATCATCATGGACCAAAATACATATTTATTCGTTGGAGTAGCAGTTTATTAGCATCAAAATAACCACCCAGTATAGATCATCAAATAACTGCCCACATAGGTAGCTGCATCTTAAGTAGAGATATATTCAATATCCTCATAAATAACTGTTAATTTACTAGGAGCATTAATAATTAAAGAGACCTAAAAATGAATTTAACTTGAGACATCAAATGTACAAAACCCTTTGAAAAGAACTAGCATATATATTAAGAACAGTTAAGCTTGCATTTCCAAGCTATGAAGAATGATATACAGTGTCTTCTGAAGCCTTTTAATGGTTTTTATTTCTGTCTTTTTATGTTGACAGTTTACACAAAATGATGGTAGCAATGATTTTTAAGCTAGAATAAGAAGTTATTCATCTCATCATTTTAGGGAGCAAATTGTCCAGGCCTTGAGATTTCATTGAAATGATAAAAGATTTGAAGAGCACGTATAGAGATTCTTATTGTGTAAAGCAAGTGGGTGGGTTCTCTAAAGACAAGTTACCATAGTTTAATGTCTGGAACATTTAGCCAATAGTTACTTCTCTATTGCTTGAGTCTTGACAGGTGTTCGCTCATAATTAGGAGCTTTGTCTTTTGGAAGAAACATGAGATTGAGTAGGAAAGCAGCAAACAACCCAATTATTATGATCTGTTCTCAGAGTACTCCAACATAAATTAACCAAATATCCTGATTTTTGAAGGCCTGATGGGGAGCCTAGGATGTGGTGTTTTCAGTGATAAAACTGGGAAGTCCTGGGAAAATTGGGAAGAGTTGGTAACTCATGTTATGGACTAAATCACGGCTCCCACAAAGATACGCTCAAGACCTAACCCCCGCTCCTGAGATTGTGAACCTAGTTCTAAATGGACCTTTGAAGATATTATTAGTCAAGGTGAGGATGGGCCTTAATCCAATATGCTTGGGCTTATAAACAGCAGAAATTTGGTCACAATTGACAGAAGAAACTGAGTTATGGATTGTTGGCAAACCACCCTAAGAGCACTGCAGAATTCAGAGAAAACATGATCCTGTCAATGTCTTGAGTTTAAATTTTGCTTCCACAACTGTGACACTATAAATGTTTGTTGTTTAATGCAACTAGACTTTGGGACTTTGTTACAGCAAACTAAAATACCCAGTAACCCTGAACTGGCTTGCTTGTCTTGCTAGCATCAGACAGAAAACTTAAGATTCAGGGAGTGTACCTTCCTTTTTCTCATAAAAGGGCTGTTACAGTCATTAATATTATAGGGTCACAGAGAGTAACTTGATAATCATTAATGATATTATTTATTTTCTAATGGAACCCAAAGACATTAGCATATGAACCATTACTGTTTTCCATATTAAGATAGACCTATGTTGTTACCTAACTCCATCAGATGCATGCTGCCCAACTGACTGATGAAGTTAATTTAATAATACCTCTGAAATAAAATATTTGCATTTGTAAGTGAGTTTCTGCTTGAATTAATGGAATAACTCTAAAGAAGGAATGTGGGAGAGTATGCAGAGCATTTAAATCAGGTATTCTCCACTCTAGCAATCAAGAGAACATAGTTTGAATAAGAACCCATTACCTTAGCTGATAAGTACCTTCAGAAATTAAATTAAAACTAAAATAAAGGTCAGGCCATGGTGGTTAAGCAGGCAGAGTTCTCATCTGCCATGCTGGAGACCTGGGTTTGATTCCCAGTGACGGCCCATGCAAAAAACAAATAAATAAAATAAAATGAGTATAAGAAATGTTCTTGTAATCGTATAATCCAATTTCACAACTTATTTGCATTGACTTAAAAATAAATATAAATAAACTGCAGAATATAGGCAATGAAGCTAGACTGGTTATGTTTCAATTTTGGCTCTACCTTTTGCATGCTATGTGACTGCATCAATAAAATAGGGGTATTAAAAGAACACACTTCATACATTTTAATGCAATTTTATTGAGATAGGTATTCACCTATGTATTGGTTTGAAAGGATGTGTGTCCCCTAGAAAAGCAATGTTTTAATTCTAATCCCATTTTGTAAAGGCAGCAATTTCTTCTCATCTCTATGCAATACTGTATGTTTGAAACTGTAATCAGATCATTTCCCTGGAGATGTGATTTAATCAAGAGTGGTTGTTAAACTGGATTAGGTGACGACATGTTTCCACCCATTTGGGTGGGTCTTGATAAATTTCTGGAGTCCTGTAAAGAAGGAAACATTTTAGAGAATGAAGGGGATTCAGAGAGAGCAGAGAATGCTGCAGCACCACAAAGCATAGAGTCCACGAGCCAGTGACCTTTGGAGATGAAGAAGGAAAATGCCTCCTGGGGAGCTTCAAGAAACAGGAAGCCAGGAGAGAAAGCTAGCAGATGACATCATGATTGCCATGTGCCCTTCCAGCTGAGAGAGAAGCCCTGACTATGTTCTCCATGTGCCTTCTCACTTGAGAGAGAAACCCTGAACTTCATTGGCCTTCTTGAACCAAAGTATCTTTCCCTGAATGGATGCCTTTGACTGAGCATTTCTATAGACTTGTTTTAATTGGAACATTTTCTCGGCCTTAGAACTGTAAACTAGCAACTTATTAAATTACCCTTTTTAAAAGCTATTCCATTTCTGGTATATTGCATTCTGGCAGCTAGCAAACTAGAACAACATACATACAAACCACCTCAAGTATATAATCAAAGGCTTATAGTTATCATCACATAGTTGTGCATTCATAACTATGATCAATCTTCATTACTCCAGAGAAAGAAATAAAAAGAAAAAAGAAAGCATGAAACATTCTGTACCTCTTATTTCTCATATTACTAAAACATAATACTGATGTGGTACATTTGCTACTATTGATGAAAGAATATTAAGATATACTATTAACTATAGTCCATAGTTTGCAATAGGTACATTTTTTTTCCATGTACCTCTTGTTTTGGTTTGTTAAAGCTGCCAGAAAGCATTATACAAGAAACGTGTTGGCTTTTATAAAAGGAATTTATTAAGTTACAAGCCTACAGTTCTAAGGTTATAAAAATGTCAAACTAAGGCATCCTTGATGCAAGAAAGCTCAATATGTCTAGAACACCTATGTCAGCTGGAAAGGCATGTGGCTGGCATCTTCTGGTCCTTTGGCCTCTAGATTCAAACATGTTCCCTGGAACATATTCTTTCTGCATCTCCAAATATCTGGGTCTCTTGTTGGCTCTTAAGCAACCGTTCTCCACTGAAAGTGCTCACCTGAGGATTTTTCAAAATGTTTTACCTCTAAAGGACTCTAGAAAACAAATCAAGACCCACCTTGAATAGGTGGAATCACATCTCCATTTAATCAAAAGGCCACACCCACATCTGGGTGTGTCTCAACTCCATGGAAACAATCCAATCAAAGCTCCACCTTAAACCTGCCCCCACCAGATTGGAATAAGAAAGAAAACATGGTTTTCTAGGGTACTTAACAATTTTAAACTAGCATACCCATATATTGTTGTCTTCTCGTAATAGTGTCATATGTTTGCTGTAGTTCATGAATGAGTTTTTTATATTTGTGCAGTTAATTACAGTCATCGCCCACCACAAGCTTCACCGTGCCATACATTCCCATGTTCTAACCTCCAGCTTTCCTTCTGTTGACATACATGCCTCTAAAATTCTCCTTTCTACCACATTCCTCCATAATTCAGCACATTAGTTATTCTCACAATAACGTGCTATCTATTCCCAAACATTTAAGCTCAGCCTAGTGAAACATTCTGTACATCCTAAGCAATTGCTTCCCATTCTGTAGCCTCATTCAATATCTGGCAACCTGTGTTCCATCTTTTGGATCTATGAGTTTGCATATTATAATTAGGTCACATTAGTGAAAACATACAATATTTGTCCTATTGTGTCTGACTTATCTTACTTAATGTAATGTCCTTAAGGATCATCCATGTTGTCTCATGCTTCAGGACTTCATTCCTTCTTAGTGCTGAAAAATAGTCCAACAGATGTATACACTACATTTTGTTCAAACATTCATTCTTGATGGGCACTTTGTTTTTTCCATCTTTTGGCAATTGTAAGTAATGCCACTATCAATGCACAAATATCTTCTGGGGATATGTCAAGTAGTGGGATTACTGAGTCATAAGGTAACTTTATATTTACCTTTCTGGGGAACTGTCAAACCGTCCACCACAGAGACTGCACCATTTTACATTTCCACAAGCAGTGAGTCATTATTCCTCTTTCTCCCTAACTTCTCCAACATTTGTTGTTTCCTATTTGCTTAATAGTGGCCATTCTAGTAGGTGTTAGAAAATATCTAATTCTGGTTTTGATTTGCATTTCCTAAATAATGAAGATGAGCAATGAGCTTATTTTCATGTACTTTTTAGCAATTTATATTTACTCTTTGGAAAAATGTCTATTCATGTCTTTCACCCATTTTTTATTTAGGTTGCTTGTCTTTCTATTGTTGGAATATAGGATTTCTCTATATATCCTCGATATAAAACTCTTATCTGTTATGTGGCTTCCAAATATAATGTCCCATTGAATAGGCTGCCTTTTCACCCTCTTGACAAAGTCCTTTGAAGCACAGAAGTATTCAGTTCTGAGGAGATTCCATCTATCTATTTCATTCTTCCATTTCTTGCACTTTGGATGCAAAGTGTAAGAAACTTCCTCCTATCACTAGTTCTTGAAGGTGTTTCCTTGCATTTTCTCCTAGGAGTTTTATGGTTCTGGTCCTTATATTTAGGTCTGTTGTGCATTTTGAGTTAATTTTTGTATAGACCATGAGATAAGTGTCCTCTTTCATTCATTTGGTTTGATATATATATATATATGGTTCTCCCAACACCATTTGAAAAGACTGCTCTGTCCCAGCTGAGTGGACATAGAAGCCTTATCAAAAACCATTGGGGAGATGGTAAAATAGGATATGCTGAGTTCACTCTGCTCCATGGAACAACTAAAGAAGTGACAGAAAAATGACCTGGACAGCAGTTCCCAAGTGCAAGTGACCAAAGAGAATCTTCTACTCTATGTAGGGAGCTCCTGGATGAAAAAGTGGAGATATTAGGATGGAAAGAATGGGGTAACTGTGCTCAAACATGACTCTACCTGAGGCAACTGGCAGCATGCAGGAAGGAGGGGGTTCCAAAGGAGTGGGACACTCCTGCAATCTTGCAAACCTCTGAAGATGGCATGGAGATCTTCCCTCTTAGTTCCACAGCCAGAAGCTGCAATGGGGAATCTGTAAGCCAGAAGACTTGGTTTTTCCTGTACACAGAGACCTTCCAACCAGTGCACAGTGCCTGTCCTCCCAGATAGGCTGCCTTGGGCACGTGGTTTTTAGTAGACTGTGGAGGCATCCTTTTGGGAGGAAGGAGTGACGCAGAGTGGAGTTTTTCTGACTATGGGTCAGTGAAAGAGACTAATTGGATCCTGCTATTGCTGCTCTTCTTTCCCCCTAGAGACCAGAGCCTTCAGGCACACAAGAATGGAGAGGTGTAGCTGAGGAAGCAAAGCAAGACATACTGTACTGCCAAGCTTTTCTGGGTTGGCTGAAGGTAGCGGCAGTTTAAATACCTCAGTCCCATAGCCCAATATCATTCCTAGTGGGCCTGTGGTAACCAGCAGACCCAGCAGGCCCACCAGCAGGCTATCCACCTAGAGGCACATTGCCTAACCCCTAGTCTGGGGTATGGCAGCTTTTAGTGCACACCAAGTCCAGTCACCTTGGTTGGAATTGCACTGAGTCTCCATCCTGCTCAGTCAATTGCCATAGTCAGAGAGGGTTGGACCTGTGGTGAAAAGATCACCCAACAGTACCATTTCTCTGAAAATGCAAAAAGTACAGTCTGGCAAACTGCCAGTTCACCTAGTTTCCAACAGTTCTTCAAGTAGAGTTGCATCTCCTGCTTGAGATATGGGCCTTTGTTTGGTGGATAATTACTGACAAACCAAAAGTAAAAGGAGACCTTCAATGCAAACCGCAACAAATACAAAACCATAGATGAGCAAGGGAAATTAACTTTCAAAATAACCTTATCAAGATAGTCAAATGTCTTAAGGCTAAAAGAAAAATCACAAAGCCCATGAAGATTCAGGCAGATATGGTGCAGCCAAATGACCAAATTAAAGCATGAAAGGAGGGCAGGCCATGGTGGCACAGCAGACAGAATTCTTGTCTGCCATGCTGGAGACCCGGGTTCAATTTTTGGTGCCTGCTCATGCAAAAAAAAAAAAAAAAAAGACAAAAAAAATTATATGAAAGGAGACACAGAATTTGGAATAACTAATCAAAAATGTTTATACAAATCTCTTAAATAAGTTGTTATTGACACAAAGGATATCAAAAAGACACTAGAGGAGCACAAAGAAGAATTTGAAAAAATAAATATAAAAATAGCAGATCTCACAGAGATGAAAGTTACTGTAGGCCAAGTTCAAATTATATTAGAGACTCACCACAGAAGATCTGAAGAGGTAGAAGAAAGAATAAGTGAACTAGAGAAGACAGCTGAATTGGAATGCAAAAATGAACAAATGGCAAAACAGATGGAAAAATCGTATTGGATCTCAGGGAAATGATGGACAGCACAAAGCATACAAATACAAGAATCATCACTGTCTCGGAAGAAGAAGAGAAAGTAAAGGGCTAGGGACATTAGTTGAAGATATAATGGGGGAACACTTCCAAACTTTTATAAAAAACATAAAATGCATACCAAAGATCAAAGAAGTCCTATAACCCCAAGTAGAGTAAATCCAAATAGACCCACTCCAAGACACATACTAACAATACTCTCAAATGCTGAAGACAAAGAAAGTCACAGAAACAAGAAGTTGAAAGCACATAATCCTAAAGAGAAGGGAGAGACCAGCAGATGCTAGACTGTGCCTTGTCATGTGGCAGGAGAGACAAGGACTGCAGGCAGCCAGTCTTTGGGGAAAAAGCATTACCTTGATGATGCCTTGATTTAGACATTTTCTTGGCCTCAAACTGTAAGCTAGTAAATTCTCATTTTATGTTATCTGCTTCAGCAGCCTATGAAACTAACACAGACTTTAGTATTAAGCGGGTTGGATACTGCTACTGCAAATAACAAAAATGTGAAAATGGCTCTGTAATTGGCTAATGGATTGAGTGACCAATGAGAGGGAGGGGTGGGGGGTATGATATGTATGAATTTTTTTGTTTTCTTTTTCTGAATTTATACAATTTTTTTTTTAAACATGGGCAGGCACTGGAAATCGAACTCGGGTCCTCTGGCATTGCAAGCAAGCATTCCTGCCTGCTGAGCCACCGTGGTCTGCCTGAGATCTCTTGATTTGATTCTTTCCATGGAGCTGTGACACATCTAATTGTGGGTGAGATCTTTGATTAGATGTTGATGTGATGCTGCCATTCAAGGTTGATCTCAATTAGTTTACTGGAGTCCTTAAAAGAGCTCATGGAGAGAGAGAGGGAGACAAATCAGATCCAACAGAAATGCAGACATTTAGAGATCCTTTGAGTGTCAACAGCCGAGGTGCTAAGCATAATTCACAGAAATAGCCATAAACTGAAAAGAAGAAACCTCCAGTCCAAGAAGATGCTAACCTAAGAGATGAAACCAAGGATTTTACCCTGGAGCAGCTAACTCAAGACCCACACACATATAGAGAGGAAGCCACTGGAATCATAAGCTTGAAGCAATTAAACTGAGAACAAGGACCAGCAGATGTCAGTCACATGTCTTCCCATATGACAGATATTGACCTTTCTTTGGAGTCAAATTATCTTTCTCTGGATGCTTTAGTTTGGATATTTTTATGGCCTTAGGACTGTAAATATAAAACTTAATAAATCCCCTTTATAAAAGCTGATACATTTCCAGTATTTTGAATTCTGGGAGCATTAGAAAATGAAAACACACATGAAAAATCTATACTGCCATGAAAAAAAAAATAGAAGATCTCAACAAACCAAACACAAGAGATTCAACCAGTCATCAAAAATCTCCCTACAAAAGAAAAAAATACCCAGGGCCAAATGTCTTCACAGGGGGATTTTACAAAATAAATTCCAAAAACAAAGTAATGCCAATCCTGCTCAAGCACCTTCAAAAAGATGAGGAAAGACAAGCGCTACCTAACTCATTATATAAAGCTAGCATCACTCTAATACCAAAACCAGATAAAGATACTACAAGAAACAAAAACTACAGGCCAATCTATTGTAGATGCAAAACTTTTCAGCAAAATACTTACAAATCAAATCCAGCAACACATTAAAAGAATAATACACCCTGAACCAAGTGTGGTTTATACCAGACATGCAAGGATGGTTCAACACAAGAAAACCAATCAATCTAATACAACAAATTAACAAATCAAAAAGGAAAAATCTTATGATCATCTCGATTTGTGCTGAAAAAGCGTTTGACAAAATTTATCATCCTTTTCTAATAAAAACATTTCTAAAGGCAGGAATCTAAGGAGACTTTCCCAATATGATTAAGGGAATATATAAAAAACCCACAGCCAACATCATATTTAATGATGAGATACTGAGAGCATTGCCTCTAAGATGGGCATGAGACAATGATTCCCACTATCACCACTATTATTAACTTTTGTGCTAGTGGTCCTAACTAGAGAAGTCAGGCAAGAAAAATTAATAAAATGCATCCAAATAAGAAAAGGAGTAGTAAAATGTTCATTATTTGCAGATGACATGATACTATACTTGGAAAATCCTGAAAGATCTATGACAAAACTACTTGAGATAAAAAAATAATAAATAAAAATAAAAGGTGGCAGGATACAAAATTAAAGTGCAAAAATTGGTAATGTTTCTATATGCAATTAATGACCTAACTGAGGAGACAACTAAGGAAAAGAAATCCATTCAAATAGCAACTAAATGAATCAACTATTTAGGAATAAACTTAGCCAGAGATATAAAGGACCTGCACCCAGAAAACTACAAAACACTGCGGAAAGAAATCAAAAATTATGTAAATAGGTGGAAAGAATCTCGTACTCATGGATAGAAAGTTTAAATGTAGTTAAGATTTCAATTCTACCCAAACTGCTCTGCAGATTCAATGCAATAACAAATCAAAATTCCAATAACCTACTTTGAAGCTTTGGAAAAACTAGTTATCTAGTTATCAATTTTATGTGGAAGGGAAAGAGTCCTTGAATAGCCAAAAATATATATTTTTTAAGTAGAATGAAGTGGGATAACTTACATTTCCTGATTTTACAGCCTATTTTATAAGGTGGGTAATGGTGGTTCAGTGACAGATTTCTCATCTGCCATGCCGGAGACCGAAGTTCAGTTCCTGGTGCCTGCCCAAGCAAAACAAACAAACTGAGTGGTAAAGCCTATTATAAAGCCATAGTGATCAAACACAAAGATAGATACATTGATCAATGGAATCAAATCAAGAATCTGGAAATAGACCACCAAATCTATGATCAATTGATCTTATGTTAGGCTCCCAAGTCCACTAAACTGGGACAGAATAATCTTTGCAATAAACAGGCATGGAAAAGCTGTATATCAATAAAAAAATGAACAAAAAACCATTACCTTATACCCTATATGAAAATTAACTCAAATTAGATCAAGGACCTACATATAAGAGCCAGTACCATAAAACCCTTAGAACGAGATATAGGAAAACATTTTTAAGACCTAGTAATAGGAGGCAGCTTCTTAAACTTTAAACCCCAAGCACAAACTACAAAACAAAACAAAACAAAAAATAGACAAATGGGAATTACTTAAGATCAAGAGCTTCTGCGCCTCAAAGGGCTTTGTCAAAAAATGAAGAGGCAGCCAATTCAAAATAAGAAAATATTTGGAAATCTCATATGGGATAAGAGTTTGATATCCAGTGCATATAAAGAAACTACAAATGTTGGAGAAGATCTGGAGAAATTGGAACATATCCACTGCTGGTGGAAATGTATAATGGTATAGCTGCTGAAGAACAGATTTGGCAGTTCCTCAGAAAACTATGTATCAATTTGTCCTATGACCAAACAATACCACTACTAGGTTTGTACCCAGAAGAGCTGAAAGCAGTGACATGAACAGACATTTGCACAATGACGTTCATAGAATCATTATTCATTATTGTCAAGAGATGGAACAACCCAAGTGCCCATCAACAGACGAGTGGATAAATAAAATGCGGTATATCCATATGATGGAATATTATGCAGCAGTAATATGAAATGAGGTCCTGAAGCATGTGCCAACGTGAATAACCTTGAAGACATAATGCTAAGTGAAATGAAACAGACACCAAAGGCTAGATATGGCATGATTTTGTTAATATTACCCTGGTAAAGGTAAATTCAGTGTCTCATGATGTGGAAATAGGGGCCCTAAAGACAAACAGAAACTGGAGATAGGTGAATGGTCATCTAATGAGGTTCAACTTAAAATGCATGGGAATGGTTAGAAGCGATGGTATTTCATTAGTGGGTTTATAAGTGCTATTGCCATATTGAAAGTGAATATGATTGAAAGAGGTCAAATAGAGCCATGTATCTCACTGATAAATGCTTCAAATATAAATAAGTTCTTATATGAACCACTTCAAAGATATGAATCTTGTACAATGAGTCAATAATAGAGGGGTATAGAGGAAAACCACTCTTGCGTACTATGGCTTATATTTAACAGGGAAACATCACCAATACCACAGAAACACTAGGGGTAAATAATTGGGGGGAGGGACAATAGTTAAGGGGAGTTTTGGATTCTCTCTTTGGTAAGAAGGTGTTTATCTGTTATTTTTCATTTTGGAGTAGTGAGAATATTTTAACATTGAGGGTGATGATGATTGTACAACTAAATGATGATATTGTAAGACATAGATTGCTTATTTTGGACATTATCCATGACACACATAGAAGGAAATGGCTGAAGGGTATAATGCCTGAAAAGCAGAAAGGAAAACTGTGATGTTTACATATAAGGGAATGTAGTAGACAGAAAGGATTGAAGTTGTGAGGCATGCAGCCAGGTGAATTAACCTTGAGACTATTATGTTGTACAAAATGAGCCAAAAAAAAAAGGACAAATATTGTACAGTGTCTTTTAGAAAATACTTAACAGAAAATTGGGGCCTAGATTGTGGGCTCTTCTAGTGGTCACATTTATTCCTGAGCTTTAAGAGGCCACATCTGAGCAACAAAAGAGGCTATTTCTAGATTCTGAGATGCTGTGTTATATGGGTGTAACCTGGAATTTCCTTGGCGCTTTGAGTACCTGTGTGACACTTAAGACTCAAGAGATTGAGTTCTTTAGCTCTGCAAGTCAGTATTGCTACATACAACTATTCAAGAAACTGCAAAAAAGATCAGTCTTCAATTAGAGATAAGAATGAAGCTGATCCGGTTGGGACTAGGGTGAATCAAAATACAGGCCAAAAAACTGAATGTCTGTGTTTTTGAACTTCACCTACTATATGAGACCAAAGAAAGAGAGCTTTATTTTGACTAAGACCTACATTTTCTGTATCACATAATCTAACTGAACCTGTCTGTATAGTTTTAAACAACCCAAACACATGGAGCCCAAATAAGAATGAGGGTTTATAGTACAGTATAGATTAGCATAGTGCCCAGATACATCCCCAAGTATGTAGGGAAGATGGTTGAAAGGTATTGGCAGGGTACCTTGAGGGACTGGAGAAAAATATGGAACTGTTTCCCACCTGAGAAACCCCTGATACTCTCTCAAACACTAGGGACTCCCAAGTTAATGGGCTAGGTCCTTGATAGTGAGGCTTGCTCTTGTGAAACTTGCTTCTGCAGTGGAGAAGCTAAGCCTACCCATCATTATAGCTAAGAATTACTTCCAGAGAACCTTTTTTTTTTTCTGCTCAGATGTGGTCTCTCTCATTATCCTGCTCTTAAGTGGGGCATGACGTCCAAGGGTGTGAGTCTCCCTGGCAGCATGAGAGATGACTCCCAGTGATAAGCCTGGCCCTGGCACCATGGGATTGACAGTGCCTTCCTGACCAAAAGGAGGGAAAGAACTGTAACAAAAGAAGATATCAGTGGCTAAGAAATTTCAAATGCAATCAAAAGTTTACTCTGGAGGCTTCTCTAAAAGAAGCTTCAGCTAGATAATTCTAAATGCCATGGTTTATCAAAACCCAACCAACATCATTCCTGTCAACCCTAAAGAACACCTACGGCTCTATCTGAGATCCTACAAACATTACACCCACTAAATTTACTTCTCAGAAACATAAAAGCTTAAGGTGGTTCCTAGGTCAGATGAGTCCTAAAACCCAGAGTCGCCAGTCTCTCCAAGAGCATCAACCAATTCCATCCCCCTATCCCATAATATCAACACCCCTTTTCAACATGAAAAAAAGTTAGAGTGAGCATAATCCAAGTATCCCTAAAGATTGAGGGAAAGATCAAAGGAGAAAGAGGAGTTACAACAGAGAAGTTAGGATTTAACAAATGAGTATGACTACTGAATCATTATGTTGATATTTGTTTTTAGTATCCAGTGTCTTGGGGCAATTAGAAGGAAAAACCTGAAATTGTGGAACAATAACCCATACCGAATTTTGAAATCTGTTCTATAACTATTTGTTAAAATGTATTTTAAGATTTATTGCATATTATATATGTATTAAATTTTACAATAAAAATATTTAAAAATTAATTGACCATAGATGTGAGGATCTATATCCAGTGATTTATGTAAATTAATATTTATAGAGTGCTTAGAAAAGTGAGTGGTATAAGTTAGTGGTAAATATGTGTAATTCTTAGCAAGATTGCCTTTGTGTGTGCTTTTGAGTGATTTATTAATAGTATAACTGTGATCTACCAGAAAAGTACTGAAGGGCCCAGATCTTGGTGTCCACCCACCCATGTTTGGTTTCCCCCACTTAATAATGAGAAAGTGCTTAATGTCTCATTTTCCCTATTTATAAATTGCCTACCATAGAGGATGGGTAGAAAACAAGCACCTGAAAGATGTTATTATAGCTATTATGCTATCACCTAGATGAGAGTGAAGGAACAGATAAGTCTTCCTTATTCAGAAAATTAACATAGTTCATGGTGGGTAAAATGGTAATATATTTCCTCTATGAGAATATTATTTCAGTTGAGGCTTGCTACAGAAGGGTCTTAATCCTCTTACTGGAGACCTTTAAATGGAATAAATACACAGAGAAAAAGACATGGTAGCTGAGAGGGAAAGCCACAGAAACAGAGAGAAAGCCATTGAAGCCAGAGGCTGGAAGCATTAAACCTACAAAAGAAGGGAGAGATCAGCAGACACTACCATTTGCCTTGCCACCTGACAGAGGAGTCCAGGAATTCTGGCAGCCTGTCTTCAGGAAGAAGGTATCAACTTGATGATGCCTTGATTGGGGCATTTTCATGGCCTCAGAACTGTAAGCTTGTAAACTAATAAGTTTCCATCGTTAAAAGCCAGCCCATTCCTGATTGCATTTCAGCAGCCTACCAGGCTAAAACATTAATAAAAAATATATCTGTCTCCCTATGTACCAAATTCAAATAATTTCTCTATCTTGAGATTTCTTGCTGAGGTTGACAATGCTTAGTTTCATATAGCAGAGACCCGCCAGACAAAAGAGTCCGGTTCTGTTAGTTCCTTTGCCTTCTATGAGGATGGGTTCCCAGGGCAAACAACATTTAATATTCACACCAGTGTGAATATTTGGCACACTATTTCTTTACTAATGAATGTAGTATAATAAACATTTGCACACGTATACTGTAATATAAATTTGGACAAGTCAGTAGGGAGAAATTGAGGGCTAGTAACCTTAAATGGAATTTGCAAAGGAAATAGTTCTTAATTGGTAAGAAGCTAATTAAATTTTGGCAAGCTCCATTTGCTTTTCCTATCTTTCTTCCTTCACCTGGAACCCTTTGTTAATGTATGCATATTTTGTTTTATTTTAGTGATTGCCCCTGTGTTACTCTAGGAAGCAAAGAATAATTTTACTAGGGATTTTGTTAAATTCTTTATTTTTTCTTATACTCTTCTGAGAGGGTGGGAGTGGCCTACAAAGACTTTACTTTTGAATATATCGAGCATTTGATGCTACATCCTATCTCACATCTTTTTACTTCATAAACTCCACCATAATTAGAATTTCTTTTATTTATTAATCAAATCTGATTCATCCATTACCCTTAAAATATCTGTCTGTCAATAGCCCTTTATTGCATATATGCTTTCATAATCTGGACTTCGAGCAAAATAAAAGTTTAATCATCAGATTTTATGAACTATTTACTTCCAATCAATGTTTTAGCCATTTAAATCTCTTTACACCTTTTTAGCAACATGCATAAGTGTGTAAGTGGTGCAAAAGTGATTGCTGGGTGTCTTTTCAGTAATGTAGTGTATTTTCTAGCAGACCCTCCATGGATTAGCTTATTTTACAGGTCTGCATCTTGATGGGTTGGCTATTGACTACACTATTTAACAACTGCAGAAGGGTAAATTTAAGTTTTAGGAAAGTTGTAGCAAGGCAATCACTTCCTGTCTACAGCAACATGTTTCTTGTCCCTAAATGTGGAGATGAATTTGTCCAGCAGAGAATCCAAATCTGTCAGTCAATTTTCATGTGAATCGTTTTAACCATTTACTGATGGTTTCCGTATTAATTAGTTAATTCAAACATTTTAACGAGGTGCAACAGTGACTCTGTGGCAAGAATTCTCATCTGCCAAGCTGGAGACCCGGGTTTGATTCTTGGAGACTGCCCATGCCAAAATAGAAGAAAAAGAAGAAAAAAAAAACCCTTGAAATATGATTATAATATATTTTCATTGCTGTGTAATGCACCTTGTAAGCTATTTCAGGTCAGGCATGTTTTTTCTTGGCTCCAAAACAAATTTAAAGTGATGATAGATGTGGGATTCTAATTTTGCTTTGTTTATTTGTGTTTTTCCTTTTTTCCCCATAACGATTATATGCATTTGTTGGATGTGTGTGTGTAGATGTGTGAGTGAGTGTTTCTGGTTCACATAACCGCCAATACTAAATCTCTCTCTACTGGTGGCAACAATGTTTGCAATGTTTGGGTACTGGTTTTATGATGATTTGATATTCTCTTCAGTGGATGGTCTCTCCTGGTGAGAGTCAAAGAATACAGTTCGTTAGACTTTTCGTTTGTGGGTATGCTTGTCTATCTATGAGTTAAAATCCGGAGTTTCATTTACACTGGGAAAGAGAACAGCTCTTTGAGATCTGGTCTGGTGACTTTTTGTGCTTCCTTTTGACCAATGGCTGAAGTTTTAGAAACGATGTTATGAGCTCTCCTTGTATCTTTGTGTCTGGTATCTGCAGTATAGAAAAGCTTTTGTCTTTGCTTGTGTGAATGTGAAATATTTTTCTAACTCTGGAGGATATTAATAAATTAGATTTTATCTTCTGACTGGTTTTAAAGAAATAAAAGCACTTACATAAATATTATTTGTATTAACAGAAGATTTAGAAACTGAACTTTGCATACCTTAAATATACTATACACTCAAGAAAAAATATCTTTCTATACATAAAATACTTTCTCAGGTACAGTATTAGCATCCAAATTCACATAGTTATGATGCATGTTTGGGCAAATCAGGCTTGTTTAACAATTTGGTTAAAGAAGAAAATTAGTTAAGTGACTTTTCTCTGATTTTTCACCATTAAGTATAATAATTAATAATATACATTAATATTGTACTCATAAAATACTATATATAAAATAAATGTATTATACTTAAGAATTATTAAATGTAAGTATAATAGAGGCATATAATTTAGGTGTCTGTTACTGGGTAACAAATTTTTAAAAATTGGATGCTTAAAGCAACAGATATTTATTATCTTTAGTACATTTATTACTTCAACATTTCTGTGGTTCAGAAATCCAGACACAGCTTGGCTGGGTTCCATGACTCCAGAGCTCTCAAATGGCTCTCGTTGATAAGATGGCCCCAGCTTTACTCATCTCAAAGCATAACTCTGCATGTTACTTTCTCATGCCTGTTCACGTGGTTGTTAGTAGTTTTCTGCTCCTCTTGCTTTGATGGTCAAGGATTCCTTCAGTCCTTTGCACCTTGGCCTCTTCAAAAGGCAATTCAATAGGTGGCAACTGACTGCATTGGAACAAGTAGTTTAGAGGTGAAGAGAACAAGAGAGTATGAGAAGACAAAAGTAACAGCCTTTTAACACCCCATCCTGTAAATGGTATAGTATTGAAGTTGCTGTATTCTACTCATTAGAAACAAGTGACTATATCTAGCCTATACTAAAGGGGAAGACATTGTACCAGGGAGTGAATATGAGGAAGCATAAATGATTGGACACAATTTTAGAATTCTGCCATCACCATATGCATTTTATTTTTCACAATATTTAGTTGTATTTTTTCATGAAAAACTAATTAGGACATTAAAAAATGTTCAATTTTGCAAATTTAAGTTTCTAACATGTGGATGAATAAAAATGCATTATATGTATTTGTCAGTTTGCTGGCATGATAAAATGTTTGTATGACAGACATTTCTGAATTGCTTACCTCCCATTTTTCTCTTATTTAACTCTCTCTTATGTAACATCTTTTATGGAACATCTCTATATCACTTAGAACTTTCTGTTAATATGAATGGTGGAGACTTACTAAGAATTATAGTGACAGAGAAATGCATATATTTTTGCATAAAAGCTGTATTTTTTTTCAATAAAATAGCACAGTATTTCATCCAAAATAAAGTGCTATTTTGTTACAGAATATAAGAGAACATTATGAAAAACTAAACTTGAGGTTGTATAGCAAACCATAGAAATTTTGAGGAAGTACTCTTTGTTGCCTGTGTTTTTAATACCTAAGTTTTGAAAGGATCTATTTAATGTGCTAAAAATTTGGCTTTAGCTTTTTACATGTTAAAATGATGAATTACTCTCTGAACTATCTCTTTATAAGGACTAGTCAAAAGTTATTCTTTCCTTTCCATGTAAACTTCATTATGAGTTGAATTTTTTAAATTTACCTGAAAATTGGTATGCTCCTTTACTGACTAGATTGTGTTTAATTATTAAAAACACTAAGAACAAAATAATGGTTATTTTATGGAACAATACAATAATATTAGTTTCTTCTACATGTATTTATAAATATTTTATGCTTATTTTAATTAAATATGTGGGTTATTTTAATTTATTCAAGGTACTATTTAAATCAAATGATCAAATCTCATTAACTGTTGATATTACCTTCTGAATGTCGGCTCCTCAATTCAGAAAAACGAAAACAACATCACATAAGAAACAAATTATCAAATAGGAAGTGGTGTTAAGTTATACCTAAGTTAACTTCATATAAATAAGTGTTAATAATATAAATATGTCAGAAATTGAACCCTTTATGTGATGGATATGGAGATCTGTTAATGGCCTCACTATCCACAATATACTTTTTTCTTCAAGGAAACACTGATAAACCCATATGAAATGGTTTTAAAATTATCAACAGATAATTTTACTCTGCTGCATTCTGATATTTTGACTGTTATAAATTAACCACTTTAATTTTAAACAACTATTTCCCTGCAAAATAAAAAAATCCTCAAGACTTAAAATAACTTGAGAACATATCATTCAAAAAAATCATGTTTTCTAATTCTTATGCTACCTGATTTATTCTTATTTTTTTCATTCATCACTTAATATCTGCTTTTCCAAAGGTTATTTTATCTAATCATTCACTTTATAGAATTTGTTTGCCGTAAGTCAGAATTTAAACTTGAAAAAAATAACTTTTTAGTACAATTCCATATTTTCAATTGTGTAACATTTTTAAAAGCATTTTATACAAGATTCATTTTGCGTGCTGAATGTGATGTACTTCAGAGTTGTCATTTCCTTGTTGAAAATGTCTTGACAATAAGTTTTTTTATAAATGTATATTAAAAGTAATAGCCTACATAATACATTCTAAAGAGTTCTACCCAATTTTTTTATTTTGAAAGAATATGAAAATAGGAAAATGGCAATGTGAAGTTTTCCCATATGAGCAATTATGACTATCTGAACTAAAATGACTGTGGATGATATAATATATGGAATGATAATTTTGTATTCTTACCTCAAATCTAATATCAGTGACTGTTACATTGATAAGTCCTCAAAATATCCTAATTTTAGCTGACTTTGATGAAGGCATTCCCAATGAACATTAATTTGAAGCATGACACAATAACTTATATAATTTTCATTATTTTCTATCAGCAATCCATATCACTGAAGGATGTGTATGAATGTGCCAGAAGAATTGATGTGAGGGACGAGATCATTATAGCAAAGTTGATGGAAAGGATGTGTCTCATGAAGTGTGGTCAGAGATTTCCTTCTATTCGAGTATTGGAGATAGTCAAAAGCACATTATGGAAATTTTGTCTATTGCACTTTTTAGAAATATACACATAACGTTGGTTAGTGATGAGAAAGAGCATAAAATAGAAAAAAAAAAAAAAAGAAAGTTAAACCATGTTATGATTTCCACAATACTTTAACGGGATGAAGAGGAGAGATTTTTAAATTTTAATAAATGCATGTTTTTCCTTATTAATAGAGAAAAAAATTTGGACTTCAAAAATATTACCCTATGGGGCCACGGTGTCTCAGCAGGCAGAATTCTCGCCTGCCATGCTGGAGACCCGGATTTTATTTCAGGTGCCTGCCTATGCAAGGAAAAACAAAAAATGTATATATATATATAATGCACATATATAAATAAATATGTATATATTACCCTATATATTGTGTTATTCAGTTTGATTTCCATATAGCCTAGAGATGATGAACTGTAGATAATACGCATGTGTCAATTCAATTGTGAGGAGATACTACTAAGGCCACAGTAGTCGAGGGAATCCAAACCTCAGACAGAATATTAATAGCTCAAGATTGTTGGTTGGAAAGTTTTTTGGTTGGGTTCTTCCCTAAGTGCTTTCAATGTATAATTCATGTAACAGTCATAACAAACACATTAAGTATGTATTATGGAACAAGTTGCTATATGTGTAGTGGGACCTCAGGCTCAGGCAAAACAGAGACTTACAACAAATGACCACTTTATTGCTTGTACAACACAAAGAGTCCAAAAAAGCAGTGAAAAAGATCCCGCCTCGACCAGTGCCCTGGGGAGGCCTACTGCTTAGGTGAGGATCATGAATGGCAGCTTTGCATTGCTTCTCATCGTGTTGGAGATGAGGAACATCTGCACCAATTGAGTGCTGAGCTTTTGTTTTATTATATAAGTTATTGTGTGTGGGCAGAAAAGACTGCCCGTGTGCAAGCCTTGTGCCCTGGAAAGCATCTGAAACTTTATAAGAAATGAGTCTCTTGCAAAATAGAAACATGCCAAACACCTGCATCTAAACAAGCACAAATAGAAGCATGGCAAACAACTGCATACAGACAAGAGTGAAAGTGTGACACACACTTTAACACAAACAAGTGAGAGGAAAAGCAGGAAGGGAAAAGGAGGGGTACAGACAAGGGCTAAAGAGATAGCCACTGATTATGTCCTTGACTACTCCAAAAGGTGCTATTATCAATATTTTGGAAAAAAAAATCTGGTGAATGACAATTATATGTAAATTACCAGTAGTAGAATTTGTGTCATTTGTATTAATAGTCTGTGCTCTTAATCAAAATGCTATATTCGCGTTTAAATTATTTGAAGTGGTCCTGCCATTGGAAAATGAAACCCATGACATCCATTTATATAAATCACTTATAGATATATTTCCTTCCCATTTATGAGAAACACAAATATTTTAAGGGAAAAATAATCTAACCTTTAAAAAATCACATTTAAACATATTTTTCAACTTTAATAAATGCATCCAAAATTATATTTGTAGTTAAAAATAATATCATCATAATTAAAACAACTTCATTAATATGCCTGAAATTTTCTCAATATCAATGTTGATTCTCATAAGGAGTTTAGTAGAAATGATGTTACATTGTTCTTTAAAAGTCTGCTCTCTACATTTTTGTCTCACTCTCTCAGCTAAAGTGAAATTTCTGGCAAATAGGCATTTGAATGCTGATGCGCATGCAGAGCAAATAGTGTGAAATGTATTTACTTCATGAAATTACTCAGAAAGATGAAATTGTAAGGCACATATTTCATTTTTCCAAATCCTTGGAAAGAAGTTTAAAAATTCTAATGTATTTTCATATGCCCATAGAGGTGATGCTGGAATAGACAGTACTAGATTATAGGACTTCTAATAGTTATATGCATTTTGCAAGGACTCAGAAGAGTGATATCTGTTTGACCAAATTGCAATAACCAAATATGCTTTTGTTGTATAATATCTAGGGAATATTACCCAAGTGTCTACACATAGTGAATTTGGCATAAGAGTAGAACTAACAATTTAATTTAATTAGTGACTCAGATAATAACAACAGAAAATTACCAAGAACTGTTGATTCTGAAGATTGGCTATTTTATAGGGTGCTGATTTAGTTTGCTAATGCTACCAGAATGCAATATACCAGAAATGAGTTGGCTATTATAAAGCGGATTTATTAAGTTACTAAGTACACAGTTCTAAGGCCATAAAAAATGTCTAAACTAAGACACCAATAAGAAAATACTTTAACTCAAGAAAGATTTATGGCCCTGGAATACCTCTGTCAGCAAAGCACATGGCTGGTATCTGTTGATCCTTTGGTTTCTGGTTCCAAACAGCTTCACTGGGGATATTTCTGCACCTCCAAACATCTCTGTCTGTATAGGCTCTGAGCATTTTCCAAAATGATTCCCTTTTAAAGGACTTCAGTAAGTGGATTAAGACCCACTGAGACAGTTTGAAGCTATTATATGCCCCAGAAAAGCCATGTTTTAATCCTGACCCAATTTTGTGGAGGCAGCTATTTCTTTTAATCCTGATTCCACACTGTAGGTTGGAAATTTTGATTAGAATATCTCATGGAACTCTGACACACCCAATTGTGGGTGTGACCTTTTGATTAGATGGTGATGTGACACCACCCCTTCCATGCGGGTCTCAGTTAGTTTACTAGAGTCTTTAAAAGGGGAAATATTTTGGAGAAACTTCAGAAAAAAACAGAACTGACACTGGAGATCAGAGACATGGATGTCTGGAGATGCTTGGAACCCAGCAGACAATGCCATGAGATGTTAAGCAAACCAGAACTTGGAAAGAGCCAAGGGAAGCCAAGAGATGAAAGCCAGCTGGCAGAGGCTGAAAACAATGGAGCTGAGAAAGAAGGGACCAGCAGATGTCAGTCAGGTGACTTCTCAACTGACAGAGGGGTTCCAGACCCATCAGCCTTTCTTGAAGTAAGGTTTCCCTGGATGTCTTAGTTAGGACATTTTTATAGGCTTAGAACTGTACATTTGTAACATATTAAATTCCTTTTTGAAAAATCATTCCAGTTCTGGTATATTGCATTCTGGCAGCTTGCAAAAGAATGCATCCACCTTGAATGGGTGGGGCCACATCTCCATGGAAACCACTGGATCAAAAGGTCCCAAAATTTTCAAAGAAAATCATCAGTCAAAAATAGCACAAAATTCTATATCTTAGTCAATGTACATAGTGAATATCCATCATAGAGCATTGTAAAGAATTGCTTTAATTCAGTATAAAAAATGTAAGAATATGCCTGAGATTTACTCCATCAGAGGCACCAATTCTGTATTCTACCAGATTCCAAAGTTGTTTAATCCTAATCACATAAAAATATAAAGTAAAACATGTTCTTTGATAAAGTCACGAAGTATAGAAACTGTACAACCTACACAATGGTAAAGTTAGAACTGTTAAGTGCATGCACTCATCTCACTTAACTATTATCTTTGTCTTCAGAATAAGTTAATATGCATTTCCCTTCTCATTGTAATGCTTGTCATAAGAGAACACAATCAGAATTACAAAGCTCAATGGACCTTAAGCAATATGGTAATTGCTCCAAAACTTTGATTTTTTTTTCATGTCTGTACTTGATTTTATAGCAATTTTATCATGCTTGTCACATTAAGTAAGCCATAAATATGAACTCACAAATACGATACCATCACAGAAACATATCTTTTCTATTTTCTTGCTTTTTGACTCATAGTAGAGCTGAAAGTATAATAAGTAAAAGTTTCTATGAGAATCACATAACTGTATAGTTGTTGGGATAAAATGCATTATGTAGTGAGAAAGAGCAAGTTATATTAATATACAATATGAGTGTCAAAAGAAAATATATTTAAGACTTGAATAAATAGAAATATTATAATTATTCAGTAAGAAGAAAGTCTAATATCCCAGAGTTTTTTAATGTCAATGGCTGTTTTATAAATTCATACATTACAGTGAGAATATAAGAAAATTTTCATATAACTTCTTTTATAAGAATTTATGAATTGTAGAAGAAAATTCAAATTTAAATTCACTTTATATATTTAAGGAATTTTCAATTACCTTAATAGAGTTCAGTAGTTTTAAAAATACCAGATATATATCATATTTGCTTCAATATTTTCCCTCTAGTATACCACTGTAATACAATGTATTCACAATTAATATTTCAGATAATTTCATTTATTCATAATTACATGAAAATGGAGGATAATGTTTGTTTGATTTTCATTAATGCTGAAGATACTCATATTACTTAATTTAAAACATAATAAATTTCAACAATATAGTTAGTCTGTGCCAGAAACAAAGATGATTAAATCAATTAAAATAGGAAATAAATGGTACGTATGTTAATATATTCCCAAGTCCTTCAAAACTACACAAATAAGGCAAATACATATGATGCATTGTTGTAATTACAGTCAGTTCCAGTGATGTTTGAATAATCTTTCCAATGATCAAGCTAATGCCATCTTTAAAGTTGTATACTTGGGTCACCAATTTCCAGAAAAACTCTAGTATTGATGGTCTAATTATAAAGCTTTCTATTCTTTGAACAATGCAAGTATCAAACATATTTTCATAGAATAGATAAAACAATCAATAATAAATACAATTATTTGATTCACGTTATTCATCTTACTCCCAGATGAAAGGGAAATTAATCAATCTCCAAAGAATTTCAAAAGATTGAAACATTATTTAAAACATCTTTGATAGTTGCAATTTATTTTAGGAGAACCAATGAGGGTTTCAGAATCTCTAAGGGGGTAATTAATGGGCATATATTTCATTCAAAAATTATTTTATCTTCACCTGCTCAAATGGTTTAATTTGTGTCTCCAACACAATCTTTTCTATTGACTTTTTAATGTGAATACTATCTGCATTTAATATTTTCAAGTTATTCATTTTCTTTTAATCTTAAGATTTAACTAATAGGTATTTATTTTCCTTTTTAGATTTATGGTTTCCCTATTCCTTCTCTGAATTTCTTCATGAAATTTTTATGACACTACTTGCATACATATCATGTAGATAGAGACCTAACTTTTGTTATCGACTCTTTCAGCATTTAAAAAATATTTATTGAGCATCTACTATGTGTCAGTATACTCTGAGATTGATACTGAAACTAGTTCATTTAGGGAGCTAATTCAGATGTTTATAAACTGGGTACTGAAAACCACTTTCTATTGACACAGCTCTTAATTCCCAAAATGTCTTAATGACATTTCACTTGAATCACTTAGAGATACATAGTACGCTACAATTAAAAGGGAAGACAGATAAAAAGATTGGAACATAGTGATATAGAGAAATATAAATACTATGGTTGTTAGATATATAAATAGATACATTGATCAGAGTTATATAAATTCACCTTCAATTCTAGTACTTACTAACTTAATTACTTATTTACTTACTTGTCATGGGAGGGAAATGGGCAATTACTTAGAGCTTACTGTTTAATTTTGTATGGCCAGAAGTTTACCAACCTTCTTTGGTTCAATGTTATGTCTTATATATGTAACTCCATAATATTATAAAATCATGTGCTTTTTCAGGCCAGCACATGTAAGAAAACAAATCAACAACAAGAGGAGAAAAGAACAAGTGTGACCTCTATTAGAAATGTGCAGAAGTGTACATCTTGATGAATTTTTGCAAAATGAATACATTCATGTCAACATCAAGAAGAACATCACTGATACCCCAGAAATATTGTCCCTCCCAGCCGCTCACCCCAGGTCATCTTGCCATCCTTAGCGTACCCCTCACTGGAAAAACCGTATCTGTGCTGCTACACTATAAATATGCCTTCTTGCTTTATAATGTGTTAAAAGAAATCCATACGGTGTAAACTTCTGTGCCCAGCTTCTTTTATATTATATTTGACAGATTCATCCATGTTATTCCTTCTGGTTGGAGTTTTTAATTCTCATTGCTGTATAGCATTACATAGAATGAAGTAAATGAAATTTATCTGTCCATTTATTGTCAATGAGCAACTGATTTCTTTTTTAATTTTGGTGATTATAAGTAATAAGGCTATGATTGTAGTCATGAGAACATAGTTTGGTATGTGCTTAGAAAAGGAATTGCTAGGTCATAGGGTACGTGTGAATTTGGTTGTGGTAAATATTGCTAAATAGTTTTACAAAGTAATTATTTTAACAGTGTATGAGTTCCAAGTTGTATCACAACCGCTCAAAAACTTGGTATATTCTTCATTGTTGTCACTAATGTCTAAATGTGAAGGAGGTTTGAATTACTCAGTGACCAATAATGTTGAGGCCTTTTTCTAAGTGTATTTGTTATTTTATACATTCTTTTTTGAAATGTCTTTTAAAGATTTTTCAGATATTTTCCTGTTTTGGTAACTTATGTTCCTTTCCCTTCTGCACATAGATTTGTAAATGTTCTTTACATATTCTGGAGTTTTATTCATTGCATATACAAAGTGGAAATCCATTACTCAACCCTGTTATCTAAGATTTCTGCTTTAGATGCTGTCTTGTGATATGTGGAAGGCCTGGATTTTTGTCTGGTCCAAATTTTCAATATTTTCTTTACATTTAGCACATTTTGTTCAATCTACGCTTACCAGAAATCATGATGCTAATTTCCTCTGTTTTCTTCTAATTCGGATCTCTTTTGCTTTTATATGTAGAACTGCAATCCTTCAGAAATTCATTTTGTGGGTAGTAGTGAGGAAGGATTGTAGATTCCTTTTTCCCTATGTTGATTCCGTTTAAGAGGTATCATTTATCAAATAGCTCTCTCCATTGTACATCGTGATCAACTCTGTCATTCATCAGGTGACTGCATTTGAGACGCTCTCTTTCTGGATTCTTCATTCTGTTCCATTGATCTACTCACCTGTCCTTGACTGATGCTACACTACCTTAATTGCTCTAGCTTTCTAAGAGATATTGGCAATTTAAATGATCCAGTTCTCCTCTTCTGTTTCAAGACTGCCTTGCTAATCTAGGCTCTTTGTATCTCCATTAAACTTATAATCAACTTGTACATTTTCACATTGAAAATCTTGCTGGGATTTCAATTGGGTTTTCAACGAATCTAGTAGGATTAATGTCTTTTACTTAATATCTAAGTATTTAGTATCCCAATAAATGTACATGTTATATTCCTCTATTTTTTCTTCTATAAATTATATCAAGACCAATTTTATTGTTGCTGGTTTTGTTCAGGGTAGAAATCTGATACGTATCTTATTAAATATATTCCTAGGTATCTGATACATCTTTAAATATGTGAATTATGTTTTTATCTCCATTTCAATTTGTGGCTGATGTATAAAAGTACAAATGATTTTTTTATATTAATTTTGCATTATTAACTGTGCTAAATTTACTTATTTCAGTCCATTTTCTTTATATTTATTTGTATAGTTTTCATATACATTAATGTTTCCTGAAAGTGATAATTTCATTTATTTCTCTGCAATGTTTTTATAACTTTTTAACTAATTTACCTTATCTTAAGCACTTCTATGTACTATCTTCTTAATCAGAATAAGGATATGATTTCTTTAGTAGTTCTGTAGAAGTTTTTGTCTCTGAAATATTTAGCTAATTAATGGCTGTAATCTTTTATGTAAATGTTTAAGTTTTGCATCAATAGTCATAGGAGTTATTGGTTTTTCATCTTCCTTACTTGTACCTTTTTTCATTTTCAGTATTAAGTGTACCCTCTTTTCATAGAATGAGTTGAGAGTTTTCCTTATTTTATACTCTGGAAAAATTGTATCAATGATTTTTATTCCTTAAATATCTGGAAAATTTTGTCATCGGACATTATTGAAGCAGTTTTGGTCTGAAGTTTTCTTGTAGAAGTTACTAAATGATTAATCCATTTTTTAGGAGATCGCTATTTAGATTTTATACTTGTTATTGAGAAATTTTAATAATTTATGTTTTAAATTGTTAATTCTGACTTTTCAATTTCATTTCAACAAGGTTGTTTATAACATGTCTCACTTTATATTTTAACATCTATAAACATCTTTAACCTAGTACCTTCCCATCTGTAATATTGTTAATCTATGAGTACTCTCATTTCGCCATAAGTTTTTATAGATGTTATTAATATAACTGGTTTTTAAAGCAACAACTCAAGAGTTGTTGAATTCCCTATGTTTATGCATTTTTCTCTAATTTATTTTCATTTTAATTTCTTTGCACTTAATCTTCTATTATTGTCCTAAGGTATTGAGATAAGTAATTAATCACTGATTTTTCAATATGATGTGTGCATTTATTCTAAGCGTGTACACACCATTTGCTGTGCTGTGTTTTCCTTGTCATTCACTTCACCAGGCTTCCTAAATTCCATGTGACTCTTTCACTTTGACATGGGTTATTTATGAAACTGCTGCATAATTTCCAAATATTGCGGAATATTCTAATTATTTTATTTCTATTGTACTTCTGCTACTGTCAGACAAAATATTCTGAATGGTTTCGGGTTTTCTTTAAAAGTTATGGAGACATGTCTTTTATCTCAAGATTTAGTCTAATCGAGAATATGTTCCATGTGCACTTGAAAAGTTGTATTGTGCAGTTTATTGCACATTAGGTTCTATTTATGGGAAGCAGGTCTAGTTGGCCGAACATATTACTCACGTGTTCTATAGCCTGATAGTCATTAGATGAATACGCATGTGGAATTGCATTTCTTCCTGATGAACTTGCTTTTTGTCAATGTGAAATGTCTCTCTATGAATCTAACAATATTAAATTTATTTTATGTGATGCTACTGTGACTACACAAGCTTACTTTTGTTAAGTGTCTTCTCAACTCTCTTTTTTTCAAAATCATGGGGTTTTTATTTGTCCTGTCCCTTGGGAAGCTTCAAATAACCAGTGTTTGCTCCTTTGTCCAATCTGATGATCTTAGTCATTTACAAGAGTATCCAACCCATTGACATTCAATGTAATTAACATTTATTTGACTTTATTTTAACTCAATTTAACACTCTGGATACTCTCCTTTATTTATTTTTTTAGATTAATCATATTTTATTCCATTTACCTAGTCATTAATTAAGTATACATTTATTTATTATCCTATCAATAAATACTCTAGAGACTAAAATATGGTTCCTTGATGGTCCAATAAAATTATAATTTTTTTTTTACCTTTTCCCTGCTACTGCTAAAACTTTAGAAAACATTAAGTCTTTATGCTCTTTTCACTTATTGCATTTTATTGTCATGCCTTTTAATTCAAAATATATATATAAATTTTTCTTGACTTCATATTATTAATTTTATAATCAGTAGCCACTTACATTTATTACCATTTATTCTGCATTCTTTTTTAATTGTTATGCTTCTGTTTGAGGCTTTTTCCACTACAATTTGATAAGAATTGCTTTAACAAATAATTTCTATATATTCTTCACCCAGATTCTCTACAGGTTAACCCGTTATCATACATGCTTTCTTTTCCTTTCTCCCCCCCCCAAATTATTTGAGAGTAATTATAGACTTGAAAATCTTTTACCACTAAATATTCCAGTATGTATTTCTTTTTATAAAAATGAGCATTTTCTTGTATCTTGTATAAAATGGGCGTTTTTTGCTTTTTTGCCCGAAATTATTTGAAAGTATGCTATAGACCTGAAAATCTTTTACCACTAAGTACTTCAGTATGTATCTCTTTTTTTTTTTTTAAAAAAAGGAGGCATTTTCTTGAATAAAAAAGATTGGGCCAATTATCCTAACAACGCTCTTCGGAGTTAAAGAAAATCATGGCACATGCTTTTCCATTCAATCTAGAATGATTCTTCAACCTTTTTTTTTTTATGACATTCTTGGTTTTGGAGACTACAGGCCAGCTATATTGTAGAATGTCTGATTATCTGTTTTTTTCCGATATTTCCTCACATTTAGCTAGAGTGAGGGCATACCTGTGTCATGGGAATGCTGCAGATGTTGTGTGTGTTCTTTTCAGTTTATCACAGAGTCTACGGCTCAGAGATTATAATTCTCTTCTGTCTCTCTCTTTATATGTATAGTATATCATAATATGCATTTTTATATTTGAATATTTGAAAATATGTTCATATGCACACAAGACACATTTATAAGAATGTCCAGGAGCACTGTTAGTACCATCCAGCAACCGGAAGAAGTAGAATAAAGCTTTGCAACTTTATACTCAAGCATTGAAATTCTATAGCTGAATTAAAATAAAGAAGCTACAGGGCAGGCCACGGTGGCTCAGCAGGTAACAGTGCTTGCCTGCCATGCCCTAGGACCTGGGTTCAATTCCCAGTGCCTGCCCATATAAAAAATAAAAATAAACAAATAAACAAGCTACAGTTCCATATCACAGCATGAATTTGAACTAAAGAAGCAAAAGACAAAAGCATGCATACTTATTTACATGTGTACATATTTTTCAGATAGCAAAATTAAACTTTATCATTTATGGATTTATATAAAAGTATGAAAGCTAAGTAAACCAACAACATAATTACCATAAAAGTCAGGATAACGGCAACACTGTGAAGAGAGGAGTGGGGAGGATTGTGACACAGAAAGTGTCTGGGTGCTACCCAAATTCTTTCTTTTTTTCTTGAGTACTGGTTAGATGGATGCTCTCTCTATATGTTTTTGTTGTTTTACATATTTGATCTATATTTATTTGTTGTTTTACATATTTGATTTATACCTTTGTCATGTATTATATTTCATGATAAAAACTGACCACTTTAAACGTCACATTGAATATAGCATAAATTTCCTGTGAATTATTAAAAGTCTAAAATACATATAATTATTATTTTAATAGCTCTAGAAGGAATATGGCCTAAAATATGACATAAGAGTATTAATTTCCAAATTTGGCACTCAATTAAAGTATATCTACATTAATATTTATCTTTTTAAAGCAAACTATTAATAACAATTATTATTTTATCTTCTTTAATATAAACATGATAATAAGTGATTGCTTGAATCATACTGTCCATACTGTAGCACATTAAATGCAAGTAACTATGCCACTATCTAACACAAGAACTTTTCTTTTTCTGTATTTCTTAGCCATATACCTGGATTTGTCTCAGGTAAAACTAACAGCATGAAAAATATAGAGAACAGGATAATCAAAGACTGATACATGCCATAATTTCAACTAAAAAATTACTCTAGAGAAAATTGCCAATCATGAATAGCAGATGCCAAATACAGCATCTGTATATGCAGCACCATACAGATAAGATCTTATATCTTTAGTTATAGTTTCCAACTAAAACGTGGTCAAGCTCTAGTTATCATTAAGACCAGTGAAGTACACAATGGGTTAGAAGAAAATGTAACTCCTAAACATGGCTAAAAACCTTATACAGGGCAGGCCACAGTGGCTCAGCAGGCAGAGTTCTCGCCTGCCAAGCCTGAGACCTGGGTTCGATTCCCAGTGCCTGCCCATGCAAAAAAAAAAAAAAAAAAAAAAAAAATATATATATATATATATATATATATATAGAAAGGTGCTTACCATAAACTGGATCAGATCCAATGTATGGGAAATTGCTTTCTGTTTATCACAAGAAAGACTTTATTCTCAAAATTATGAAACCAATAAATATATTTGAAACAGTTTCTCTTTACTTTTCAATTCAATTTGGGTAAAGTTTATTTTTAAATATCTGATAATAACTCAAGACCAAAAATGTAAGGTTATCTCTATTTTGCAATAATCCTCTGACATCAGGCAACAGCATGTTGCGATAAAATATTGCTAGAAATTAATTACCAAAGTAATGTGTTAGAAAGATATAACATTTACTAAATTTTCCCAGATCCTACTTTCTAGAACTTAATCCTACCCCAAGCTATGCATGTGTAAACTTTCAATGAAATTAGTGAGGTTACAGATGAGTGTCTAATGGGATAATTTAGCCTCTGGTCTCTTCAAAATAGTATACTTAAAAAGAAAGTATCTAACAATCCAAATGAATCTCATTAACTAATTAGAGTATAGAAATTGAACAGACACCTTACCTCTCTTATTTAAACTTATAATTCATTTTCTCCCTGAGACTGCTTCAAAGTCAGTTGTAATCTCAAAGACAACATCAGTAAAAGCTTCACAGTAGACAAAAATAGCAGAATAGAAAGAATAAAACTAAAAGATGCAATAAAGACTGGCCTTATTATGGCTTATTTTAGAATAATGAGGTTTTGGATTTTTTAAAAAATGTATTCCTGGCACCATTTTTACTTTAGCACATGTAAAGCAATAATGCATTTTCCATTTCAAAATGCCTGTTGATGATTTTACAGAGAATCATGAATCAACAGCATTGCCAGAGGGGACACAAGTTACATCAACACCATTATGCCATTATCTTTATGTTCATAACTTGACTGGTTTAAATAGCATATTTCTGTTTTACTATATGGCCTAAAGAGTCAGATTCTAAGAAACTGAAAATAATTTTCTCAACCCTTACTTTTCTCACCTTTTAGGTAGAGAAGGATGAACTTAACACTCTCACTTCTAAATAAAGCCTGTATTCTGAATTCATTTAGGATCAATCAGACTACCACTTAGTACATTTCAAAAACCAATATGTAAATGTTTGAAGACTATAAGTGGTACTCAAGAGGTTATAGAATAGCATACACACATTCTGCAGGAATTAGGGTCAAGTGCTCTAGCCAAATTATATTTTCTACAGTTGTAGTTTCAATGTTATGATGAACTCAAGGTGTCTGAAGGAACATCTCAACTTCCAGCACACTGAAAAAACACAGTATTTCATGTAGAATTTTTCTTACACTGGACACTGTTTTCTCTAAATCAACCAGGTCTGGGCCAGTGAGTACATGGAATAAAATCATTCAAATTGGCCTCTTAGAAGTGAGAGGGGCACCCATATTTCAAACTTCAGTTTCATATAAACCATATAAACACTGCTGATTCAACATACATTCTGTATCTTGTCAGACTGCATTCTAAACACACAGCAGTTAATTTCAGCTGCTACCACAACTGAATCTTTAGAAAGCCATTTAATTATTCTCTCAAGCAGGTTACATCTAGGTGATGAGGAACGCGTCAAAGCAGTGATTTTTGTGGACATAAGACGAATATTTAATATTATTTGGGGTGCACTGGTGATGGAAAGGCATTCATTCACAAATATTCCCAAATGTTAGGTGTGGGAGAAATAGCACAAGTAAAGAAGACAAAATCAGAATTGCATTATTTGTTTAACCTGTAAGGACAAAGGTTTATCTTCTCTCTAAAGAGAGAGAGCTAGAAAAATAAAATCTCCACTAAATTCTTGGCTAATCCCTCTAGGGAATAGGGTCATTTTGGGGTTCAGCAATGGCTTTTGGTTAGGGCAGGTTAGCACTGTACAGAGGCAGTGCCCAAATCAACTCTCCTTCCTGCCATGGCGATTTTTTCATGGGCCTATTCAGCGGACACTGGGTATCTGGGGAAACAGATTGATTTCCACGCAGAGAGTATTCATTTCATTCACTGAATAGGGAGAGCTTTCTCTGTCATGGCTGCCTTTTTTGGGGCTTTCACATGGGGCACAGATACCATAATATTCCGTGGTAATTAAAAACATGCCATCCACTTGCCTCTTCCTCGGACCTCCTTGTCAAAAAATTTTCAATGGTATTTTTTAAAACCTCACAATCATCAAGCCAAGCCATTATCTGCTCTTCTAAAATCATTGCCTATTCAGACTCAGGCCATTGCTCTTCCCACAAAAAATGAAAAACTAGATATATGAATTGAATTTCCGCATGCACTCAAGGCCACACTTGTGGAGCATTGTATGGAAGTGGGCATACACTTTTGCCTAGTCACAGGTGTGGAGATCCACACGTAATCAGGCTGCTGCTTCGTTCTCCTCCTTCATGTGTCATATGGAACACCCCATGAACTATGAATGTGGACTGAGATGGTGGTGGCAAAGTAGGAGAAGCAAGTACCATGAGAATCTGAGACACTATCTAAGCAGTTCAATTACAACTAGTGGATTTGCTTGGGCTTGTCTTCATTTCTCTATTGCAGCAGAATGCTATTGTGCATGTCGAGTCTTACAGTTTAGTGGATCAGATAATACATAATTTGTGATAGACAGTCTAGATCCCATATTTAGTCAGTTCCATAATCAGGAAGTAATATTTTTCTCAGGAACTGTGGTGAGCAAAGTGATACACTTCAAATGGAGAGTAGATATCTACAGTGCTAGCCATAGCCTTACTCAAAAATCCTAGAGACTTCATTATGCCTGTGTTACTGAGAGAACAGAATTTTGGTCTTCTGGGTCATAGGCTCAAGTGACAGAGTAGCTGGACACAGGTGTGACACTACGCTTACATGAATTTTCATTACTTTAGAATTTTAATATGATGTAATATGTCTTTATGAGTTGGAGTGTTTTATTAATCACCTTATATTTCTTTTCACAAAGAAAATTATGGATCTTAGAATATTAATTAAATGAAAACATTTCTTATACCCACAATCTCCTCGTTATATAAAAAATTTCCAAATTCCATTATTACTATAGTGTATAAACTATTTAGTAGAACCATAAATTAAATAACTTTATAAAAGTTTATTAAATATAAAAAGTAATTGCTTATTGGGAATGCATTTCTTGGTAAGATACATAAGGCTTTTTTCAATAATTATGCATATAATTATTGCATTAATTCTTGCTAGAATAAGACAAGTTTGAGGAAAAATTAATAAAAAAGAATATAGGCCTTTCTCTTTCTTCTTGAGCTTCTGCTACCCTCCTCCTCCCCAAGCCGGCTTGTCGGTCTCCATTTCCGAATCCATTCCGTTCTCGTGACTGAAATAAAGTTAAAAACTATATAAAAAAGAAAAAGAACATATTACGCCACTAGGAAGTAAGTAGAAGGGCTTACTGCAAGCATTTTAATGATCATTTAGCCCAGTATTTACAGTAGAATCCACAACATATTTTTGAAAAATTAATCCAAATCTAATAAATACTCAGAAGAAATGAATAAATAAAAGAAAAGCAGCTTAGAAGTGAAAGCATATAGGAGACAAATCCAAGTAAAAAACAAATATGTTTATATCTCATTTTATAATCTTTGGACAAATTTAATGAAAAATTTTCTCCTATGCATTGAGTGAATATTCAGAAAATAGAGAATCCAATGTTCGCTATGATATTTTTCTTTTTTACTCATAATATATCACCAGTTTGATATTAGTAAATAAATATTTTACCTTTATATTCTTGAAATGATGCAAAACATAGAACAAAATACAGATATGCAGGTGAATGAAGGTGTGTTGAAAGCTCTTTCTCTTTTGCTGAAAATATGAGAATGGAAGAAAAGAAAATGCAGCAAAGATGGTTCATTTTTGTGTAATTTCAATTCTTCCCTTATATAGTAAAACTGTCAAGTTTTACTTGGCCCCATGATAAAACTGCTGAACATTACATTTCTGAATCCTCTTTGAAGTTAGATAGACCCAAGAGAGTGGCATCCGTCCAGCGGAAAGTGAGGGGATGAGATGTGTAAGTTTTGAGAGTCAGGCCCCTAAAAGTAAGCAGTGGCTGCTACTTGCCCACTTTCCACTCTTCCATTGGCAGGCGGATGACAAGAACAGAAGCAGCATCTATAAATTTTGAAGTAGAAAATCAATGACAGAACCACCTTAATAGCCTGTGGCCCACTTACTATCCAACATTTGTGCGAAAAAATAAGCGTCTCTAAAATGAAGCGTGCATGGAGTCTCTTCGTGACAAACTTTGTCCTTTCCCTTAAATAATGCAAAACTCTACCTAACATGCCTGTTCACAACTTTGATTATCCTAGTTCTTTGATACTGATAGATGAAACATGGAGTATTTCCAGAATTTTGTCACCTACATTCAATTAGGTGACAGACATCCTCTTTAATGTTTTTTAAACACACACAGTCCATGATCTCTTCACACTTGCCTTTAGGCACGTCAAAATTTTTGATTGGGAGTGGAAGATGCAAGTTTGGAAAACAGCAATTCATTTTCACTCCCTTTCTGCGATATATCTGAATTGAAAAGACCACACCAGAGGTAAAATGCAATCTCTGAAGCTGGGAAAGATCACAGAAGTTTGCCAATAGTTAACTGTAATTTCATTAAAGGAGGTGTTCATGGAATTACATTTCAAAGCAATTCATTGTTTGAACTTTAACATGAGAGACAATTATTTCCCCCAAGTGGAAAAGTGGTAATCATTAAAGGAGAGATGTTAAAAAATTGCTGGCATGAGACCTCAGACAAATTCATTTTTTTATCTAGAGTGAATTAACTTAAAATTATGTATATCTGCAAGTGGGACTTTTTCCTTTAATTAATGAATAAATATAACCAGATTGAAGATTACCTTTACAGTTTTTAACGCTGATATTTATGTCTTTTAAAATATATGTGTACATATACATATATACATACACATGCATACATACACACACAAACATATAATTTGGCATGAAAGGAGTAGAAATATTTGTTATGACTTTAATTTCTAATTAAACTATTTGTTTACAAAATGGTAGATAACACAAAAATAATATTCCTATATTACAATGTATTTGAAATTATGGAAAACATTTTGATAATATATTGTTTCTAAATCATTTACTTATTTTTTTACAAATAATTGTAGTTTTCCAAGTATATTTAGTCACATTTTAAAGTAAAATGTCTTTTCTTTTTATAAGTATACCTTGCCTCTTTTTTCTTAAGTTAGAATATTTTCAACTCATTTATTATAACAGCCACATGAAATTTCATTCTGTGGATTATTATTTATTAAACCATTGCCCTGGTGAACTGATCTATTTGATTACATTTTTGGTATAGCATGCATTGATTCAGTGCAATGCATAAATAAACATTATGTATATACTTAAAGACAATGACTCAGGATATGCATAATTTTTCCCAAAATAAGATTGAAGAGACTTAAAATGAGCTTGATTAGCTTGAATATGAAAAATTTTAGAAACAGAGAAAAATTTTAAATTTATTTATTCTCACATATCTTTAAAAATGAAGTGAAATATAATTAAAATTATAATATGATAATGTAGATACATTTTTTCACTTTAAAGTGTATAAAGTTCTTCGTTCACTTCATGTGCATTTTGACCATTAAGTTAATCTTTGAATTACACTATCCTTAGCACTTTTGCCCTCCATATACCTCATTGTAAAACACAATCCTCATTTCCAGTGTCTGCATTGGAGGGAACCCAAACTGAAACACTTGCTCTAAACCATAATCAATGTTTAAGTTTAAATCTCTACTCAAGTTTTAAGAGTTTTCCTTATTGCATGGTTGCTATGTTTTTGGTACATAAATTCTCACTAATTTTTACTTTATAATTAAGGATGACCAAATGCTTTTGGCTATATATTGAAAGATTTTTTGAACTGATATAAATGATGCCTTCCATGTTTTCTGTTCATATGCACATATGAGTATATATACATGTTTTACATTACCCATATTTTATTTTCAACTTCTCTTTAGACAAGAATTTGTTTTCATTTTTTTTGACCTAATCTGTGATCCTTTTTAAAAAGTCATTTTGTTTTTGTGATTTGGAGATTAAGCCTTACCTCTCTTGAACTCTTGTTTTAGTTTTCTTTAATATGCTTTATTTTTTAGATATATTTTATATTTACAGAAATTGAGAATATAGTACAGGGTTTTCTAACATACCAGCACAAGTAGTTTCTCCCATTACTAACACTTTATATTACCGTGATTTGTTTTGCTATTAATCAACTAATATTGAAACATTGTTATTAACTACAGTATATAGTTTATCTATATTTTCTTAGGTGTTACTTAATCTCTTTCCACTCCCCCCTCCCCCCCCACCCCCCTGCATGGGCAGGCACTGGGAATAGAATCCGCGTCTCCAGCATGGCAGGTGAGAACTCTCTGCTGAGCCACCGTGGCCTACATTTAATGTCTTTTTAACTGCTTTAAGACCCTGTCCACAATTACACGTTGCCCTTAGTTATGATGTCCCTTTTTGGCTGCTCTTGGCTTTCAATTTTCTCGTATTTTTCTTACTTTTATGGCTTTGATCATTTTTAGGAATAGTAATGAGGATATTTTAAGATGCCACTCTGTTAGGATCTCTCTGACATTTTCCTCATGGTTACACTCGGGCTATGGATTTTTATTTATGACACAGAAATAAAGTACCATTTTCATCATATCATACCAAGGATACGACTCCACTATAAAATTACTGTCCTGTCCTCCATTCCATACTGTACTCTGGAAGAAAAGGATTACACATAACAAATTCATAATGACAGAGATTTATGCACCTTCTCCTCTAGGTTGAAACATCTATGTAAATTATTTAGAACGCTTCTGCAAGACAGATTTGTGTCTTCTCCCCCTTTATTTTTCATTCACTTTTCTCTTTTTGTCAGAAAAGAATCATGGATATTTATTTCACAATCTGGATTATAATCTGGTACTAATTATTATTATTATTATTATTTTGCTTAATTTTTTCTGGTTTTGGCTATTGGGAGCTCTTTCAGTTGGCTGTTGTGCCCCTTTGACATACTCCCACCAATCTGTGTGTGTGGTTTACTTTTCAGCACTCCCTTGTTCATCGTGGTTACGTCCTACCTGATTGCTAGAATCAGCCATTTCTCCAGGGAACACTGGTTCTTTTCAATGGAGAATGATAGTAGAAATCAAAATCAGGGTGCAGGTGTGCTTGTTCCTGTGTCATTTCTTTTAGGTCTTTTCAGCTGACAGAGCTGCAAAATATATGTGTGCATATTAGCCCTTGAATATACATATATCTGTAAATATTTCTGAATGTAATCATCTGTATCTCTGCTAAGCTAAACCTGAGTTTATACTGATGTCCCCAACTGTATTTATTACCACATGGATCCTTGTAGCCTCCCCCCCTTGCTTATATGTAAACTCCATTTACTTTATTGCTGAAAATATTCTATTGTAACAGATGTACCAAAATTTGGTTATCCATTCACATACTGAAGGACATCTTCATTGCTTCCAATTTTTGGCAATTAGAAATAAAGCAGCTATATGCATCCAATTCAGGTTTTGTTGGACAAGTTTTCAAATCAATTGGGTAAATACCTAGGTGTGTTATTCATAAATCATATCGTAAGACCATGTTTAGCTTTGTAAGAAATGTCCAATATATCTCTCAAAGTACTTATACCATTTGACATTCCCAACAGGAATGAATGAGAGTACCTGTTGCTCTGCATCATCGCCAGCATTGTAAAATGTCTTTCTTTTTTTTTTTCTTTTAACATGGGCAGGCACTGGGAAAAAATGCCATTTTTTAAACATATTTTAGTTGTTCTGATACATGTGCTATAATATCTAATTTTGGTTTTAATTTGCAGTTATCTAATAACAAAATAGGTTGACCAATCTTTCACATGCTTCTTTGTTATATGTGTTTCTTATTTAGTGCGGTATTTGTTCAGATTGCCCAATTTGGATTGGGTTGATTATTTTATTATTGTTTTTTTTTATTTTTATTTTTTGTTGGTTTGGGTGCAAGTAAATTTATCAGATACTTGATTTGCAAATATATTTTTCTACTGTATGGTTTCTCTGTTAGTCTGTGAAAAATGTTTTTCATAGATAAAAAGCTTTTGATTTTAATGAAGTTTAAGATTATTTTTTTTTCTTTCATGGATCGTGGTTTTGAGGTTGTATCTAAAGACATCACCAAACCCAAAGTCAGCGATATTTTCCATGTTTTCTTCTAGACATCATATAATTTTGCATTTTACATGTAGTCTGTGATCCATTCTGAGCTAATTTGGGGGAAAGGTATAAAATCTGTGTTTAGAGTCATTTCTTGTGTACATGGAAGTTCAACTGTTCCACTATCATTTGTTCAAAACACTTCTCTTCCATCAGTGATTTGCTTTGGCTCCTTTGTCAAAGATCAGTTGATTATTTGTGTGAATCTATTTCTGGACTTTCAATTCTGTGTCATTGATCTATGTATTTATTCTGACACCTAGCTGTCTTATTATTGTAGCTTTTTTGTAGTAAAAATGGAAATTAGATAATGGCAATGTTCTATATTCATTCAGCTTCAATATTGTGTCGGCTATTCTGGGTAAAATACCGCGATCAATATTGTGTTGGCTATTCTGGGTAAAAAAACGGATTAGTGTTCTTTGAATCTATAAATCAAGTTGGGAAGAATTCACATCTTAACAACACTGAATGTTCTAATATATAAACCTTGAACATTTCTCCATTTATTTAGGTTTTTTCTTTCCTTCATCAAAGTGTGTATTTGTTTGCATATAAACCATGAATGTGTTTGTTAGATTCTTTTAGAGGTGTTGGGTTTTTAATTCCAAATTTCAATTTTTCATTGCAGTATATGCAAAACCAATTTACTTTTGAAAGATCAACCTTCTATCCTGTGAAATTGTATAATTGCCTTTCAGTTTCAGAAGAAATTTGTCAATTTTTAAAATTTTCTACATAGACAATTGTATCATCTGTGAATGAAGGCATTTTTATATATTATTTCCCAATCCGCATACCTTCTATTTTCTATTATTTTCCCATTATGCCAGTAAGGACTTCATTGAATAGGAGTGGTAAGATGGTACAGCCTGGCCATTTTCCTGATCTTAGGGGGAAAACATTCTGTTTCTTACATTAAGTATGATGTCAGCTGTAGTTATTTTTTCCCTCTTTTTTTATAAATAATTTTTATGAAACTGAGGAAATTTCCCTCTAATCATTGTTTTAGAATTAATAGGTGTTGGAGGTATTGGATTTGATTAAATACTTTTTTCCTTCATCAACTGATATAATCACATGATTATTTATTGTTAAATTGTTGATATAAGGGATTACCCAACTGATCTTTCTTTTTGGTAGAGAAGTTTTGGGTTTACAATCATGTGGATAACACAACATCTTGCATTGGTGTGGAACGTTCATTCCATTGATGATAGCACATTTTTATAATTGTATTAATTAAAGTCCATGGTTTAACAGGCTTAATTGAGTGGTATATATTTTAAAAAATATTTTTAAATATTTTTAAATATGGATTTAAAAAAAATTTAAAAATAGATTTTTAAAAATATTCTGAATTTTTGAAAATATTCTGTCACCAAATATACAATCTAACATTTACCCTTTTAATCATATTCACATATATATACTTCAGTGCTGTTAATCGCATTCACACTTCTATGCTAAATGACCCACCATCCTTAACAAATCATTTCATCATTCCAAAAAAGGAACACTGTACATTTTAAGCCTTAACTTCCCTTTCCTTATCCCCATCCTGTCCATTGGTAACCTATGTTCTAGATTCTGACTCTATCAGTTTGAATATTCTAACTGTCTCAAGTCAGTGAAAGCCTGTAATATTTGTCCTTTTGTGTCTGGATTATTTCACTCAATAGGATGTCTTTAAGGTTCATCCATGTTGTTGCATGTATCAGGACTTCATTTCTTTTCATAGCTAAAAATATTCCATTGTATGTATATATGACATTTTGTTTATCCATTCATTGGTTGATGGTCACTTGGATTGTTTCCAACTTTTGGCAACTGTGAATAAAGCTGCTTTGAACATCGGTCTGCAAAATACCTGTTCAAAGAACTTCTTTCAATTAGCTTAGTTATAAACCTAGCAGTAGGATTGCTGGGTCATATGATCGTTCTACACTTAGTTTTCTGAGGAACCACCAAGCTGTCTTCCACAGCAGCTGAACCATTTTATACTGCCACCAGCAATGAATGAGTGTCCCTACTTCTCTGAATCCTCTCCAACACTTGTTAGTTTCCATTTTTTTTATAGCTGTGATTCTAATGGATGTGAATTAATATCTCATTGTGGTTTTTTTTTTTTTTTTTAAAGTATTTTTTTTTTTTTTTATTTTATTATTTTTTGTTTGTTTGTTTGTTACATGGGCTGGGGCCGGGAATCGGGCCGGGAATCGAACCGGGGTCCTCCGGCATGGCAGGCAAGCACTCTTGCCCGCTGAGCCACCGCGGCCCGCCCTCATTGTGGTTTTGATTTGTGTTTCCCTGATGGCTAATCATGCTGAGCAGCTTTTCATGTGATCTCTAGCCATTTGTATGTCTTATTTGGAAAGATATCCATTCAAGTCTTTTGCCCATTTTTGATTTGGTTGCTTGTTTTTTTTGTTTTAAAGTTGAAGGATTTTTATGTATAGTAGATATCAATCATTCATTGCATATGTGGTTTCCAGATATTTTCTTCCATTGTGTAGGTTATCATTTTAATTTCATGATAACGTTCTTTGAGACACAGAAGCTTGTTTGTTTTTTATTTTGATGGGATCCCATTAGCCTTTTTTTTTTCTTTAGTTTCTTGCACTTTGCGTGAAAAGTCTAAGAAACCACAGTATAAACAACATCCTGAAGATGCTACCTTATATTTTCTTTCAGGAGTTTGCTTGTTCTAGTTCTTTGATTTGGTCTTGGATCCATTTTGAGTTGAGCCCTTTTTCTTTTTAGAGTATGGTCGGTGTTAATGTTCACTTTTACATTTCTGATTTTTATCATTGTATTCTCTCTCTTTATTTCTTTGTCAACATAGCTAAGTGTCTGTAGTTTTGTTGATCTTTTTGAAGAACCAACTTTTGGTTTTGCTGGTTCTCTCTACTTTTTTTCTATTTCATTTGTCTATACTCTCTTTGCTATTTTCTTCCTTCTGTTTGATTTTGGATTTAATTTGCTCTTCTTCTCTTGGTTACTTCAGTTTTGAGGTTCGGTCTCTGTTTTGAAGACTTTCTTCTTTTTTAATGTAAGCATGGAGAGATAAATTTCCCTCTCAGAACTGCCTTCACTGCATCACATATATTTTGTTATATTTTATTTTCATCTTTATTCATCTCAAGATATTTCCTAATTTGTTTATGTTGTTTAATTTATACATATTTTTGAATTTTCCTTTTCTCTTCTGTTATTGACTTCTAATTTTATTCTCTTGGGGTTGGAGAATATATATTGTATGATTTCAACATTTTTTAATTTATCAAGATTTGTTTTGTGACACTACATGTAATTTATCCTAGAGAATGAACCTGAGCACTCAAGAAGAATGTGTCTTCTAGCTTTTGGGGGGTACTGCATTCTGTATGTGTCTGTTAGGTCTACTTGGTTTAGTGATTATTCGAAGCCTGTACTCCTCTATTGCTTTTATGATTAGATATTCTATTCATTATTGAAAGTGGTATGTTAAAGTCTCCTAGTGTTAATGAAGAATCAGCACTTTCTATCATCAAATCTGTCAGTATTTGCTTTGTATATTTTGGAGCTTTGCTATAAGTGATATAAATACAGTTTTTGCATCTTCATGTTGAATTGTCCCCTTTATCAGTATGTAATGACAATCTTTGTTCCTCATAACTGTGTTTACTTAAAAGTACACTTCATCCAATATTGGTAGAACAACCCAGATCTCTTTTTATTATATATATATTTCCATCCTTTCCCCACCAACCTCCTGTATCTTAACTTTAAGGTGAGTCTCTTAGACAGCATGTAGTTGGGTCATGCTTTTTAAATCATTCTGGCAATCTCTATCTTTTGACTGGAGGTTTCAGTCCATTTTCATTTAAAGCCACTACTGATAATACAGGACTTTCTTCTGCCATTATGCCATTTAACCTTTGCAAGTCATATTTTTTTAGTCACTCATATCCATTAATACCTACTTTTAAATTTATATGCTTTCTTGTGTTGTAATGTATTGAGTGCCTTTTCATTTCAATTTGGATATATTTTTCACCTGTTTTCCTTGTGGTTACCATATGGTTAAAGTTTAATCTCCTGAAGATATACCAACTATATTTGGTTTTATACCAATGTAATTTCAATAGCATGCACATATACTATTTCTATACCACTGTTTCTCCCTATCACATTTTTATACTTGTTATCAATTATATCTTTGTACATTTTATGTCCAATAAACCAGCTGTATCATTGCTTTTTATACATGTGCATTTTATCACCTGTAAAAAAAAAATGGAGTTACATACCAAACAATGCAATATAAAGTACTGGCTTTCATAATTATCCAAATGCATATCTTTACCACAGGTCTGTATTTCTTTATGTTGCTTTGAATTTATGTCTAGTGTCCTTTTGTTTCAGTCTGAAGAACTCCCTCTAGCATTGCTTGAAGGGCAGGTCTAAAGGTGATGTATCCCTTCAGCTTTTGTTTACCTGAAATTGTCTTATTCTCTCCCTCATTTTTGAAAGAGTCTCACTGGATATAAAATTATTGGTTGGCATTTGTTTTGATTCCAGCACTTTAAGTATTTCAACCCACAACTTTCTTTTGCCTCCATGGTTTCTGATGAGAAATCACTCAATCTTACTGGCATTCCCTTTTACGTAAAACATTGCTTTTCTGTTGAAGGTTTCAGCACTCTCTCCTTGTCTTTTGCATTTGATAGTATAGTCAATATATGATGGCGATACTAGGCAAAGGTGGTGGATTTTGTGTATTCAAATGACCAGTTATTGAGACATTAGGGTTTCAAAGACAGAAAATGTTATTACTAGGCACTTAGTGGGGGATCAGATGACCTATCAGCCCCAAAATCTCTCTGCACTGCAGCAATTCTGATAGTTCTGTTGCATTAAAAGATGGGCAAGTTTTAGTATAAGCACAATGGCCCCAGATGATGTAATTAGATGTGATTTGATTACTGAGCATGTGTGAACTGATTACATGCTTAGTTACATCTGTATGTAAAAAAAAAATGGTGGCCTTTATATGATGATGGGTGTGATTTTTAGTTTTATAATGAGGTATAGGTGATTTATAGCTTAAAGTCTAAGCTCCTGCACACATTAGGTGGGTCCATTTTGGTTAGATTCAGATTCAGTTATCAAGACAACTTTGGAATTGGGGTGGGTTAATTCTGGGCTGACCCAGGATCCCTCATTAATGAACATCAGTGGCTGTCTTTAGTGACCACAAGACTCTAAAGTTGAAAACTTGGATAAATGGGTACAGGTGAAGCTTAGTCACAAGGCTTTACAGTCACAAGGACACAAGATAAAGGCTATACAATCATTTGCAGAGATCAAGGCAGTTGGTTTACCGTTCAAAGATTTTACCTATTTCTCTCTGTCAACTCTAATATTCCAGAAAGTAAAAATAAATATCAATACAGTGATTCAGCAACCAAAATATCCATTTAATCCTAATTTCTCAATTACAATGATTCATTGTTTTCTTTTTCATTATTACTGTTTGGTGTTCTCTGAGCTTCTTGGATGTTCATATTCACATTTGCTAAGTTTGTGAAATTTGCTGTCATTATTTCTTTGACTATTTCTTCTGCCCTTTTCTCTCTTTCTTCTTCTAGAGCTTCCATAACATGTATTGTTGTGTTTGATGAGTCCCATAGATACCTTAAGCTATTTTTACTTTTAATATTTCCTTTTATTCTGCTCCTCAGTCTGACTCAATTCAAGTGTCTTGTCTTCAAGTTCACTAATCTTTCTTTTGCCAACTCCATGCTACTCTTGAAACCCTCTTGGGCATTTTCATTTCAGTTATGGTGGTCTTCACCTCCAGCAGTTCTATTTGATCTCTTTCTAAAATTTCTTTCTCTTTGCCAGGCTTTCATATTGTTCATTTATTGTTTTCCTGATGTTCTTTAGTTCTTTCTCTCTGTACTTTTAATCATGTCCTTAAGCATTTTTAAGATTATTTTTAAAAAGCAATGTGTGATAGGGCCATATTCTCATCCTCTTCCTTGGTGTTTTCTGAATTTTTATTCTTTGCCTTCGGATGTACCATCATTTACTGTCTCTTTGTTTGCCTTGTACTCTTTTGTTACACAATGTACATTTTAATATTTGAAGTGCTAACTCTGGTATTTGCATCCTTATTCCTGGTTTTGTAACCAACTGGTGAAACGTGGAGATTATCTTGAGCTTCAATCAGTTTATTAGGAATGGTTGCCCAAGGTGAACACACTGTTCATTCTTTTCCCTGCCTTGTTGGGCTTCTGTCTTGTCCTGGGCTTTTGCTTATTAGTTGTTTTGGGGTTTCCCTGTTTACAGCAATTTGGTCCTGCCTTCTGTTCCCCAGGGCACAAACCTCCCTCTCTAGGAATATGAAGCCTACAAGTCTTTGTCCCAGATTGTCTACCTCTATAGTGTTTTATACTCTTTCCATTGTGTCATGCTGCTTTTGTCTGGAGGGAAAATTTGGGAGAAGCATCACATTGCTTCCTTTCCTAACTTAGTCTTTCCTAGTTAAAGCAGGACTAGCAATCTATGAGGGGGCATAGATCAACTCCAAAGTGTCCTGTGCAGGAGTCGGGAAAGGTGCTAAAAATTGTTCAATGACTCCACAAATCTAAGCTTTCTTGACCTGCCCAGCAAAACAGTCCTTCAAATAATTTTCCCTCCACAGCCCTGAAGAAGACTCTGTCTTTAAATCTCTGCTATCTCTGTTCCTGCCCAGGGAAGGTTGAAACAATGGCTGCCATAACCTCTGTGCTGAGAGTTCTGAAATAATGGCTGCCATAACCTTTGTGCTGAGAGCTCTGAAACAATAGCTGTCTTCACAGACTAGATCTAGCAATCCTAAATCTCTAATCTAAAGCTGTGATCATCTTTTGGCCATGCACACCCTTTTTCTTGGGGAAGAGGATTTTTATGTCCCTTGCTGTCACCATCAACTAACCAGGAGCTGGATCCCCTGGCAGCCTGCCATGAGAGTGGGGGATGGAAGCCAGTAACTGCCACATAAGTACAAAATTTACAATTTTTACCATAATTCATCATCTCTTCCTCCTGCTATTATTTGGATGCTGTACAGGATTCTTCTGACCTCTGGGGTTTCAAAATAGTAGTTGCAGCTTTTTCTTGCCTGTTTAATAATTGTTTTTGTGGAAGCATTGAGTCCCAGAGCTCCCTACTCTGCTGTCTTTCCCAGAAGTTCCTAAATGATTTTGAAATGGTGAGCCAGCCTGGACTATCTGAACTAAATTCCACTTGATTGTGGTGTAAAATATTTTTATATATTGTTGATTCAACTTTCTAATATTATGTATAAGATGTTTACATCTGCAGTCATTAGAGATACTGGTCTGTGGTTTTCCTTTCTAGTAATGTCCTTGTCTGATTTTTGTACTAGGAAAATGCTGACCTCATAGAATGACCTCATAGAATGAGTTGGGAGATGTCTCTTCCTATGAGATAGTGTAGATGATTGGTATAATTTACTCCATAAATGTTTGGTAGAATTCACTAGTGAAAACATCTGGGCCTGGTCTTATTTTTGAGATGGTTACTTATTATATACTCTAATTCTTTAATAGACATAGACTAATTCAAATTATATTTCTCCTTCTGTGAATTCTTTCAAATAACTTGTTTCATCTAAATTTTCAGATGCATGGGCATTGAGTTCTTTATAATATGCCTTTGTTATCCTTTTAAAGTCCATGAGATTAGTATTTATAGCACCACTTTCATCTCTGATATTAGTAATTTGTGTCTTTTCTCACTTTGTTAGTCTGGATAAAGGTTCATCAATTAAATTGATCTTTCAAAGAACAAGCTTTTGTTCTTATTTTCATTAATTTCATTAATTTTGTGCTTTGTTTTCGTTAATTCCCTCTATTGATTTCATGTTTTCTATTTTGTTCCTTGTTTCTTTCTGCTCTATTTTTAATTGTTTATGTTCTTGCACTAGCTTTATGATTAAATTGCTTTCATTTATCTAATTTCCTTTGTTTTACTTCATTTCTTGCGGGAGATTCTGGGTGTAAAAATCCACACATTTAAATAAAGACTTGACTTCCAGATTTTCATCATGAAGCTAGTCCACTTTCAGCATCCAGAAATTCATAAAATACTATTATTAAATATTCCTACGAGTTTCTGGGTCCAATAACTTTTTATTCAGCTGATCTAAGCTGTTTGTCTTTGTATTCACCTATCTCTTCCAAGTTTGAGGTGGCAGTTTGCCCTCCCATCTTGATTATATGAGGAGTCCAAGAAAAATCATTATCACTTTGTTTAGGCATTTTTCTGTTGTAAGGACAGGAATAATGAATTCTAAGCTCTTTACATGTCACAGCTGTAACTTGAAGTCTGATTCCATGTTTTAAATAAGCATGTGTACAGTGTATCATTATTATGATATATCACATAGTATTTCTTATTCTTTCCATATCACTCTATATTTTACTACCTATTAAAAGCAATTACTGTTTCCCCTTTATCTGTTTCCTCATTTTCTCTGAATTAATCAACTTTTTATTATTATTTTTTCCTTTACAAAGTAGGGTAATTTGCCATGTAGCTTTAGTCATCTGGTAGTTATCTTTCTTTCTTTCCCCTTTCCATTCCTCATGCATGCTTGAACTTTGTGGGAAAATACCCTGCAGTTTTCTATATTAGAAGATTTTCAGATAGCATGTTCTATTTCAAGAGTCTATCCTTAGCCTGTATATTGCCGTTCACATGCAAAATAATAACCATACATTTATATATCCTTATGAAATTTTATTCCATTTGTTGCTCACCACTGAGGATTCTTATTCAGATTTAACTTTTTTTTTTTTAATTTAACTTTTTTTTAGATGACATATTTCCTGGAATACATTTCTCAGAAAATATGTAGGTATCAACCCTGAGCATACACAGCAGGAAACAGAATACTACCAGATGGACTAAATTTAATGAATTTACTATTTTCAAAATTGTGGGCTGGATAAATACCCAGAAACTAGTAACCCCCTATTGGAAAAGGAAAGAGCCCAATATGCGTTGAAGCCATGTAGGAAGGGAAACTGTGGAAGTGGTAGTCATGGAGAGAATCCAGCTATTTAAAATATGGCAGCATAGAGGGCACATATCATAGGATATTTACCAGGAGCTCACTCTCCTATTCTGGTTTCCTCGACAACTTCTTATTGGTCAATAGGGCACAGGACAAGGCAATGAAGGACAGAAAATGGATTTCCATAGGTACTTTAGTTTGCAGAGCTTGGTAATCTTGGAAATTTTTGTCCTTTTAAATATATTTTAATCATAGCTTTGTTGGTTTTAGGATATTTCTCGCAAAGTCAATACATTTCTTTCACCTGTAATTAAATTCCCATTAAAGTTGAAGATAACAAAGCAGCAAGATTCTCTTTTCTCTTTAAGTAACTTGTTTCCTCTGGAAATTTATATGATTATTTTTATTTATTCTTGGAGTTCAGAAATTTCATAACACTTAAAAATAATATTTCCAGGAATTTCATGGGCCCGTCTCCCCTAAAAATGAAAATATTTTCAAATCAGGGTTATTTCCTTTTACTATGTCTTTGGCTACTAGCATATCTTCTTTAAAAAGCTTTATTAAAAATTGATAATTCTTTGCATTTTAGGTCTGTTCATTCACATAAGTCGTTCATCAAATACTGATTGGATAATTTTTGTTTTTACACGCTGTGAAATGCTCCACATATCTTACATATTTAATAATTGATAATGGTTTCTGTTTACATTTCAATTTTATTATCTAAGGAGTGGGATATTTCCTTAGAGGTTTAAATCACTAAAAGAGTTCTCAATAATGCCCTTTCACATCCTTTATACTTCCTAGAATATTATTTTTTTAATTAGAAAATCATCTTTTTAAATTGTAAATTATTTACTCTTATTTAGCCTATCATTTTGAGTCTACTTAAATGCAAGTTTGCTTGTTTGTTTTTTTCTTTCGGTGTCAGGTGTGCTGATGCCATTCCCTCTGCATTCTTGCATATCATATCAAACATTTATGGGAATCTCTTCATCAATCCTCTTTTTTTCATATAAAGAGGAGCAATTTATCAAGTTTGCCAAATTGAACTGTGCTATGAAATGTTCCACATTGCTTATATATTTCATAACGATAGTGCTTTCTATTTACGTTTCAATTTTATTATCTAAGCAGTGGGATACTTTCTGCTTTTGAACATTAAATCACTGATACAGCTCTCAGTAATGTCTTTCCACTCCCTTTATACTTGTGATTAGCTTGAGCTACGTGGGAAAACTTCTAGAGGTTTAAAAGAGACTGATGTGTTTTCTCCATTAACTGATGAAATTCAATTGGCTCCCATATTCAAATCCTTTAAGCAGACTACACTCTACCTGCCACCTCTTTACAGTTCTATTGATGAGAGTGGTGTATTGAACTATCCAACAATTATTCAGTTTTGCAGTTGTTTGCCCCATGTATTTTGGGCAGTGTTTAGGGGCATGAATATTTATCATTGTTGTTTCATCTTGGTGTATTGTCCCTTTTATTAATATATAATGTCCTTCTTTGTCTTTTACAACAGCTTTTAACTTAAAGTCTATTTTGTCTGACAGTAGTAAAGCTAATGCAGCTCTTTTTTGGGTTAGCATTTTCGTGGAATATCTTTTCCCATTCTTTCACTTTCAGCTGTGTCTTTGGGTGTAAGGTCAGTCTCTTGTAAACAACATGTAGTTGTATTATGCTTTCTTTCAATTCTGCCAACTTCCTGTATTTTGATTGGGGAATTTAATCCATTAGCATTCAGCATTCCTCTTTTTCCCTTATTTATCTGTTTATATACCACTTTTACCACTTTATATTTTGCACATTCATTATCAGAAAATATGCTTTTTTCTTTTTCCATGGTATTCTGTATGAATTAAAGCATAGGGTTGTATATTGAGGATATAGTATTCTGGGTTTCACGTTTACCCTTTCAATTACCCTTACTGATGATCTCCATTTCTTCACACTACTCCAAGCCACTCTCTCCTGTCTTTTTCTTTCAACTGCAGAACTCCCTTTAGTAATTCTTACAGAGTAGATCCTTTGTTGATGTACTATATCAGTTGTATTATCTTTGAATATTTTAAACTCTTCCTCATTTTTGAAGAGCAATTTTATGGGAAACATTTTTTTTTGCTGGTAGTTTTTTTTCAGCATCTTAATTATATCACACCATTGCTTTCTTACTTCCATGGTTTCTGATTAGAAATTGGAAATTAGTCTTATTTAGGATCCCTTGTATGTGATGAATTGGATTTTCTTGCTGCTTTCAGAATTCTATCTTCGGTATTTGACATTCTGATTAGTATGTGTTAAGGTAGGTCTATTAGGATTTTTTCTATTTGGAATATATCGAGCTTCTTGGAAATGTATACTTACGTCTTTCAGAAGAGTTGGGAAGTTTTCAGCCATTATTTCCTCAAGTATTATTTCTTCCTCCTTTCCCTTCTCTTCTCCTTTTGGGACACCCATGATACATACATTTGTGCTATTTGTGTTGACATTCAAATCCCGGAGACACTGCTCAATTTTTTCTATTCTTTTTCTTTTTTTTTTTTTTTTATCTGCTCTTCTGGCCATATGATTTCCATTGCCCTGTCTTCTAGCTCAGTGATTCTCCCTTCTGTCTGTTCAAATCTGCTGTTGTATGCCTCTAGCGTATTTTCAATCTCTAGTATTATGTCTTTCACGTCCTTAATTTATGTTTCTTTTTATACATTCAAATTATTCTTTTTGCTCATACAGTGTCTTCTAATATCTTTTGCTTTTTTATCTATACTCTCCCTCATGGTTTTCAATTGATTTAGGAGATCAGTTGGAATAAGTTTGATTTTTTTTTCAGCTCTGAATCTCCTCTCTAGTGTAATTTGTTCCCTTGTCTTCCTCTTTCTTAGTATTACTGTAATTTTTTTTCTGATATCTAAGTATCTGATCATCCTCATTAGTCAACTTTGAAAGTTCATTTCTCCCTCCTGTCTAGGGTTTTATTTTTGATTGACTCTGTGTTAATGCTCTTCTTTGATGCTTGATCTAACTTGTTCTAAACCTTTAGAACAGCCCGTGTTTAACTGTTCAGATTACCTCAGCTGATTCTTGTCCTGGATATGTGGTGCAACTTTTAAGTTTGAATTTCATGCAGTTGTTTTACCTCCAGGAGATAGCTTCTTTCTTCTGTTCCTTCTCTGGGAGTCTTGATCTGTTATGCTTGTTTTTGTGCCAGCTTCTATCCCTACCTCCTGTGATTTGTTTAAATTCTCTCCATCAACTAGTGCCCCATTTTCCTTACACTTTCCAGTTCTGGGACCCAACTCATTTGATGGAAGTCCAGTACCAACACCCATTTTCTTTTTTGTCTCCTGTTAGGAGTTTCTGCCTCTGGTTTCTTCTTTATTAGGGTTTCCCACCCCAGGGAGCCAGATGGGGTCCTTCTAGAAAAATGTTGTTTCACATGTTGATGTCTAGCCAACTGAAACTGAACCCAATGAGGGTCCAACTACAACAATCCTCACTAGTCATTCTTTGGCAGTCTCTTTCACTTTTTCCCCCTGGGTGCCCCTATATATGCAACACTCCTGATTGGCTTGTTTTCCTACCTGGGTCTCTATGTCCTTCACTTAGGTCCCTGTGCCTGGACCTTTTGTGGAGTTCTAATTTGCTTTTGTGAATCATTCTACAGTTTCAGTTCATGTTGGGATGAACTTAGGCCATGCTGCCTCTGTAGGACTTCAATGTTGCAGAGGACCAAGTGTGTGGGAGGGGAGTAAGACCCTTCCAGCATCTGGGACAGAATTCTCCTATCTGCTCTTTACATGTTTATTTGATTCAGCATTTGTGGAGTCCTTCACCAGTCTCTACCTTCCTCCAGATTTCTAAACAAGTGAGATATGTTGTTTTATTCTTTAAATTTCTGGGTAGGCTTTTTAAAGGCATGTCTTACATCACCATGTTGGTGATGTCACTTGTGCATATCCTTTTAATTAATTCCTATTCTAGTTCACTCAGAATTCCCTTCAGTACTTTTCAAATAAGAATTCTGACTGATATAGCCCAAGGAAAGTATAGTTGCTTCTTAAGTATAGAACATGGGACATTTTTAATGTGAAAAATATTACGAGATTTTATAAAACTTTATAACAACCAGAAAAAGTTATCTGGTGGTAGGTTGAGAAGAGAAAGTGGAAATGTTGAGAAATATAAAGAAAAGGGGAATTGAGTGACATGAGTTAGACTTAAATATGAATTAAATATTATAGTGGCCAGCCAAGCCTATAAATAAACATTTGTGACACAGGAAAAGTCATATTCACCTCATTGAAACTAGTTACCTTGAGTGACTCATTAAATTTAATATACAATTTTCTAACTCATTTTCAATGATTCTTCATTATTATATTCAATCCACATAGCAAGTGTGATCAATATTGTAATTTTACAAATGGAAAAATCACAGTTATGTAACTGAACTAAAGTAATCTGGTTATAGCATTAATTAGTACTCAACACTAGCTGACTCTGCATACTTATTTGGGGATATACTTAAAGTGGTCTGTCCATTGTTTAGGATCATTAGACTAAATGATATGATAAATCAGTATGAAGGATGTTGTAAATAAATGCTGCAGGTCAAAGTAAAATCAGGATAGATTCTAACTCAGGTACTTATGTAAGTCATTGCACTCAAATCTTGTGCTACATGGACTGATGATAAGATCTACATTAATTGCATTTGCTAGTAAAATAGCTTAGCTGAAAAAGATAACTCCCAAGCATTTTTAGCCACCACCATTTAAAAAAGCTCAAATGTGAAGGACTTGCTACCCTTTTGAGAATATTGCTATAATTAAATTTTGCTGATTCTCATTGTATTTCTTAAAAAAAGAAGAAATACACTCTGTTACTGTATGTATGATCTAATAGGGACACATACACATAGGTAATATCATGAAAATATGCATGTTTTGGATAAAGATATAGTCACTATTGACTATATAACCATGACTGGTTAATAATTTGGAAAATCAATTTTTGACTGTGAATTACCATTTTTCTTAACTCTGCCATTCTATGTCAACAAGTTCAATCAAATCTTTTTCTGTCAGAATGATTGTGCCTCTAAAATCATGATGTTGCCACAAGGTAAGAATCAATATTTACCTTTAGGAGTTGTGGCTTATAATAGCAATGTTTATAAATAATATAGGATTTTTTTGCATCAATAATATTAAGACAGGACCACGGTGGTTCATCAGGCAGAGTTGTTGCCTCCCATACCAGAGACCCAGATTTCTTTCTCCATGCGTGCCCATGCAAATAAATAAAGAATATTAAAAACATAATGTGTTCAAATTCAGAGCATACTTCATAACAGAGAAAATCAACATTTGAGATAATTGGTGTATAGAGGCAAGTCAGTTCCCTGGAGCAGATCAGTCTTCTATTAAATATCTGAGTCAGAAGTAAGAGGAGAAAGTTCAGGTAGATAAACAATACACAGTCAAACAAACAAGCAATAAGCTTTATGCTGCTGCCAACCTCAGTCAATTATAGAACAGCATTAGGTGAAAGGGAGAGAAAGATTGGCTAAACTTCGAAAGGCAGCTCACTAGAAGGAGCCAAGATACAGAATTTACAGTAAATATTGCATAAGTAGAGGCTTGAACCCAAGGAAGCTGTTAGTTGGTTTGAGGCACAATTTTGGAATAAAAATAGTGCTAAGCCTCGGCTAAAGCAGAAGAGATTCGAGCAACTCGTAGCAATAGTAATGACTTCATTTACACCACGTAGGTGAGTTGGTGTCCACAGTTAGGAGACAAGGGGTTTTTTGGATATAGTTTAAGAATTCTATTAACCTAGCTCGGACTATTAAATTTGAGAGCAAGCACAGTAACCACGCTTTACCACTAAGGAAATATTCATACGTCTATAACTGGACCTAAACCAGAACAGGATGGAAAAGTTATTCTCTCCATTTTTTCTTCAAATAAAAGGAAAAGGTTTTGACTACCTTTCCAAGCCATAGGCTTTCTACTTTTCTCAATTGCTTTTTCATTACTTGTATTTTCTTATTACTAAAGGTTGATTATTTCAGAGGGAATTAGATTGAAATTCATGTTCCTGAGCAATTTTTTCTGCCCTCTGCCAATTCACTTCACAAGCTGATGAAAATCCATTTATTGTTTTTAAAAATAATAATGAAAAGTATCAGTCATGAGTCAACGGTCTATAACTTACTATTAGTTATCACTAAATCATACTTTATTCACCAACATTTACTGATTATTTTCTTATACAATACCACGTGTTCAGATTATATATGGTGGGATGGAACCCAGAATAAATCATTCTTGCTCTCTTCATTCCTGCATCATATTGCACCCTTGAAATATCCATAACGGTGATTAAATGTTAACTTTTTTGTTAAACTAAGTATTATTTTAGCAGTTATGACTGAGTTTAAATTCATAGTAAGACAAGGTCTTATTTTTATTATTGTTTTCTCAAATATGTTGCTGCATCTTTAAAACACAAGCAATATGTCTGTGTGATTTAATCTGAGATCAAAATACATTCAGCATGATTTCACAAAGCAGTAATACTGACAATAGTGATTTCTAAGCATTGAAAAAAAATGACAGATGATCTTTTAGTTTTTGAGAATTATATTATAGCTGAAATAAATTATAAGAATAAATTCAAAAATCCAAATTATAAGAGTCTTACATTGTTAGGGATATAGCTCTTTTTGTTTTTAAGTTTTTCATGAATATAATCTTTCCAGACATCCCATACAAAGAGTTATCAATAATTGTCCTTCTGTGCAAGAGTTTCTTTTTTAAAGAAATTTAATACTATATTAATGTCTTTGGATTTCTTGAAGAAATTGCATATTAAGGAGGCATTTTTCATACCATTAAAAAATCCCAATCCCTTCTTTAAACTATGCTTTATTTTTATTTTTTTTTTTCCTGAAAACGTTCCTATCTCTGGTTATAATAAAACTAAAGCAGATTGTAAGAGGCATGCCATTCTTCTATCAAAGAAAACATTATTTTTCTTGCTTTTTTTACTTATACCTTTGCCACATGGATGCCAAAATGCAGATGGTCAAAGGCAGAACTTCTCAGAATCTATCTATTCCCCTTGACTTCTCAATAATTAATTATTTGTTTACTATGCATTTGTCTATGTTCTCATAACATACTTTTGCATTTAACTTTCCCAAGTCTCCACCAGATTGTCATAGTACATGATCATTAAGCAAGAACTGCTACAACCAAATGAACCGGTGACATTTGTCCTTTGTACTTTCTTTCCATTATGTATCAACATTGACTTCTGGATGATTCCATGGAAACTGGTTTAGTAACTGAAAGTGATGTCTTAGAAGAATAAATTGTGTATCAGTAAACTAGAAAAACGTAGCTTGAACATCTGATATTTTATCGATGCTGTATTCTTAGTTTCTCTTAGGAGAGTCTGTGTTTCTCGGTTTAGCTTTCCAAATGTTTCAATGCTTTTGTCACAACCAAGTTATTCAGCTTAACGACGGATCATATGTATGACTTAACATTTACAATAATTGCTCTGATCAAGAGTTGAGAACCCTTGTTTATTGGGCTCAAAATTAGCAACTGCTGCAGAAGCATGGTCCAGAGTCTCTTTCCCTGTCATAGTTAGGATCGACTGCAGGGATCACCAATACATACCCACTGTCAGAAAGTGTGACTCACATTGTTTCAGGAAGATTAAAGAGTCTATATTTCAATATGAATTCCTAGGCGACTCTGATGTAGGTTTCTGAAACTATACTTTATAGAAAACTTCAATGCTGGAGTAAGAGAGTCTGAGGGATGAGTCAGAACCAGATTTAATTTTAGCTTGATAGTGTTCTAATATTTTAGGATTGTTGTGAGGATCGAAAGTCTGGAATAACCATTCAATAAACGTAATTTTCTTTCTGTTAATTATTATTTTGTTTAATCAAAGAAAAAGACTTTAATTAAACTAGATTGTTTAAAGTGAAATTCCTTCTACTTAGATAAAATCATGGACTCTATTAGCTGAAAGGTTTCATACCTTTTAAATAGACTCTGAAGAAAAGACATTTTACTTAAAATTATGTGTCCCTCAACATGATGCTTCCTATATTTTTATTGATATTTCAATTTTCTTTATTTGTGCCAATTCATTGATTTTTTATTTTTAAATATCTCATCCTACAGATTTTGTTTACACAGGATTTAAGCATTTTAAATTTCTAGTCATCTTTGAAGCAATATTATCAAGTGATTTTCATAATTTAGTGGTCTAAATACAGCGCAGGTGCAACCTTATATTTTCATTGGAATATATTTGACTTGCTATGAAGGGCTAAGTAAGCCATCTTTTTAACAGCACTATTTATGAAAATGCAATGATAATGTGATGGTTCTTACCTGTAAACAGAACTGATATGGTTAAGAGAATAGGGAAATCCAGGGGTAAGATGAGAGAGGATGGTATAATGCCTGTTGTAGATTGGATTATGTGCCCACTTTAGACAAGTTCTTATTCCTCATCTGCATTCCTGTGGTGTGGACACATTGTAAACAGGATGTCTTGAAGGCTTAGTTAAGATATGGCCCAACTGAATGAAAGTGGCCTTAATCTGCATTACTGGAGATTTTTTTTTTTTTTTTTGGCATGGGCAGGCACCGTACTGGAAACTTTTATAATCCAAAGAAACTCAGACATAGTCCAAGAAAGCCACAGGGAGGAGCCAAAAGCTAGAAGTTAACTAAATGTGGAAGAGAAAAGAGGGGAACTGAGGCACCCTAAATATCATTAACAGCCAGCCCTAGAATGTTAGACTTTGACTTGCCAGATGCCTCAATTTTGAATTTCTACTAACTTCAAAACTGTGAACCAATAAATTCTCATTGTTTAAACCAACCCATTAGGAGGTAGTTTTCATAGCAGTCCAGCAAACAAAGACAATGCCTATGCTCACATTTTTCTAAAAATCTTCAGTAATTTTAGACTTATATAACTTCCTAATTACACTGTAACTAGTGTTGTTTGTCTGATATGGAAAATTATTCCATTCCACAGGCTAAGTCTGTGGCCAGTAGTCAAATTTTGAAACATCTTACAGAGGAACACTGTATAATTTCCTTCTGAGAAAAAAGTGCTTTATCCCCTTACCCAGAAGCAATAACCTTGAAGATTAAAATAACAAAAGTATCAGAACACAATTGCACATTTCCTAATTAAATGACAAAGTTGTTTCCAGTCTAGAAAGCATTTTTGACAAAGCTCCATATCTGAGGTTAATGACTATGTCTTAAGGGCAGGAGTCTTGGAATGGGAGTAGAATTGGCTTTGAAAAATGAAGAAAAAAGTGAGAGGAACAAAAATTAATACATCCATACAATCACACAGTACCAGGCAGTATAAAAGAATAAAAAATGAATCCAGGTAATCATGAAGCTAAGCCACTCTAAAACTCAACTAGGAAGTACACCAGTAGCACAAAGAATTGTAAAAATGAATAAATGCATGCAACTAATTTTTTTTCGGGTTAATTCCAAATAAGCACTTAAAAATAATGATAAAAAGAAGAAACATCAAAACTTCATGATGAACAATAGTAAATCAGTTTGATCTTTCATGAAAACATTTTGATTTACTGGTTCTTTAAATATTGGCTATTGGAACCTAATACAAATATGAAAAGTATTTATAAATGTTTAAGAAATAAATAAGCAATGACAGTGGGAGAAAAGATTTCTCACTTCTCATTATTCTTATTGGTGAATAATTCTCCATAACTTATCCAAGAAAGGAAATTTTGCGTTTAGCTTTTTAACCTGTTGATGTATTGAGATCCTTTTAATGTATCTTATGATTTATTAAAATAAAAAATCACAGTGAATCATGGGCTGTGCTCAAAAGAGAGAAAATATCTTGCAAAATTATGAATCAGTATAATATTTTATTTGTCACTTTTACTTTTAGAAATTTTCTGATGTTTACTTACCTGTCAAGCAATCGTTTATGGGCCTACAATACGCTTGAAGTAGAATTGGGTTCCTCTAGAGATCAAACATACACATGAGTTCACAATATAAAAGAGAGAAAAACAGCCTCATATTAATTGAGGAATACTTATGAACTAATATATGAAAAAGATGATCTAGCAAAGTCTTGGGATGAATGTCCTGAGAAAATGAGGGACACTGCAATGGGCAAGAACTACTCTTAGAGCCACAGCATGTCGACTTTGACCTTGAGCAAATATACTCAAATTTATGCAAAGAAGATGATTTTCTTTCACATATGCGCAATTCGTGCTATGTTGAACACTTGAAGGGTGCCCTCTGCAGATATGTTTTCTCTGTGCGGTTCCGTCTTCTCTGGTACTATGCCCTGCAAACTCCAGATGCCTTGATTTTTCTTCCCTCTCACTTCCAGCTCCACAACTCAAGGAACATGTTAGATGTCACCATAGTTTCCCTCTTCCTAAGCTACAACATAGAAATTCTCTCAAGTCAGTATGCTTTGGTAGTACTAGAGTTTACCTCTGTTTCCACTCACTCAGGGAACACTAATAATCAGTAGTTGCTAACCAGTGTCTTTTATAGTCTTGTTTCATGGATTTTGTCTGTGTGTTTTTATAATTACTCTCAAGAGTGTCCAAACTTTGCCTGGAAGAAAACATTATCTTTATTATATTAAACAGTAAAAAAACCTGCCTTTGCTCTGAAAGAAGACACCATTTCTTCTTTCCAAAGCCTTTCTTTATAGGGCATCCTTGAAAAGACGGTCTAAAACAATGTCAGTCAGTAAGAAAGGTGGAGGGCACAAGAAGAAACGTCTCATAAAATCAATGTAAATAAGTCCTCCAGACCACTGGAAAAAAAAAAAAAAAAGATGTAAGAAGGAGATTCAGAGAAAAGATATCACAATAGACAATACCAACATGAAATGCAAAACAGCAAGAGCCATTGGAAAATTAAATATTAAAAAATACCAGAAAATATTTTGCACCCATCAGAATGGCAAAAGCTAAATATTTGACAATGTATTTTGGTGAGAAGTAATGCAACAAAGTTATTTACATTCTATGGTTGTTGGTATAAGTGTAAATCAGTAACAACGTGTTAAAAAATTTTGATTTTTTTAATAAAATTGATCATATTCTTCTATTGCTAACTATATACATATTAAGTTTCTTATACCTAAGCATTATGCAAAATGTAAATGTGGTCTTTCTCCGCCGGCCCGCCGCGCGGCGCCCACGCCCCGCAGCAGCCGAGCTGCCCGACCTCCTTCCCCCCTCTCATTCTCCGTCAGCCCGCCGCGCGGCGCCCACGCCCCGCAGCAGCCGAGCCGCCCGACCTCCTTCCCCCCTCTCTTTCTCCGCCGGCCCGCCGCGCGGTGCCCACGCCCCACAGCAGCCGAGCCGCCCGACCTCCTTCCCCCCTCTCTTTCTTCGCCGGCCCGCCGCGCGGCGCCCACGCACCACAGCAGTCGAGCCGCCCGACCTCCTTCCCCCCCCTCCTCCCCCTCCTGCTCCGGCTGCTCTCCAACCACCACGGTGCCCTCTTCCCCCGCCTTCACCGTGCTCCTCCGCCACCAGCCTCGACAGCCTTGCCACCCTCACCTTTCCTCCTCCAGAACAGCTACTGGGGGAGTGGAGATAATACAGAGCAGCTCCCGGAGCCACGAGGGAGATCAAAAGGACAGCGTACCCCATCCTGGAACGGCTGACTATCTGGGAGAACCAGCTCCGGTGAGATCACCAAGGGGCACGGGCTTTCCTGGGTGGGACGGCAAGCGACCGGAGTCCCTCCCTTCCACCTTCCCAGGCCAGCTGGTAGAATTGGACAGGCAGTCCCCTTAGGCCGTGGCGGCTGGTGCCCCCACCACATGAGGCCCCCCGGAACAACTGAGATAGTTGGGTCGGAAATCCCCAGACTGCGGAGAACAGTGACCGGGGGATCCCTTCCAAACACGTGACTCCCCCGTCGGCTGGGAACAGTGCACTCTCCCGGGCTGCAACAGCTGGCGCCCTCCCGCCACGCTTGGTGCCCCGGGCCGACTAGCTAATTTGGCCGGACGCTCTCCTGTGCTGCGACGGCCGGCGACCCTCCCCGCATTCGGAACCCCAGGCCGGCTGGCATTCTTCCAAGACGCTTCGGCTGCCGAACCTCCCCTACGGCGAGAATTTTCCAGAGTTAAAGGACCTACAGCAACTTTCACTGGTGGAACCCACAGAGAAACGTGTGCCACGAGCGCCACCTACTGGGCAGGATAAGAAAAACAGAACCAAGAGATTGCACAGAAAAATCTTTCAACCTGTGGGGTCGAACACCCGGGGAAATCTGACTAAATGCCCAGACGCCAGCAGAAGATAACGGATCACGCTCAGAAAATTGAACATATGGCCCAGTCAAACGAAGAAACCAATAGTTCAAATGAGATACAGGAGCTGAAACAACTAATGCTGAATATACAAACAGAAATAGAAAACCTCTTCAAAAACGAAATCGATAAATTGAGGAAGGACATGAAGAAGACATGGGCTGAACATAAAGAAGAAATAGAAAAACTGAAAAAACAAATCACAGAACTTATGGAAGTGAAAGATAAAGTAGAAAAGATGGAAAAAACAATGGATACCTACAATGACAGATTTAAAGAAACAGAAGATAGAATTAGTGATTTGGAGGATGAAACATCTGAATTCCAAAAAGAAACAGAAACTATCCGGAAAAGAATGGAAAAATTTGAACAAGGTATCAGGGAACTCAAGGACAATGTGAACCGTACAAATATACGTGTAGTGGGTATCCCAGAAGGAGAAGAGAAGGGAAAAGGAGGAGAAAAACTAATGGAAGAAATTATCACTGAAAATTTCCCAACTCTTATGAAAGACCTAAAATTACAGATCCAAGAAGTGCAGCGCACCCCAAAGAGATTAGACACAAATAGGCGTTCCCCAAGACACTCACTAGTTAGAATGTCAGAGGTCAAAGAGAAAGAGAGGATCTTGAAGGCAGCGAGAGAAAAACAATCCGTCACATACAAGGGAAACCCAATAAGACTATGCGTAGATTTCTCAGCAGAAACCATGGAAGCTAGAAGACAGTGGGATGATATATTTAAGTTACTAAAAGAGAAAAACTGCCAGCCAAGACTCCTATATCCAGCAAAATTGTCCTTCAAAAATGAGGGAGAAATTAAAACATTCTCAGACAAAAAGTCACTAAGAGAATTTGTGACCAAGAGACCAGCTCTGCAAGAAATACTAAAGGAAGCACTAGAGTCAGATACAAAAAGACAGAAGAGAGAGACATGGAGAAAAGTGTAGAAAGAAGGAAAGTCAGATATGATATATATAATACAAAAGGCAAAATGGTAGAGGAAAATATTATCCAAACAGTAATAACTCTAAATGTCAATGGACTGAATTCCCCAATTAAAAGACATAGACTGGCAGAATGGATTAAAAAACAGGATCCTTCTATATGCTGTCTACAGGAAACACATCTTAGACCCAAAGATAAATATAGGTTGAAAGTGAAAGGTTGGGAAAAGATATTTCATGCAAACAACAACCAGAAAAGAGCAGGAGTGGCTATAATAATATCCAACAAATTAGACTTCAAATGTAAAACAGTTAAAAGAGACAAAGAAGGACACTATCTACTAATAAAAGGAACAATTAAACAAGAAGACATAACAATCATAAATATTTACGCACCGAACCAGAATGCCCCAAAATACGTGAGGAATACACTGCAAACACTGAAAAGGGAAATAGACACATATACCATAATAGTTGGAGACTTCAATTCACCACTCTCATCAATGGACAGAACATCTACACAGAGGATCAATAAAGAAATAGAGAACCTGAATATTACTATAAATGAACTTGACTTAACAGACATTTATAGGACATTACATCCCACAACAGCAGGATACACCTTTTTTTCAAGTGCTCATGGATCATTCTCAAAGATAGACCATATGCTGGGTCACAAAGCAAGTCTTAACAAATTTAAAAATATTGAAATCATATACAACACTTTCTCGGATCATAAAGGAATGAAGTTGGAAATCAATAATAGGCGGAGTGCCAGAAAATTCATAAATACATGGAGGCTCAACAACACACTCTTAAACAACAAGTGGGTCAAAGAAGAAATTGCAAGAGAAATTAGTAAATACCTAGAGGCAAATGAAAATGAAGACACAACATATCAAAACTTATGGGATGCAGCAAAGGCAGTGCTAAGAGGGAAATTTATTGCCCTAAATGCCTTTATCAGAAAAGAAGAAAAGGCAAAAATGCAGGAATTAACTGTCCACTTGGAAGAACTGCAGAAAGAACAGCAAACTAATCCCAAAGCAAGCAAAAGGAAAGAAATAACAAAGATTAGAGCAGAAATAAATGAAATTGAAAACATGAAAACAATAGAGAAAATCAATAAGACCAGAAGTTGGTTCTATGAGAAAATCAACAAGATTGATGGGCCCTTAGCAAGATTGACAAAAAGAAGAAGAGAGAGGATGCAAATAAATAAGATTAGAAATGAAAGAGGAGACATAACTACTGACCTCACAGAAATAAAGGAGGTAATAACAGGATACTATGAACAACTTTACGCTAATAAATACAACAATTTAGAAGAAATGGACAGGTTCCTGGAAAGACATGAACAACCAACTTTGACTCAAGAAGAAATAGACGACCTCAACAAACCAATCACAAGTAAAGAGATTGAATTAGTTATTCAAAAGCTCCCTAAAAAGAAAAGTCCAGGACCAGACGGCTTCACATGTGAATTCTATCAAACATTCCAGAAAGAATTAGTACCTACTCTCCTCAAACTCTTCAACATAATCGAAGTGGAGGGAAAACTACCTAATTCATTTTATGAAGCCAACATCACCCTCATACCAAAACCAGGCAAAGATATTACAAAAAAAGAAAACTACAGACCAATCTCTCTAATGAATACAGATGCAAAAATACTCAATAAAATTCTAGCAAATCGTATCCAACAACACATTAAAAGAATTATACATCATGACCAAGTAGGATTCATCCCAGGTATGCAAGGATGGTTCAACATAAGAAAATCAATTAATGTAATACACCATATCAACAAATCAAAGCAGAAAAATCACATGATCATCTCAATTGATGCAGAGAAGGCATTCGACAAGATTCAACATCCTTTCCTGCTGAAAACACTTCAAAAGATAGGAATACAAGGGAACTTCCTTAAAATGATAGAGGGAATATATGAAAAACCCACAGCTAATATCATCCTCAATGGGGAAAAATTGAAAACTTTCCCCCTAAGATCAGGAACAAGACAAGGATGTCCACTATCACCACTATTATTCAACATTGTGTTGGAAGTTCTAGCCAGAGCAATTAGGCAAGAAAAAGAAATACAAGGCATCAAAATTGGAAAGGAAGAAGTAAAACTATCACTGTTTGCAGACGATATGATACTATATGTAGAAAACCCAGAAAAATCCACAACAAAACTACTAGAGCTAATAAATGAGTACAGCAAAGTAGCAGGCTACAAGATCAACATTCAAAAATCTGTAGCTTTTCTATACACTAGTAATGAACAAGCTGAGGCGGAAATCAAGAAACGAATCCCATTTACAATCGCAACTAAAAGAATAAAATACCTAGGAATAAATTTAACCAAAGAGACAAAAAACCTATATAAAGAAAACTACAAAAAACTGTTAAAAGAAATCACAGAAGACCTAAATAGATGGAAGGGCATACCGTGTTCATGGATTGGAAGACTAAATATAGTTAAGATGTCAATCCTACCTAAATTGATTTACAGATTCAATGCAATACCAATCAAAATCCCAACAACTTATTTTTCAGAAATAGAAAAACCAATAAGCAAATTTATCTGGAAGGGCAGGGTACCCCGAATTGCTAAAAACATCTTGAGGAAAAAAAAACGAAGCTGGAGGTCTTGCGCTGCCTGACTTTAAGGCATATTATGAAGCCACAGTGGTCAAAACAGCATGGTATTGGCATAAAGATAGATATATCGACCAATGGAATCGAATAGAGTGCTCAGATATAGACCCTCTCATCTATGGACATTTGATCTTTGATAAGGCAGTCAAGCCAACTCACCTGGGACAGAACAGTCTCTTCAATAAATGGTGCCTAGAGAACTGGATATCCATATGCAAAAGAATGAAAGAAGACCCATCTCTCACACCCTATACAAAAGTTAACTCAAAATGGATCAAAGATCTAAACATTAGGCCTAAGACCATAAAACAGTTAGAGGAAAATGTTGGGAGATATCTTATGGATCTTACAACTGGAGGTAGTTTTATGGACCTTAAACCTAAAGCAAGAACACTGAAGAAGGAAATAAATAAATGGGAGCTCCTCAAAATTAAACACTTTTGTGCATCAGAGAACTTCATCAAGAAAGTAGAAAGACAGCCTACACAATGGGAGACAATATTTGGAAATGACATATCAGATAAAGGTCTAGTATCCAGAATTTATAAAGAGATTATTCAACTCAACAACAAAAAGACGGCCAACCCAATTACAAAATGGGAAAAAGACTTAAACAGACACCTACCAGAAGAAGAAATACGGATGGCCAAGAGGCACATGAAGAGATGCTCAATGTCCCTGGCCATTAGAGAAATGCAAATCAAAACCACAATGAGATATCATCTCACACCCACCAGAATGGCCATTATCAACAAAACAGAAAATGACAAGTGCTGGAGAGGATGCGGAGAAAGAGGTACACTTATTCACTGTTGGTGGGAATGTCAAAGGGTGCAACCACTGTGGAAGGCAGTTTGGCGGTTCCTCAAAAAGCTGAATATAGAATTGCCATACAACCCAGCAATACCATTGCTAGGTATCTACTCAAAGGACTTAAGGGCAAAGACACAAACGGACATTTGCACACCAATGTTTATAGCAGCGTTATTTACAATTGCAAAGAGATGGAAACAGCCAAAATCTCCATCAACAGAAGAGTGGCTAAACAAACTGTGGTATATACATATGATGGAATATTATGCAGCTTTAAGACAAGATAAACTTATGAACCATGTAATAACATGGATGGACCTAGAGAATATTATGCTGAGTGAATCCAGCCAAAAACTAAAGGACAAATACTGTATGGTCCCACTGATGTGAACGGACATTCGAGAATAAACTTGAAATATGTCATTGGTAACAGAGTTCAGCAGGAGTTAGAAACAGGGTAAGACAATGGGTAATTGAAGCTGAAGGGATACAGACTGTGCAACAGGACTAGATACAAAAACTCAAAAATGGACAGCACAATAATACCTAATTGTAAAGTAATCATGTTAAAATACTGAATGAAGCTGCATCTGAGCTATAGGGTTTTTTTTGTTTTTGTTTGCTTGTTGGTTTGTTTGTTGTTGTTGTTTTTTACTATTACTACTACTTTTATTTCTTTTCTTTATATTAACATTTTATATCTTTTTCTGTTGTGTTGCTAGTTCCTCTAAACCGATGCAAATGTACTAAGAAACGATGATCATGCATCTATGTGATGATGTTAAGAATTACTGAGTGCATATGTAGAATGGTATGATTTCTAAATGTTGTGTTAATTTCTTTTTTTTTCTTTCCGTTAATAAAAAAAAAAAAATGTAAATGTGAACTTGAGGTAATCGTGAAAAAATGAAAACCACTTTGATGCAATTAAATAAAATAATGTATAAATAAATGATAGTATGTTAACAGCTTATACTGGACACCAATAAAAATGAATGAAATAATATTGCATGTATCAAGATAGAAGTAGGTCACATATAGAATTATATGAGCAAGTTCAGTAAAAAGTTCATATAGTACAAGAAAATTTAGTTAAAAACACGTGTAGCTACATGTATGTTTAGAGATAACATGCATATGTATAATAAACAACAAATTTAGATTAGTGAATACCTGATAGGAAGATAGAGGAAATTATATCTGGTGGATAATAAGGATTTGTATTGGTAATATTTAATTATTATGCAAATGTTCATTATTGTGCCAGTTTAAAAGTGTTATGTTTCCCAGAAAACCTATGTTTTAATCCTGATCCAATCTTGTGGGGCAGCCATTTTCTTTAATCCTGATTCAACACTGTAGGACAGAAACTTTTGATTAGGTTATCTCCACAACGATATGACACTCGATTGTGGGTATAGCCTTTTAATTAGATGGACTTGTGACGCCAACCATTCTAGGTGGGTCTTCATTAGTTTGCTGAAGTTTTTTACAAGAAGAAGCATTTTGGAGACAGTTAGAAATGACAAAGCCAACAGATGCTGTTGGCTGAGCAGAGCTGACAGAGATGCTGACACTTGAAGACTAGAGACACGGATGTTTACAGATGCTTGGAGTTCAGCAGACATCGCCATGAGATGTTAAGCAAGCCTGAACCTGGAGAGAGCCAAGAGAAGCCAAGAGATGAAAACCAGTCCCAGAGAAGCAAAGTGAGGAGCCCCCACAGGGACAGAGGCTGAAAGCACAGAGCCCAGGAACAAGGGGCCAGCAGATGCCAGCCATATGACTTCCCAGCTGGCAGAGGAGTTCCAGATCCACTGACCTTCCTTAAGTTAAGGTATCTTTTCCTGGATGCCTTAGTTTGAAGATTTTTATGGGCTTAGAACTGTAAACTTGTAACTTATTATAATCCCTTTTTAAAAGCCATTCCAGTTCTGGTTATCTCATTCTGGCAGCTTGCAAACTAGAAAAGTTATATACCTTTATACATCTTTGATTATTGTAAAGTAAATATCAGTCTTTTAAAAATTTATTTATTAATTAAAAAATAAAGAAACAAAATAAAACAACATACATAATCAGTAATTCACAATATCATCACTTAGTTGCATATTCATCATTTCTTATAACATTTGCATTAATTCAGAAAGAGAAATAAAAAGACAATAGAAAAAGAAATAAAACAAATGCAGGAAAGAAAAAAAAAGATTATACCTACCATACCCCTTACCCTCTCACTTTCATTGATCACTAGCATTTCAAACTAAATTTATTTTAGCATTTGTTCCCCCTATTATTTATTTTTATTCCATATGTTCCACTCCTTTGTTGACAAGGTAGATAAAAGGAGCATTAAACACAGGGTTTTCACAATCACCCAGTCACATTGTGACAGCTGTATCATTATTCAATCATCCTCAAGAAACATGGCTACTGGAATATCAGTCTTTTTGGCACTGAGATTAATATGAGATCAGCTATGGAGTAGCACATTTAATGAGAAGTAAATTTTTATTTCTCCTTTATAGTTTTCTTCTTGTGCTCCATACTAGCCAGGTTGTCTTCCTTTTCCTGAAAGACATAACCTTTTTTTTTTTTTTGGCAAAAAAAATAACACTTTTCCTTCTCATATCCAATTGCATAAGAACACTGAAAAGTTGAAGAATGTCATCCAAAGGTAAAATAATAGAAATATCTGCCAAGCTTCACTTGGGGACAGTCATCCATTGTTTCCATGGAAGCAGACTGCTATTGTCCTGCAGTATAAAAAGGCTTAACTTGCCAGATTAAGAGGAAGTCATTAAGTCTGTATTAGGCTAAGTAAACTTTACCCTGGGCATCAGGTTTCTAAGCCCATGCAAAGGTTTTCTTTGGTATCACAGAAATGGCCAGTCAAAACTCAAGGATTTTCATCAGGTTGGGACACAGCCATTTTGTAGTAACCAATGAATAGGAAACACAGTGCCCAATAATTAGGGAAAACAACTTTATACTAGCTCACCACTTATTTGATCTCAACATTAATACAATGTGATGATTGACTTTTTTGGTCATATCTGAATTTATGGGCTAAAATCCATACCTGCTGCATTTGTATTTCCCCCAAATGAGCAAACACATAACCTGTGATCTCTGAGATATCCATGGCTATTTTCCATGATTTTCTACTATACAGTTGTTACAGAAGTCACTTTACAGTCAATTTTAAAATTATCTTAGGTGCTTCCATGTTAGCTAAGCAATATTTAATTAGCAGGGTTTCATCTACTATACCTCGAAGATTGATTTACAAGCTAGAAGCCTACTCAATTATTTGCAGCATGTCTATACCAAAGGAGATGCAAGCTTTTGTATAGGAATCAATTCATTTTATTCTTTTACAAATCTTTATCATGCTAATATGGCCTGAATATCACCTGTCTCATTTCCCCCTACCTTCTCTCATTTCTATTTCAAGAATATCATCATGTCTTACAAAATTCTAAATTCACCACTGAGTTATTGGTCTAAATAATCTGTTCTCTTTAAAATAATGTATTCAGATACCAAAATGAAAATGTGTCCTTTGCAAAATGTATATGATCTATAAAATAAAGAATAAAATTACTTCTTTATCTTCTTGAGTGCAAAACATGACTAAAGCATTAAAAAATATTTGTTTATTAACCTCCAACAACTCAATGATTATCTTTGTAATTAATGGTTAAATATGAAATCCAATGAATGCTTGTGTTAAAATAAGTACGTATAAGAATATGTATAAGTATATATAAATGCAGATATGCATATACTTATAAATGTACATGCATGTGCATGCATAATTGCACATAAAAATTAGGGATCTAAATAATAGCATCACTACTTTGAGAGACTATTGAGAAAATAAATAGAAACTGCTTAGTTCTTAGCAAGTGCTGGGTAAACTACGCATTTTCCAAGCCACATTCACTAATTTTAGAGTTCAATTAAATGATCTTTTCAAATTATCATGTACTTTAAAAATCTATAGAAGCTAATTCTGCTTTATTTCATCAAACTGAAGGAGCCCACAATCCTTGAGCTATAGTATGAGAAACTAATATTCAATTAATAAATTTGGAAATCAGTGTGACATCTTTGTTAAAGTTCTTATGAATAATGGTGAACACAAATGTTATACTCATTGGCATGCAAATATGATCCAAATTATAACTTATATTTTTTCAGGGACTTCTCATTCATAACAATGCGAGGTGCCTTCATACCTTTCAGATTTGAAATTTCTTTTAAACCAGATTTTTTCACTCTCAAAACTTCTTCCATTAATATTTTAAAGTTTATAAGAATACATTATAGGATTTTAAAGGCCTTATATTTATGCTAAAATATAATTATGATTTTATTATAATATTTATAATTATTATATTTATAATTATTCTTAGAATAATATGTCTCCTAAAATTGCAACAAAAAACAAGGACATTTGGTTTACACAATTTTTCTAATCAGTGTGTCTCTAAATACTAATGGTTGGCTTGTCTCTTTATTTTCCCTACATCACTCACAAATAGACCATTTTCTTTGAATGTTCATCAGATAAAAGTCAGGACCATATAATTTATTGTCAAAAACTCTACTAATTTTGAGTTTGAAAAGGGTTCAAAGTTTTTAAATGTCAAATGTAAACTTTCTTAAAAGTAAAAATTGCTACAGCCACATATAATAAGCAAAATTTAAAAGTGATTATTTATATTAATGATAAATAAGATCAGAAAATAATTTTTCATGAAATAGATTGCATACTTCTATAGTAAATATATATTTTATTGTCTTATTTAAGGGATAATACTGAAAATGCAACAGGATATTAACAATTGCACTAAGACAGCAGTTGTAAGCTAGCACTGTCATGAACAATCCAGGATGGATGGCCATGCTTAAATAGCCTCAGTTTTTAGCCATTCTGCTGCCAATATTGTTTTACTGATATCTTTTGGAATAATGTTTTGATTGATCTATTTTGCTATTTTTATAATTAATAGTATATTTACTGAAATTATTCTCATGCTGCATTTTATAATTAATATAGGTGAAATTGCACATCGGTTTACTTGATTATTTTTGGTAGACATAAAATTTTAAATGAGAAATAATGTTTCTACAGATGCTGAAATAGCTGATGTACTTAAGAGAAAATTCTGCTTGATAAACATTCACAATTCTATTTCCCCCTATAAAACTGTGAAAAAATAAAGCCCAAATATTTTCATAAGTTCAATCTTTTGGTTTCCATTCAGATTACCATTCTTCTATATCTATTATGACCAGACAAAACTCACCAAAAATTTTGGTATGTGTGTGTAAGTCATTCGAGTGCTCCCTTAAATTTAGATGCCATAAAATTTTAGGCTTTCCCATTTCTATTCTATTTGAGAAGAAACTAAGCTTTATTTCTTTGATTTCTTGGAATAAATATTAATGTCCTTTGGTTTATACGCTTTATTTCAATAACTTATTCTATAAAAGCAATTAAAATGGAAATATTTGGAAGTATTTGTTAATTAAATAACTTGATTAAATATCTCTGCCTGTTTTTTTCAATAAAGTAACAAAATTTAGAGAACTCATTGCCAAAATAAATGTGTAATTTATTTGACAACTAACTCTTCAAATGCAGGTTTATTTGACAACCAACTCTTGAAATCCTCAAACACTTCTAAAATCAAATTGATACATCATAAGAAAGAGAAATTGCATAGTGCGGTTCTCATAAATAGAATGTTTTAAATGATAGGTGTGTTCAAATATGGAGATAAAAATATTTATGAATCTGCTAAGTACAGCTTCTATTTTTATTAGTATGTATTGTCACTTTTTAAATTGTAGTTGTAATTTATGTATGCAACATAAGCAATCCCAAGTACATTTATTTGTTACGTTTCTTAACACGGAAGTAGCATCACTTTTACTACAATAGTGTGCCTCTGCCAAAATTTATTTTACTATTATTACCATAAAACTAAATAAGTTTATACTCAGTATTGTAATTGGACCTTAGTTTGTCACATGGCAAGGCTCATGGGGGCTTCTCCTAATTTCTTTCTTCTCTTCCAGGTTGTATTAATGCTCAACTTCTTGCTTCCTGTGGTTTATCTCCCTATGTCTGAATTTTATTCTTCTCATAAAGGACTCCAGTGGTAAGATTAAGACCCATCCTGAACGAAGTGGGTCACAATTTAACTGGAGTAACCTCCTCAAACGGTCCTCCTGACAATGGTTTCATACCTCCAGAATGGATTAAGTTGAAGAATGTGTTTTCTTGGAGTACATAGAGTTCCAAACCATCACAATGGCATCCATAGTTGAGAGTAACTAAATACTAGCTATGTTATCATTATAATTACTATATTAAATTAAGAAAAATTATGTTCATAATAGAGTATTTGATTCAAAAAAAATTATAATGAGCAGAATGTTGGTCTACAAAGATGTCCACATCATAATCTCCAGATTGTAAATATGTCAAATTACATGGCAAGAGAGAATTGATGTTGTAGAAGGAATTAGGGTTGTTAATCAGTGACCTTAAAATAGCAAAATTACTCTAGGTTTTCTGAGTGGACTCAGTGAATCATAAGAGTCCCTTAAATGTGGAAGAGGGAGGCAGAAGAGAGGATCATCAAGGTGATGCAATGTAGAAGGATTCAACTTGCCATCACTGTCTTTGAAAATGGAAAGAGTCAAAGCCAAAGAATGTGGACAATCTCTGAAAGCTGGAAAAGGCACAACAACAGATTCTTCCCTGGAGCCTTCACAAAGGAACAAAGCCCTGACAGAACCTTGATTTTATCCCATGGAGACCCATGTCAGACTTCGGATGAAACTGTAAGATAATAAAACTGCATTGTTTGAGCTACTAAATCTGTGGTCACTTGCTACAGGATAAATGGGACTAAATTAAGAGGTAAATAAATATTTGGTAGGTCATTTTTTATCCAAGAGAGAATTTTGGGACTTTATAATACCTTACTTGTGAGGTTTATACAGTTCTACTTAAAAGGTGAGGTCAGAAATGTGATGCATGCTAGACCTTGAAAATTAAGGAAGCCAGACAAAATGTGTATTCATTTTGGCAGGGCAACATTGGAAAAAGACAGTCAGAGATGAACAAAACTAGGTACAAAATAGTTGAAATATCATAGAAGCACCTAAATCTTGAAATGAGGTCAGTCGGAGAATAATGAGGCAGAACTACATACTGGTTTATAAGTGGGCCTTCTCGTAAGTTACTTAGGTTTATTATACCTCTGCCTTGCCTTTTACTAAGTGTGTGACCTTGAAAATATCCTTTAACCTCCATGAAACAGTTTCATTATTTGTAAAAATGAAATGGTGCAATTTCCAAAAGTTGTTCTGAGCATTAGATAAGATAGTATAATGAAAGCATATAGAAGATTATTTGGCACTTAGTAAGCATCTGGGTCAGGTTGCTATTAAAAGAACTAAGTTACTATTATCACTGCAAAACTGAGAATCATTAGGGATGATCTAATGGGAATTTTTTCTAATATATTTTACTGTATCCGCTGCTATGTACAATTTCCCTTATGGGGAAAACCAAATAATTATATATTTGACACTTTACATACTGTATATATATATATGTACATATACATAAATAAAATATATATTTTTTGTTTATCTGAAGTATACAATGTGTTACAGTCACAGTTCTAATTCTCTGCTAGTATTAACTCATATAATCATTAAAGCTACACAATGACATGGGTACTGTTTGCACTTTTTAGTAAGAAGGAATTGGACCCCCATAGCTGATTAGGATAATCAAAATTGTACGATAAAAAGAATCATTAACTGGAATTCAAACTCAAGAAGATCTGATTTCATATCCTTCACTGTTAAGGAAAACAGCATATGGCTGGATATCAGGAAGTGATGGCTGAAGTATAGGTTCATGATTATTTATAACTTTTCATCTTATTACCTTCTTCTTCTTCTTCAGGAAACAGGCAGATTTCAAGGGAAAAAAAAGAATTCATGCTAATTCTGTATAATTTGAGAATCAATTTCTACTTTTGCTTTCATATTATGTAGTGAAGATCATGTAGGGTCACTGAAATAAAGGGACTGAGAAATCCCATCTAAGAAGCAGCAACATCAAAGATGATGAAAATATGGGATAGTGAGCTGTCTCTATATACTCCTTTTGGCACTAGACTATGTTTGGATGGAAGGGCTAAAAGGTTGCTTCTTAGATTTCAGAAGTTACGGTTCTTGACCATGGTTTAATTGTGCTCTAGGTAACATTCAGTTAAATCAAATTTATCTTGTTTCTGACTTAAGACAGGGTTTGCAAGCCTTGATATTAAAAAGACAAAGATAATACCAAAAAAAGCCAGCTTTATTATTACAAAATTGCCTTTGAACATGGTCTCACTACAACAATCCAGAAAATAGTTATTTAAAATTCAATTTGGCCTAGTAAGTTTACACTGGCGTCACTAATGAAATTCTTTCTCTCGCTAGCGAGATGAAAAATCTTACAATGCTCCCCATTACACTGAGGTGAAAAACACAAGGCTGCACCCACCTTGCATGAGTGAATTCTCCACCCCCTACAGTAATGCTCAAGAAGGCCAAATGCATGTGAATGATAAAGAACAGAGCATATTAATTTTATGTTGATTCAACTGACATATTTCAGCTATTAGCTATAAGATCTGAGCGTTAGTGAAAGTATTTACCCCCACGATTGACTAGGCAGATAGATAGACATTATTTTGAAATTGTTTAAGCCATAAACAATTTACTTTTTATGATCTCCTTAATAGAATATTTGACTATGTTCTATTATTTTGCCTAAGGAGAAGAAAGTTTTGATAGGGTAATGTATTTTAAAATATCTTTTTTTTAAATAACTGATCAAATTTTTATAGAAATATATTCTTTGAGATGTAATTAAAGCAAGTTTTTTTTTTATTTCTTGATTATGTAACATTTTTTTCATTACCTCCTCACCCTTTGGATAATCAAAATATTTCATAATGATTTTCACTTGACATCCATTTCAAATATTCCAAATATCTAAATAAACTTAACATGTGCGCTTCCTGGTGACCAGATTTTCCCTCATAAAATGTTTAGTTTTATCCTCCTCAGCATAGCTAGCTAATATACTTAGTTGCTTCTTTGTAAAGAAAATGAAGCTTTTTTGTAAAGAAAAAAAAGCTCCTTAAAGCAAATGCCATGAATGGTTCAGCTTAAGCAATGGGAATTTATTCACTCATGATTAGAGTCCAGGAAAATATCCAAATCAAGGAATCATCAAAGTGATACCTACTTTGTATCCCAAAGAATGGCTGCTTGTGATCCTTGGTGCCTCTGCCACATGGCAAGGCACATGACACATCTGCTAGTCTTCTCCTTCTCTTCTGGGTTTCACCGCTTTCAGCTTCTTGCTTTCATGGTGTTTTCTCTTTGTCTTGCTTCCATTTATAAAAGACTCCAGTAATAGGGTTAAAACCCATTCTGAATGAGGTGGGTCACACTTTAACTGAAGGATCCTCATCAGAAGTTCTGCTTGCAACCTTACTTACAATGTGTTTATACCCATACGAATAGAAAAAACTTCAAGAATATTTTTTTCTGGGGTACATACAGCTCCAAACCACCACATAAAATATATATATTTTTCTTTTTCATGCAGATCACTGTAGTGGCTTCTACCCAGGAATATATTTATTGCATTATAAAAGGAGCTGTATATAAATATAAAGTAACTCTTCACAACAGCATTTTGGACTGACCTAATCAAATAGGATAGGGCTGTCCATAAACTAGAGCATAATTGATACTATGTCAGTGTCTCATCATGCAAAGGGGGAAGAGGAGATGGAGATTCATGTGAGCTGATTCATTGGAGAGGTTTCATAGAACAGGCTTGTCAACATTTACTTCACTTTCTTTCATTTTTTCCTTTTACACATAACATTCATTTTTGGTAAGCAACATTTATTAACATCTAAATGGGTTGCAAAATGTATAAATAAACAATGCAGGTTATATACAGCATATAGTTTTTCAAAATGCCTTCAGAGGTCCTCTAAGTATTAAAAGATAGTTCCAGATTGTGTTATTTTGAAAATTCTAAGGCAAGAAAATACAGTACTGACATTGCAGATGACTCTCAAAGGGCAAAAACTTAATAACCCTCTTGAATAGAGTCTATAGTTCACATTGCAAAACATTTTCAAAGAAATGACCAAGTTAACCTTTGCTCCTAAGGTCTCTTTTAGCTTGTTTGTTTTCCCTTCTCTTCCACTTTCATATCCTTCTTGTGGTTCAACAATGAGCTTCAGAGCAACACGATGGTGTACAGATCCTCAATTTAATGCATTTAGAAGTCATTACTAATAGTTTTTATTTCCTTCTTCTAAAAATGTTGAAATAACCCCAAAACCTATTGGGTTATAAAGATCACTTAATTTTCTATGTCTCAATGTCTCTGATTATAAATTGAGAACAGTGAGTTCCATACCCTTTGGTCTTCGGGATTTTAAGATGAAATGTGTGCAGGAAAGTTTCTAGTCTACAACAAACTAGACACATAAACAGTATTAATGAAATATCTGTTAGATAGAAATAGATAATGTGTGAATCAGTACTTCTAAATATCAAAAATGTCAAAGCATACACTTCTGTCTTTACAATACCCTACACGAAGATTAAAGATACTTTCATTTTGTAAGAATTGTAAGAATCTCTGGATGCTGTTTAATTCATTTTTAAAAAAACATGCTGAAATCATAGGAGGTTCAGAGCATTAAGAGAAAAAGTAAAGCTTAATATGGATTTATACTAGTAATATCAAATACATGGAAAATAATGCTTAAAGACAACCAAATCCTCTTTGAAACAAGAGGAAAATGGGATCGATACACTGTCATCTATAAAAGTTGGTGTCACTTTAAATGTGAAGAAAGTGGCTGAAGAAGTACTCATTTAGAAAGGTGGGCATTTCAAATTGGAAAGAGTAAGACAAATATATACACTATAAGGCAGATGAAGAAATCATGTTTCCCTGAATGAATTCAAATCTTTAGCCTAGGAGAGAAAGAGGAGCTTTTGGAAGTTGACCCCCACAGCAGCTTTGATAGACTTTAAGCCATCAGGAGAAAAGGAAGACTTTTTAAAAACAACTGGAAAAGGGGAAAAGTTCCATATTTAGAATATTCTGACTGCTATCAAGAGAGAATATCAGGAAGACGATATTAATTCCTTGAAAGAAAAGTAAATTCTGAAGAAATTATAACCCATTATTTGGAATTGGAACATATGGCACAGTTCACCTGTCTCTGCACATCATTTTACAAATCACAAATCAGTGATTTTTCCTAAAGCGTCTGACAAATAGCACGGTGTTATTGCATGTGAATCCTGAGGAAACCATGTGTTAGAGATTGAAACATTTCCTCCACAAATACATGTTCAATTCCTCCTCTTAGGTCCTGGCATGTGAACACACTTTAATTAGGACCTTTGAAGAAGTTCGTTACAGTGAGGCCACTCTGCATCAAGACGGGACTTAATCGAGTATGACTGGAGTCTTTATAAGCAGAGGTCATCTCTGCACAGTCAGGAATAGAAGACAGAAGGAGACAGGTGATCATGCGACAGAGGTAGAGAGTGTGTTATGGATTGTTGGCAAGCCACCACTAGACAGTTCAAATACAGACGAAGCGTGATCATGCTAATGCATTGATTTTGGACTTTTGGCCTCCATAACTGCAAGACATTAAATTATTACTGCTTAAACCAATCAGACTGTGGCATTTTATAGTAGCCCTGGAAAACTGAGACAGGTTTTGTTAATGGAAATTTGGCTGCTACTCTAATAAATGCCCAAAAATAGAGGAGGTGGCTTTCAAATTGCCTAATGGGTAGAGCTGGAAAATTTTTGAGGCATTTGATAGCAAAAGCCAATGTTGATTTGAAGTAGAAATATGGATATTGAAGGAGCTCCTGGTGAGGCTTTAGAAGCAAATGATGAAGAACAGCTCGTCAACCATCCTCATACTCAGAATGAATGGGGTCTGTTCTCCAGTGTTCAGGGCAAACATATCTGCCATCCTGGGGTCCAGAGAGTGTGGAGTTGCCATTCCAGCAGCCCTGAAAGAAAATTCATCAAGCCACAGATTATTCTCAAGTCTAGAACTCTAACGTAATTTGCCCTACTGGATTTTGGACCTGCGTGGAAATCACGATCCTTTTATCCTTCTAAATTGCCCATTCTGGAATAAAATTATCTGGCCCATAACTGTCCCACCATTGTGTTTTGGAAGCAAATAACTTGTTTTCTAGGTCTCACAGTTCCACAGATAGAAAAGAATTTTGCACCAGGATGGACCGACCATCTCCTGAAATGGCTTAAGGCTTCTGGAATATTGAGATTGGACTGAATGTGTTTTGAAGGTGGAAGAACATTTCTTTGAAGTTCAGGGGATACACTAGTATGGATTGAGTGATGTCCTCCACAAAGGCATGTAACCCAGGTCTTTTGGGTATAACCCCATTGATAAATATGATCTTTGAAGATATTAATTATTAAGGTGAAGCTAAGAAGAATCAGACTGAACCTTAATTTAATATGACTGTATTCCTTATTAGCAGAGAAAATTTAGACACAGTCTTGAATAAGAGACAGAAGTAGGCAGATGGCTATAGGATGCAGGTAAAGATTGAGTAAAAGATTGCCACCAACAGAATGCTCCAGACTTTGGAGAAAGCATGATCCTGCTTTGATTTGGACTTCTAGCCTCTAAAACTGAGACAATAAATTCATTTTGCTTAAGCCAACTCATCTGTGGTATTTATTTTAACAGCCTGGAAAACTAAAATATATGTAACCTACCTGTGCCTTAGTTCCTCTCTATATAAAATGGACTTAAACTAAGATGACGCTTAAAATGCCAGACCCAACTCTGAAAATTATACATTCTAGTACAAAAGTTTGTTTTCTCTTTAGACCTAAAATATCCAAGACTCTGTGAGACAAATATAATCTGCAACTTACATGATTTGTAATTAGTTTATATGCACATTGAGAAAATCAAATTGTTGGCTATGTAGTCCATGTGCATTTTTATGCCTTTCAGCACAAATACATTAATCTTCCCATGCTTGTTTTTTCTAGAGAAATGATCATTTCATGTCCTTCCATCCAGTACTTATTCCGCTTAAATTTCCTCTTCCTCTAAATTGTACCAACTTCTCTATCCCTAAACCCTTTTCCAATTTTCTTGACTTGTGTTTTTATCCTTTCCTTTAATCCTCTGGTGCTCCTGACAACATTCTCTAAAACCTTATGCAAAAGAAGCTGCAAGTAGCTGGCATTAATATTAACTTCAAAAGGAAGTCTGGCAGCAATGCTCATTTTCTCGCTGGGTTCAAACAACCTTGCTACTCATACAAAGCAGAAGAATTGACAGAGATAGAGAGGGCAAAACACTAGAGCAGTGGTTTTTAAAATATTAAAATCATCCAGCGATCTTTTATAAAATATATAACTAGGCAACTCATCATACCATTTAAATCCAAATCTGTGGAAAGGGCCCTGGCAGGTATATTTTTAAAGAGCACCACATGAGATTCCAATATGTAGGCATGGTTTGAGAGCCAATGTTCCTAGAGAAAACATCCATCTCTTGGGAGTGTCACACTTTCAGGGTGAAAAGTAGAGCTTCTCCATCGCTTTGGGGGAAGTGACTGCTACATGAGAAGAGAAACCAAACTGCATGTGAGGAGAAATAAACCCACCCCAGTAGAGTCCACTAAAAATTGAAGTCATAGACATACAACATGAACAAGGGATTTACAGGGTATTGAGCTGAAAAGGAAGACTATTTACTTCTAGGGAGCAAACCATCAGAAATGAAGCCTTACATCTAAAATCTAACTTATTTATAAATTGGGAGAAAGTCACTAAAGTAAATCATAACTGAAGATAAAAAACAATCTGATAAGATATTGCACACTTTCTTCAAAGTATTGCTAAGTGGTTCAAAATTAGGACACAGCAATGCACGTTTTGTGATTTGAATATTAAATTATAACACTAAAAGTGGTTATGACTTTTTATTCAGTTTTCAGTTTAAAAATAAATATCTCCCCTGTACTTATATTTGATACCATAGCAAAAAGTGATAATATTAGCTTTTATCTTTCATACCTGCCAGTATCTATTCTTTCATTCAATATCGTCTTGAACAGCCCTGTTACAAGAAATAAAACCTGGGGTACTTTGGTGTTATGGATTCTTGCTTCTGCAAAAAATATATGTTAAGTGTATATAATTTCTTTTGGTTTCCCAGCCTCTCAGCAATTCAATATTTTATATTGGAAATATGTAAGTGTGAGTCTTTGCATGTGCATGTGTTGGGGTAGTGAAATAGACTGTCAACTTATAAAATACCGTAAACATTAAGATATTCAGTTTTGAACTTAAAAAGGAAATTGATATTTTTAGATTTGCTTAAAAGTATGCAGTTGCTTACTTTTATTTAAAAGTCTAAAATTGCATCATTTTATCTTTCTTAATATTTAGATGTTTTTATAAATACAATTATCCACAAAATAAGAAAAACTTTTCTTTCTTTGAAGACCACACCATATGCAAATGAATAAGCACAGAATAATCCATGGAATTATTCAATACCCTGAATTCAAAGGAAGCTTACATTTTTCTTACGGATAGTTAAATTTTCTTTTAGATATTTCAGACATGTTTTTTCTAAGCATATATATCAGTGTGAGAAGATAATATAAAGAATGAAGCTCTAAAATAAATGACATGTTTATATGTCCTAGGTTTTCATGAATTAAACATCCATGGAAAACAACATGCAGAAAATAACATATCAAATGTCACTCAACTACATGCAACCAAATCATTCACAGTAACCTCAAGGGATCATGTATCACTCACCTTCAATCCTAAAAATTAAAGGATCTTCAATATATATACCTATTTTATTAGGCAATTGTTCTGACTGAATGAATGAAGTTGGAATGATAAAATGTGTGTATTATGAAAGAACAATGTATCTTTTTTGTCTCACCACCTTAAAACTTGTCAAATGTTAAACTATCTAAGTGCAGGAGGCAGAGATGTGCATACACAACCATCTCTCTCATGTTGGTAGGATTAATCTAATTGTACCGAAGGTAGGTCTTCTTTTTCTGACTATAACTTGTAAAGCGTAAGTGGAAAGTAGTTACTAATGTAAAATAATTAACATCTCACTTTTAAATAATGTTTGTAGAATATGTTATACTGTTTCCTTTTCTGCCATTGCAGTCTGAAGGTTTTAGCAGTATTTATTCCAACGATAATAATTTTTATGAAAATGAGTCCATAATATATGAATCTTATACAAAAATCCACAAGTCCAATAAATATTATTTTTACCCAATTAATTAGATTGTAAAGGTTGATCTGGGTCTTCCTGAAATAGAAATCATTCTGACCATCTTTAGAATCATTGGAAGTGCTATTAGGAATTATGTAGCTGGCAAATTTCTTATTCGTACTTTATGTTTTATAATGACAAATTTCTCTGTAACAGTTTTTAATGTTTTTCTTGACTTATGAGAAATGGCAAGAAAATATCAAATTTCCAAATGCTTGGTGAGCTCATCTTTCCCTTTATTTAATTATAACTAAGGTGCATCTTCTATTCTTTAACATTTTATAATGATCTGGTAACTGAGTGAATGTTTGTTTAATTTTGGCTGCTGTAATAAATAGATGCCAAGATGTATAATGGGTCAAGCACAGAAAAGTCATTCCTCAATCTTCCGACAGTAAAATATAGGTGTCCCTGACTTGCGGATATCATTTGGGGATCTAGGCTATTGGAAGTTCAGTTTATTTAACATATGTCTCCTGAAGTAGGCTATCTCCTTTCCAGGTATTAGGAAGAAGAAAATAGCATGGATAAGGGTCCCCATTTGTCATGGGCCAAATCACTTCTACTTAAATTCTAATGATAGAACTCAATTATATGGGTATCTTCAAGGAAACTGGTACATATAGGATGTCAGAGACATTTATGGTGAACAATTGGAAAATTCTACAATTGCAAAGGCTGTGAGTGAGGAGAATATCAGTTGTGTTAAAAGAATTGCTAGGAAACAACCGTGGCTGGAGCAGAACAAATTAGGAGGAAGTAAGCAGAAGTAAATGTTAGCGAGGTGGTGAGCAGGCAGCAGGGAAAGATGTATAAATTTGCAAGTCCTCGAAGGTCATTGGAAAGTCTCTGGCTTTGATGCTAAGTAATATAAGAACCTATAAAGGTTTCTCACCGTAACATTATTTGCACACCTAATCACCAAAATTGAAAAGGCCTTCCTTGACATGAGAGAAGGAAGCTAAATCTTCAGATGTACTTTGATCAAATTTCTCTCGGAAGAAAATTTGCATAAATTTTCTACATAAAAGTGTTTTAAATGTTAATTTGAACATAAGTAATCTTAGTCATCTTCTTTTGTTGTTGCTGTCCTGTTTTGCCTTAAAATGCCCAGTGTTTTCACTGGTCTGGTGTTTATCCCTCCTTTACCCTCTGGTGATTTTGCCATTGGAATATTCTCATATAAGCAGCTCCATCTAAATTCTTTAGTGGGTCCCCCTTTGGAAAATTTCTTTTCATAGCTTCCACTTCTTATTCTCACGCACATGAATATAACTCAACTTTTTTTCATATCTATTTACTATCTGTAGCCAGAAAATCAATCTTTAATTTATTACAGTAGCAATATTCATCCCTCATAAAGTCAAGGCAGATGCCTGCCATGTCCCTCAAAATATTTTATTCTCTGGCACAGTACTAGGGTCATAGCTGGGGATCAAAATTTTAATTGTCAAATTTCTTAAATGCATAAGTAACACTATTACAGCTATTGTAAGTATAATACTATTGACATTAATAAATATCAATAAAATAAATAATTAATTATTTATTCTCACAAGCTACATTTATATAAAAAGAAAAAATGCTTCACAGATAACAGAAATCTCTCCTCTGATTCGTATGCTCCAGGCCTGCCACTCCATAAAATGGTAGATACTAGGAATGTGTAGCTATTTAACAATAACAATAAAAATTCAATAAAATTTAAGTTTTGGTTCTTTAGTCATACAAGACGCACTTCAAGGACTTAATAGTTACATGTGAAAAGCGGTTATCAGAGTGGGCAGAGCAGTACAGAAAATTCCCATCACTCAGGAGAGTTCTACTGGGCAGGTCTGCTCTAGATAATTTTCACGTGTTCCCATGGCTTTCCAAAGTGATTACTTATTATGCCGCCCAGACCCATTTTTAGCCCAACTAGTTGATGCATAACAGGTAAAAATTTATGTAAGGATTTTGTGTGATGAATTAACAAATCAGTGGACAAACAATTTTGCTATAATACAAGTAGTCTTTAGAGATCCTGGTGTCCAACTCCCTAATTGTTCAACATTCCTGACTGGTCTTTCTAGAAAGCCTCTAATAAATACTATTTAGCCCATAAGAGAAACTAAGTATTCTCGCCCAAAAGACTAGCTATGCAAATGGAAATGAATGGATACATGAGTGACTTATGCAGGATTTTTCATTTAGCAAAATTCATAGCATTCACATGTATAAAATGCTTACCGTATGGGTTATAGGCATGGGTTTAGAAACATGTTAACAGAACCATATATTATATGGTATTTATTTAAAAACAAAGCTTCTCTGTGTGAATAGCAGCATCTTTAGAAACACTTGTCTATGATGAGCTGTGGACACTTACTACTCCACTACAGATACCCAGTTATTTAATTGTAATGTTGTTGAAGCTGAAAGAAATATCATAAGGAATTATAAATCATACACATCTTAAAACAGATAATTTGCTATTACTCAGTGATCTTATAATTATTGCCTTAAGTTGTCACCTATTGTAATTCCTACCAATCTTACGCAGCTGGCAATAATTAAGTCATCATTTTGATTATATATTTTTGAAATATAAAAAGCATTAGATTGAGCTCAGTATAAAATATTGCTGTCTAGAAACAAGGGAACAAGATTTGTGAGAAAATAAGCTATTAAAACCAGTTCATTTTTAGTTATACAATGTGGGACTCTGGAGCAAATGAGTAATAAAAGGCAAAACAATTGAGTTTCCTAGGGTGCTAAATTAAGAATTTATAGTCTGAATGATGTCTCAGTAATCTCATTCAATTTTCTATTATTGCAGATCTTAAACAATTATGGACACAGATGACATAGCAATTTTTGCTTATAAATCTGCAAGGGTGATAAAAATAACATGCAAAATTCATTTTAATAGTAAACTTAATTGGTCTGATGTTCTCAAAGAAAGGCAAACGGAAATTTAGAAAAAGCAGTATCTTGAGCAAAGGAAACTCACTAGAAGAGCTAATATGAACTATATTTCTTATTTTAAAACAGATGGGGTATTTACTATGTTAAAATGCTTAGTACTTACAAGTAATATTCATATAAACAAATATTACCAATGTTCTGAGAACTAGGAGATATTTCTGGGGCTAAAAAAGTAAGTAACTGAGAAAACAAAAAGAATTAGAATTTATTTTTCTGGCAAAATGATGTATAACTGAAATTGTTTCTTCAAAAAAATTATTAGCCATTGGAATATGGGTGAGTCAATATTTTCTCAAAAGAATTTTAGCTTTGCTGTCCTCTTCCAGGAACCTGCCCTGAAATCTTTTTAAATGATCTCAGAATAATAGGTTCAAATAAAACATCCAAATCATCTAAAATAGTAATGATTACAGAGGAAATTTTTCTTTTCTATGCTGAGTATAGAAAATAGTTATCATACCAATAAATCCAATCAGCTTTGACATAGGCTTATTGGCTTAAGGAGACAGATAAATTTTAGAGAAGTAATTAATTTTTGAGAAAGATTCATCTATTAGTCTTTAGTTGTTTTTTTAAATTTGTATTATATTCAGAAGTAAAGTGCCTTCTGCGTTTTAATGGAACTCAATTTCACAAAAGCCAAGAAATGTTTATGTTAGAATATCTCCATTTTCTAATACGCTTTTCATAAACGAAACTCACACTATAAAACTTACATTTTGTTAGTAAAATATAATGAATATAAATTAAAAAGGTAATAAAGTCATGAATTTTTGTACACTTTAAAGATTTTTTTGATGAATTGTTATGACAATGCAATTTAGACAGTTTTAAAAATTTTTAATGTTCAACATGTTTGACCTGCATTTATTTCTAAGGTATCAGTGGAGTGTAAAGCAAAATTTTGGATATATAAAGTGAAAATACCTAAATAAAAATAAAGGCACACTTTAGTGGTTAAATTTAAATTGAACTGGAATAATTCAAATGTGTGTTTTGTATAAATATGCATTATCACAAATCTAAAATTCATTTCAATTTTTTTTTTCACTTCATGTGCAAACAGGATTGAAGTTCAGGCAGTGTGGGTCCAGAATCTACACAGTTAAATACCTAGTGTACATAAAGTAGATGCATCATAATGTAAAAAAAAGGAAAAGTGATTTAGAGACTCCAAATATTTGTGTGGTAAATATATATATTTAAAACAGACATTTTATTTTTTTGATCTAGTATATAATTTATTATTAAAAATGAATACATAACCAATAATGTTAATGAATTCAATGAATTTAAATTTCTTTCAAATCATATTATTAGGTAAATTAATTGATATTCTCACTGTCTTTATAAAACTTCAGAATAACAGATTATGCAAAAGAACTATTTTAAATATATTCTTTTTATCAGAAAAAAACATATTTTAATCATTGAATAACTTTAAAATTCGGTAACATATTGCTAAACTGAATAGTAGATCTATAAATAAAATTCAATATTTTTATTATCTAATTAATTCGCACATAAGACATCAGTCTATCTAAATAGGTAAAAGATAGAAAGTCTTCAAAAAATAGTGGAAGTTAAAACTAGGAAATACAGCCTCAACTTTCTCAAGGAGAAATGTTCTTAACTTGGGACCTTCACCTTCTAGAAAGTATGTTATTAAATTTTAGTTCACAGGACAGAAATCCCCAAACTGATTTTAAAACCTGCAGAGAAAGATAAGAAAAGATCAGCTCTACAACTCTTTAGTGATATATTAACAGCATTTTCTATATTTTAAAATTCACAGATATTGAATATTTTTCATTCTCAGAGACAAAATAATTGTCTTTGGAATAATACATTAAAACATACTCTTTATTATGTATTATTTTATTTCTATGCACATCAACATTAAAAATTCAGAATGCTCTATTCTTTAAAAATCCAACAGTTACAACCTATTTTTAGATCAAGTTCAAATGCAACATTTAAGTAAATCAAGCCTTAAAATTTTGCAACTGAGGGATACAATTATGTAGCTAGCATATTAAATGAGAGAAAGTTTTCATGCTATTACTGAAAGATTTTTCTAGGTTTTCATCTTCTATGTCAGTAAGACATAACTGTTCTTTATTAGGCTTGACATTTTTAAGCATGTTTTCTGTTTAGGCTTTGCTCTTGGATTTTCTCTATCAGATGGAATGGTTCTCTGCACGCAGTAGAGACATATTTCTTGTTACACACTGAGTAAGTGAACTATTCTGATCCTACTTCAAAAGATATCTGATCTTATGTATCCATGTATAAACACACGTACATGTAAAACTATATATAAATGTATTTATACACATACATGTATATGTAGGCACAGTCATATATATGTATCTACACGGCATTTAGAACACTACATGAAATATATTTTTAAAATATTGTCTATATTCCACATATCGTTCATTAGATATTTTCAGACTGGCTGTGTTAAGTTTTCATTTCACTATTACGTTTTTATAACCTAGGAATAAGCCAATAAGCCACTCCAAATTTGATATCAAAAGTAGATAGCAGGTTAGTGGCTTAAATTTGATTCCCTTGGCATTCTATTTTCCAGCTACCCCCTATATCTACTGTTTGAACTTTTAAAAAGCTCTTGCTGCACTGTTGAGTCTCTATACCTGACTGGGAATCATCCTAGTTCATTCAGAGAGAATGGAAGATTATAATGTTGAATTTATCATTCAAGACTTTGGTGTTGATAGGGTGGGCCACAATGGCTCAGCAGGCAGAGTTCTCGCCTGCCATGCTGGAGACCCGGGTTCGATTCCTGGTGCCTGCCCAGGCAAAAAAAAAAAAAAAAAAAGAACATAAAAAAATAGAAACTGATGCACTCAGGTCTCAACTAGGATATTGGCTCTCAGAGTTTCGTCCTGTAAATTGGACTACTTACTGTTAATCTTCCCTTCATGAAATCTGCTTGCTTTCATTCTGCAAAAATCTGTGTGCTTAGAAAAATAACTTTATATTTTGCTAAATTCTTATGAAAATTTCAAGAGGGTCTTATTTCTTTTAAAGATGTAAAATTAGCATGTTCAAACTCCTACTTTAATATATGGTTCTTGTGGGTTGTTATTATGATTATCTTCTCGGTGTCCTTAAATACAAATTCAGTATATTCCTTCATGCCTTCCAGATCAGCATCCAAAAAATGTTTTTAAAGATTTAGAGTTTTCAAAACTAAAAAAACACTTTTTCACAGTTGTGTTTTGAAGAATTTGATCAAACATTATGTTGTCCAAAACAAATTACGTATTTTCATATTCTTATATTTATTAGGTAACTGTAATATAATAAAATAGAATATTTAAAAAGTAGAACTACAATACTTTTCAAATGCCATCAAATCAAATATTATTGTATGAGGTACTAGAATTAAGAGCAGAATAATATTGTTTGATAAAGATAATATATCAAAACATAAAAGGAAAAATTCTCTTGATTTATATTTTGTTTCTCCAATTTCTTTGAAACATAAACATGGGAAATATTTTCCTTTATTCTTAACAATAGGATAGTGCAATAGCCATTGGCATTTGCCTTTAAGATCTGGCAGTCAATATGAAGTAGCAGGGACTTTGATGATTGCAAGTCTATATCTACTGTTTGAACTTTTAAAAAGCTCTTGCTGCACTGTTGAGTCTCTGTACCTGACTGGGAATCATCCTAGTTCATTCAGAGAGAATGGAAGAAGTATGATTACTCTAGGTGGCAAGGAAAGACTCCAAAATTACTACCAATCCTTATGGGTTTGTAGGCACTTTTCATGAGAGGTTGGTTGAGAATGGAAGGGTGGCAGATGTGTGAACCCTAAAATAAGAGACACGATATTAGGAACCTTGAGAAAATACTCTCATGAGAAGCATACATATTTTAATCTGTGAGGCTTGGGTAAATCCAATTGAGGAATCTTTAAACTTGCCTTATGGGAAAAAAAGATAAGCTGTGTATTTGCTTAGTTTGGGTGACAATCCTTCCTATATGCTCCCTGACATCCTGACAACAAAGGAGACAGTGAGTAGTACTAAAACAAATGCCAACTTATGACATAACTACTAACTGTCTCAGGAGAACGAATACTCTGCACCCTACTGAGTAGAACATTTTTCAGAAGCAGCAAGAGTTCATTGTACAATTTAGACTAAGTGACTTCTGAAAAGATAAAGGGTTAACATACAGTTACAGCGTACAGTAGATAAAATTTGGTTCAATTCAATGCAACATAGAACATAAAATAAATAAAATCGAAGAAAGCATTGTGCTAGTTGATGGTCATAAAAAGTTTGCACTTATTATCTAGCAAATCTTCAGTAATGCTTTCCAAATGTGATTCATTCAGTTAATAAACATAGTATAAAGAGTAACAACTATTTTAGAAATAAATCCCATTCGAAAAATTATTTCAACAATGATAAGATAAGCAATAAACAATAATTAGTCTATCCAGGCATTGTGCTAAGCTTTTTATGTGCATTTGTACATATAATCTCCCTGCTATGTTAAAAGAAAGTTATAGCACACTAGAATTTAAAGAGTATGAATAACTTCTCGGGAGGTAGTCATAAAAGTGAGGAATAGACAGACTGAATAATTTTATGACATTCTCAAGCAACAAAGCTAGTAAATTGAATGGACATGGGAATTGAATGAGGTCAGTGTACTTCCAAGTCTCTTCTTGTTTTTTTTTTTTTTTTTTTCCTTCGGTGATAGCCAAACCAGACATTTTTTTTTTTAAATTATATCTTGCAATGATAACGTTATGTGTTAATTTGTTTGAGCCATAGTACTTAGTTATTTAATCAAACACTATTCTAGATGTTGCTGTGAAGGTATTTAGTAGATGTGATTAATATCTACCATCAGTTGATTTTAAGTAAATATTAACCTGAACACTGAGGGTAGTTTCATACAGTCAGCTGAAGGTTTTACAAGCAAAAATTGAAGTTACCTAGAGAAGAAAAAATTCGATCAATTTATCTCCTTGTAGATTTATAGAGACATTAAATACAGATATAGATAATGGTTCTGTTTCTCTGATAAAATCAGAATGCTAAATTTCCATCTTATGTTTTATTTGAAATTGCAACTATTAAAATCACTTGAAAATTTAATATAAATATGGGAAACTTTCATAACTCAAGGATCAATTCATTAAGAATATATCTAAAGCAGAAGAGGAAATGATATAGTAAGATTCTTAACTAATTTATCTGAATTATAGCATCATTTTATAGTTAGCAAAGGTAACTATAATGATAACTATAATCAAACCCAGAAAGGTACATTACAGGCAACTACATTTAATTTCATCTGAAATAATACTTGCCTTTGCTGTATCATTCTATAGACCCTTAAATATATGCATAGAATTAACAGAATAATTCTCCTTATTTTGAGCTAATGGTGGTCAAATGCATGTCGAAGATAGTATTAAGTGGACTTCACCAAAACAATGAAACACCCAGAGAGATGTAACTCAAGAATTTTCATTGTACCTTCAGTCCTAGTTTTGATTGCAAGGGAAATTACACCCTCTTGGATAGAGCTGGCTTCCAGGTTTCTGCCAGAATCCTTAAAGTCTGTCTGGGTTGTCCCAGTTTTAGATAATGGGCTTAAATAATTTAAAAAACAGGCTAAATTCTAGGGAAATTTTAGATAAAAAGTTACTTCTTAGTGGAAAAATTGTCACTTACTTTAATAAAATGCTCTAACAAACAGCCCAATTTTGAACATATAAAATATTTGAAAATGAATGATATATTTTTTGAGACTGTCATATTGAGATTGAAACCCTAAACTAATCAGTTTACAAGATCAGCAGTGGCTAGTCTACCGAATTCAACTACCTGTTTTACCATGAAAAATAGCAAGCAAAACAACCAAGTAGGAAGCTTTAAAGTTAGATTAGTTATGTTAATGTAACATTATTTAGTGTTATTGAAATTGCTGATGTTATCTCTGCAGCATTAAAAGATTTAAGGTAATTTCAGAATCACCCTCAAACAACATTTAGTATCATTCATATGCTAAGCATTTATTACTTCATTCTATTGTTTAAAACAGGACTTCACAAACTGTAATTGCCTTTCCAAATTTGGTTATTTTCAAAATTCAGGGCATTCAATTATTTAGAACACTGTATTCCACAGTAATCTTAGATAAATTAAAGTGTAATACTTACATATTTGAAATGGTGAGTATGCACAATATCTTTTAATTGGCTTTCCCATCACTTTATTTTTAGCAATGTCTTAGAGAGCAGTGTTTCCCATCATTGAATTTCTTTACTCACTGGCTAAAAGGCCCCTTGTTAAGTACATTTCAACTTTCAAACATATAATAACTATATGATCTGAATTTAATTGCCAGGCTGGACCATAAAGGTGAGAAAGTCTCAGTTAAGTCTGTAATAACAGATATTCATCCTGTTTCTGGGTATGCCATAAGATGTTGAAGACTTTTCCTATGGATTCAAAATATCAAGTAAAGTCCCAATGCTAAGGACCATACTTGGTAGAGTGCAAATTAGCTGCCAGAAACTCTCTCCAGGGCTTTATAAAAAGGAATCAGAGCAATGCAAGGGTAGTTCAGTGGTAAAATTCTCACCTGCCATGAGCGAGACCTGAGTTTGAATCCAGGACTACACATTTTCCAGGGGGAGAAAAAGTAATCAAAGCTTTTCTTTAACCCTCTCCCCACCACAAGCACTATTTGAAGTAGAAGAATACATCTGATTTGAGAGTCATTGCTCTTTGGAAAGAGAGTCTTGACCCAGTGAGGATTCTCTGAGAGAAAACTCAAAGAGAAATTGCAGGCATATTGCAAGACCAGGAGATGGTCATCCTATTTTATCTAAGTAGTTGGCCAACTGCAAAACTCATAGGCCTAATCTAATGGCATTTGTAGAACGAAGGGTTGTGAGAGAACACTTTGGCATGTGTGGCATAGGTGCTTTGGAGTTTGTGGCATATATGAACATACAGATTGATGACTGCCCCATACCTGGGTAATCCTGGATGTGCAAAACTGGTTAAGGACCACTGTCCAGGATGGGTTGAAGGGAAAGGACAGTTTGGATGGTGCACTGTCGCCATATCAAGAATGCATGCTTCCTGCCTAAAAGGAATCTCGTGATGAGAGATCATGATTGATATATTGGAGAGAGGATCTGAAGATGGTTGGGAAATAAAAGAAAAAAGAAAAAAAGTTCATCAGGCATACATTGACATATAGGGTAACTTTCCAGTATGCGTTTGCTCAGTGGCCTTTCAAGAACATAATCTACACTTTACATATAGACAGTTGCCCTAAAGGTGCATTTATGCCAGGTCAGTTATACAACAGAGGAAACTAAAATAGCAGGAATAATTACATTAAAATAAGCAAACAGACAATGCTTCACCTTTTTTCACCTAATTCTAATTCCTACTCCTTCCACCCCAACCCGGGAACATCAAGAAGAGAGAGAAGGAAAGGTAGGAGGAAAGATAAAACCATGTATAAACAAATCATGTCTTTTACACATATTGCAAGATCATCAACTAAAGGTTAGACTGAATAAAAAAGGATTTAGAATAACTGAATTGGATCTGAAATAGATATTTTAATATAATTGCAAGTGAGCCGAGGTCATTTTCCTAGAGCTGCCATAGCAAAATACTACAAATTGGGCTTGAAACAACAGAAATGTCGTCTCACAGTTCTGGAAGCTGGAACTCTGAAATCAGGGTGTCAGCCAAGTCATGCTTCTTCTGAGGCCTAGAAGGGAAAATCCTTCATTGTTTCTTCTTAGCTTCTGGTGGTTTTCAGGCATTTCATGGCTTTCTCTGCCTCAGTCACCACCTGCCACTCTCCCCTCACCTGGGTCTTTGTCCAGCTTGTTCATCTCCTCAGGCCATGTGGGTCAGAGCCCACCCTAATCCAGTTTGGCTTCATTTAAAATAATTCCATCCAAAATGACCCCATTTCCAAATCAGATCACATTCTTAAGAACGATGAGTAAAACTTTAATTATCTATTCTGGAGAAACACAATGAAACCCAAAACAGAGCCTTACTTACGGAAGTGCAGTATGTTCCTATTATTGAAAACGATGCCCCAAGAGGGGAGGAAGAAAGCTCTGAGTGTGCATGCCTAACGTCTTTAACTGGGAACATAGTTTGTTTCCCGTTTATACCCTACCAAGATCAAAGTGTTTAAAATATAATTCTTGGTAGTTTATTAATGACTTGCATGAAAGTGTAATATGAGCAACACTCATGCCTTGAGGTAGAAAGGAATTAGGCTTTATGTAATACACCTCAGGTTTTGCTAAAAAAACCTGGAGACAAAATGACAGATATATATATATATGTACATATATATATATATATATATATATATATATTTACATTTAAGCAAGGCAACTGAAAATGGGATTTCCAAAGCAAAAACTTTTAAAACTCTATACAGCCCTTTGCCCTTTGCCTTTTAAAAAAGACTTTAGGAGATGGGGGGAAAGTTTTAGATTTACAGAAAAACTGAGATTAGAGCTGAGAGAGTTTCTATATAACATGCCCCCAGTTTCCTCTATTATTAACATTTTACTTGGTATGATGGATTTATTGCAATTAATGAACCAAAATTGATTTTGTTAATAAATGAAATCTGTATTTTATTCCAATTTCCTCAATATTTTTTTTTCTATCCTGGATCCCATTTAGGATGCCTTATTGCGTTTAATTGATATGTTTCCGTAGGCCCCTCTCAGCAGTGACATTTACCTTATATTTGATGAACTTGATGGTTTGGGAGATACTGGACAGACATTTTAAAGGGCAACTTCTACTGTAATTTGTCTGAAGTGCTTCTCATGATTAGACTGAGCTTATGGGTCCTCACATCAAATTAAAGGTATACAATTTATGACTATCAATGTTAAACTTGGACACCTGGTTAGGAACCATAGGTTAAAACTTCAGTGCACACAATAACGCATCATTTGAATGGTGCACTATGTAATCAGAATCATACATTATGTAGCCTTTCCAACTGCTTCTTTCACTTAGCATTGTGTTTTTAAGGCCCAATCACAATTTTTCATTACCAGATAGCTTGCATCTTTTATATCACTGAATAATATTGCATTGCATGGTCTTACAATTGTTTGTTCATCCATTCACCTATTAAAGGATGCCATTTGTTGTTTCCAAATTTGGGTGATTATCTATGAAGTTGTTATAAATATTCATGTGTACATTTTTTGAGTAGACATTGCTTTCAAATCAATTAGGTAAACATCTTGGAGTGTGCCTGCTAGATTGTATAGTAAATCTATGTTTAGTTTTGCAAGAAACTGCTGAACTGTCTTAAAAAATGCCCATGTAATGTTGGATGCTATCATCAACAAATGAAATTTCTGTTGCTTTTGGTCCTCCCCACGTGGAAGTGACAGTTTTGTGGATTTTAGCTATTGTAATACATACGCAGTGACTCTCTTTCTGGCTTTAATTTACAATCCCTTATGGCATATGATACAGAGTCTCTTTTCTTAAGTTTTTCTGACATATGAATGTTCTTTGGTGACATCTGTATATGTTCTTTGATGAGGGTCAGATTTATTTAATTGTTTTTGTTAATTTTTTTCTTATTGTTGAGTTATAAAACTTCTTTACATATTTGCATATAAAACCTTTATTAGCTATTTATCCAATATTGCAAATATTCTTTCCAAGTCATTGACTTGTCTTTTGATTCTTCTTACAGCAACTTTCACATAGTAAAAGATTTTAATATTAGTCAAAATCAACAGTCACTTTTTTCTTTTGTACATCATGCTACTGGCGTTGTAGTTAAAAACTTATCCCCTGGGTAGTATAATGGTGGCTCTGTGGCAGAATTATCACCTGCTCATGCTAGAGACCCAGGTTTGATGCCTAGTGCCTGCCCATGTTGAAAAAAAAAAAAAAAACTTATCACCTGTAAAGGTTATTTATATGTCATTAATTTTAGAAAATTATCAGCCATTATTACTTTAGATGTTTTGTCTACTCTGTCTTTTCTTATCTTTCTGGTATTCCAATTATGCATAGGGGCTATCTTTTGAAATTATTCCACAGCCCTTGGATATTGTGTTGTATGTTTTCATTATTATATTCTCTTTGCATTTCACTTTTAGAAGTTTTAGTTGGCCTATCCTCAAACTCACTGATTTATTCCTTAGCCTTGTCCAATCTCTATGAGCCAATTACAGGCTTTCTTAATTTCTGTTATAATGTCTATGATTCCTCACATTTCCTTTGATTATATTTTGTAGTTTCTACCTTTCTGCTCACATAACCTGTTCGTGCATATTAACTATATTTTCCATTACAGTCCTTAACATTAAATTATTAAAATAATTTAGTATTATTTTAAATTTCCTGTCTGATAGTTTCAACATCTGTATACTATCTAAATCTGGTTCTGACAATTGCTTTGTCTCTTTAGACTGTATTTTTTCTTTCATTTTAGCTTATCTTGATGTTTCTTTTGAAAGCCAGACATGATGTATTGGATAATAAAAACAAAGGTGAATAGAATTTCATTGTGAGGTTTTGGTGTATTAGTCCAAGAGATAGACAGTATTAAATATTTGTTGCAATTGTAGGTAGCAAATGCCTCAAATTCCTCCAGTGTCCTTGGTATTGTCTCTCTGGTTGGCTTTTGGGATTCCCTAAGAACTCTTTTACAAAGACAATCCAGAGTGGGCCCCATGGCGCAGTGGCAGAGTCCTCCCCTGCCATGCTGGAGACCGAGTTCGATTCCCGGTGCCTGCCTGTGGGGGTAAAAAAAAAAAAAATACAGTCTGAACGTTGCTACTCCTTCAGCTGAAATCGACTGTTATAGTGGAGCCCTCTTGATGCAGTGATGAGATGTTGAAATTTTCCAATATTCTTATGATCCGGTCTCTGTCTTTGCCTGTTTATCTGGTCTGTGACCTTTACGAGTGCTCTTAGCTTTGTTTTGTTTTGTTTTTCTTCCACCTAGATGAGACAGGAAGACTATTTGTTCTGGAATTGGGGAAAGGTCCATTGGAATATGGGTGAGTCAACATGGGTGGGATTAAGCTCTGGTAAAATCTTGTTACCTAGAGAGTATGTCTTCACTTTGGAGAATGCTCGGTGAACATTTCCAACAGGAACTTCTCTCCTCCCATCCCAGACCCACACCGCACCTGGGGATGACTGTGGCTCTTCATTGTGAGAACCTGGTGGGGATCCTGGAAGTGAAACCTACAAAAGTGCCAGGGTCCCCCTAAATATGCTATCCCCAGGAGCTTCTCATTTTTTATGCTAGTCCACACTGAGTTTCCAGGACCAGTTTGTGTCCCCAGCTGTTTCTGGAGTTCCTGAGAAGTATTTCTCGGCCATGACAATATTCATTTGCTTGTCTCTCCAGATGTCCAGGAAATGGTTTGCCTTGGAAACCCAAGTCTCTGATGGATGCAAAAACTCACTGAATTTCTCATTCTTTTCTCTTAATGTAAGGATGGGAGTGATAATTAAGAAGCCCTCTTTCTAACAGGGCAGAAAATGGAAGAACAACCACAGGTCATGCAGAACAAAACTTCAGTGGCACAAAAAGTAACTACTCTAGAGGTCATTCATCATGCAAAATGGTCAACATAATAAGAGGAAGAGGAAATATTTTATGATTGTAAATGATGGAATAACTTTGGTGAACAAAGAAATGCAATTAGAATCATAAATATTAAGAGGTTCTTTGCACTCCCTAGATAAAGCAATAGTAGTTTTCAGTAACACACGTGTCCCGTAGAACCCACCATCACGATTGTAGCTTCCCAAATCCTGCAATTACACTCGAACTAATCAAATTCAGATAAAGAAAACAAAGTAGATCATTTTGCTCACATTGGACTAGGAATACCATTGTGTAGTACATATTATGATTAGTTATTTTTAATTAATATTATGGGGATGTTATTAGGCCACACTTAATTTTCATTATAACTTTTTTTAAAAAATATCATATGCTTAAAAGATTAGTTCCCCAAATAATCTTCTCATAAGGAAACAAACTCAAGTTCAAGTAAAGTATTAAATAATAGATTTTTTTTAGCACCTTACAATATTTTTCCTTTTTTTAAAATAATTAATTGTTGGCAACAAATTCACCATAAACCTAATTAAATTAGCAACATTAGAACTGGATATAATAATTTGAAAGCAAAGATATTATATATGCTATATAAAATAAAATTTTAAAAATCTAAATGGTTTAGAAGAGGTGATTATATTGGAACAATATTCTGAATTATTTCTGTTTGCAGAAGGACATCTCTTTTTTGTCTTTTTTTTTTGACCTAGTTTGATACGTGGTCTGAGGAAGCAAGGAAAATAGAGAATTTTTTTCCACTTGTTTTTTAGGAGCAATAGTAATGTTTTCAAGAAGATACAGAATAATGGCCAACTATGTTTTATGGTGCTAAAGAATTTCTTTTAAGATATTAATGTCAAAGGATGCAAGAAAAGTGATAGTAAGACATCATGTTACCAAAATTCGAGATGGCTAATCTGTAACACACCCTATAATGTAGTGAATGTCATTTTTGTACAACACTCGTGCTTACTTTTTAATTTTTTATAATTATATGCTGAGCCCTGGCACAAAAGAAAGGTGAAGTTACAGTTCCTTGGACTATAATAAGAAGACAAGAAGTTTCATTGCAATAATCTATATATTTCCTCTATCTTCAATTAGGTTTTTGTTAAGAAAAATAAATTATTTCAAGAAAAGAATTGTACTGAGAATGATGCAATAAAATATTTTGAAAAAAGTTGCCCAGATGTTATTTATTCAATCTGTGTTTAAGTAACATTTAAAGAAATGTGAATTCAAATTTTGTTGCTCTAATATATCTATCTATCTATATATATACATTATGCTGGTTTTATTTAAAAAAATTCAATTTAAATCCTGTTAGCTTATATGTTATAAACACACATTCCAAAAAGAATTTCAAAAATTTAATGATTACTGTTACACATTTTTATATAATAGTCTTTATAAACAATTTAGCATACTCATATTTTATTGTATATATTTTGCTTGATTTTTTAATTAATATTTTATTACTCATAAAAATTTTAAATGATCAAGACAGAAAACTGGTGGCTTTTAATTTGATTGGTCATTTAATAGGAATTAAAGCAGGACAAATGTATCCAAATTTATTTAAAAATTCTAAAAGAACATCCATTTAAGAGCCCCTGCAGCACTTTATCTCCAAACTCACAAAGCATTCAATAAAAACACGATACAAAAAGGAAAGTTCACAGTATTCAGTGAAGATTCTAGCCCATCTGCTTAGCCGTGAATTACCACTAACGTAAGGTAGGAAGATGGCATGAAGGTATTTATCCTGAAACAGCGTTTTCATAGGTAGTTAACAGTGAAGGAGATTTTAAGAGAAACTAAAGATTCTCTCAAGTCTCCCTTGGCAATATCTTGAGCAAGTCATTCGAAAAATAATAAATTAAATCAAGCAAAATGTCAGACACCTCGGACAACGTTTTACTTAAAAATGTAGCCAGTAGAAAAGTAATAAGCAAAGCAATTGACAAGCCCACTAGGCATTTTACAACAAAACAGTGCATTTGAAGCAAAGCAAGGAGACATGTCTGCTTCCTGTTTAAACTTCCTGTTAAACTTCCTGAACTACCTACAGTTACCATTTAATGGCAATAGATTGTTTTTCTTGTCTGACCTGGTAGCTGGAGTCACAGTGAAATTGGCATGAGGCTTGGAGATGGATATTCAGTCTCAGTTCATGGCCTCTGCTTGGACTCTTCTCTCCATCCCCAAGGCTATTAATATGGTCTAAGAGATAACAATCTCATATTTGTATTATTAAGATATTGCCATGCTTGCAGGCATATCCAATGATCCCATCACACTTTAGCCAAATCTTTATAGAAACCAGAAGACTGATTAAATCACTTCTTTCCTAAATTCCTAAAGGCTTCCCTTTGCTCTATCGATAAAATCTAAACCTTAAATGGTTTATAAGGATCTTCATATTTTCAAAATTTTATGGTCTTATCCCTCATCATTCCAACTTTTCTACCCTAAGCTCTAGGCTTATTAAACATCTGTTTAGTTCTCCCCAACCCCTCCCCATATGACCCCAGATGCAAAGAATTAATGCATTCTATTATGGCATACTACCTTTCTGTATGAATTACCATTAAACTGGCCTCTGTAGGAAACAAACCCAAAGCTCATCTATGATACGGAAGAAAAATAATTTTTGATCAATGCACTACTTATTCTAAGAGATGACTGAGGGCATGAGGCTTATTCCGTTATAAGGCCCTGCTGTCTTCAATGCCTTGGCTTCGGACTGAACCATAATTTATCAAACCAGCCATAGAGAAGAGCATGGAGGGTCATGAAGCAGAATGCTTTATTCCAGACCTGGTGGTGGTACATCAGGTCTAGTGATGTTTTGCTGAATGGAGATCAGGAAACCATTCTCATGTTCATGGCTATCATCAAGGGACCTTAACAATTATAGTCCAGATGGGATCTCAGAAGAAAAGAGAAGACAATTTTTGCTAGCAGCTGTCCAGTGCCTGCCACTTCCTCTTTTTTTTTTTTTTTAATTGTAGTTAATCATGTTTCTTTGGAATAGAGCTACTTCTCATTCCTCTTATCTGATTGGCTAGAATTCTATGGCAATCAATACATTTCCTTCTAATACATTTATTTAAACACGTACATCTCAAAATACACAATTCCCTGTTTCAGTGTCTAATATACAGTGTATTCTGGTAATATTTTCACTTTGTTTCCCACTAATTACCCCTCAACATTGTATTTTCACATTTACCGAAATTGTTATAGATCAAACTAGTTCTTTATTTCTGACTTCCTCAAAACATTTTATTATGTTTACACAAATTTTACATCTCTGTTCTTCTCATGGTGAAAATCTAGGCTGATATACATTCTTTTTCACAATAAGGAATGTAATAATAATAAACATCATTGTCCATGTCTACTCGGGTACTTGTGTGAAGTTTTATTTAACTATATACACAAAATGGGATTGCTGAAATGTGATGATTTTAAATATTTACTTTCTCTAAATATTTTCCAGAATGATTGCAACAGGCCAGGTTCTCTCTGCAATGCATGAGATGCCCTGTCACTCACATATTCACTAGCACTATATTGTATATGGATTTTATCTTTTGAAGGTGATAAATGTAAAGTCGTGCCTCACTTTTTTTACTTGCATTTTTAAGATTATTTATGTAATGAATTAATCAATTAAAATGCACTTACTGTTTGGGATATCTCCTTCTAAGAATTGTCTAACCTCTTAATGTTTCCACACTATTCCCTGTATTACTCATTCTGAATTGCAGTTTATCCTAGATATTAATCCCATGTTAATTTTAGAAATTGTATATAGTTATTCCCAGTTCATCACCTATTCACTTACCATGACATCTTCTTTAGACAGAATATGTTAATATTGATATAGTTGAGGGTTACAAATAAATTTTAGTCAGTAAGTGAAATCACAAATATAGAATACATGAATAACAAGGAAAATTGACTGTGTGTGTATCTATGTGCAAACTTTGTTTTAATAAAACATAAAATAATACAAAGGCCCCATGTACACTCAATGAAATTCCCCAAATGATAGTATTTGACATAAAAATTACATATCAGAAAACACTTCTTACCATTGTATGTTTTTCTTTTTCAGTTATTCTGGTGGGTGTATCCACATTGCTTACATAACATATTTATAGCAAACATCTCTAGATTTGTTTGGAAATCTATGACCCACCTCCTTCGTTTGGTTGAGGTTGCTTGTATTTCCACCCCCAGTGTACTTTTCAGAAGTTATATAATAGTAATTAAGACCAGAATACTGTAAATAAAATATTCCAGTATACCTAGATACATGATTCCAAACTATCCCATCACTAATTTAACTGAAGTTGATATCAAATTAAATGTTACTGATTAGCTCATAACATCAGGCAAATAGTCTGTTTAGTCTTCAGGTTGTTTTTCATTTTTCATTTAAAAACTGAAGGTTTAAATATCAGATTTCTCTTATAAATGCCAAAATATCAGAGATTTGGACTCAATTCCCTTCTAAACAACAATAATAATAAAAGAATATTATGTGTCTAAATAATGAAAACATTTAATAATATTTTCATCGGTAATTGTATTTAGCATTCTCAAGGGATATCACCATTTCCAAAGTCCTAAGAGCCTAAATACATTTCCAATTACTTAACAAATGGGTGAAAGATTTACCACTCCATATGAAAGGCAAGGAGGTTAAAGGTAAAATCTGAATATTTTCTGCTGCTTTTTGCCTTTCCGTTCATGCTCCTCTTACCAAATGAGGATCCAAAGCTTTCAAGCTGATTCAGACATTTGTTTGCCTTCAACTTCCACGTGATTTCAATTCTTCCAGGGACTGCAATGTTTCGTACGAGGTTCAACTTGGTGATTGCAAGCAGGAACTGATCATTAGACTAGATCTACGTTACAAATCCCAGCTTTTCCGTCATTGCCTGAGTGACACTGGGGAAGTTACTTAAAGTCTAGAAGATTTAAGTTCTTCAGTGAGTAAAGAGAATTATCATATTTTAAGGAAATAAATGTGAATTATGATGATAATGTAAATAATAAAACATATTTGATGAATGAGTAAGAACTGACAGAATCTAAACCAGAGTTAATATAATGAATCATAAATCCAAAATATGGATGCTGCCTTTAAAAATATATTAGACCATTTGTGTGGTATATACAGAAATAATTTTTGGAAGAAGGAACAAGCATGTTGTAGTATTCATGGGTCTTATTTACACAATGGAGATGAATTGGACTGCATCTCGCAAAATTCTTAATCTTTGATAAACATTCAGTCAAAAGGCATTTTAGGCAAGAGGGAAATATAAATCAAGGCATGAATCATGGCAGAATGATTCTAAATTTGTGACTCAGCCTCCAGTAATTGTAAAATTGTCATTAAAGACACAAGAGATAATGAAAGTGAGTGTAAAAATAAAATGGGAAAAGACTGAAGGACTTTTTTTCTTTACTTTATTTCATAGAGAACAAGCAGAAGTTCCTGAACAGATGAATAAATCTAAATAAATTAATAAATACATATAAAGTATTTTAGCATGTAAGTTCATAAAAAAACAAATAGTAAACAAATTTGTTTAAGGATTTGAAAACCGTATTTCCATATTTGATAAAATAATTAGTTACAATGTTCTAAGATTCCACAGGTAAAACTTTATCTCATATTTTATTTTATAAATTAAAATTTATGCATTTTAAAATAAGATTGCTACTCTTACTCTTCTTTTAGTATTGCCTCTTTTTTTAAGTTACCACAAATGATTTGCCAATTATTCACAAGGCCGTACATTCAAAATTCAGGCTATAACCTACAATTTGTTTAAATTTAAGATTTAGCTGAAATCGTAGGAAAGGAAATTGAATTATAGGATTATTTCTTCATAAAAGTGGAACACAAAATACATAATTTGAAATAGCACAAGATTTCCTTTATATTATGTTGGCAGTTTCAGTGTGGTTAACATGAATACTCAGTTATGCTGATACTTATGAGTCTGGTTAACGTTGGGAAAAGTCTACCTCTACTGAACCAACTCTGCTTCTGCTGACATACTTACAAGAGACAGTTTAAATTATGATCTGCTACTCTTACAAAGGGAGCTTTCAACAGAAATTAGAATTCACTTCGACTTTAAATAGACCTATTTGGCAGCTTCTTTTATGATACAAATTTTAGATTTTAGTTTTGAGTGGTATTTGATGTCAATAAATACGCACTTACTGCAAAAGTTCAAGGTAAAGTATTTGATAAATGATTTGCTTCAAACTGTTTTAATATTTCCCTCATTCATCAACAATTCCTTCAAGATAAGTTGGTTAACCTTGCCTAAACAGCCTAAAAGTTTGGGTAGATATATTATTAAAATATGTATGTACATCAAAGTATAGCATTTGCCGTAGATATCACGTACAGTTTAACGTTCCTTGCATTGACTTTTATAGATAAACTCATTACAGACGGAATGGGAAGCCAATATTCGCTCCAAATTAGGCGAGGCTTTCAGGTGAGGCGAGTGAGTTCGGTGGTATTCGCTGCGGCTGTGGGTGGTCAGTCCGCTGAACTCTTGTTGCTGCCTCCCGGATCGGCGTCGGCAAGAACCGAGACCTGCCCCGGCCCCAACTCAGGAATGAACTGAAGTATTTCCAAAGAATGACCGCAGCCTCTTCAGTAGCAGGTAAACAGAATTTGGTGATTATGGGTAGAAAGACCTGGTTTTCCATTCCTGAGAACAAGCCTTTAAAGGACAGAACTAATTTAGTTCTCAGTAGAGAACTCAAGCACCCCCCACCAGAAGCACATTTTTTTTGCCAAAAGTTTGGATGCTTCCTTAAAACTTAGTAAATAAAGTAGACACAGTTTGGATAGTGGGAGGCGGTTATGTTTATATGGAAGCCATGAGTCATCTAGGCCAGCTAAGACTGTTTGTGACAAGGATAATGCAGGAATGGAAAGTCATGCAGTTTTTCCAGAAATTGATGTAGACAAATATAAACTTCTCCCATAATCCCAGGTGTTCTTTCTAGTGTCCAGGAAGAGAAAGGCATTAAGTGCAAATTTGCAGTGTGTGAAAGAAATGATTAACGTGAAGATGTTTTCAGACTTATTCAATTTCTTTCTCCACCTCCACCCTGAAAAGCAAATTACATATTTTTACATTAGAAAAAAAAACTTTTCTTAACTTTAAATAATTGTTTCTAAGCATGGTGTTTTTACTCTCCCTTAATCTTCTTAACAAGACTGTATCAGATACCATTTGTGAAATAGTTCTTGTTATAACTGTTATATAACTGTTATAGGCATTTTATATATATATATAGAGAGAGAGAGAACAGACATTATCTATATGTCATTTATATAGAGAATAATGTCTGTTCCTCAAGGGTCAGGAATGGGACCCCAGCTCTTGCCTAGGGAGGAATGTCAATCAAGACAGCCCAAAGCTGGAGAGTCCCTGATTTGGAAACAGCATCATGTCGATCAATAAAAATTTAGCTAACCAACATATCTATAGAATGTAATATTCTATAGCATTTAAAAGAATTGCGGCACTAAAATAGAAAAATGTCAAGGATTACTAAGTGAAAGAAGCAAATTGTACATAATAGCCAAAATTTTTAAGAAATATGAATATGTATATGAAAAAGTGTTGCAGACTGTTGACAATATCAGCAATAGGGGTATTGTTTTTCTCATTGGGCGTTTTTATCATGATTAGATTTTGTGTGACTTAATGATGTTTATTTTCATAAAAAAGGAATTTGAGCCCCTTATCTTCAACAGTAAAATTAAGATACATATCATCCAGAGTATAAAGAAAATTCCTTAAATAGTCAACAAAGAGTAAAAATAATAATAATAAGTTAAGCAAAGGAATCAGTCCCAAATATTATTAATGAAAACAAGAGTGTGGTAAAAACTATAAAGCCATATGTGTTTTGTTTGAAATATTTTATTTAGAAAAAAAAAAAAAGCAGAAAGATCAATTAGAAGTTCAGGAGAAGGATAACGTAACTTGGACCCAAGGGAGGTATTGAATATAGTAAGAAGTTGTATGAGTCAAGATATATTTTTAAAATAGGGATAGCAGGATTTTCTAGTGGAGTTTGATTTTGGTTTTGAGCTATACTTAAGGCAAAAAAGAAGAATGAAGAGAAGGAAGAAAGAAAAAGAAACTGAAAACAATAAAACCATGCCTTCAAAATTATGCGAAGAAAACTTTTGTGACTGGAAATCTATAATCAGCCAGATATGGTTAATCAAGGGCAAGGGTAAAATAAAGACATTTTTTAAACAAGCAAAGATTCCAAGATATTTCTTTACATATACCCTTCCTTGGAAAGGTACTAAAGTAAATACTCGAACAAAATAAAAGAGTAAAATAAAACCAAGGACTGTGATATGAAATCCAGGAAATGGGAGTGAACAACAGGTAATATTACAGCTGGTTTAGAAAACAAAATGTAAAAATGAAACAATGGATTACTTGCCTTTTATAAAATATTAATAGCTTGCTGTTTTAGTTTGTTGATGTTGCCAAAATGCAATATATCAGAAGTGGGTTGGCTTTTACAAAAGAAATTTATCAAATTACAAGTTTGCAGCTTTAAGACCTTAAAAATGTCCAAACTAAGGCATCCAGAAAAAGATATCTTGACTCAAGAAAGGCCAATCTGGGAAGGCCCGTGGCTGGCATCTGCTGGTCCTTTGCCTTCTGGTTTCAAACAGCTTCCTCTGGGGCATTTGCTTTCTTCATCTCCAAACATTTCTGTCTGTGTCAGCTCTGAAGCTTTTTCCAAAATGATTCTGTCTTAAAGGACTCCAGTAAGTGATCCACCTTAAATGGGTAGAGACACATTGCCATGGAAACCACCTATCAAAATGTCCCCTCCACAATTGTATGAGTCACATCTCCATGGAATAAATGGAATCTGAAGACCCTACCCGACAATATTGAATCAGAATTAAAGAACATGGCTTTACTGGGGTACACAACAGTTTCAGACTGGCACAGTTTTTGACAGACTTAGAACATTTGAAAGTGGTAAATTCATTGAAGATAAAGCTAATAAAGAAAAAAAAGAGAGGGAATCAATAATTTCAAGGAAAAAAGATATAAAAACCTCAAGTAAAGCATAATATGCTGTGCTTTTTCAACAGTAAATGATACATACATAGTCATAATGATGTGATGACTGGTTAACTCTAAAACCTGGTAATTGTTTGGAGGCAATATGGGAAGGAAAGTAAATAGTGGTAGTGTGTGAACTAAATCCTCATCTATCAGGAAATCACTGGGTAATGTATAAAATAATGAATCAAGAAATAGCATAAGTAATTGTTTTGAGAAAAAAACTACTGAAAGAATTGAAAGTCATTGTCTTTGAAGAGAAGGGAGGGACGGGCAGGGATCTGGTGGGATTTTTAATAAACTTAAGATGTTCTTAAAATACATATTTTGATTTATGTACTCGTTTGAAAAATGAAAGGTTAATCAAGGGGAAAACATGAAGGTAACTACCAGAAGGAAAAGCTAAGAGGATGAAAAGGGTAATTGAGGTGAGGGAAACTCAGAACAAGGGACTGTTGTTTTCATTGTAAGCCATTTGGAGCCATTTGATTTCACTTAACAATCTATATGTATTCCTTTAATAAAAACAATTCTTTCAGATGGAAGGGCGTACCGTGTTCATGGATTGGAAGACTAAATATAGTTAAGATGTCAATCCTACCTAAATTGATTTACAGATTCAATGCAATACCAATCAAAATCCCAACAACATATTTTTCAGAAATAGAAAAACCAATAAGCAAATTTATCTGGAAGGGCAGGGTACCCCGAATTGCTAAAAACATCTTGAGGAAAAAAAACGAAGCTGGAGGTCTCGCGATGCCTGACTTTAAGGCATATTATGAAGCCACAGTGGTCAAAACAGCATGGTATTGGCATAAAGATAGATATATCGACCAATGGAATCGAATAGAGTGCTCAGATATAGATCCTCTCATCTATGGACATTTGATCTTTGATAAGGCAGTCAAGCCAACTCACCTGGGACAGAACAGTCTCTTCAATAAATGGTGCCTAGAGAACTGGATATCCATATGCAAAAGAATGAAAGAAGACCCATCTCTCACACCCTATACAAAAGTTAACTCAAAATGGATCAAAGATCTAAACATTAGGTCTAAGACCATAAAACAGTTAGAGGAAAATGTTGGGAGATATCTTATGGATCTTACAACTGGAGGTGGTTTTATGGACCTTAAACCTAAAGCAAGAACACTGAAGAAGGAAATAAATAAATGGGAGCTTCTCAAAATTAAACACTTTTGTGCATCAGAGAACTTCATCAAGAAAGTAGAAAGACAGCCTACACAATGGGAGACAATATTTGGAAATGACATATCAGATAAGGGTCTAGTATCCAGAATTTATAAAGAGATTATTCAACTCAACAACAAAAAGACAGCCAACCCAATTACAAAATGGGAAAAAGACTTAAACAGACACCTACCAGAAGAAGAAATACGGATGGCCAAGAGGCACATGAAGAGATGCTCAATGTCCCTGGCCATTAGAGAAATGCAAATCAAAACCACAATGAGATATCATCTCACACCCACCAGAATGGCCATTATCAACAAAACAGAAAATGACAAGTGCTGGAGAGGATGCGGAGAAAGAGGCACACTTATTCACTGTTGGTGGGAATGTCAAAGGGTGCAACCACTGTGGAAGGCAGTTTGGCGGTTCCTCAAAAAGCTGAATATAGAATTGCCATACGACCCAGCAATACCATTGCTAGGTATCTACTCAAAGGACTTAAGGGCAAAGACACAAACGGACATTTGCACACCAATGTTTATAGCAGCGTTATTTACAATTGCAAAGAGATGGAAACAGCCAAAATCTCCATCAACAGAAGAGTGGCTAAACAAACTGTGGTATATACATACGATGGAATATTATGCAGCTTTAAGACAAGATAAACTTGTGAACCATGTAATAACATGGATGGACCTAGAGAATATTATGCTGAGTGAATCCAGCCAAAAACTAAAGGACAAATACTGTATGGTCCCACTGTTGTGAACGGACATTCGAGAATAAACTTGAAATATGTCATTGGTAACAGAGTTCAGCAGGAGTTAGAAACAGGGTAAGACAATGGGTAATTGAAGCTGAAGGGATACAGATTGTGCAACAGGACTAGATACAAAAACTCAAAAATGGACAGCACGATAATACCTAATTGTAAAGTAATCATGTTAAAATACTGAATGAAGCTGCATCTGAGCTATAGGGTTTTTTTTTTGTTTTTGTTTGCTTGTTGGTTTGTTTGTTGTTGTTGTTTTTTACTATTACTACTACTTTTATTTCTTTTCTTTATATTGACATTTTATATCTTTTTCTGTTGTGTTGCTAGTTCCTCTAAACTGATGCAAATGTACTAAGAAACAATGATCATGCATCTATGTGATGATGTTAAGAATTACTGAGTGCATATGTAGAATGGTATGATTTCTAAATGTTGTGTTAATTTCTTTTTTTTCTTTCCGTTAATAAAAAAAAAAAAAAAAAAAAAAAAAAAAAAAAACAATTCTTTCTTTAAAAAAAATAATAAAGAAGAGATAGGAGAAAAAGAAATTCCTTTACAGGATCCAGACTTTTATCTGAAGTTGGATATTTGAATTACTAAGCATCTACATTTTTACTCTATGAAAGGATTTGATTGACTATATTTAACCAAGGATATACCATACTGAAGGGGAAAAGGTATGGTTTGATTAGATTATGTTGGAGGATAGTGATAAATATAAAAATTTAGCATATGGATTTTAATCTATTTGCTGATTCTTAAATTTATATGAGCATAAATTTTCTCAATTGTGTAATGGAAATCGATTCATTGCAAATCATATAGGAGGTATTTAATACTTAAAGGAAATAAAAAATACAGTTAGAATTTTAAGAGAAATTTATATAAATATAGTCAGTTTGCAAGCCTCTAAAATGCCAAATCCTCAGACAGGATTTTGGAATTAATTTGCACAATTATAACTATTAAAGCTAGTTATAACTCTTTTATAAAAGATAAAACTTGTAATAAAAATATATATTTTTTAAATGATAGATTGTAAGAACCCAATATACCCAGGGAGGGAGGAGAGTGAAGATATTGAAATAAAATTTTTTATTAAAAATGTAGGTTTACAAAAAAATCATACATGAAATACAGAGTCCCAATAGACCACCCTATTATTAATATATTTTATTAGTGTGGTGCATTTGTTGCAATTGATGATAGAAGATTATTTTTAATTCTACTTTTAACCATAGTCCATGCCTCAACTTAGGGTATACTGTTTGCGTTGTACAATCCTATGAATTTTCTTGAAAAATGTATTCTAATAACATTTATACAACCCCAAATTTCCCACTTTTAACCACAATTATATATTTCAGTGCTGTTAATTCTGTTCACAATATCATGTTATAATTACCACTATAACCTTCCATCAGCACTGTAGAAATGCATTTTAAACATTAACTCCCCATTTCTTACCCTCACCTCGGTCACTGATAATCTAATGTTCTAACTTCTGACTATATGATTTCTTATTCTAATATTTCATATTCATCATATGAAGGACATTATTTGTCTTTTTGGTACTGGATAATTTCACCCAAAATGATGTCTGCAAAGTTCATCCATGTAGTCATATGTAGCAGTATTCATTCCTTCAATGGCTGAATAACATTTCATTTTATGTGTATATCACATTTTACCCATTCATCCTTTGATGGACACTTGGGTTGCTTCCATTTTTTTTTGGCAATTGTGAATAAAGCAGCTATCAGTAACAGTATACAAATGTCTATTTGAGTCCCTGCTTTCAATGTTTAGTGGTATATATCAAAAAGTGGGATTAAGTATTTCTAATACTTAATTTCTGAAAAACTGACAAACTATCTCCTCTAGTGGCTGTGCAATTCTATTTTCCCACCAACAATGAATCAGTGTTCCTATTTCTCTATGTCTCACAAACACCAGTAATTTTCAGTGTTTTTGATGGTATCCATTGTAACAGGTATGAAGTGCTATCCTATAATGGTTTGGTTTGCATTTTCCTAATGATTAATGGTGTTGAGAATGCTTTCATATTCGTTTTTCTATTTGCATATCTTTTAATAAGTGGCTATTCAAGTTTTGGCCCATTTTTAAATTGTCTTTTTGCTGTTGCAGTGTAGATACATATTTTGAATATTAAACCCTTATCAGATATGTGATTTCCAAATTTTCCCTATTGTATACATTGTGTAGGTGGTTGTTTTACTTTTCTAATAAATTTCCTTTATGAACAAGAATTTTTAATTTTTTTGAGGTTCCATTTAAATATTTTTTTTCTTTTGTTGCTATTCTTTGGGTATATACCTAAGGAATCATTTGCTTAACACAAAGTCCTTAAGATGCTTCCATTTGTTTTCTTCAAGAAGTTTTATAGTTCTGGTTCTAATGTTTAGGTCTTTGATTCATTTTGAGTTGATTTTTGTATATGATACGAGATAGGGGTCCACCTTCATTCATTTGCATATGGACATCCAGATTTTCCCGAACTATTTATGAGGAGATTATTCTTTCCTATTGAACAGCTCTGACACCCTTGTCAAAATTCAGTTGGCTGTAAATGAGAGGAATGATGACAGGACTCTTGATTTCATCCCATTTGGCTATATGCCTGTACTTTTGTCAGTCCCATGCTGTTTTGATTATTATGGCTTTATAATAAGTTTTTAAAATCAAGAAGCATGAGTCCTCTAACTTTGCTCTTCTTTTTCAAGCAGGCTTTGGCAGTTCTGGGCCACTTATCCTTATATATACATATATATGCAATCCTTTTGTTTTCTTTTCTACAAAGATGGCTGTTGTTATTTTGATTGGGATTGCATTGAATCTGTAAATCACTGTGGGTAGAAGGTTTGTCTTAACAATGTATAGTCTTATAATCCATGAACACCTATTGTTCTTCCATTTATTTAGGTCTTTGTAAAATTTCTTATAGTAATGTTTTGTTGTTTTCTCTGTACAATTACTTTACATGCATGGTTACATTTATTCCTAGACATGTGATTATATTCCTTAGATGCTATTGTTAAGTAGAAGATTTATTTTTATTTCTTCTACAGAAGCACAGTGGATCTTGAGGTGTTGATTTTGTACCCTACCACTTTGCTGAATTCATTTTATTATCTCTGGTAGCTTTGTTGAAGATATCTCAGAATTTTCTCTATACAGGATCATGTTATCTGCTAAGAAGTTATGTTTTACATCTTCCTTTCCAATTGGGATGCCTTTTATTTCTTTTTCATTCCTAATACTTCTGGCTAGAACTTACAGTTCAGTATCATATAACAATGGTGACAGTAGGTATACTTGTCTTGTTCCTGACCTTTAAGGGAAGATTTTCACTTTATTTTTCTATGTGTTTTTATCAGAAAGGTGTGCTGGATTTTGCCAAATGCTTTTTCTACAACAATTGAGATGATAAGCTATTTTTTTCCTTTGTTCTCTTCATGTGTTCTATTAGATTTATTTATTTCCCCATGTTGAACCTGCTTACATACCTGGAATATATGCCACTTGATCATGAGATATATTCTTTTAGGGTGTAGTGAGAATTCATTTGCTAATATTTTGTTAATCATTTTTTTGGGATCTATATTCATCGGAGTTATTAGCTTGTAATGTTCTTTTCTTGTGGTGTATTTATCTGGCTTTGGTATGAGGATAATGTTGGCCTAACAGAATAAGTTAGGAAGTGTTACCTCCTCTTCAATTTTCTGGAAGATTTTGAAAAGGATTGGTGTTAACTCTTCTTGGAATGTCTGATTAAATTCTCCTGTGAATCCACCTGGTTCTGAGCTTTGCTTTGTTCGGAGATTTTTTATTACTCATTCAATCCTGTTAGTAGTAATTGGCTTCTTGAGATCTTCTATTTCTCCTTGTGTCAGTGTAGGTACTTTGTGTGATTCTAGGAATTTTTCCATTTCATCTGCTAATTTGTTGGTATACAGTTGTTCTTAGAATCCTCTTTCAGTCATTTTTATTTCTGTGGGGCCAGTAATAATATCCCACTTCTTATTTTGATTTTACATATTTGTGTCCACTCTCTCTTTTCTTTGTCAGTTTAGCTAAAAGCTTGTCGACTTTATTTTCAAATAATCAATTTTTGTTTTTGTTGATTTTCTCCATTGTTTTATAATTCCTTATTTCATTTATCTCTAATTAATTCTTGTAATTTCCTTCTTTCTGCTCACTTTGTGTTGAATTTGTCCATCCTTTTCTAGAATCTCCATATTGAAGTTATGTCTATGATTTATATCTTCTTTTTTATTGAACTATTAACTAAAACCAATAGTCTAATTAGGGTTCACTGTTTTTGTAGTGTAGCTCCATGGATATAAACGAATTATTGTTACCATATATGCAATCTAACATTTCCCCTTTCTTCTTTTATTAATGTGTGTATAGAAATGTAAATTTCCCTTTCAGCATTGCCTTTACTGTATATCATATTTTTTATGTTATATTTTCATTTTTAGTCACCTACAAATATTTTCTAATTTTGCTTGTGATTCGTTCATTGACCCATAGTTTGTTCGAGTTTGTTGTTCCATTTCAATATATTTTCCAGTTTTCAATTTATTCCAATTATTCATTTCCAGCTTTATTCACATTGTGCTCAGAAAAGATATATTGTATGATTTCAGTATTTTTTTTAAACTTTCGAGACTTGTTTTTGGGCAGAATGACCCATGTACACTAGGAAAGAACATGTATACTGCTACTATTGGGTGAAGTGCTCTATATATGACTATTAAGGTCTAATTGTTTTAGAGTATCATTTAAGTCTTGTATTTCCTTATTGAGCTTCAAGCCTGATCATCTATCCATTATTGAAAATGGGATTATAAATGGGTACGTACTATTATTGTAGAATCATCTATTTATAATACTTATTGAGGATATGCTGTTCAGTGCATGCATATGCGTAATTTTATGTCTTCTTGTTGAATTGACCCTTTTATCACCATATGCTAAACTTCTTTGTCCTTTTAACAGTTATTGAGTTAAAGTCTATTTTATATGATATTAGTATCACTTTCTCATTCTTTTTTTGTTACTACATGTGTGATATTTTTCCTTTAACTTTCAATCTGCTTGTGTTTTTGTTTGTTTGCTTGTTTTTTAAATTTAGGTGATTCTCTTATACACAGCATAGAGTTGGGTCTATATTTTTAGCCGTTCTGCCAATCTCTGCCATTTGACTGGAGAGTTTAATCCATATACATGTAAAGTAACTGCTGATAATCCAGGACTTTTGTGTCAGTTTGAAAGGGCTGTGTACCCTAGAAAAGCCATATACTATAATGCTAATTCAAAATTGTGGGGTAGAAACCCTTTGATTACATTATATCCATGGAGATGTGGCATTCCCAGTTGTGTGTGTGATGTTTTGATGAGATTATGTCCAGGAAGATGTGAATTGTGGGCATGGCCTTTTGGTTAGATGGAAATGTGACTCCATTCATCTTGGGTGGGTTTTGATTAGTTTATTGGAGTCCTTTAAATAAGGAAATATTATAGAGAAAGAATAGCCAATTCAGACACTTAGGGAACAGTTGTTTCAGAGCTGACAGAGCCAAAACAAGAGAGAGAAGTTTGGAAATGCAGGAGAAAAGTTGTCATCTCCATATGCCTTCTCATGAGATTCTAAGAAGCCAGAACACAGAAATGGGTCCTGGAGGAGCTAAGTGAAGCCCACAGATGTCAAGTGATGAGCTCACAGGAAACAGAGGCTGAAAGCAACAGAACCCAGGAGCATGGGAAAAGCAGATGCCAGCCACATCCCTTCCAAGCCCTTCCAGATGGTATCAGCCTTTCTTGAGCAAAGGTAACCTCTTATTGCTGCCTTAGTTTGGACAATTTTTCAGCACTAGAACTGTAAACCTGTAACTCATTAAGTCCTCTTTTTAAAGGCCATTCCATTTCTGGTATATGGCTTTCTGCTGGAATTAGCAAACCAATACAAATTTCTTCTGCCATTTTTCTATTTAGGTTTTGCAAGTCTTAAAACTTTTTGAACCTCAATTCATTGTTCAATGCTTACTTTCATATTTATCTGAATTTTTTTGTATTGTATCATCTTGAGTCCTTTCTCATTTCTTTCTGGATATATTTTTCATATTTTTTGTTACCATGGAGTTAAAACTTAACATCCTAAATATATAACACTCATTTTTTATTTGATACTAGCTTCTTCTTAATAGAATGCACAAACACTCTTCCTATACTCCTCTGTCATCACAAATATTTTGTATTTCTTACAAATTGTATCTTTGTACAATGTATGTTGACAACTATGGGCTTATCAATGTTTTTATGCCTTTGCATTTTAGTACCGGTAAGAAATAAAAAGTGGAGTTATATACCAAGAAAATGTTTTTAATAATACTGGCATTATAATTACCCAATTGGCTACGTTTTCTGCAGATCTTTATAACTTCATGCCTCTTTGATCCACAGTCTAGTATACTTTCCTTTCAGGCTGAAGAACTACCTTTAGCATTTCTTATAGGGATGATCTAGTGGTAGTAACCCTTCCCTGGGACTCTCTTTATTTCTCCCTCATTTTTGAAAGAAAGCTTTGCTAGATACAAAATTCTTAGTTGACAAAAGTTTATTTTCAGTACATTAGTATTTCAACCTAGTGTCTCCTTGCATCTATGTTTCTGATGAGAAATTAGCACTTACTCTAATTAGGATTAACTTGTATATAACACATTGCTTTTCTCGGACAACTTTTAAAATTCTCCTCTTATCATTTGTATTCTGCAGTTTGAAAATCATATGTCTGGATTGGTTCTTGTTTATTCTGTTTGATGTCTGATGGTCTTCTTGAATGAGTCTTTTACTGTGTTTGGGAAATTTTCTGACATTATTTCCCTGAATATCCCCTCTGCACCTTTCTCTCCTTCTCACTCTAATACTCTTGTGTCTATGTAAGGATACTGGATGATGTCCCAAAGATCTCTTAGGCTATCGCCACTTTTTCTAATTTTTTTTTTTTTCTTTCTGGTTCTCATTTAAATTGTTCTGCCTCATTTCAATTGTCTTATCTTTGAGTTCACTGATTCTTTCTTCTGACCAATCCAATTAGCTATTGAAACACTCCTGCGAATTTTTCATTTCAGTCACTGAAGACTTCAACTTCAGTAGAAGTCCATTTTGGCACTTTTTGAAAAACTCTCTGCATATACTGAGATTATTATTGTGTTCATGGTTTTCCTGATATCCTTTAGTTCTTTCTCTTATTTTCCTTCATCTCATTGAGCATATTGAAGATGAGTTTTTAAAAAATCTTTGACCAGTATATTCATAGTCTGATCTTCTTCACTGAGATTCTTTAGAGTTTTATTCCTTCTTTGGATATGTCATCATTTCCTGTTTCTTTGATTACTTTATAATCTTTTGTTGGAAAGTGTACATTTTAATAGTTTACAATGTTTCCTCTGAGATTTAGGCCCTAAACTGTCTGATTCTTCAGGTTGTATGCATCTAGTGATATGACATGGATTTTTGTGTTATAGAAGCTAATAAAACCAAACTAACCAGTGCAATAATCACTTTTCACAGACTTTTAAATACACTTTGCATCTGCTGGTGTTTTCTTTCAGATCTCATTTCTCCTATCAAGAAAATCAGTTCGAGAAGAATGCAAAAACTGCAGAGTCTTCTCTGTCTTTTCTAGGCCTGTGCCTAATGTTGGGATTGTCTTGCTAGCAGGTTTAGGAGTTTGCAGATTCTTTTTACAGGAATTTCAATGCCTACTCTATTCTCTAGGAAAACTATCTTCTTATTTTCCCAGGTGTTTTACCTCAGGACTTAAAACAGGTAAGGCTTTGCCTCAGGCCACCTGACTTAGTTGTTTCTAGCACTGCTTTTGCTGTCTCAGGCTGTTTTTACTTGGAGGGAAGGGGACAAACCAGAGGGGAATGCCCACGGTCACTGTCTCCCGGATGGAAAAAGATGAGAGCTCCACAAAGGGAGCACTGACTGCCCCACACGGCCCGCCCCACACTGCCCTGGGGAGAGGAGGAGGGAGGAACCAGGAAGGGTCCCAAGAGCTTCTCCTCTGACTCTTTGAATCTGTGTTTTCTTGTTTCAGCAATTTGAGGAATGGTATTTTGTATAAGGCTCTTCTGCTTTTGTACAGGTTGGGCTGAAATACTGTCCCTCCCCCCCAGAGCCAGGCCACAAGTTATATGAAATAGCTCATCGAAAGCAGTGATCAGACTACAACCCCTTGACCTTGGCAAACTAGGCCTTTATATCCCACCTTGGCAACAACAAGTTGTACCAGGGTCCGGGATAGAGGACCTCACTGCTGCCTCCATGAGGTGTTGGGATGGGCAGTGTTTGCTACTAGGCAGAGTGCAATTCACAAATATTTACGATTTACTATCCTCTTCCTCCTAATCTTCCCTAGTCGCTGCACAGTATTTTTCTAGAGTCTGAAGTTTGTTAATAGTTGATTCAAATAGTCACTGCCTATTTAATAGTTGTTTCAATGGAGGGACTATTCCCTGAAGTTTCCTACTCTGCCATCTTTCCACAATCCCCAGTATGCCTTGCTTTTTGTTGTGACTTCGGTATTTCGTTTTTACAGGAACAATATATAGAACACCATAGGAGAATATCTTTAAATTTTTCTTAGAAACATTTTGTAACCCACCGTATTTTCCTGCCATTCATACATGCAAGCAAAAAGAACTTCAAGACTCAAGAACCTTTTTTCACATGACTTGAAAACAATATCCAACTGTAAAAAATGTAAAAGAGGATAGCCAATTAAAAAAATTAGTTTTCATCCTTGAATTAATGTAAATGTAGAGCCAAGGCTGAATCTATGATGGAAAATATGTAGCTTAAATAAATTCCTTGATTTAAGAAATATTAATAAAATGAGGGAAATTGGAAAACATGATTGTAATTATTTTCTCATATTTTGCTTCAAATTGTAAATACTCCTTAACATTTATAAAGTAAGATATGAAGGTAGCTCAACTAATAGAATTTAAATATAGAATAAAGGCAATCTCACTCATATAGCAATACAATTCACTTAAGGAAGGAATACAGATATAATAAAAATGACAATAGAAATATTTGTAAACATTTAAATTTTAAAATAAAGTAGGGAAATCATCACAAGGAAAAGAAAAATAGGCAAATATTGAAAAATTTCCTAAAATCTATAAAACTAATTTTGAATGCCTGGATAAAATTTTTGAAACTTTGAGACATTTTGATTTAAAGAGAATACCTCAAAGAAATATTCTAAAGGGATGCTGAAAGAAATTAAGATAATTTACATGCCATAACACCTCAAATAAAAGTTATATTCTGAGGATTTTTCATAAAGGATTTTTTTTTAAACTTCAAGGAATAGATTATTTCTGTATTATTAAAATTTTTGCAAGACCATAAAGATTGAAGGAAAAACCCAAAGGCTTTTTGTGAATATATAAAAACACCAAAACTAAAACCTGAAAAAATAGACACATAAATACAAAACTATTTTTAAAACTCTTCTATGAATTTAATAAAATAATATTTTATCAAGTAAAATTCAAAAGAATATTTGAAGATTCATTATTATTAAGTGGTTATCCTAAGAGGAATTACAAATTTTTAATATGAGGAAACCTAGTACATAATACAATTTACTGACAAATAAATTAAATCACCATAAGATTTTAAAAATTTTCATTAATACTTTGGATGAAAAAAATGGAAATAACATAGTTCTTACCCTTACTCCCACATCAAAAATACAAAGAAAATAGACGATTTAAAAATTTACAACTTTTCTTGAATTATCAAAAACATGGCTTAGGAAAATAATCAACTAATCCCAAATCTAAGGAAAGATTGATATGTGGAATATGAGCATTTGTATACAAAATTAAAATGCTACTGGACACAAACATGAACAATTCAGCTAAATTTATTAAATAAGTGGTAAGATGCCAGATGTGGCCTAGTATTGAACCCCTGGCTGCTGACGATGTAATGGGAATTCACACCCACTTGCAGGTTTTCTGCATAGGGCTTGACGTGCAGTAACAGAACTGGTTGCAAAGAGCCCTGAGAAAAGCATTCTTGTGCTAAAGGCCTTGGTAGAAATCCACAGTATTCACTGCAGCATATACATGAAAATGCTCTTAGATGTTTCTCCCTACTTTCCCTAAGTAATTGCATTTAAAAGTCTTAATTTATCTGGGGAGTGGGAGAGAGATTTTTTTTTTTTAAGAAATTAGTGAAATTCTACTGAAGTTGCAGCAAAACAGAATACAAACTTCTTCACAGGAGGGTTGGGAGCAGGTGCTGGGCACAGAATTAGAGACACGAAAGAGTCAGGAACACTTAGAAGGGCACAGTCCATAATTCAGGGACGCAGTGACTGCCCAAGACTGAGACTTACTACAGAACATTCCTGCCTCCACGAACTATTACCAGGGCAACAAGCATTGAAGGAGAAATAAATGTGGAATGCAGCTGAAATAACTAAAAATATGTGGGGAAGAAACCATCTGAGGTACAGTGCAAACTAAAGAGCAGAAGCTGAAGTTGAATGAGAAACTGAGAAAGACCTCCTTCTCCCCTCCACAAACCAGCCTCCACCCTAAGCATCAGGAAATACTAGAAAAATGTAAAGGCAGTGGTATACTGAGGATAATTATAACAACAACAGATCTCAAATTCAGCCCAAAGCTTGGTTAGATTAAATTAAGCCAAAGGAAATTTGTGCTCATTTGGAGGCATGAAACTATTTTTTTGTTCTCAACTGCCTAACATAAGAGTACAGATGTAACAAAAAAAGTCTAAGGCATACGAGAAAACATGAGAAAATAGTACTTCACAAAGAAACAAAGCAATCAATGGAACCTGACACAGATATGGTACATACAATGAAACTATCAGAGAGGGGATTTAAAATTACTATATTACTATATTAAAAGCTCAAATGAAAATTGTGGACAGCATGCATGATCAAAACACAGTTTCATCAGGGAGATGGAAACAATAAGAAAATATCTAGTGGAAATGCTAGAAATGGAAAAACACAGTAAGAAAAATGAAGAATGCCTTTGATAAGTTCATTCTTACCTTAACAACAACCAAGAAAATAAAAAGTAAACTTGAATGGTTGAGTAAACAAATCATCCAAAATGAATCATGAAGAAAAAGGATGACTATTAAGAAGATGGAGAATACTATCAACAAAACTTCACCTAAAGGCCATAGATAGCCATCCCATCCAACAACAGCAAAACATATATGGTAAAGCACATTTGGCACATTCACCCATAGAGACTATCTTGTGGTCCATAAAACAAAGACTTAAGAAGCCTTAAAATAATAGACACCATAAGAAGTATGACCTTGGATTATAACATCAGGGTAGTGAATTAAAATAACATGGGAGGTTTTGCAGTGTCACGATGCCTCAGCATCTCAGACACTGTTGTTAGGACTTTGTTGTTAGTGACCACCCCTGACACCTGCTTAAACAAAAGGAACAGCTTTCTACTCTTGTTCCTTATCCTACCTAGGTTTGCATCCTTGAAAGAGTCACATGAGCGACAATATAAAGGCAGAGTTCCCAGGCCCACTGTAATAACCTTTCATCCCATCTGATGTTTGAGCCGATGCTCCTGACATGTTTCCCTGTGCTATCCTGTGAGGCATGTCACTCCTCTTGGTTCTAAGATCCATGAGAATAAATAAACTTTTCTACATTCTGGTGTCACAAATGCTTGGTGCACCTGACTATCCATATAAAGATCCTGACAAATCAAATGGAATTAAACTAGAAATCAGTAACAGAAAGCTATTTGGAAAATGCCCAGATATTTGGCATTTAAACAGCACACTTCAAAATAACTGATGGATCAAAGAAAACATGTCAAGAGAAATTTTTAAATTTTTTCCAACAGAATGAATATGTAAATACTGCTTATTAATGTACTTGGGATCAGGCTATATCAGTGCTGGGATGGATGTTTATAGCATAAAATGCCTATATCAGATAAAGCAGGGCTCAAATCAAAAATCTAATCCTCCAAATTAAGAAATTAGAAACATGAAATGAACTAAATTTTTTATAAACATAAACAGCCAAAACTCACCTCAAAATAAGCAATTCATTAAATGAATTAAATTTGTAATTAAACTTCTTATAGCATAGAAGACTTCAGGGCAAAAGTCCATTATTGATGGATTCTACCAAATGTTTAAAGAAGAAATAACACACATTTTCCTCAATTGCTTCCAGAAAATGAAGAGAAAATAAAACCACTTTATAACTAATATTATGAAAACAGCACTGCTATGATACTAAAACAAGACAAACAGAAATACACTAAGGAAAGAAATTTTCAAACTGGCATTACTTATGAACATTGGCAAAAAATATTTCTCAACCAAATATAGGTTTAATCAAGCTAAGCAATGTATAAATAAAAATGAAAGTATATCCTGGTCAATTAGGGTTGGTGCAGGGAATAAATCTTATGCATAAGAATAACATAAGGTGAAGCATTATATGCTGATCTTAACACATCCAATAAAACATTTTACAAAAGTTTACATTTATTCTTGATAGTTACTATGAACACATTTAAGTGTTAAAGGAAATTGACAAAAAATCTTATGGCTAATATAACATACATTTACAAAAATTCTATAGCTTGTTCATAAAAAAAAGGAAATCATATTTCCACTAGGAAGAAGAAATTCTTCCCTCATTGTGTTTATTCAGCATTGTACACTATATTCTACCCAGTGCAAGAAGATAAAACAAACAAACAAACAAAAAACATACAGAAGATAAAGGAAGAAATGAAACTGACTCTATCTGAATAAGCCATGATTTTGTATATGGAAAAATCTCAAACAATTTACAATAACTTGTGTTAGAGTCGGTTGTCAACTTGGCCAGGTGAGCATACCTAGTCTTGTTGCTGTGGACATAAGCCAATGGTACGTGACCCTCATCTGTTGCTAATTACATCTGCAGTTGGTTAGGAGGCATGTCTGTTGCAATGAGTGACATTTGACTTAATTGGCTGGTGCTTAAATGAGAGCTAGCAATGTAGCACAGCTAAGCAGCTTGGCATTCTTCATCTCAACACTTGCAGCTCAGCCCAGGCCTTTGGAAATGCAGAAAGAAGTCACCCCGGGGAGAGTTGTTGGAACCCAGGGGCCTGGAGAGAAGACCAGCAGAGACCATCCTGTGCCTCACGTAAGAAAGAACCTCAGTGGAAGTTTAGCTGCCTTTCCTCTGAAGAACCAACAAAATAAATCCCCTTTTATTAAAAGCCAATCAGTCTCTGGTGTGTTACATTCCCGCAGCTAGCAAACTAAAACATAACTCAATACTAATAAGTGAATTTGACTAAATTGCAGAAAGGTCAGCATACAAAAATTAGTTGTATTTCTGTCTACTCCATTAATGAACAATTGGAATTTGAAACTAAAAACAGAATATAATAGTCTCATATAAAATAACAACAAAAGAAAAAAATGGAAATAGGTATATATCTAAGTATTTATTAGTTCTGCATGCTGAAAATGTCAAAATATAAATAAAAGAATGAAAAGAAATAGAGATATACAGTTCATTGATTAGAAGATTTAGTAGCTTTAATTAATTAATTAATTAATTTATTTATTTATTTCGCATAGGCAGGGTCCAGGAATCAGACCCAGGTCTCCAGCATGGCAAGCGAGAATTCTGCCACTGAGCCATGGTTCCTCCACCCAAGACTTAGTAGCTTTAATATGTGTATTCTCTCCAAATATGTCTGTAGAGTCAATGTAATCACTCTCAAAATCTGGTGGCAAAACCTACCCTGATCAATATGGAAGACTGAGAAGTTTCAGATCCATTTTCCCTACAGGAACTTTGAACAAACATCAAGAACTGACAGAAACATCTTTCTCAAAGCTTCAGAAAACAGTTTTAAAAATTTTACAATAAAAGGGTGAGTGCTAGAATAATGAAAAAGGTCAATTAAAAAGTGTTAGGGTTTTATTGCATGCATGCTGGCCCATTCTTTACCCCTCACTAGCTCTATACAGGCTGTCCAGTGTTTGCTGATCAGATCTCTTGTCTGGAACCAGAAGGAGCAGAGTAACCCCCATGCACATAGTGAAAGTTTAGGTGCTTGGCCCAATCTATTGGTGGTGGCCTGAGAAGCTCATTATCTCAGACCTTGCCCTGTGTGTAGAAAGAAACTCACAGAGCTCTAGTACAGAACACTATGATAGAGCTGACAAGTTGTGCTTTCTGGGGCAAGGGATTTCTTGCTGGAATTCCCTGGGAATGCCATGTGTGCATACCCAGGACAAGACACAGGTACAGAAACAATCAGGGAGTCCTCTCTACTTCAGCCTGGAGCTACTTCCTAAACTCACTGAATGAATAAGCCATGAGAGTCTTTGCACAGGTCAATTTGCAAAGACTGGGGAAGGTGTTTTCTTCTTTTTGGGGGCTAGCTCCTGACTTTCAAGGAAAACTTTGCCATAGCACAAGCTGAATACAAGTTTACAGAATGGACAACTCAGAGTCTCAATCCTACAGATAACACAGTAAAATAACGAGATGTACAGGTTTCCAAAAAATGACAACATACAAAAAATAAAGAAAAAAAGAAGCAGTAGCCCAGGTCAAGGAAAAGATTAATACATTAGAGCAGCCAATGAATAGAACCAGACCTGGGATATACCAAACAGAAAACTTAAAAAAATGGTCTTTGATATGCTCAAAAATCCAAGGAAAAGTAGGAACAAGTAACTAAATGAAATCAGGAAAATGGTAGGTGAATCTCAATGGGATTTATCAACAAAGCATTGGAAATTATGAAAAGGAATAAAAAGGGGCTGAAGACCATTGCAACAGAAATTTAAAAATTCCCTAGAAGAGTTCAATAATAGATTAAGGCTGACAGAAGAACTTATCAGTGAACTGAAAGATAAAACAACTGAAATCATTCAGTCTTAAGAACCATTCAGTCTGAAGAAATAAGAATTAGCTTGATGGATATGTGAGACACTGTATAGCATACCAATATACACGTAATGGAAGTCCCAGTAGGAGAAGAAAGAGAAAAAGGGGAAGAGATAATATTCAAAGAAATATGACTAACAATTACCCAAATTTAACAAAGAATGTTAATATACATATCCAAGACACCAAAAAAACTCCAAACAAGATGAACCCAAACACACTTACACCATGGCAAAATATAATCAAGCTTTCAAATGTACAGGATGGAGAATTTTGAAAGTCTCAAGGGAGAAACAATGTGTTGTGGGTGAGGGAACCTCACTAAATTTAAGAGCCCATTTCTCATCAGAGACCATGGAGACAAAAAGGCAATGCCATTATTTATTTAAAGTACTCAAATAAACAATTGCTTTGCTAGGATGAAACAGTTATCTACCCTAGAAGAGCCATGTTCTTCTAATACAATCTTGTGTGTGCAGACTTATTGTGGTGGGTCTTTTTTATTAGATTGTTTCCAGGAGATGTGACCCACCAAATTTGGTGTGGGATCTTTTCATTAGGTTGTTTCCATGGAGATGTGACCCACCCAATTCAAGGTAGGTCTTAATCCTTTTATTGGAATCTAAAGGTAAAATATAGAGACATTCAAGACAATACAGAGAACAGAGAGATGACAGATGCTTGGAGGCAGAAAAATGCCTTGGGAGACACTAAGCTAAGAAATGAAATCCATTGTTTACCCTGTAGAAGCTGAAAGTGGACCAAAAAATGCCTAGAGAAAAAATACCCCAGGAGAGGTTAGAAGAGCCCCATGGAAGCTGAGAGACCCATTTGGAAACCAATCCAAAAAAGAAAGGCCAGCAGATGTCATCATGTGACTTTTCATGTGACAGAGAACCCCCAAACGAGATAAGTCTTGACTAAAGGTATCCTCTTGTTGATGCCTTAATTTAAACAATTTTCATGGCTATAGAACTAAAAATATGTAGCTGTATAAATCCCGATTATAAAAGCCAATGTTTTTAGTATATTGCCTTCTAGCATCATTAGCAATCCAAAACACATTTTGGTACCAGGAGTGGGGCGGCGTGATTTGCAAATACCAATAATGCTGGGAGAGTTTTGAAAATGGTTCAAGAGAAGATTCTGGAAGAATTATGAGGAACTTGATAGAGAAAGCCTATATTGTTTTGAAGAGACTGTCAGTAGAAATGTGGACTCTAAAGATACTTCTGATGTGGCCTTAAATAGAAATGATGACTGTGTCATTGGAAACTATAAGAAAGGCTTTCTAGTTTGCTGGCTGCTGAAATGCAATATACCAGAAATGGAATGGCTTTTAAAAATGGCAACTTAATAAGTTGCTAGTTTATAGTTCTAAGGCCATGAAAAAGTCCGAATTAGACCAAGTCTACAAAAATGTTCAAATTAAGGCACCAAAAAGAGATTACCTTCACTCAAGAAAAGCCAGTGACGTTCTATCAACTGGAAAGGCACGTGACAAACATGGTGACATCTTCTAGCTTCCCCTCCAGGCCTCCTGCTTCATTAAAATCTCCCACGGGTGTTCTCCTTCATCTCCAAAGGTCACTGCTGGTGAACTCTGTGGTTCTTTCATCATTCTGAAGCTTTCTCCACAATGTTTCCTCCTTTAAAGGATTCCAGTCAACTAATCAAGACCTATGTGGAATGGGTGGAGTCACATCTCCCTCTATTCAAAAGTTAATACTCACAATTGAGGAGTCACATCTCCATGGAGATAACCTAATCAAGTTTTCCAACCTATAGTATTGAATAGGGATTAGAAGAAATGATTGCTCCCACAAGATTGATTAGGATTAAGACTTGGCCTTTCTATGGTACATAAATCTTTTCAAATTGGTGCAAAAGGTGACCCTTGTTTTAAAGCAGCAGAGAATTTGGCAAAACTGTCTTCTAGTGTTGTATGGAAGGTAGAATTTGAAAATGACAAGCTGGGATGCTTAGTTGAAAAGATTTCCACACTATATGTGGAAAATGCAGCCTGGATTCTTGGCTTCTCCTTGCAGTTTATAGTAAAATGCAACAGGAAAGGGATAAACTCAGAGCTGGACTTGGGTACAAAGAAACCAAAAATTGATTGTCTGGACAATTCTGGGCTTCCAGAAAGTGAGACCCAAGAGAATATTCCCCACTTGAGGATGTAAACAACATGGAACCAGTAATCCATTTCAGAAAAAGATAGGGTGGGAAAGGCAGTTATCCAGAAAGGATTTGTGCAAAGTCCTATTATCTGATAGTTGTGACTCCTGTATTCTGAATGCCAAGCCAACAAATTTTTTATGAGATCTGTATGAACAGAACCACTGCAAGTCTGGACTAAAAGGGGGAGAAAAGGGACAGATTGAAGAAAGAATCACTTCAAAGGCAGAATCATGAAAACTAAGGTCTCTATCCAAGAAACTCAGAGAATGGAGCCACCCATGAAAGTGGAGAGGGGGAGTTTGCCCCAGGCCAGAGGGTGGGCCTTCCAACTCCTAGCTCAGGAAGAGTATTCCTGCCTCAGGCCACAAAGTGGGTAGATCATATTCCACAAGAATTGGACATAGCCTGGCCACCACCCCACTATTCTGAAGGGTTGAGCATTTGTTCTAGAGATGGCAGACAGTCTGTGTACCAACCAGATCCTGGAGTAGGGTGGTGCCAAAAACAATATGGTCTCCCTAATATTCCCCAGTGTTGCAACCCTCATCCCTGTGTTTGTAGACAACAGAGCTGCTTGAGTAAGACTTTGGAAAGAGTGAGAAGCTAAGAAAGGACCCACAGATGTTTAGAGGAAGAAAATACCCCAAGAGAGGACAGAAGTACCCTCAGCAGCTGAAAAAAACATTTTGAATCCGACCTGGAAGAGAAGGGCCAGAAGACGTCGTCAAGTGCCTTTCCATGTGACAAATAAATTCTGGACATAATTGGCCTCTCTTGAATAAAGGTATCCTCTTTTTGATGCCTTAATTTGGACATTTTCATGACCTTGGAACTGTAAATTTGTAACCTAATAAATCCTTCATGTAATGCCAATCAATTTTTGGGATATTGCGTTCTGGCAGTATTAGCAAACTATAACAATTGTCAACCAAGAAATCTATATCTGATAGAAGTAGCTTTCAAAAAAGGGGGATAAATTAAGGTATTCCCTGATAAATGGCACTAAAATGGCCAAATAAGAGATACCAAAGAGAGTTCTTCAAGTTGAATGGAAAGGCTATTAAACAATGGTTTGAAGCTACATAAAGAAAAAGAAATCTCTGGTGAGGGTAATGACATGGGTAAAGAAAATGCCAGTGCTATTGTATTTTTGAATTGTAACTCACTTGTTACTTCTTACAGTATCTAAAGGGCACTTGCACAAAGAGCAATGGTAAATTAGTCATTAGTAATTCCTAATGTAATTTGTGACAATGCTACATAATGGTGGAGGGACAGAGATGTGTAAGAAAATAATTGGTGTAAACTATTGAAGTTAAGATGGCACTAAATAAACAAGACTTACAGATTAGAATGCTCAATTGAAGTCTCATGGTAACTACAAAGAAAATATTGGAAAATATGCAAGGTTATAGAGACAAATTAGAATATAGGTTGCCTGGCTTCAGGGGATAGTGAGAATAGGAGTTAACACATAATGAGTATAAGTTTTCTGTTTGGGAAGATGTGAAAGGTTTAACAATGGTAGGTGGTGAAGCTACAGCAATACTGGTAATATGATTAATCCCATTGAATGCAATGCTTTGGAGTCATTGAGAGAGGAACGCTTATGTTGTATATATGTTCCCTCAGTTGTAAAAATAAAAGGGCTACTAAAGTGACAATGACAATTAAATGTAATGCATGTTCTTGGATAGGATCTAACGAGGAAGGAGAAAAGGAACAAACGACATTAAATTGAAATATGGACTCTAAGGTTTATATCAATATCAATATTAAATTTCTTAAACTTGATAACTGCACTTAAGGTGGTGATATAAGTGAATATCCTTGTTCACAAGAAATGTACATATCAGTACTAGTATTCAAGGAGTATTCTGTAAACAATCTATACTCAGCTGTTCAGAAAATGAATATATGATAGATAGATAGACAGATAGATAGATGCAATGATATGGCAAAGTGACATAGTGTTGTGGATCTGGGTTTGAGGTGGCAGGAGTATGTTGGAGTTCAATGTATGGGGTTGGTATTATTTTTTAACTGGTCTGTAGCTGTTTTGAAAATAAAAAGTTTAAAAAATCTGAGGAGGATATTTTGTGGCTATCAACAGAATAATTATAAGAAAAGTAAAGAATTATTATGATAAAACTTAAAATGCATTAATAAAGATAAAGGGCCCATACTTGAGCATAGTACAAAGTTATAGAAATAAAGCAAGGCGAATTGGAAAATATATAGATACGTAGATCAATAGGACAGAAATAGTTCAGAAATAGACACTTACTGGTCTTTGTTTAAATGCACTAAGACTATTCAATGGAGAAAGAGTAGTATTTTCAGTAAGTGGTGGTAAGACAATTGGATGTTCATATTCAGAAAAAAATTTAACCTTGACCCATCCTTCACACCTTATATAAAACTTTGCTCAGAATTGATCATAAATTAAGGTAAAACCATAAAGCACGTCATAGAATAAAACACAACAGAAATCTCTGTAATCTTAGGATAGACAACAAATTCTTAGATACTACATCTAAAGTACAATTGATAAAATAAAAAGTAATAAATTGTAATTTATCAAAATTTAATATATTCTTCTGCACAAGGCATTGCTCAAAAAATGAAAAGATAAGTAACATATTGACAGAAAATATTTTCAAATTACCTCTCTGGAAAAAGACTTGAATCCGTAATATATAAGGAACTTTCTAGCTCAATAATAACAAACAAACCAATAAATAAATGGGATTTAGAGCACATGAAAATGTGATCTGAACAATAAACCATTAGAAAAATGCTAGTTAAATAATGAGATAATAGTGCACAATATTTGATAAACTAAAATACCCACATACACACGTAACATACGTATATAGATAAACATGTACATACAAACACATGAATAAATAGTAAATCTGTTAATACTAGAGGTAGCAGAACTGGAATTCTGGAATTTTCACAAGGCTTGTGGGAAAATACAGACTGGTACAGCCTTTTGGGAAAACTTTTTTTTATGAGGTCAAATATACAATTACCATATGGGGCAGGCTGAATAAGGTCTACACACCTCACGCACTTCTAAAAGATGTTCACATCCTAATCCTAGAAAGTGAATATATCTTAAATTGCATGAAAAAATAGGAATTAAGGTTGCTAAGAAGATTACCTACCTTAAAGTAAGGAGAATATTATGGATTATACAGGTGGACCCAGTGATCACAAGAGTCTTTTAAAAGGCGAAAGAAGAGGTCAGAGTCATTGAAAGATTTGAAGACATTTGTTTTGGCTTGCTAATGCTGCTGGAATGCAATATACCCAAAATGAATTTTTTTTTAAGGGGGATTTATTAGGTTATAAATTTATAGTTCTAAGGCCAAGAAATTATCAAAATTAAGGCATCAACACCAGGATACCTTCACTCAAGGATGGCTGATCGCATTTGGGGTTTCTCTGTCACATAGGCAGACACATGGGAACATCTGCTGGCCCTTCTCTCCTTGGTTGGTTTCCAAAATGGGTGTCAGCTGCTGTGTGTCCTTCTGGACTCTGCTAGGGTATTTTCTTTCATTAAGCATCTATGGTTCCTCTCTTAGTTTCTCCAGGGTAAAATATGGATATCATCTCTAAGCTTAGCTTCTCCCAGCATGTTGTCTTTCTCTAAGGGTCAGCTCCAAGCTCTCTTTCAGCTTTCTGTCTCTTTTGCTTTTCATACAGAATGCCAGTAAAAGAATTAAGACCCACCTTGAATTGTATGGGTCACATAACTCTACTGTGCACTTTTAATACCAAAAATTATAACCTGATGACAGAGTCCTTAAATTAGTAGGAGTATTTTACATCTACATATATGCATTTCTTAAATTCATATTTTTAAGTAATTTAATTATTTTTATATAAATCCTAGCAAGCATATTAAATGCCTAAGAATAAACTTACTAAGAAAATTACAAGTTAAAGCACATGAAGAAATTTTAAAGTTTTACTAAAATACTTTAAATAAGTTTTAAAAAGCAAATATGAACTTCATAATTGCAGATAAAAGTGAATAATGCAATATATAAATTAAATATGAACCTAATTCAGATAAAATTATTATGTGTATCATTGACAAAATTGGATGATTAACCTTACCAGATTTTGAAACTTACTATGATATTCTGGCTTTGAAGATTAAAAGAAAAACAAATGGATTGATTGAACTTGCCTCTTAAAAATGGAATAAAACTACATCATAATGCATGTGAATTTAATGTGCATTAAAATTGATTTTCACATTAGTGGGAGAAAATATGTTAGCTGTTTTTGGGTTTTTGTTTGCTTGCTTTTTTTTGTGAGTTTAGATCCTGTAATCAAAGCTTACAGAAAATAAACAAAAACAAGATCAATTTAGAATAAAAAAATGAAATTATGAAATTATTAGGATAACATGTCTGACTTATTCCTTCTCTCAGTGATAGAAACTTTTTTTCCAAATAGGATATAAATAAAAACCCACAAAGGGAAAGATTGATCAATTCCTATTATAAAAAAGTTTAATGGCTACTTGAATAAAAATATTATAAATGTAGGAAAATACATTAAAAGTGCTAAAGTAGATGACAAAATGGTAATTTATGAAAGTAAAAATATCTTACATTTGATAACAAAAGCAGTAGATAACCAAAAATAAATTTTTCAAAGCATATGGACAATTACTCCCAGAAATAGAATACAACTATCCCCAGAATCCCTGGAAATAGGTTCCTCTTCAAACATAATCCAAGTCAAACAAATCAAATAACAATGAGAAGTTGGGAGGTTTTTTACATCATGAGGGCAAAAGCTAAAATGTTTGATGGTTCTTAGTATTTGCAAGGTTATGGAATATAACATTGTCCTTTTCATGTTTTAAAGGTTGTCCTATCCAATATGGTAATGTGTGAATATTTAATTTTGAATTAATTAAGATTACATAAAATTAAAAATTCAGTTCCTCAGTAGTATTAGCCAAATTTCAAGCCTCATGTGGCTAGAGTTTACTGCACCAATGGGATTTACAAAACATTTTCATAATCACAGGGAGTTATTTTGAACAGCACTCTTCTAAAAGATAACTTATCACCACTAAAATTAAAAGCAAATACACATGCATTTCATCCAAGTGAACTCACTACTGTTTATTTACTTTACTGATACAGTGACAAATTTACTTTAAGCTCTATGAACGGAATCTTTGGTGCAATATTATTTGTGATAGTAAGAAATGGAAAACAATTCCAAGTATGTCATTGAAGGAATAGTTAAATGAAGTTTGGTAAGCTAATTAGTAGACTATATTTCAAACTTTAAAGAGAATGTGTTTATGAAGACTAAACAATAGTATTAACTTTGGGAGAGGGCTTTGTATTAAGAAGGGAAAAAGCTTTTGTTTTTCATTTTTTATTTTTGAAATTCTCATCATTCTTGTGTGTTACCATAACATAAATAAGTGAATATATAAACATAATCAGTGTTTATTGATAAGCATAAGCAAATCAATCTGTAAATTTAATGATGAATGAAATCATATGACCAAAATGGTTATTAAACCGAAATAGCAATCTTTACATTAAGCCAAAATAATAAGGTGATTATGAACTATGAGAGAGAATTATTCAACTTATTGATAAAAATGCATACTTCTCTTCTTTAATAAAATATGATAGCAGATTTTAGTTCATACCAAAATTATACATGTAGCTGTGAACTCAGGTTTCATTCCTTATATGAAACTTTCCATTGAACCTACTGACAATTTTAATCAGATATTCTTCAGAACTAGAGTGTGAGCAGAAGTATCATAGCCAGTCTCCAGCGGTAGTTTGTGGTACTTAGAACTGATGCTAATTCTGGGGTAGAACAGAAAAAAATAAATAAATAAATAAAAGGCCAAAGCAGAAAACTCATGTAATTCTCCTCAGTAATTTTAAATAATATAATCTTTCCTCAGGTCTTCTGGAAAATGCTTATTTGTAGATAGATAGCTTGTTATCAAGAATTTACTTGTTCTATTTCAGCAACAGCTCTGTGCATTTGAAGTTTAGGGCAAAGGGAGAGGGGGTGGTACTTTGGTGACTCAATCAATATCCCAATTTTTTTCCTTCTATTTCATCAATACAATTTTGTACATACCCAGATTCACCTAAATCTTTCATTGCTCTTCTGTCACCCAAAAACATATTAAATCTAGAAATAATTGCATAGATAGGTTTGAATCATAAAATATGGGCTATAATATTGAAGTAAACATTACTCCAGAGATTTGCATCCTTGAAAAGGCTATTTTCTTTCATTACATGCTATATGTCCCAAAGTATTTTTGTTTAGTGAAAGTGACATTTAATTTTGTAATTTTGTATGTGATCAATAAATGTTTTATTATATCAAAGGCTCTCATGATGAGAAAATAAAAGTTGGAGTTTACAACTCCCCTTCTTTTATCAGGGCACATGTCCTAGGAATTTCTTTCCTTACCAGTTCAATTTAAAAGTTTACTGGATTAAATAGATATAGATGATAAATATATAATATAGTTAAATAGAGATAGATAGATATAGATAGATAGATGATAGATAGATAGATAGATAACCTTAAAATACAAAAATTTTACACTGCCCACAAAGTGGCCAGCATCACCTCCTAAAACTCACCAACACTCTTCTTGATACATTTTGTTCTCTTTGTTTCTAAATTCATTAAATTAATTTTAATCTCCAACTTCCTTAATCAATCTAACAGCAGTATATAAAACTGACCATTCCTTAATTCTTGAGATGAATTCTTCCTCAGTTTGTTGATACTACACATTTGTCTATTTGTCTATTTCTTATCCATCATTTTTTTAATACCCCTTTCTGATACCAACATTTAAATATGGGAATTCCTCAGCATAAGTCTAAGCTCTTTTCCTTACACTTCACTATCCATTCTCCTCCAAATTGATTTCACCTACTCAAACTTTAAATACTATCAATATGCTGACAATTCACTTACTAGATATTTAAATTCTTCCCAAATTCCAAACTCATGTATTAAATGGACTGTTTTTCATCTATTTTTAAAGATCTTACAATCATCTCCAACTACACTTCAGGAGTAAAATCTTCCAATTCTTCAACATTTTTCCTCATCTTTACGTATTTACACTCATCCTTTAAATTGCACATCCTTGTCCCCATGTGCTCAAGACAGAAAAATTGGAACCATCCTAGAAATCTATTCTTCATATGCATGAAAAACTTTTTCTGTTTACATACCTAACACATCTTGTAACTCTCCATGATTTACATCTTTATTACCTTCAGTATCACACAACCACATCATCTCGTACCTAGATACCAAACACTGTTTATAATATCCTCTGTGCTGTTATTCACATTCTCTTTATAGTTCCCACCAAATCAAGGATCCATTACATTTCATTAAGCTTTTTAACTCAAGAGCTATTCTAAAACTTAATTGTAGGTGATCATTAAATATTGTTGGACCAGTGAATGAACCCACCTAATTGAAGCAATTACTTACAATTGAAACATTACTTACAATTCCTGTCCTTGAAAACGTGTTAATGGCTGATAAAACCAATTATATCTATGAAAATAATTCAGTTTATATATTTACATTTTAAAATTGTCTTATTGATTTATGGCTCTCACTATTTTTTAGAAACTTAACATTTTCTTTCAGTTTGATAAGAATATACCTGCACATAGTTTTGGAAAAAGCACTGTTTCCAGGAATTGGATAATTTGGATGCTAAAATTCTGTCATTCCCTTGTTGCATGAACTAGGAGGTGCATTTTCAATTTTAGGGCCTCATCTGCAAGAATTGGGTAAAAGGGAGCAAGAAAAGGTAGCATACAATCTTTGTGGTATATTGGATTTTTGTACTAAGTCCTGGCTCCCTCCAAGTAATATTATAAATGGATTCCCTTGGCTGAGTGACTTTGCAGTATGCCTTACTGCACCAGAGTATACTTTCTCGCCCCATAATATAAAGATTGGCAAAATGACTGCCTTTTTTCTAGTAGAACAGCTGTGTAAATAACGTCTAATCCAAAGATTTAGGAGTTTTTTGCATGTTTCCATTCATGCCTCTTTTGCTTCTGCTATCTTCCGGGAGAAGAGCATGTCTATGATAATGAAATTGAGAGATGAATGGGGCAAACTTAATCTTTCAAGTGATTTCATCTTTAAAATGAGGACAGTAGAGCTGCATGCAAAATTTTGTAAATTAATTCATATAAATTTGCTTTTCTTTGTATTGTGTGTGCTCACCTGCATTTTACCAGATAGCCCTAAAATAGATATGGTGATAACTCATTTTAGTTAATTTATTTGTTCTTTATATGCAATAACTGTACTGTTGTTAAGAAGCTAACTCCTGTGCGTAGTAGTTATATGGTACACAGTAGTTATATAAAAAATTCATAGTTATATAAATGGATCATTATCCTAATTAATATATTTTGCTCTTTTTGTGATTTGTATTCGTGCAATCCATTACTATGATAGTAACAAAATTGAAAACAAATGTTGAACTGTGGTACATTCAAAAATGTAATGCCACCTGTGCCTATAAGGCTTCTGGTAATAATTATTATTTCTTTCCTTTCCTTTTTTTTGGTAATAATTATTTTTATGTCATATCTTATCAAGCTGAAACATCAATTAAGGAGAAATTATTTTATATACATATGAAAATACAAAATCATGAGTCAGTAAAGGTTTTGAAATGATCCTGTAGGAGATGGAATTCCTTGTACTTATTCTCCATCACTGAAAGTCACAGCAACAAAATTAGTTATTTTGTTTTATCCTGCCCTTCTATATACCAGCCACTTTGTTTTTCATATCCCAAAGGATCCATGCACAAAACGCTTTGTTTTTAAAATTATTATTTTAAATAAAAGTGATTTCTATCTAGAATGAGTCTGGGCTATGATAAAAACCTGAAGAATAGACAAATATAAAGGAGTGACTTGCCACTCTGAGAAAGAAAAGCTGAAGGAAAAGGAACTTTGCTCTGGAAAGTGAGATGTGTAGGTTCAAAACCAGGATAATTGATGAAAAAAATAGTTGGGAGGTTCAGAAACCTTAATGTGAAGTGGCAGGAGATGAATACAAATAATCTTAGACAGCAAAAGAATAATTATTCCCAATTCTTTGCAAGTTAATAATTTTATTACTTGACTGGTTGAGACCATTTTTTGCATATCCCCAACAATTGATAAGATTTTGTCATTGCTACTTCTTGGAATGTGTATTATTTAGAATTGTGTGCTATTGAATATATTTTTGACACCGTATATTCCCTTCCAGCCTTAGAGATTCTAATAGTCCAACACCTCACTCTAATCCCAGGGTGTGAATTGCTGTTAATGAAAAAGTTGACGGTGACCAACAATGCATACATAATGCCATCAATTTGTAACACCAGCATGTAAGAAGAGTGGGAACAAATTGCAGCACATTCAGAGAGACATCAACTTAATGGAGAAATGTAAACTATATTATATAAGAATTAGTTTATAACTAAAAATTTTTAAACTGGAAAAGAGATCATTGTGGAAGAAATGATAAATTTAAACTCAAAACATTTCAATCAATTTAAAAATTAATTTTAAATATACATATATTATATGGAGACATTCTCATTTTTTTTTTATTTACATATAAGTAAAACCTAAAAGCTCCATTGAACAAATGCAGTTCTTGTCTTATTTAGTTCTCTTCAAGTGATGGCCAGTGTTATAAATTTGTATACTATCATTTCAAATGATTTTACATTTTTTATCAACACAAACACAGTTTAACACACATTCACTCAAACACACACCGTTTAGATAATAAACAGGTAGATCGATAGATTTTTTAAAAATATGTTTTTGTTTTATTTGCTTTGGTTTTGGATCAAATGATTTTGAACTATACTGTTTTTTTTAACTGCTTCTTAAAAAACTAAATAATTTTTTGTAGTAGATCCATGATGGTACATATAGATCTAGTTCATTCTTTTAACAGCTACATAACATTTTCTTGTATGATTATCATACAATATAGTTCACTATTCAAAGCTGAAGGCTATTTATATTCATGTTCCCATCTTCTAATATTTTAAAAATTATACAATATACATTGACTCTTTACCAATGAGTAAGATATTCTCTAGGCAGAATCAAGTAATGAATTTTTTTTTTACATGGGTAGGCACGGGGAATTGAACCTGGGTCTCTGGCATGATAGGCAAGAATTTTGCCACTGAGACACTACTAACTTGTTCTGCAAATCTGTGGACTAATTTATAGTATCAGTAGCAGTGTATGAGATAATAAGATTACTAAAGTCTACCACTAAAATTATAGACAAGGTTTTATTATCATAGGTTATAAGGATACTTTTAGTAGAAAGATATTAATGGTTTTAAAATGTGAATGTTATTTCATATTTTAATATGAAATATTCAAGTTGTAATATTAATATTAACTTACTTTTATGTTAAAATGTTAAAATCTATCAAATATGATCATTCAAGGCAGAATATTGAGTTAATATTTACTTAATAAAAACTAGTATTTCTTAGTATGCCAGAATTTGCAAAATTGAATAAAATAGACTATAATTTTTTATTAATTTTATTTTTTTAAATACCAAACAAATGCAAACATTTGTAATTTCTGATCATTCCATTCTACATATATAATTAGGAATTCACAATAGCATCACACAGTTGCATATTCATCATCACAATCATACCTTGGAACGTTCACATCTATTCAGAAAAAGAAATAAAAGAAAACAGAAAAAAAATTCATACATATTATACCTCCCACCCCTTCCCCTCACAGATCACCAGCATTTCACTCTAAATTTATTTTAACATTTGTTTCCCCTATTATTTATCTTTATTCCATATGTTTTACTCGTCTTTTGATAAGGTAGATAAAATGAGCATCAGACACAAGGTTCTCAGAATCACACAGTCACATTGTGAAAGCTGTATCATTACACAATCATCTTTAAGAAACATGGCTACTGGAACACAGCTCCACATTTTCAGGCAGTTCCCTCCAGCCTCTCCACTACATCTTGACTAACAAGGTGATATCTATTTAATGTGTAAGAATAACCTCCAGGATAACCTCTGGACTCTGTTTGGAATCTCTCAGCCATTGACACTTATTTTGCCTCATTTCCCTCTTCCCCCTTTTGGTTGAGAAGGTTTTCTGAATCCCCTGATGCTGAGTCTCAGCTCATTCTAGGGTTTTTCTCAATCCCTTGATGCTGAGTCCCAGCTCATTCCAGGATTTCTGTCCCACATTGCCAGGAAGGTCCACACCCCTGGGAGTCACGTCCCATGTAGACAGGGGGAGGGTGGTGAGTTTGCTTGTTGTGTTGTCTGGAGAGAGAGGCCACATCTGAGCAATAAAAGAGGTTCTCTTGGAGGTGACTCCTAGGCCTGATTTTAAGTAAGCTTGACCTAACCTTTGTGGGGTTAAGTTTCATTTGAACAAACCCCACGATTGGAGGTTCAGCCTATAGCTTTGATTGTCCACACTGCTTGTGAGAATATTGAGAATTCAACTTGGGGAAGTTGAATTTTCCCCCTTTCTCACCATTCCCCAAAGGGGACTTTGCAAATACTTTTTTATTCACTGTTTGAATCACTCTGGGATTTATTGGGGCATCACTCTGAACAAACCAACAAAATCTCATGTCCTACTCAAGATTCCATGTACATATTGTGTTCAATTAAGCTGTCTACGTAAGTTATATTAGGAAATGCACTAGTCAAAATATAAATTTTGTACCAAATAAGTATTTTTTGCTTTAGTCTCACACATAAGGTAAAATTTTAAAATATTAATTGCCATCTATTTTCAGCACCCTGCAGTAATGACATTCCTTTGTTCTTCCTCATGCAAAAACATTTTTTAAATTTGTACATTTATTCACTATCATTATGTACTCTAAGCATTCCTAGATTATAGCATCTCAGTTTTTATCATCTATCTTTCTTTCTGACTTCATTTGAGCTCCCAGCCCTCCTCCCTCTATCATTCTCACATTCAGCTTCATTCAGTGTTTTAACAATTGTATTACAGTTAGGTAGTATTGTGTTGTCCATTTCTGAGTTTTTACATCAGTCCTGTTGCACAATCTGTATCCCTTCAGCTCCAATTACCCAATGTCTTACCCTATTTCTATCTCCTGATGGTCTCTGTTACCAAGGAAATTTTCCAAGTTTATTCACTAATGTCAGTTCATATCAGTGAGACCATACAGTATTTGTCCTTTTGTTTCTGGCTGATCTCACTCAGCATAATGTCCTTAAGGTTCATTCATGTTGTTACATACTTCATAACTTTATTCTGTCTTACAGCTGCATAATATTCCATTGTATGTATATACCACAGTTTGTTTAGCCACTCTTCTATTGATGGACATTTTGGCTGTTTCCATCTCTTCACAATTTTAAATAATGCTGCTATAAACATTGGTGTGCAAATGTCCATTTGCATCCTTGCCCTCATGTCCTCTGAGTAGATACCTAGAAATGGTATTGCCAGGTCAAATGGTAATTCTATATTTAGCTTTTTGAGGAACTGCCAAAGTGCCTTCCACAGTGGTTTTACCATTTGACATTCCCATCAACATTGGGTAAGTGTGCCTCTTTCTCCGCATCCTCTCCAGAACTTGTCATTTTCTGTTTTATTAATAATGGCCATTCTGGTGGGTGTGAGATGATATCTCATTTGTGGTTTTGATTTGCATTTCTCTAATAGCCAGAGAAGTTGAACATTTCTTCATGTGCCTTTTGGCACATTTGGATAATTGAAGTTATGGCCCAGTCAAAGGAACAAACTAACAATTCAAATGAGATACAGGAGTTGAAACAATTAATTCAGAATGTATGAACAGACATGGAAAACCTCATCAAATACCAAATCAATGAATTGAGGGAGGATATAAATAAGGCAAGAAATGACCAAATAGAAGAAATTAAAAGTCTGAAAAAACAAATCACAGAACTTATGGGAATGAAAGGCACAGCAGAAGAGACAGAAAACACAATGGAAACCTACAATGTTAGATTTTGAGAGTCAGAAGTCAGGATTAGTGAACTGGAAGATGGAACATCAAAAATCTGACAAGCAAAAATAGGGGAAAAATGGAAAATATCGGCAGGGACTCAGGGAATTGAATGACAATATGACGTGCACGAATATACATGTTGTGGGTGTCCCAAAAGGAGAAGAAAAGGGAAAAGTAGAAAAATAAATGGAGGGAATTATCACTGAATATTTCCCAACTCTTCTGAAAGACTTAAAATTACAGATCCAAGAAGTGCAGTGTACCCCAAAGAGAATAGATCCAAATAGACGTACTCCAAGACACTTACTAATCAGAATGTCAGAGGTCAAAGAGAAAGAGAATCTTGAAAGCAGCAAGAGAAAAACAATCCATCACATACAAGGGAAGGCCAATTAGACTATGTGTAGATTTCTCGGCAGACACCATGGAGGCGAGAAGACAGTGGGATGATATATTTAAATTACTAAAAGAGAAAAACTGCCAACCAAGAATTCTATACCCAGCAAAATTGTCCTTCAAAAATGAGGGATAAATTAAAACATTTTCAGACAAAAAAACACTGAGAGAATTTAGACCAAGAGACCAGCTCTGCAAGAAATACTAAAGGGAGCACTAGAGACAGATATGAAAAGACAGAAGAGAGAGGTGTGGAGAAGAGTCTAGAAAGAAGGAAAATTAGATATGACATCTAAAATCCAAAAGGCAAAATGGTACAAGAAAGTACTACCCATACAGTAATAACACTAAATTTCAATGGATTAAACTCCCCAATCAAAAGATATAGACTGGAAGAATGGATTAAAAAAAACAGGACCCATCTATATGTTGTCTACAGGAAACACATCTTAGATCCAAGGATAAACATAGGTTGAAAGTGAAAGGTTGGGAAAAGAGGTTTTGTGCAAATGACAATCAGAAAAGAGCAGGGGTAGCTATACTGATATCCAACAAATTAGACTTAAAATGTAAAACAGTTCAAAGAGACAAAGAAGGACACTATGTATTAATAATAGGAACAATTTGACAAGAAGACATAACAATCATAAATATTTATGCACCGAACCAGAATGCTCCAAAATACATGAGGCAAACACTGAAAAGAGAAATAGGCACATCTCCCATAATAGTTGGAGACATCAATTCCACATTCTCATCAATGGACAAAACATCTAGACAGAGCATCAATAAAGAAACAGAGAATTTGAATAATAGAATAAATGAGCTAGACTTAACAGACATTTATAGAACATTACACCCCACAACAGCAGGATACACCTTTATCTCAAGTGCTCATGGATCATTCTCAAGGATAGACCATATGCTGGCTCACAAAGCAAGTCTCAATAAATTTAAAAAGATTGAAATCATACAAAACACTTCCTCAGATCATAAAGGAATGAAGTTGGAAATCAATAAAAGGCAGAGTGCCAGAAAATTCACATATATGTGGAGGCTCAACAACACACTCTTAAACAACCAGTGGGTTAAGGAAGAAATTACAAGGGAAATCAATAAATATCTCAGGGCAAATGAAAATGAAAACATAACATATCAACACTTATGGGATGCAACAAAGGCAGTTCTAAGAGGGAAATTTATTGCCCTAAATGCCTATACAAAAAAGAAGAAAGAGTAAAAATCGAGGAATTAACTGTCCACTTGGAGGAAGTAGAGAAAGAACAGCAAACTAATCCCAAAGCAAGCAAAATGAAAGAAATAATGAAGATTAGAGCAGAAAGAAATGAAATCGAGAACATGAAAACAATTGAGAAAATCAACAAAACCAGAAGCTGTTTCTAAGAGAAAATCAAGAAGATTGATGGCCCTTTAGCAAGATTGACAAAAAGAAGGAGAGAAAGGATGCAAATAAATAAGATCAGAAATGGAAGAGAGACATAACCACTAACCCCACAGAAATAAAGGAACTATGAATAACTTTATGCTAATAAATACAACAATGTAGATGAAATGGACAACTTTCTAGAAAGGCATGAACAACCAACTTTGATGCGAGAAGAAATAGATGACCTTAACAAACCAATCACAAGTAAAGAAATTGAATCATACATTAAGAAGTTCCTCAAAAAAAAAATTACTGGACCAGATGGCTTCACATATGAATTCTACCAAACATTCTGAAAAGAAGTAGTACCAATCCTGCTCAGAGTCTTCAAAAAAATTGAAGAAGAGGGAAAGCTACCTAACTCATTCTACAAAGCCAACATCACCCTCATACAAAAGCCAGACAAAGATATCACCAAAAAAAAAAAAAAAGAAAGAAAACTACAGACCAATCTCTCTAATGAATATAGATGCAAAAATCCTTAACAAAATTCTAGCAAATCGAATCCAGCAACACATTAAAAGAATTACACATCATGACCAAGTAGGATTCATCCCAGGTATGCAAGGATGGTTCAACATAAGAAAATCAATTAATGTAGTACACCATATCAACAAGTCAAAGCAGAAAAATCACATGATCATCTCGATTGATGCAGAGAAGGCATTTGACAAAATTCAACATCCTTTCCTGTTGAAAACACTTCAAAGGATAGGAATAGAAAGGAACTTCCTCAAAATGATAAAGGGAATATATGAAAAGCCCACAGCTAACACTATCCTCAAAGGGGAAAAACTGAAAACTTTCCCCTAAGATCAGGAACAAGACAAGGATGTCCACTGCCACCACTGCTATTCAACATTCTGTTGGAAGTTCTAGCCAGAGCAATTAGACAAGAAAAATAAATACAAGGCATCAAAATTGGAAAGGAAGAAGTAAAACTCTCACTATTTGCAGATGGTATGATACTGTATGTCAAAAACCCAAAAAAATCCACAGCAATTTACTAGAGCTAATAAATGAGTACAGCAAAATGGCAAGTTACAAGATCAACACTCAAAAATCTGTAGTGTTTCTATACACTAGTAATGTGCGAACTGAGGGGAATATCAAGAAAAGAACTCCATTTACAATTGCAACCAAAAAAATAAAATATTTAGGAAAAATTTGACTAATGAGACAAAAGACCTATACAAAGAGAACTACAAGAAATTATTAAAAGAAATCACAGAAGAACTAAATTGATGGAAGGGCATACCATGTTCATGGATTGGAAGACTAAAATATAGTTAAGATTTTATCATTTTTATTTCATTTCGCAAATGAGTTTGTTTGAAAGTATGTTATTTGGAGATTTTCTCTTTTTGTGATGATGAATGAAAAGAATGTTATCAAGTAAATTACTTCAAATTTGAGAAAAATATTTAATTCATGTATTAAATAATTAATACAGGCATAATAAAATGGAAAGATATTTTAAACATTGCCATAGAAGATAGCATGTTAAATAATATTTTTGAATGTGGTCAGAAAAACAGCAGTCTGGATACTTTTAAATGCGGCTCTGTATCCTCATAGCTGGGATGAATGCCTGGATTTCTCACTCATGCAAATTATGTTTCTGGAGCAAGGAGCAGTAGTGAAATATCTGTATACTTTCAAATTGTACTTCCTTGTCATTTTGTGGATGTGATAAACTTTATTTTCAATTTAAGTTGTGCAGATTAAAATTAGTCAAATTTCTCCTAAACTTTAACAACTCTTTTTCAAATGTAGTTCTTTCTGTTGAATGAAGTTTTTTTAAAAAAAATACTATTTCCATGACTATTAGAAATATATTCTTTTACAGTAGGCCACTTTAGACATAATACTTAAAAGATATTTTAAATACAATTTGGCATGCTTAAAAAGCAGACATAAAACATGTACTCACAATTCTTAATCTTGTATTTTTCTGCCATGTTAATAACTAAAAATTGACAAATAATTCATGAGAAAAATATTTGACTTTTTATTAAGAAAAATTTAAGAATAGTCCTTTTCCAATTTCCATGTACATTTTATCGATGTATATATTTATATAGCACTGTAAAAACATTAGAATATTTTTTCCACTAATAAAAATATTTATTAAATAAATATTTATGGCTATATTTAGAATATTGAATAAAAATCGATTTAGAGATAACTGCACCTATTTTCTCAATTTTTACATTTAAATACTACACAATAAACAAAACTTAAGAATCCTACATAAAAACTCGTTTTGCATTTACTGCTGAAATTGCTGACTTCAAAACACAGAAAATGAGAGCTAATGGCAATATTGTTATGAACTAACATTAAATGAAATAAAAATGTGAACAAAACATTTTATTCATAATTAACATATAGAACAGTTATACAAACAACATATTTATCATTTATTGCTAAATGATCAACATTCATGCATCATGTATCACTTATTAATGATTAATAATCATGTATCATTTATTAGTAAATGATTATAATCACTTGACATTTATTAATTAATCAATTATCAGTTTTGGAAAGTGCATGGACCAGGACCAGGTTTGATTCCTGGTCCATGCACTTTCCAAAAAACAAACAAGCAAAAACAAATTAAAAACAAACAAACAAATTCAACAAATGGTGCTGCAATAATGGGATACTCACATGGAAAAATAATGAAATATGAACCTGCCATACAGCCTACAAAAAGAAAAAGAGAAAAACAGAGAAAGAGAGAGAGAGAAAGAAAGAAAGAGAAAAAGAGAGAGAAAGAAAAAGAAAGAGACAGTGATAAACTTCAGATTACATTGTTAATGAGTTGCTATATAGAACAGATTTCAGAATTTGAAATGGTTACAATTCCACAATTTAAGATTTTTTTCATTCCAGCTTCTCCAAGATGCTGGAGGCTAAAGGAAATGTCAATATGATGCAGCAGTCATACTCATTTGTTAAATCCTATTGATTCATGTATCATTTATTTTTGATTGACACTTTTCATGGACATCAGGATTACCATTGAGGAAATTACTAAGAATAAGACATTTATTTCAACGGAGCTCTATGTCAGTTTGGATATGAAGGACATGTAAAGACACAATAGCAAACAAGCTTTAGAGATGTTACAGTATGTTCAGATATAGTTATAAAGGAGTGAGAAGTTAATTAAGAATTGGACAGTAGATTATGAGAGTTTGACTTAAAAATTAGGTAGGGCATCTAAAAATTCACTTGTTCTGTATTTGGAACAAGACAACTTGAATCAAGAACAAATGCTTAAATATAGCCCCAGAAATGGAACTAGCTATTAGTTGAATGCTAACAATGGCTTGAACAGTGCAATTCAGATCTGGAAATCCTTTCTACAGGCAAATCTGTTTCAGCAGATGTTGCCTTGGGGAGGATGGGAGATGTTTCTTGATCAATGGTGAAAAATAATTCCAGTTCCCATAGGAAGAATTCTTAAAATATATAATATGATGCAAAAATTCATGCTGTGTAACTTGATGTAAATATTGTTTAGCCTTCTAAAATCTTTCTAAAATCTTAAGACTTTACAAAACTCCTAAGTAATGTCGATTTTTAATATAGTGTTAGAAAGTAAGGACTAGATGAATACCTACATTGTATGTTTTAGTACATTCACCTTTAACACACAAACACACACTCTCTAGGATTAAGTACAGTAGATTTCAGCAAATCTTTCCTAAACCTTTCGGACTTAAATTGTTTTAGATGAAAATTTCATTGCTGTGATGAAATGAAAGCATATATCCAATTGATAGGAATTTTGTTATCAGATATTATTTGTTCTGAATTTCACAAATTCCTCTACCAGAAGAAATATAACAAATAGTACAAAATGACATGTTTATTTCACTTTTTATATTTTATTCTTTTTCTCTTATTTCTTACATAAAGACAGTAAAATTCTTACACTGGTAAAAATTTTAAGAAGTGGTTATAAGTTGTAGGTCCACTAAATAGTAATGGGTAAAATGCTGTTACAGTTCCTTTTTTTTTTTCGTTTAATCTTCCTTCTCAGGAATGGAAAAACTAAGATAAAATCCTTAATTTGAACTCTATGTGCAATTGAGAATTTACAATAATTATATTTAAAAATTGGTACAAGACTAGTAAATTTCCATTTCATAAACTAGACTTTGTAAAGTCATACCTTGAGGAAATGGACATTTTCTTTCACAACACACTTTCAAATAAACATACATAGCAACGTATCCCCACAAACATTTATTGTATTCAAACTTCTACCCTATGCATAAACACTCACAGACCCATGCCAGAATCTAAAACTGACTTTTATAATAGGTATTGGGGAGGTTTAAATTCACACAAGGATACACAAAAGCTTGCATTTAATCAGAAAGGTAACAACCACAAGGCTGATTGATCTAAAAAGGAACACTAGATTTCAAAGTGATTTAGGAAGCTCATAGTGTACCCTGAATTCAAGTTCAATCATGTATTCTGACCTTGAATATAAACATAAAAACAAATAATTAAATACAACACAATAAATGTTATCACAGAAGAATGTACAGAAACAGAAAAAAATCATTTTTACTTAAAGTTTTGGAGAAAGCCAGCAAGCATATGATTATATATTTGACTTTTGGAGTATGAACTTTATCTCATATAGTAGAAAATTCCTTGCATACCCCATTGGAATCATATCCCCTCTGTCCCCCATAAAAGATAATCTACTGTGTTGGTATTATTGTATCTTTACAGTTATACTATCTATATGGACTGCTTAGTGATATACTTTAGTTTTGCCTGTGTTTCTGATATTTGGTACTTGGTTTTCCTCACAATTATATTTTTGTTAGATTCATCATTCTTTGGTATAGCTATTGGTTCATTAAATATGGATTATTGCATAACAACCCACTATACTTGACTAGGGATATTATTATAGCATCTTCAGTAGTATATATAAACAAAATTTTCTCTAGTTTATGGACCTAAGAATAGAATTGTTGGTTAAAATACTTGCCCATTTTGAACTTAACTAGATGTATTAGTTTCTTAGGGCTGCTGTCACAAATGCAAATTCCAAATAATGGAAATGTATTCCTCAGAGTTTTGGAGCTAGAAGAATAAAATCAAGTTGTGAGCAGGGTCATGTTCCCTCCAAAGGATGTAGGGAAGAATTCTTTTTTTTGCCTATTCCTAGCTTTTAGTCGTTTACCAGCATTCTTAGCATTCCTCACTTGAAGCTGCAACACTTCAATCACTGACACTTCAATCACGGTCTCTTTTGTCATGTCTCTGAATCTTTGTCACTTTTTGTCTTATAAAGACACCAACTGTTTCAGTTTGCTAAGTTTGCTAAAATGCAATATACCAGAAATAGCTTGGCTTTTACAAACAGAGTTTATTAATTTAGAGGCTTATAGTTCTGAGATAATGAAAATTTTCCAAATCAAGGCATCAACAGGCAATGATTTCTCCCTGAAGATGGCTGCTGTCAGTCCTGGACCTCTCTGTCAGATGGCCAAGCACATGGTTTCTGCTAGTCTCTACCTTCTCTCCCAGGTTTCCTTGATTTCAGCTTCTTGGCTTTTCTGTCTTTGGCTTTCTCAACTTCTGTATGTTTTTCTCTCTGTCAGCTTCTGTGCCTTTTTCTCTGTCTTCTGTATGAGTTCCATTCTCTAAAAAAGGACTCCAGTAAGCAGACTAAGGCTCACTTCAGGTATGCTTCAACTGAAATAACCTAATCAAAAGGTCCCACCCATGATAGGTCTGTATCCACAGGAATGGATTAGCTTTAAGAATGTGAACTTTTCTGGTATCCATAAAACCTTTAAACCATCACATCAACCATATTGTTTTAGAGCCCACTTTAATCCACTGGGTTTTCCATATGCAAAGACCTTATTTCGAAATAAGATGACACTTACAGGTAATGAGTGTTAGAACTTCAACATATCTTTTGGAGGGCGGATACAATTCAATATATAATACGAAAAAATGTCAAGATCTTTCTCAACATGTTTTTACCAATTTATACACATCTTATCAGTGTATAAAAGTCATCATTATTGTATGTATTTGCCAGTTATTTTTTTTGGCATTGAGTTTTGAATTTTGCCTTCCATTCTAGTTTGCAAGTTGCTGGAATGTGAAATATCAGAAACAGAATGGAGGAAAATTTAATAAGTTGCGAGTTTACAGTTCTAAGGCTGTGAAAATGTCCACATTAAAACAAGCCTATGGAAATATCCAATCAAAGGCATCCAGGGAAAGATACCCTGGTCAAGAAGGCTGATGATATTCAGGGTTTCTCTCTCAATGGGAAAGGCACATGGAAAACTTGGCAACATTCTCCTAACTTTCTCTCCAGATGTCTTGCTTCATGAAGCTCCCCTGAGGGCATTTTCCTTCTTCATCTCCAAAGATCACTGGCTGGTGGGTTTTGGTGGTTCTTCTGGATTTCAAGCTTTCTCCAAAATATGTCCTGTTTTAAAGGATTCCAGTAAATTACTCAAGACCCACCTTGAATGGGTAGAGTCACATCTCCCTCTAACCAAAGGTTAATACCCACAATTGGGTGAGGCACATCTCCATGAAGACAATCAAATTGTATTTCCAACCTACTGTACTGAATAAGGATGAAAAGAAAGGCTACCTTCACAAAATGGATTAGGATTAAAAACGTGGCTTTTCCAGGGTAGATAATCCTTTCAAACCGGCACACCTTCGTAATCTGGTGTGTGATGTTTTTCACAGTAGTTTGGATTTGCTTCCCACTTATCAGTGAGCACAAATACCACTTCAAAGGGTTATTTGCCATTTTCATTGCAAAATACTAACTCAAGTGTTTGCTCATTTTGTCTTTGTGTTTTCATCAATTTCCTCATGGATGCTCAATGGTTTTACTAGTATGCTGCCAGTTATAAATGTCACACATATCTTCTCTCATCTTGCAATTTGTGTTTTTATCCTATTTGTGGAACTTTCTGATGATCTATGGTTTTATTTTATAATAGTCAAATTTTCATTGTTGGAATGTGCTTTGTGTGTAGTTTAAGGAAGTAGTCACTTATCTAGACTTCAGGCAGATATTTTTTAGTTTTTAATATTTTTCTAAGATTTTTAATTATTTTCATACTTGAGTCTTTGATTCATCTTGAATTGTTTTGGGATTTGAGTTGCAAATCAAGTTTAAGATTTTCTTTATATGAGTGTTGAAAATCCATGCGCAAAAACAATAATTATTCTAACACCAGTAATTTTTCTTTCATTTCCCCCTCTATTGGGCTGAGCCAACTATGTCGTATATCCAGGATCGATTCATATGTAGTGCTATCATTTGGCTTTATTGTTCTAATGGCAATTATTTCACCAAAACTACACTATTTTAAACATCATAACCAGAAAATGATTATTCATTTCTGATAAGGCTATTCTCCTCCCCTCATTTCCTTTTAAAAATTGTGTTGGTCCTTCTTGGCCATTTTCTTTTCCATTCAAATTTTGGAATGATTTGTCGTGTCAGGCTTCACAAACAAATCTTTGATTGGGATTGCCTTACTCTATTAAAAAATTAACACTCTTAAAATGTTTCATCTTCAATAGTTGAAGATTTACTTGGATCTTTACAATATTTCCAAAGAGGTCTTGCAATCTTCTATTATTTCTCTACTACTTGATTTTTGTTGCACCAATGCAGTTGGTATCTTTAATGGGCACAGTTGAGCCCGTTGCAAGAACTAAAGGGTCTGTCTTACCAGATCTCTCCTTTTATCATCAACATTTGTACATTGGATTGCTAAGAAGGCTGCTAATGTCACAAGATCACTTTTAGTAAGAGAGCATCCAGCATGCCCAGGAGTTCTCAAATACCAACCAAAATGGAGTTTATATTGAATCAGTGACCAATGTGAGTGTATAAAAATTTACATCCTTTACCTGTAAAGAAGAAACTTTTACTATTAATGGATATGCCAAACTCCCAGGCCAAGTAATGGATCTGAACTAAAGTCACTCCCTTGCTTGGCTTCTTTCCATCCTTGTCCTTCCTCATACATTCTCAAACTCCTTTTTCTTGGGAGGACTTGAACCTACATCTTTACTGAAAATCTATTTCTGGGAAGTTTCGATTTTTCAGAATATTCTCGTTATGTTAAACCTTTATTTCTGTTGTACATAAATGAATATTTGCATGTTATTTTAGTCTAGTAAAATTATTAAACACTTTATTTAATATTTTAGTTTACTTTCAGGCCTGTGGAACTTTTCCTCTCTGGAACAAGATCATCTCATCTGCAAATAATTATACTTTTATTCTATTGTAATCCCTTAGGTTTGGGTTACTGCACTTAGTGTCCTCTTGCTCCCAATTATAAAGAGAAAGCTTTTAATGTTTCCCCTATTGTATTTGCTTAACATTCTTATGCATCTCCTATTTCAGTTTAAAATATCCTGTCTACTCTCCATCTTTAAAGAATTTTGATCATGAAAAGATGTTGGAGTGTATGAAATGATTTTTGTGCATAATTAATTTCATCAAATGATTTTTCTCCTTTATTCTAGCATTTATTTTCTAATGTTTAAATACTTCTCACTTTGGAATAAACCCAACTTAAACATGATATGTTATCCTTTTTATACATTGCTGCATTCAGTTTGCTAATATTTTGCTTGTCATCTTTACAAATGAGATTGGTTTATGAATTTCATCTTCCCCAATATTTTCTCTGTTGTCTAGTGAAAAGGTTTTGTAATCTTTGTCTAATGAGTTGGGTAGTTTCTCTGTTTTGATTTTCTCTGGGAAAGTTTTTGTGAGATTAGAGTTATTTCTACCTTTAGTGTTTGGAAGAATTCATCAGTGAAGCACAAAGCAATCTGGTTCTGGCCTTTGCTATCTGTGGAATGATTTTGAAATAGCTTTTTGTTTCTTTAAGTTATAAACCAGCCAGGTCTTCTATTTCTTCTTGAGTCAAACTTTTATATTTCAACTCCTTCCCTCTCTTTCCTCCTCCTTATTCTTACCACTCTCTACCCTCTCTTTCTGTCATGATTTTACGAGAACATGTGAAATTATTTAATCTCTTAAAGATTTCATAGAATTCTGTACTGATGCTCCAAATTATTTATATAGCTTTTCCAATTTCATTAATTTGCCCTCTTCTATTTGCAGTTGGTTATCTTATATTTAGAAGAACTTATTTTGTTCTAATCTTCCTAATTTCTTGCTTTTATTGATATGATTGACACACTCCATATCCACCTAGCATACACTTCCCATTTTTACTTACCCTGGTAACCTATAATCTACTTTCTGCATCTGTGGACGTCCTACTTCTAGAAATATTTTATAAATCATATACAATGTTTGTCCTTATGCATCTTGATTATTTAACTGAGCATGAAGTTTTTTAAAATGTCTTTCATGTTGCAGCATGTCTCAGAAGTTAGTTATTTCTTATGGCTGGATAAAATTCTGTTGTGTATATGTTCCACATTTTGTTTGTCAATTCATTGGCTAATGGACATGGATTGTTTCTATATTTTGGTTCTTTTGGATAATGCTGCTATAAACATTACTATACAAGTATGTATTTGAAACTATGTTTTCACTTTCTATGTGTATATACCTAAATTCAAAAAGCTACATCATATGATAATTCTGTATTTGACTTTTTGAGGAACCATTATATTGCTTTACACAGTGGGTGCCCCATAAAATTTTCTATTCCCACCAATACACATGAGCTCAAATTTTTGTACATTTTTTTCCAGAATTTCTTATTTTTAATTTTTCTTTTTAATAGTCATCCTTATGGGTGTGAGGTAGTAGCTCATTGTGGCTTTGATTTGCATTTCCCTAATATCTACTGATGTTGAACATCTTTTTATATGCTTATTGACCATTTGTATGTTTTTTGGGGGAAAGTGTCTATTCAATCTCTTTTTTATAATTTATAAATTAGGTTTATTTGTCCTTATGTGTTTATGTTGTTGCAGTATAAAATTTCTTCATATCTGGATATTATAACCTTATCCAATATATGATTTGCAACTGTTTTCTTCTGTTCTGTAGGCTGTCTTTTCACTTCTTGATTATGTAATATTGTGCATAAAGGTTTTCATTTTGATAAGGTTTAATTTATCCATAATTTCTTGTGTTGCTCATGCTTTTGGTGTCATATCTCAGAATCCTTTATCACTATAATGAAAATTGACCCCTGCTATCTTCTAAGAGTTTTACAGATTTTGCTTCTATATTCAGATCCCTGATGTATTCTGAGTTATTTTTTATATAGTGTGAGGTAAGCATCTAACTCCATTCTTTTGCATGTGGATATCTAGTTTTCCCAACACTATTTGGTGAAGATACTATTATTTCCCCTTGCATATCCTTAGCCATAGATGTGTGAGTCTAGTTTTGCACTTTAAATTCTGTTCTGATGGTTGATACATTGATTTTATTCCAATATCATATTGTTTTAATATTATAGCTTTGTTGCACAATTTTTAATAAGGACGATTAAACTCTCTAAATTTGTTCCTTTTCAAAATTGTTTTGGCTATTTGGAGTCCCTAGAATTCCCATTTAAGTTTGAGGATTAACTTCTCCATTTATGCAAAAGAAGGCTGCTGGAAAATTGATAAAGATTGTGATGAATATGTAGATTGATTTGAGTAATAATGGCATCTTAAAATATTAAGTTTTTCAATCAATGAATACAGGATGTTTTGTCCTTTACTTAAGGTCTTTTTAAATTAATTTCAGCAGTGCTTTCTAGTTTTCAGTTTAAAAGTCTTTCATATCTTTGTTAAATTTATTTCTAGGTATTTTATCCTTTTAGATGCTTTGATGGTTAGATTCTGGTGTCAACTTGGTGAAATGATTATGCCCAGTTGTCTGGTCAGGTAAGCACTGGCCTAACCATTGCTGCAAGGACATTTCATGGCTGGTTCATTAAATCATCAGTCAGTTGATTGCACCTGTGACTTATGATATCTGTGACCAACCAAGGTGTGCCTCCCACAATGAGATAATCAAAACAATTGAAGGCTTTTAAGGAAGAAGAGAGATTCTTTCATTGCTTCTCTAACCAGCAAGCCTCTCCTGTGGAGTTCATCCAGATCCTTCATCAGAGACACCAGCCTCACAACCTGCTCTGTGATTTTGGACTCTTCCATTCCCATGGTTGCGTGAGACACCTTTATAAATCTCATATTTAAATATCTCTCCTGTTGTTTCTGTTTCTCTAGAGAACCCTTACTAACACAGATGCTCTTGCACATATAATTATTTTATTAATTTTCTCTTTTAATTATTCACAGTTAGTATATAGAAGCCAATTGATTTTTCCATCTTGTACCCTGTTACTTTGCTGAAATAGTTTATTCATTTGGGTAATCTTCTTATGATTTTTAAAATTTTCTCCACATAAGTTCATATCATCAAAATGAAATAGTTTTAATCCTTCTTTTCCAATATTGATGTCTTTTATTTCTTTTTCTTAGGATTGCTCTGGCTGGAACTTCAAGTACAATATTGAATAGTGGTGGTTAAGTGGTCATCCTTGTCTTGTTCCTGATCTTAAGGCTTTAAGTCTTTCAATATTGAGTTTGAAGTTAGCTGTTGTTTCTTCATAAATGGCTTTTATCATGCTGAAAAAGTTTCCTTATATGCTGGTTTTCTGAGGGATTTATCAAGAAAGGGCACTGGCTTTTGTCAAATATTTTTTTCTGTCTTTATTGAGATAATCATATTTTCCTCTTACATTTTATTTATGTGCTGTATTACATTGATTGATTTTCATGTGTGGAACCACCATGACAGCCCTGGGATAAATCCCACTTACACAGTGATTAATCATTTTAATGCTGTTAGATTTGATTTGCTAGGAATTTTTAAAGGATTTTGCTTCTATATTAATAAGAGAAATTGGTATATAACTCCATTTTTTTGTAATGCCTTTATCAAGCTTTGGTATCAGAAAAATACTTGCCTCGTATAATGGATTAGGAAGTATATCTTCCCCTTGAATACTTCGGAAGTGTTTCGGAAGGAGTTCTATTAATTCTTCTTTACATAATTGGTAGTAAAGTAAAATCCTCTGGTCTTGAACCTTTCTTTGGTGGAAATTTTATGATTATTGATTCAGTGTCTGAACTTGTTATAGGTTTGTTGAGGTTTTCTATTTCTTCTATAGTCAACTAAGGCAATCTTTGTATTTCTATGATTTGTTATTTCATCTAGATTATCTCTTTTTTTGATGAAAAATCACTCATAGAATTAGTTTAAAAGAATTTCATTTCTGTAATATGAGTAGTTATATCAATTTTTCCATTTCTAGTTTCAGTTATTTGCATCTACTCTCTTTTTTTATTTTAGTCTGGCTGAAGTTTTGTTGATTTTATTGATTTTTTTCAAAAAAGCAATCTTTGTTTTGTGTTTTCTCTTGATTGTTTTTCTAGTCTCTGTTTTATTTATCTCCACTCCCATTTATTTCTTCTTTTTTTGGCTAACTTTGGGTTTACTTTGCTCTTTTTTTTTTTCTCAAAATGTGAAGCGCAATTTTTAATTTGAGATCTATTTTTATATAGGTGTTTGTATAAATTTATTTCTTGTTGAATCCTATAATTTTGTTACATTGTGTCTTTGTTTTCATTTGTCTCTAAGTATTTCCTACCCAGGTGATTTCTTCTTTAACACATTGTTGACTCCCCTACTACAGCACTGTACTGTTATTTTCCAAATATTTGTAAATTTCCAGTTTTTCATCTGTTAACAATTTCTAACACCACTCCATTGTGCTCTGAGAATTTACTTTGTATTATTTCAAAGTTTAAAACTTATTGAAACTTTTCTTTGCCTTAATATATATTTTATCCAGGATAATGATACATGTGCACTAAAAAGAATTTGTTTTCTGCTGTTGTTGGGTGAAGTATCTTATATATGTCTGTTAGCTCTAGTTGCTTTTTCATATTGTTAAAGTCCTCTATTAACTTGTTGATCTTTTGTCTAGATGTTCTATCCAGTTTTGAAGGTGCTGTATTGAAATACACCTATTATTGTGGGATTCTTACTTCTCCTTTAGTTCTGTAAATCTTTATTTGTATATTTGGGGCTTTCATTAATAAGATAATTGCTTAGCTAATTATTTTCTGGCTTTTTCTGACCCTCTTTGTCTGACGAGATCTCATTGATACAAACCTCAACTTCCAAGATTTTGCTTTTGAAGTCATTCTCCCCTCATTGCATCCCATCTCCATCCCATTCAATCCATGCTGGCAGTATTTCTTCTTAAGTGAAATTCTCACAACCTTGCAAGTCTCCCATACAATTCAAGGGGGTCTAACTTTTCACACAGAAGGAGATTATACTGATCCTTCATGGATAATGGCATTTCCATTTCTGACTTTATCTGAGATGTTGGTTGAATCTTTTAGAGATAAATATAATCTCTTTAGCAAATGGATGTTCAGTCACTCCCTCATATGGAGTTCCATTCTTTGGGAATTCAGGGAGGCCCTTTTAAGGCTACTTCTGACTCTAGTGTCAGAGCATGTTGTTTGGATAGGCTGAGATTATTCTAAATAATCAAGTTCTGGTCTTTTTTGCTTAACAGTTCAATCCATAGTTAGGTATCTATTTCTTCGCACATTTTACCATAATAGCAAGGAGAAATCCATGTGTACTTGCCACATTCAGCTTGGAAATTTCCTCAGCTAAATATCAAAATTCATTGCTTAAACATTCTTCTACCTTCCACCTGACTCAGAACACAAGTATACCAAGTTCTTAAACACTGTATAATAAGGATCATCTTCCCTTCATTTTGCAAGAACACATTCATTTTTTAACTAAAGCAGAAGCACCTTTGACATTCATATTATATCAGCATTCTGTTTCAAGGCAATTTTGCTTTTTACTCTCAAGTACCTCAAATTCTCCCAGCCTCTACTCATCACACAACCCCAAAGTCACCTCCCTAGTTTTAGGTATTTGTTTTGACACCACCCATTTCTGGAACTAAAAACTGTATTAGTTTGCCAGGGCTGCTATGTCAAATACCAAAGCTGGTCAGCTTAGAGAACAGTAACTGTATTGGCGTACAGTTTGGGGCCAGAAATCCAAATCAAGTATCAGTAGGTCATGCCTTATCTGAAACCTGTATCTCTTTGGTCGTAACTTGCTGGCAATTATTTCTGCTTCTATTGTATGGCAATCAAACTATTTCTGTCTTCTCTTATGGATTCTGTTTCCAAATCCAAATTTCCTTGGCTTATAAAGACCCCTGCCCTATTAGACTAAGATGCTTTTTTTTTTCACTTTGGCTTCCTATTAACATGATCTTCAAAGATCCCGTCTGCAAATGATTTCCTATACCCAGGACCAAAGCAAGGTTCAGAATTTATAAATCCTATTTATACATTAGTTCATATCCACAGGACCAGGGATAGGACTTTAACAGAATATAAACAGATTTGTGCAGAATATGTTTCAGTCTACTATATAATATATGCATGCGTGCTCTAAAAATGGTTTTTAAGTACTGTGCCTATCCAGGTTTTGATATACAACATTGTTGCCATCATTTGGATTGAAATATTTCCTAATTCTATCATAGATCATGTTCAAGTATGTTTTTAGTTTTGGGGATATCTTTTGGTCTCATATTTATATTTTTGTTTTTATATAAATATATTTTATTTATTTTATAAATTAATCTTATATTTAATATTATATTTGTATTTTTACAAATATAATCTTATATTTATTTTATATTTGTATTTTTAGCTTATGGAACAGTATATTTTCCATATTTATAAAAGTTCCTCATTGTGCTAGAAAACAAAGTGTAAATTGAGGTTTTTAAGAACACGATCCTAAATATGTCCATTATGTGAAGTTTTCAGTTGTGTTTTTTGGATATTCCTTATATTTATTGATTCCTTTTTTCTTTATCAATGACTCAAGAAGCTCACTTAACTTTTCCTACTCTGATTATGTATCTCTTTCTTAATGTATTTCTGACAATTTTAACTCCATATTTTTTGATGCTAAGGTATTGGATCAATTACATATCTGATGATAGGATATAAAACTTAAAACATTGTCAATGTTCATGCTTAACTGCCCATTTTTTATAGGAAGTGATGTTTTATTTACTTTTTTTTATTAGAGACGAGTAATATAGTAATTATCTAATATAGTCAGATTACACTTTTTGCAAATGATTGCAAAGCATATCTTCCATTCCTTCACTTTCAGTCATTCAGTATATTCAGTACATTTGAAATGTGCTTTTTTTATACAATACACACCTGGAATTTTAAAATTTAATTTGATAGTTTCTTAATTTTAACTGTTTCATTATTCTATTTATGTGCAATGCAATCAATTATATATTTGGTTTATAACATATTTTTTATATTTGTTTTTCCTGTTATGTTTTTCTTTTTCTCAGTTTCTTATATTTTTGCAGTGTATTAGTTGGGAAGTTGTATGCACTATTTCTCTTCTTTAGTAAGTATTGTGGACATTTCAACATATATATTTAACTATTCAAGCTTTAAAATCAAATGAATACATTTACCATCCTCCTAGATATTAGAAAGGTTTATTTTTTTACCCACATTCAAAAGTATATGTTTTTAAAGTTATGTACTTTAATTATATATTACGTATATTTAAACAGATATTTAGTTGCTTTTCCTTTTATCCTAAACTGACAAAGTAATTTATAAAGTATATTCTTTCCCTGCCAATATTTTCTAAGCAAATTCTTTTAGAAAAAGTAAGCATAACTATTTTATAATCTGATAATTAAAATATTTGAAGAATTTGTTTATCTGATTCTGCTTCCTGTTGACTCACATGCTCTTGCTCTTATTTTTTCTTCTTGAGAATATTTTATTTATATTCTGTCAATTGCCTTGAAACACTGCCATTTAGTGTTATTTTAAACTAAATTACTACTTTGCATTTTTTATCATCCATGCAATGTGAATTTGAGCTGCAAACATGTACTTTTCCACTTGTGGCTAAAACTTCTAAAGAGCTTTCTCTTTGTTTTGCTTAGTCCCAAAGTAATATATATAAACATTTCAAGAGGTGGTAGTGACAGTGGTTGGTTTATTTCTGGTTCATACCTAGAATGAGACTATGGATCTTTGAGTACCAACTGCTTAGGGAAAGGTTATCCTTTAGTCCTCTCTGCCTCAGGTAGGTTGTGGCATTTGTCTCTGTCTTCATGTCCCATGGACCATGAAAACAAAACTTAAGTTCTCCACATTCAACAAATGCTCTCAGGCAAAAGAAATTTCAGAATTACCCTTACATCTCCAGATCCCAGCCTTGTTTAAAGCTCTGACCATAATTCTTTAGAGGACTGTCATTTCAGTAAAAATTGTTTAAATATATGCTAGCAGGATTTTTTTGTGTGTGTGGGGGGGTGTAAAATATTCTTTGTTAGAAGGCATTATCTAAAATGTGTCTAGCCAAATTATAAAAATCTATTTTAGAATTTCAAATGGGACAGTAGCATGGCCAGCAATGAATGCCATTCAGCAAGGGACAGGAAGGGGTGATTAAATGTGCCAAGATTAATGACATAAATGATCAATAATGTTTTGAGATACTTTGGAGAAGCAATCCTGGGGCCAGGGATTTAGCACCGTAATGAAATCCAAGGAGCACAAAAACTGTCAACCAGGCAGCATATATATATATAATTAAAACTCCTTGGGATGCAAATTTTTAGAAAATATTTTAAATTATCTTCAGAGGAAAAAGTTGAATTTATTAAAAAGACAATAAAAAATATGTCTTCCTAGAACTAAAGGTGGCATGTTCAATTAAGCTGTACAGGGAATAATAATCAAGAACAGGAAAACAGTTCAAATTTTTGCTAAGTAGACAAATGTCCTTAAGATCCAATTCCAAATTAGTTCTAACAGGAACGGTTTTGATCCAATTAGAGTCATGTTTCTGCTCTTGATTTTATTGGCTGTAGTCAAGAGTATGAACTTGTAAATTTATTTATAAAAATTATTGAGTACTTGCTAAATACTCAATATATCTGTATACCTAAAATATCTCAAAAATAATCTATGAATTTAAAATTGAACAATAGATCTACAAAATGCTTGACAATATGAGAGTATGTCTTCTTTAATCGCCAGATAATAATTCATAAAGTGGAGCACTTTAGAGACTTGACAGATGTCCTTGAGAAAAGGGCTCTTTTTGAGTTGAGTCTTGGAGAATAAATATTAACAGAAGTATTTGAAAGAGCTGAGATATCTGAAAGACAAAAAAAAAAGATATCTGGATCTCTTATCTCTTTTTCAAATGATACACCAGAAGATTGAAATATTTACCTAGCAAATGTTATACACTTGTAGGCAGGTATTTCTGAGGTCACCCCACAGAATTCTTCTTGATCTCCTAATCCACTATTGGAATAGCAACATAATTTCCTATACCCAAAACATGTCATTAAAAGAGCAAAGAAAACTTCTGCTGAATTGAAGGATGAAAGTTTCTGAAAATCTTATGTTGAAAATATAACTTATGGCCTTGGGTTTTTACTAAAATAAATAAAAAACAAATGTGAATGATCTCCAATATTGGCCCAAACTCTTAAAAACTCAGAGATAGAATCCTATGATAAATGAGTAGCTCACATAAACACACACACAAACATATGCACAATTGTAAAACTTCCAAGGATTTAAGAAACTCAAGAAATGAAACTTGAAGAAACAGAAAATGGCAAAACAAATCCAAAGAGATTTTAGACATTTTAATTAAAACAATAAGTGTAAAGAAATAAAGTGGAATTTGAAAACGTGCAAAGAGAAGCAGATTTGAAAAATAGAGAACTTCTTTTTTTTTTTTTTTTTTGCATGGGTAGGCACCAGGAATCGAACCCGGGACCCTGGCATGGCAGGCGAGAACTCTGCCATTGATCCATTGTGGCCCAACCTAAAGAGAATTTCTTGAAAGTAAAGTTATAAAAAGTAAAGTAAAAATCTCAGTAAGTGTTAAGCAGAAGAGACAAAATAGAAGAAGGTTTAGGGAACTGGGTATAGGTCTGAAAAGTAAATTAACCAGAATGCTGTTCAAAGAGACATAGTTGAAGAGCATTAAAAGTTTTAGAATTATGGAAGATGGAGAATGAATATCTAGGAAATATTTTTGAAATGTCAGAATGTGAAAATGGAAGTAATGAGGAATAGAAAATAATAGATTTTTTTAAATTGCTGAATAGCAACAGAGAAAGTAGGGAAAGAATAAAGATGTATTGCCCAAAAATTAAAAACAATTAGACTGACCACTGGACTGTCATAGACAGCACCTGAAAATAGATGTTTTAAAATTGTTAAGAGACACACCTGGAATCCCTATACCACTGATAATATTTTATTTCTTAGTCTGGATAATGTTTGAAAGGGTATTGATTGTATTCTTTAAACTCCATGCATGTATTTTATAGATTTTCATATTTACATTTCACAACAGAAACTTTTTTAAGCATTTAAATGAGATTTTGAACTTATGAAGTCTTACCAATATTTTTCTCATTTTTATTCAAAAATTTTGTCAGCTTCCAAAAAAAAGTGCTTTCAAACAAAATTACCAACTCATAATCACTGCTTTGAAAGGAGTGACAACCCTAACATTCCATAAAAAAGTTCTGAACCTGAGATTTTATTGAAGGCATTCTTCACCATATGAGATATGTCACATAGCATCCTTGAAAATATATTTGAAAGTTTTTTTTTTATAGTTTTTGCATGTGAATTCTTATTATTTCAAAAGTGATGTTTCTCCTGCTCAGCACCTAAAAGTAACTAGAGTTTTGTTTTGTTGAAGGGGGAATTACTGCTATTCGTATCATGTCCATATCCAACATGCAGGGACATACACAGAGAGAAAAGAAAAATATAATTTTTTATGTGTTTTCATCTTATCCATCTGAGACCCAGGTCAAAGTGCTCTGCTACAAATAAATGGAATATGTGTATGTTTTTATACAAGTAAGAAACTGTCTCATTTTTAAGCCGAGGTCAGGGAACTGTTCTAATGCAATAAAATGTTAACTCAGGAATTATAGGAACAATGTTAATAATTTAGAAATTTTTTAAAGCCAAATTATTTGACTGAAATCATTTTTCCAAATAATCAGTAAAAAGTTCTATGTAAAAACGAACATACAAGGAATTTTAAATGCCAATTCATATAATTTCATTTTAAACTTTTAATGTCCTGAAAATGTCTAAAATTGTTTTTCTTACATTTTCACCTGAATAACAACATTTTGAGTTCAGTTTTAAACATTCAGATGGGTCTTCAAATACTGAAGTCAGCTATTTTCTATAAAGTCGCTCTTCATCTGCATGGCATCATTCAAATTTCCACTTAAGTTCAATGCAAGTTCATAGATAAATCATCAAAAAATTCACTATGACAATGTTCTTTTGAGTGACATGTAATTCACTAATAGGCTATTGTTGATTGTTCCAAGCATATTTGAGAAATATTCAAATTCCATTAAGATAATTCCATAGTGTTAAAATAAAAGGTGACTACAATAAAAAGATACATGGAAGTTTAAATGAGAAGTATTTGCATCTCTCCTGAGATCTTAACTAGCCATATATTATTTGTAGCTCTTTACAAACTGTGGTTAGTTATAAGAGTTTTGGTCTGACTAGGCATACTCAATTGGTTGCAGCATGATATTTAGAGATGCCTTTAACTCCATAAGCACAACATTTTCCTCTTCATTATTTTCATTCATATGGTAAAAGCAGAAAGACATCATAACTTTAAAGTATGAATTATAAATAAGGCTTAATGAAAATGCTGAAACAATCATGGGGATGGGATGGCAGGCATGTGATACAAACTTAGAGTATAGCATCAAGAGCTAGAAGAGAGTTTAGTTCTCTAAGGCAGCTAGTAAGTAGTCAGGAACTGTCTGGAACAATTTGGGGAATACTGTAACAGGCATACATTGTACCCCAGTGTGGAATGGATGGAAGAACGGAAATTATAGTGCAGTACTGTTAAGTCTCCCAAAATCTGGAGACTGATGCCCCTCCCCCACTGGCATGGT